>NC_090928.1:1117439001-1118116715 GCF_040938575.1 Ambystoma mexicanum | reverse complement strand
GACCATCCCATTCCTGGAGCGTAGTTTCGACCCGTACTCCGCACGAAACCACAATACAAGCGAGGCAGCACTTGCACTACCAACCATAATGTTTAAACAGAAATGTATGTGCAACACCAGGTACCGCCACGGGTATTACATAAGAAATGCAAAAATGACTCAACCAGCGGACGACGGATCAAGGGTCACACTGATTATAAACTATAAACTATCCCCTCTAAACCCTAGGTGTCTCACGACTGCAACAGGGATTCCTGTGATCTTGATCAACACACAGGAGACAAGGATAGCCATAAGAACACCCAGACTCAACTCATCCGTCTGGGAGGAGTTGAGTCTGGATATATATATATATATATATATATATATATATAGATATATATATATATATATATATATATATATATATGGAACCGATCGAGTCCTGTCTCACACAATGATAATCTAAACTCTGCACTAGAAGTTGCCATGTAGAACAACGCCATTATGCAAAACAAAGTAAATAACTTTTACCCATCGGATCTATACCAAAACTAGTCTTCGACACTTTTCCCTAGTTGGAAGTGGTGATTGACCTCCACATTCATCCGACAAGCTATTCCAATCCAAGACAGCAAAAAACAACTTGGTCCTGAAGAAGATGACAAATCTAGGAGTCATCGAAACCTTTTTAAAACAGGATGTCCCGAAGAATACAGTGGATATAGAACTGAAATGATGGTTTTGTAATGGAGAACATTTTCTCCCAGACCTTTCAGTAACTCGCAATACTGCTTAAGAACTGTGGATCTATTAATGGCTACCAGCAACCAACAATAGAAGTCCACCTCACCTTTAGGGTTGACAACACAGCCCCTTTCTTTGAGATGTTTTTCCTTTCCCCGATAGAAAAAGCTGTTTTATGATTTTTTTTCTCTTAATTGTATTTTTAAATTCAGCAATTGATGTACAATTTAGGGTCAACACACTTCTTTGAAAGTCAATTAAAATAGAAGACTTATTAGCCTGCAGAAATAGTTCCTTGTAGAAATGTGGCCTTAGTGTTTGAGACATTGCTCTTCCTCTGAAATAAACACAAACATTGTAGTTTTAGGGACTGCTCACCTATTTTATCCCTTTTAGATAAGCGGTGCAACACCTCTCCCCTAGGCACAGCCACCTCATATAGGGTAAAGGTGTTCTTCGTCTAGGGACCGTTAGGTAACACATTGACTGTGATCTAGTAACCAATACCACGTCTATACACAGTGGTTTTTCCTATAAGTGTTCTTATGTGTGAAAAGGAAAAGTCCAAAACATGATATTGATGGAGAAGCTCACTGCGGTGGTGAACGATAGAATGGAGGGATTTCGTACTGAGTGGTCTGCCCTATTGCATAAATTGCGATTGCAGGTAGACTGATCCAGTATGTGTGTGGAGTGGAATGGGCAAGAGTGGAATGGAGAGGAGGGAAGTGGGCCTCCGAGAGGAGCCGCAAGTGATATATACAAACAATATGAGAACCTTTGGATCCGAGACAAGGATGGAGGAAAACTGCACCATTGAATAAAAGGTTGATTTGAACAAGGAGTTGGGGGGGTTGAGAGATCTAGACTATTCTTGTTCATGCACGTTATACATGTCTTTGCTATATTGAAAAATGTCTGGTTCTCTTTAGAAATGCTAATAAAATCAAAGTTAAAAATATATATATATTTAAATAAAGATTGGATGTTTTAGGCCCCCATGCTTGGAGAACTTCAGCTTCAACTAAGTTGATAGTCTGGTGGCTTTGGGTAAGATAAAATATGTTCCTCCAAAGTTGCAGTCTTTCAAATTCTCAGTAAATATCTATGCAGACGATGCTGTGCTCCTTGATCGGATGCCAATTGGGCTTAAACGCTCCTTGGCAGCCTTGCAAGTGTATTGGTGCCTCAATAATCCATCTATCAATAACAGGATGACTAAAGTTACAGTAGTAGAAAAGTGAAGAACATTGTCTGTACAGTTAACTTTGCCTGGAATTCCCGCCACAGAGCTAGATGCATTCAATAATGAATGCAACAATGTTGAAGGACGGCTACGTCCTCTTCCTTCAAAGAAGAGTGGTTAGCAGGCATGCCCAGTGGCAGAGCTAGTGGGGGGCACTTGCTCCACCTGGCTCCAACCTGGTGTACTTCCCCTCCCGGGAAGGCACTCCACTCGGAGTACAGTGAAAAAAATGTATATGCCATACATTACTCACCGTAATCATATTTCTGATGCTTGTATCTGCTTAGATTCACACGCTATACATAGGCCGACATCTAGTGGTAGTCGCAAAGTATTACATGATTTGTTTTCGAAACCCGAAAAATGGACGTCGACTGGGTGCGTTAGTAATACTATCGCTATGGTCCTTCACGCATCGATGTCCCTCAGATTGTTTTGTTTGTGACATGAGGTTGCATAAAGTGTAGCGTGAGTGCAGATGTAATGAAGTAGAAAATAGCGATAGAGCCATAAACATCTATGCACCTTCGACTCCAGGAGGAGAGGAAGGGTGGGCGCATGCGAATCTAAGCAGATACAAGCATCAGAAATACGATTACGGCGAGTAATGTATGCCTTCTAAAGCTTGTGGATCTGCTTCGATCACATGCGATGCATAGATTAGCAAGTAGTATCTGGAGAATGAGGTGGGTTGTGAGAAGGCACAGCTTGTCCCACCTGTGAATCAGCTTTAGACTGTGTGTCAATGAAGTAATGCTGAATAAAAAGGTATGAATGGAATTCCAAGCAACTGCTTTGCAAAAAGCGTCTACGGGGACATTTGCAATAAATACTAGAGTAGCTCCTGTACCTCTGGTAGAGGGAGCTCTAGGAGTGAAAGGTATAGTCTTTTTGGACAGTGAATAGCACAGCTGTATGCATTTGACTATCCATCTGGAGATGGCATTTTTAGAGATGTGATCACCTTCTCTACCAAGTGCTACGAAAACAAAGAGCTGATCTGTTTTCCTTAAGAGATTGTGCTTTGTTTACGTAATACAAGACCGTCATCCTTACATCAAATGTATGGAGGCTTCTTTCAACGGAGTTAGATGGATTTTGGAAAAATGTAGGTAGCTCAATAGACTGGTTGACATGGAACTCGGAGATGAATTTTGGTGAAAACCTAGGATGTGTAAGGACCACCTTGTTCTTGTGGATTACAAAGAAAGGGTCTTGTACAGATAATACTTGCAGCTCACTGACTCGGCTTGTTGAGTTGAGGACTACCAGAAAGGCGGTTTTGTATTTTAAGTGTTTTAGGCTAGCTTTGTGCACAGGCTCAAAGGGTGGACACATGACCTTTGAGAGCACAACATTAAGGACCCAACCTGGTGGAGGGTTAGAAATTGGAGGGTATAATCTCTTCACTCCCTCAATTGAAGCCTTGATAACAGGAACTATCCACCAAGACACCTTGTTCTGTGAAGTGGGGTATGCAGACAAAGCCGCTAGGTGTAGTTTGATGGAGTTAAATACTAGGCCATAGTCTAGTAGTGTTCAGATGGATTTCTGAACTCGGACCTGGTGGGCAGAGGTTCAGAAGTTGAGCCTAGTTTCTTGGAACAGGTTTACCTTCTGGACAATCCAGACAAATCAAGGTAGCATTGGCGGCGGTCAAGACTAGGTCTCAGAAGGGATGAGGGTGATAGAAAGCCCACAATGAGCACACACAGTAAACACCACAAATTACTCTCAATCAGGTGTATATATCAAAAATACATATACATTAAAGGCCTTTTAAGTCAAACAAGATGAAACCACAGTAATTAACAATTCCAACGCAACCATATACTAGGTAACATATATACAGTAACTATTATCCTAAAGTTATATTCAAACAAGTATGGATCCGCAAACCTGTAACAGAAGAGGGTCAGACAGGCAATTCTTCAGCAACTCAAACCCTAACTAATATGCAGTCCAATCCCTACGAAGTGTGGAGCCTTGTGCTGAAAAGTATGTTTAGCGCGACAGCGCTCGAAGGTGCATTAAAGTACAAAACGGGTCTCTTCAAGGGGCTGGAATGGCTCAGGAAGGGGGGTGGGAGGTGAGGCGAT
Organism: Ambystoma mexicanum; assembly: GCF_040938575.1. Lineage (NCBI taxonomy): Eukaryota > Metazoa > Chordata > Amphibia > Caudata > Ambystomatidae > Ambystoma > Ambystoma mexicanum. Next base: position 1,118,112,644 of record NC_090928.1, on the reverse strand, counting down.
GAAGATTAGAGTTCGCCCTACCCTTCTTGAATAGTGGATTTCCAGGAATCTAGATAGGATGGTAGCGCAGGCTACCCTAAGAAGGGAGAGTGGTCCTTGGGGGCCAATTGTGCGTAAAGGTCTATGGATGTGCCAGGGGCCACTGCTAAGTGTTATAATTACTCACCGCCCCTCGATGCACCAAATTTCGCCAGTCAAGTCCAGTTCGCTCATAGGTTCCAATCCCGCAGTTGTGCTTCTCTCCAGCTTTCAGGGGCTGCATTCCAAAACTCAGTCCGTGGCGGGACAGTGGCCTTTTCTCTGCTTCTGGGAAAGGGATCGGGCCAGTTCCACTGCAGGTCATCTTAGGGCACAGGTGGGCTCAGTAGCAAGGCACCCACAAAGCTTGTCACCACACCTGGGCGGCACAGGTACCGCATAGGCTCGGGCAGACTCCTAATTCCATGCTAGGTGTACGAAAATCGGTGGAAGAGTGCCTTCTACCAAGAGCTTACGGTTCCTAAAGTCTCATGTTGAAACTTGGCAGCGATTCCACAGCAAAGGTCCCGTACGAGCTGGTCAGTTCACTGGGCGGTCCAGGAACACTTCCGAAGGGGCTCATTTGCAGGTTAAGTAGGAGGTGCCGAGAGTAATTGGTCCCACTACTCCAACAGGTCGAAGCGCCCTTGCAGGCCTTCTGTGATCAATGAGAAACAGGGGCTCTGATGGGACAGCAGTGGAGTTAGGGTGCCAAACCTTTCAGCGAGTCACCAGCGGTTCCAGAGATCTGTTTCTTCGGGTCAGAATACTTGGCTCCTTTACTAAGTTCGGTGTGAACTCAGAAGATCGACCTGGAATGGGTGTAGAGTGCCTTCTCTTATGGCAAAATAAGGAATTTCTGCTTGACCTGGGGAAGGCAAAGGGACAAAATGGCCAAAGGACAGAACTAAGAAATTAATTTGTGGCATGGCCATTTTAGGCCCTGGCCACTATACTGGGCCAAATGCGGTAAATGCGGTTTGGACCATTGAAACGACCATTGCTTTAAAAGTAACAGCTGCCACCTGCACCGTTCTGTGCACACTTGTACATTCACCAAAAATCCTTCGAGAGGGTCTAGGGCCTAAAAAATGAAAAAGAGACCCCAACGCACTGTACTGGAAGGTACATTGTGCACTGATAAAAAAAAAATACCAAGAAATGGCAACAGAGTGAAAGACTAAGGGAAACAAAGTCTCCCAGTACTGAGTCTGAAAGGCATGTCAGTTTCCCCTTAAAAAGATTAGCAAAAGCCCAGCGGAGTACAGCAGAAGGCTGGGCTCAGTGTCTGGTCAAAGGGTCGACTACAAAAGGATCGAATGCAATAGGGTCGACGCAATAGGGCGGAAAACACAAGGATCAATTTTTTTTTTTTTATTATTATATATCTTTTTTGGGGTTTTCGTATAGGTAAAAAAAGTGCTTTTTACCACAAAAACAGGGGTTGGGGGGACCCCCCCCAAAAAAAATGTTTTCGATCCTTTTGTTTTCGGTCCTTTTGAATCAATCCTTTGACCATTCGATCCTTTTGAATCGATTCTTTGACCTATAACCGGCTGGGCTCCACTGGTAAAAGGCACATGCATTTTAATCTTTTCTAACAGATAGAGCATGTAATGTTGGATGTTGAACGTTCAATTGGATTTAAGGATTGTGATCTGCACCATACCACAAACCTTTTCAACTTGTTGAAGTAACAGTGTCTGGTGTTGGGTTTCCGTGCCTTTCGGATATCCATACACCTTTGAGGAAGGTTTAAGTGTCAGGAGCCAGACTGTCAAGTTCATAGACTATAGTGTTGTCCCCTCGTGTTGAGACAGCGTGTTGGAGGTGCACAGAAGCTTGATTGGTTTGCACATCGCCAGTTTGAGCAGATGTGGAAACTAAGGTTGTCTTGGAGACATTGGAGCGATCAAGATTAGAGTGACTTGTTCCTGGTGCATCTTGTGCACTATCCTGCTCAGGAGTGGTGTCGGTGGAAAAGAATAAGCACATTTCCCTGGCCAACTCATGCACAGGGTGTTCCCCTTGCACCCTGGTTGGGGAAACCTGGATGCGAAGTCTGGCCATTGTGCGTTTTGGCTTGTGGCAACCTAAGGGAGGATTACCCCACTGGGAGAAGATTTTGTCTAGAATATTTCTGTTGATTTGCCACTCGTGTTCCTCTGGTGGAGGGTTTCTGCTTAAACGTATCTGCTAGAGCATTGAGTTCCCTTGGAACATGTTGTGAGACTAGGAATATGTTCCACTCGAGTGCCCTCTTCCACATTTTTTGGCACAGCCTGGATAGACTTGTAGAGAGTGTGCCTCCCTGCTTGTTCATGTAAAACATGGCAGTGGGGCGGTCTGTGATGACTTGCACTGTCTGACCTACTAGATGCTGCTGAAAAGCCTGTCTTGAGAACTGCCAGACGTTCTAGGAGGTTGATGTGGTTTTGGGCTGTGGTGTGTCCCCAATGGCAGTGAAATGTGTGGTGAAGGTAATGAGCTCCCCATCCGGAAAGTGAGGCGTCTGTAGTTAGGATTGCTTGAACTGGTGGATTGCGAAAGGTTTTTACTTTTAACAATTTGGACCACCAGTGAAGAGCCTGTACTAGGGATCGCGAAACAACCACTAGATCGTCCCACTGGCCGCTTGCAAGAGATCATTGTTTTGCTAACCACACGTGTGGAACTAGATAAATGCATGATGCCATCATCCCCAGCAGGCTCATTGCCTTGCGTACGGTTATCTGGAGACTGGCTAGATAGTGAGGTATTTGCAACAGCATAATCTGATCTCTTTCTTTTGAGGGGAAGACTAGCCCCTCTTGTTTTTATGATTGTGCTGTGAGAAACCTTAAGGTGTCTCACTGTCTGAACCCTGGGGATCTCATTCTCAGGTGGCCAGGGCACGGCCATCAACCTTGGATCCAGACCCTGGGGCTGGACAAGTGCGGGAGGATCACCTGGGAGAGGGATCCTCGGGGAATGGAGGTGAGACATCCGATGGCGAGATGCGTTATTTCCACCCTTTTGACACTTCCTCCACCTTTATAGGTTATTCCAAATCCTATCCCGGTACCCCCCCTAATTCCAACATGTACCAACTCAGAAAGGAGGCGTGGAAGAACCAGGAGAAAGAAATTGCAATTGCCATCTCGTGTATTACAACTGCAGGACTATCCCCCTATCTAGAGTAATACCTCCTCTCCGACCATCCCTGTCGCCATACATCATTTCAAAACCCATACCTTTAACCCCTCCCCAATTTCAACAAGCCCCAACATGGATGAGAAGAAATCACATTTGTAACCCCGTACCCCACAACAGGACTACCCCCCTTTTCCTGACAATACTTTACAAAATGTTCCTAAACTCCCTAGTAAAAACTACTCTTCCCAGAATTCCTCCCCTGTTCCTTTCTAAAACCACTAAGACAAGGAGAATCCCTGGGCCATTAACTCCTATGGACAACCGCCATGTTGTCCCGCTAACCAGGACAGGCAGGGTCAGGCATTCCCTTCCAACCACTCAAACCTGGATCCAATCACTACTCCCAGGAAGTATATAAACGTGGGCAGAAAAGCACACTTAGAGCAAGTTGGGGATGCAGGAAGACGGAGATAAACCAGAGAAGCTGCAGACACCCTGAGAGACCTGGAGGAGTAGAAAATTGCCTGGACACTGTCCCTGCGAGTCCAGCGGAGACTGCACTCAGGAGTGAAAGCTGTACCTCCAGAAGGCAAGTCCAGGGGCAGCTGGGGTTGCCTGGCAGTATCAACAGCAGAACTCCTCCCCTGGGTCAGTAAGGCGAACCCAGGTCTCTGAGGATCAGCAGGAGAGACCCTGACCTCAGAACAATGTCCCCTTTCAGCTCCTACAGCTCCCAATGCCTTTTGGGGAGCTGAGAAGTGGGAGCAAAATCCCAACAGTGCATTCTGGGACTGAAAGTCCCAAAACATTTCTTTTGAAAACTATGAGGTGTGAGAGGAGACTCGTGCTCGGCGGAGGGAAGTCTTCTTGGTGAACCTTGGCGGGGTCCCAGCCCAACAGGGAGAGACCCCTTCTGAACTGTTGGAGAAGGAACCAAGCCCGGAAGAGGGAGGCCCTTTTGAACCCTGTAAAGTTTGTCAGAAGGGTCCGAGCCTGGCAGAGGGAGACTTTAGTGAAAAACTGGCACAAGAGCTGGAGTGGAGAAAGAATGTGTGTTGGATTACATACTCTCGGGTTTATTTGATTTGTAATGGCACCAAATTACAAATCTTCTCCACTTGTCAAAATAACACTATCTGGTGTTTGTGGTTTACGTGCCTCCTTGAGGATATCCATACACTTTTGAGGTAGATTAAGATGTCCAAACTCTATGACCTCAGGAGCCATGCTGCCAAGTTCAATGAGTGAGGTTGAGGTTGTAATGTTGTCCCCCCGACTGGGAAAGCAAGTTGGCCAAGCACGGGAGCTTGTCCGGATCGCACATCGCCAGTTTGCGCAAATGAGGATACCAAGGTTGTCTCGCCCACATGGGAGCAACTAGGATTAACGTCATCTGTTCCCTGTGAATCTTGTTCACCACTTTTCTCCTTAGTGGAGTTGGGGGGGAAAGCATAGGCAAATCTCCCTGACCAACTCATCCACAGGGCGTTCCCCTTGGAGTCTGGTTGAGGAAACCTGGACGCATTGTTTGTTTTCTCTTGTAGCGAACAAGTCTAGTGAGGGGTAGCCCCACTGTGAAAATATGATCGACATCTGTCGAATTGCCACTCGTGGTCTTCTGGTAGAGGATCTCTGCTTAGCGAGTATGCTAGGGTGTCGAGTTCCCCTGTAACATGTTGGGAAGTCAGGAACATCCCCTGTTTGAGTGGCCATTTCCATATTTTCTCTGCTAGCCTGGACAATTCTGGAGAATGTGTGCCCCCCCCCTCTGCTTGTTGATGTAGAGCATTGCAGTGGTGCTGTCTGTGAGAATATGTACTGACTGACTTGTCAGGTGTGCTTCGAAGACTTGGAGCGTTTTGAATACTGCTAGAAGTTCCAGCAAGTTGATGTGGTTCTGTACTGTGATTTGAGTCCACAGACCATGTGCTGCGAGATAAAGGTGATGGGCCTCCCACCCGGAGAGTGATGCGTCCGTTGTAACTACCGCTTGCACCGCCGGGTCGCCGAAGGGTTTTCCCCTTCAACAGATTCTCCTTTGTCCACTAGCGTAGAGCTTGTACTAGTGGTTGGCAAAACGGCCACTAGATCATCCCACTGACCGCTTGGCTGAGACCACTGTTTCGTCAACCACTCCTGCATCGGGCGCATGCACAATTGTGCGCCTGGGACCAGGTAAATGCAAGATGCGATCATTCTGAGCAAACACATAGCGGTTATCTGGTGACCGGCTTGTCTGTTTTGACATCAACTTATGGCCTTGGGTTGTGTGCTGCTTAGTGTGGGAACGTTGGTATGTGCTGGAGCCGCTGGGTGTCCTCCCTGTAACAGAGATGCAGGCCTGTCTGGTGGGGTCGGGGGCTTGCACGTGGGAATCTGAAAGATCCCGTTCTCCGTAGTCGTCATTGAAGACGCCGATGCTGGCGTCACTGGAGGCACCCTCAACGTCCATGGTAGCCTCAGCCTGCATGGCGTGGTGGGGCCAGCACTTTGTTTTACGGTACTTCAAAGTTTTGGGCTTGAAGAGCTTGCAAGATTTGCAGTTGCCCTCGTTATGGTCCCTTGGAAGACAAAGGTTGCACACCCGGTGCAAGTCCTTCCAGGGAAATTTTCGATTACAAATAGGACAGAATTTAAAAGGTGTATTTTCCATTTTTTGTATGGGAAGGGCAGTTTGGCAAATAACGTGGGAAGAAGGGGAAATATGCATTCTCTTAGTTAAGATATTTACCACCCTCCAGTCTCCCTATTGTGAGGGCGAAAACAGCCTTATGAGGCCGTCTGGAAGTTTGTCGAGGCAAGTTCTGCAGTCGACAAAGGTAGTCCTCGAAGCCGTCGCCAAAAGGTATTGTAGGGGAACGGTTAATAAAAGGACATAAGAGTAACTAGTTCTAATTTTTGATAATAAAATGGCGTTAGCCAGGGGGAACTCCACTTTCAGTGTCCGACAATGATGGCGGAAAAAACAATCTGAGGGACCTCGACGCGTGATGGTGGGCTGTATTGCGTGTTAACAGCCAAAACCAAAATGGTGATGATCATAGAAATATGTCGATAGCCATACACTGCTTATCCGGGAATCGGCATCTCCTCAGGAAGACTGTTGTGTCTGACGGCCATTTCACACTGTCAAAATGAAGTGCGCACAAACCCAAGAGTGCTTGTCATTTAGCGTCTCCTCACCATAAGGGCAACTAAAGTACTCCCACAATCAATCTGCCAAACACAACTAAGGCAGGTAAAAGCTGGGCATGGCACGCAAGCTATGTACAGGTGCAGCCCTGCCACACTTGGTGGCCAGAGAGGCGAGAATGTAGGCAGAGAAAGAAGTGATCTCTTCTCTTCTTCTACAACCTAGTGTAGAAAAAGATAGAGTACTTCCAATTTGTGGTGCCTTTACTCACAATAACCTGGAAGCAGAAGCAGGCCATCTATCAATGGTTCAAGGCATAAAATAAGCAGTTTCGCATAGCAATTTGCTATGCAATTCTGTAGGTTTGCTAATCAAATGAACACTTGTGTAGCAAAGTTAGCTATTTAAGTTGCCCTCTTCAATGAAAGCACAGCTTGCCCTGCAGTCCTCTTGCCCTCAGTGCTCTCTTGACCCTCTTTTCACTGTTCCCTTTAAATGCTAATGGAGGGAAAGTGCAGCAGTAATCATCTCCTCCACTCTTAAGTGTCAAAGGCATGTGTAGGAGTGCTAGGCAAGAATTTCTGTTTCAAATAATTGCAAACCAGAAGAAATCGGGATGATACTTTTATTAAGCTTTCTATATCCTGTCTGGGAATGACCAGTATGTGTCAACTTTATATCTTTTAAAAAGACAGTCATGCAATTCCATTCCTAAAATGTAAATTGTTACATAATACATAATTACAGGATTGATATTGAAAAACAATGCATCATCTCCATGCTTTAGAGTAAAGTTTAGGTTAGTGTATCTGAATCTCATAGTGTCACTGTATTTCATTTTGTTGGGAACGATGCATCATGTTGACTAGTGAACATTTTAAAGTGTACATGATCAAATTATTAAATGCTTTTGATAGCAAACCTAGCTATGTAACCTGCAGGTTGCATACATCTTGCAACTGGTACTCAACACATGACTGAACCCATACTCCTTGAAATTCTATATTATCACCATGTTGCTTTATACCAGGTACCCTGAAAGTGAGATGACCACAAACTACAATATTCCACGTAGTTTGGCCAGTTCTCTGCCTGCTATGCAATCCACTCTGCTTGGTCTTTCTTTCCGCGTACATAATGAATACACAAAGAAAACTAAATGCTTACGAAAAGTAGTGATCAATAGTTCCATCCAGTCTGTACATCCACAGATCTACTGCAATACCAAACACTGTAGTTAGCCTCTAGAGCTCGCTTTGCTTTAGGATTATTACATATTACCACCTGCATGAGGCAGCTGGCCAAACTGTTTTCAGAGCCTTTTTATCACATCTATTTATTTGTGTCCATTCATGCAGCTAACATTTTACAGTTTATAGGCACTCACCTATGGCTCGCAAAGTCTTTTCGCTCACTCGAGTAGATTTTATGAGCGGTAAGTAGCATTTACAAGAGATGTTTGAAACTTGTTTTAACATTTACTTTGACTGCAATAAATATCAAATAAAGGTTTCACTGTGCATGGGTGGCAGCAGTGTGCCAACAATTAAGTGGGATTGCAGTGACATGCATCATTTTACAGAAATCACATTTTAAATTTGTTGTCCTCTGTTGCTATGGGACAAGTGGGTTTCTCTTGGGTTGAATAGTTAAACTAAGTTACCCGACCTGCAGGTCTAGCTGAAGTTTAAAGCATTTGCAAGGCCTGACTCCTCTCACTAATGTGTTGCGTCAGCGATATGCAAAACTGCTGTATTGTTGCTCATTTCATGTCTTGGGTACAAATACTTCTGGTGACATTAACAATATTAGTACAAAATTGCTAATCAAATGGGTCCCTTTGCTAATCAAAAACATTTTCACTAGCAAACTCTGCTAATCAATTTTTGAAAACTAATTTATGCTTTGATGGTTAATGTCAGCTCCTGCTTAATTCACCACAATAGGGAGCAGTGGTGGAGACAGGGGGGCAGCAGGCTTCTTCCCCTGCTCCTGTAGCGTGGACTGCGCTGGTTGCAGACACTGCCCCCGTTTATTTATGAGGATGAGCTCTCCGACCTGCTTCTCATCTGCAGGGGCGCTTTTAATGGACCTAGTTGCTTCACTGGTCCGCGTGCGTTGCAACCCAGACCGGTTGTGGCTGATCCACTTTGAAGGTAAGTGTTTCTTAACAATGATTACTGTCCGTATCTTTTACAATGTCTTTCTTCCGTGATTATTGTCCCTAACCCTTGTAATGTCTTTCTTCTCCTCAGTAGGTGATGAAGGGCCGAGCGGAGTCGCGGTGTTGGGAGCGAGTCCGAATGGAGGCCAGAGGGGTTGCGATATCCCCAGTAAAAGGTAAGTTATGTTCTCAGGTCAAGCGCGAAGAATAAGTAGCGCACAACCTTAGCGTTAAGTCTTTATGCGTTTCTAACCTTGTTTGTCCTTTTCTCCTGCAGGGATGGCCTGGCAATGATGGCACTAGTGGTCCTTGCCCAGTGGCCACGACACTGATCTTAGAAGTTTGATGAGAGGATGGAGATATTTTTTTAGAAGTGGGATCATGCAACCCGTGCAATGAAAACACTCTGGGTAGGGTGCAGTCCTTTACGTTTTAGGGCTTGCCAAGCTTATATATGCTGAAGTGTCAAATCGGACAAAACGGAGTCCTTTTTGTGATTCCTAAAGGCGGCCCGCACAGTGTAAGTGAATATGATAAATTTAACAGTTTAGATACAGCAAATAGGTCTGATGGCGATTCTGCATTTTTTTCAAGTGCACATTAAGGGGTGAAGACAAGGGAGAACAGACAGACAGAAAGACCTTCAGGCAAAGCTGTATTCAGATCGTGCAAGTGCAGGCCGGGCAAGGGAGCGGCAGGGGTCCAAGTGCACCCAGTCGGTAGAGACTGGGGAAGTGCGGAGAGAGAAGCTCTCTAGGATTTATTACAAGTGTAGTGAGGGGGCGGGGTGCAAGGCCCTTAGGCAGTGCAGAAGGACTGGCAGGGGTGCCTCGGACCTGTGAGACTCCACCAGGCGGCCAGTCAGTACGTTGTATGGAAGAGGAGGAAGAGATGGGAGAGCAGAGAGCTATGTTAGCAGGGTAGGGGGAGAGAGAAGTGGAGGAGAAGAGGATGGTCTTGAGGAGTTTCCGGAACTTAATGTCAGGCTCAAGATGCAGGGCGGCTGTTCCAGAGGGAAGCGCCTGCTGAGGAAAGGGAACTCCCTCCAAATCTCTGCTTGGAGAACCGGCTCACTCGCAGAAGGTTGGAGGTTGATGAGCGGAGGGCTCGAGAGGGACAGTATTTAGGTAGGCAACGTTGACGGTAAGTAGGCCCCAGGCCCCAGAAAGCCTTGTGGACAATGCAGAGGGTCTTGAATTTGAGCCAGTGAAGGGATTTTGGCCCAAGAGAGTTGCGGTCCCTGGGCTTGAGGCCAGGGATAACTCTTGCGGTTCTGTTCTGGATGAGTTGCAGAGGGCGCAGGACAGAACAGAAGTAGGGAGGTTGAGGAAAAGGCTGTTGCAGTAGTCCAGCCTAGAGAGAACCATGGCTCTGGAGACAGTGAGACGCTGGTGGAATGTGAGAAAAGGGGAGAGTGCCTCTGAGGAGGTGTAGGTGATAGATTAACTTTTTTGAGATGTCAGAAATGTGAGAGGAGAAGGAGAGAGTGGAGTCGAAGATGAGCCCACGTTTTCTGGCCTCACAGGTGGGGGTGGGCAAGGGGCCAAGGGAGGCTAGCCAGAGAGAGTAGGAAAGCCGGAGCAGGGGTCCCAATGCGAATAATCTCAGTTTTACTGGCATTAAGGTAGAGGTCGTTTGCAGCACACCATGACTGAATAGCGGACAGACGGTCAGGTATGAGTGAGGAGGAGGAGGAGGAGGCGGCTGAGGGTAGACTGAAGGATAGTTGCTTGTCATTCGCATAACACTGGAAGTTAGAGATGAAAGTGGCAATCACACGTGCCAGTGTAGCCATATAGACGTTGAAGAACCAGGGGTATAGGTTGAGAGGGCGATAGTCAAGAGAAAGGCACCAAGTTCGACCTCGGATGGCTGTCGGAGAGAAAAAGAGGTTAACCAAGCCAGAGCCTGACCTGTGATTCCCAGGGTGTCACAAAGCCGTGTGATCAGGATGTTGTGGTTAACTGTGTCAAAGGCGGAGGAGCGATCAAGGGGAATGAGGACAGAGGGAGTGTTAGTGTCAAGATTTGAGAGAAAGTCTTCAAGGGTGCTCAGAAGAGCAGTTTCTGTGCCTCTGGATGCTCTAAAACCAGACTGATGGTTGTGGAAAGAACTAATTGATTCTGTGTGGAGGTTTAGCTGAGAGATGGCCAGCTTCTCCAGGAGTTTGCCCAGGAAAGGAGTGATGGAGATCGGGCAGTAGTTTGACAGCATGGAGGGGTCAGCAGAGGGTTTCTTGAGCAGATGATGCACAGGGGAGTGCTTGAGAGCAGTTGGGAAAACCCCAGTGGAAAAGGAGAGGTTGCAAACGTCAGCCGAGGCTGGGGCGAGGGAGTTAATAGACCAGACTTGTCTGGCGACCTCATCAGGGGTGATGGGTGAGAGAGAAGAGAGTGGTGGTGGGGCCAAGGGAGGCACCGGTGTTGGTTTGTGCTGTGGTGTGTGTGTGTGTGGGGGGGGGAGCAAAGGATGTGTTGGTTTTTTGTGGTGAAGTGTGCTGCCAGGGCCGAGCAGAGGTCCTGGGTGGGTGCGACAGGAGGAGGCTGCTGCAGGACTGGCCAGTTCCTTGCAAACTTTGAAAAAAAGTTTGTCCGTGTTGTTTTATGACACAGATATGCAGGCTTGAATAAAGACTCTTTTCTTGGAGCGGATGCAGAGTCAATATTGCCTTTGAAGGCGGCTGCAGGCCAGTTTGTCAGATGGTCCACCCAACAAATTCCATTTCCGCTCAGTTGCCCTACCCTTGTGTTTAAGGGCCGCCAGATCCGAGTCGTACCAAGAGTTGCACTTTATGGAAGGCTTCAGTCGCACCCTCATGACAAGGGCAAGAATATAAAGAGTGTTGGAGATAGAGAGATAGTGAGGGCTGTGTCTGGGTGGGAGTCAGCCGCAGGAATGGGAGGAGGAGAGTAGGTGGAGGCAAAGGCAGACTGTCACTTTTTTCATGGGTCTAGTGACCTTGACGTCTAGTGGCTGTGTGCTGCTGCCAGAGGAGAGGAGAGCTTCAGGTGTGTTGATTGAAGAGTAGTTGGTCCACGAGAGAGAGGTAGTGAGAGAGATAGAGAGCGGGATGGCAGTGGAGATGAGAGCATCCAATGTGTGGCCTGTGGTGTGAGTGGAGCCAGAGGGTAGGATGGAGAGGGAGAGAGAGTCACATAGGTTGTTGGGGGGGTTTTCTTGGCGACATCTTGATTCATAGTGTAAAAGCACTGAACCAGAATGGAATTTGAATTTCCAGCTTTAACAAAATAAATAAGGATGACACGGCTGCCTCAGGTAATGAGCCGATGCCTGTTGTCTTAATGAACACTCCCTCGAATGTCCTTGTTTAAGCAGTTGCACTATAGGATCTAACTGACAGGAATATTTCAATACCTGGAAATAAAGATTGCATTCCAGAACTTATTTTAGTACTGCTAAGACTAATGCTCGTAGTTTTACTGTTTCAAGAGAATTCACTTTAATCATTTTGTGTTTGGCTTTAATTTTATGATCATGCTACAGTCTTTCATATTTATGATTATCTGTATTTTGTATATACAAATATGTATATTTTCCTTTATCAATATATACTAGCAAAAAGCACCCGTACTCCGCACAGGTTCTCTAGACAGACAGAACACTCATCAATTGTTGCAAATCAAAATCAACGATCTTGTAGGTCACTGTTCAGAGTCGCTTATCACTTGATGTGTTTGGCACTCTGAGGTAAACTACACTGAGAATGGGCTTGTGTGGCTGGCAAACATACTCTGGAACAGCGGTGGATGGGAGGAGAGAATTGGCGTGCTGCAGCATACTGGGACCTCTGTGCGCTCTCCCCACCCATCGCCTCATCCTGACGCAGTGCAGTGCGGTGCAAATATCTCAGAAAGGTCAGAGTTTGGCAAGAGACTGGTTCCAAGATGTAGAATCATTGGTCGTTTAACATGGAGTGGTGCGTGTCAAACTGAAATTGACACCAGTGATTCGAAGGTTCTGTTCCAAAGATTGGCGGATTTATATATGTAGAATGTTAGCAAACATTTGCATTCTGGAACAGGGGCCTGAGACCCCTCTAATAAAGTAGATAACATTAATTTGGGTATGTTATCGCCCGCCTTTCACTGGCATTGTCATCCCTTTTGTCCGTAATGCAGGGCTTTTCTATATCCCAGATATACGAGGGGCCTGAGGCCCATCTGATAAGGTAGAGAACGTTAATTTTGGTCCGTTATCGCCCACCGTTCACTAGCTTTGTTACTCCCTCTGTCTGTAATGCAGGGCTCCTCTATATCCCCTATATGCGAAGGGCACATGCATGTAAACGTCACAAAGAATCAAAGGTTGCGACAGTCACCAAATGCAGGAAATCAACACCAAATTCAAAGATGTAAGTAGACACACTGGACCATAGGACTGGCGAAGCAGGAGTTAAAATCTGAAGCACGGATAAAGCCAGATTCTAATAATTTGGAGACAATATACCAAAGGTTTTCTATGCAAAATATGTATTGTCCATAGCATCAGTAGAAGGAACTAAATATATGCAACAAAGCAATGTTTCGCCTTCCAGTTCCTAAAGCTAAGCAACCAAAATGTTCCCAACATTCACAAATTTAAGGGAGGTCTTAATACAGTAATATTATTATACATCGCTAACAAACAGGCTCGAAATGCCAAAATATCAGCACTGGGATGGAAAACAGAAAAACACACCCAATCTAAGATGTACACCAAATGTAGTCTCTGCTCACTTGCCATTGGCTTTCAGATTATTTTTGTTTCTTCATTTCCTCTCCCACAAACTAGATAAGTTGAGTCTACACGCACCCAACTTCCTCTTCCCCACAGACCAAGATCCAGAAACTCTGGCACGATCACAAGATCCAATTGGACAAGCATCAGAACTGGGAGACCACTATGGGGGTAATAGGAGCTGTATAAATGCATGTTGCATTAGTTGTTTAGGGTAAGTAAATTCCTCCACCTGTATCCAACTTCCAGTTTCCCAAGCAATGACCGACATGACACCCATCAATAATGTCTACATGTCATATGGACCATTCAGACATCTATGATCCTGAAATAAATCAAAGGCAAGAAAATGGAAATTGAATGCGTGTGGATTCAGAATGACTTCTACTAAAAAAACATGAGTCTAAGACAAGTCCCCTCCATTAGTTTCTACATAAAAACAAGAGCCATTAGCACTTGCAAGAAGGTGGTGACCACTCTGGACCTACCTGAAACTTAAGTAGTTCATAACCTCTTGAACCTCCAAAGACTGAAAAAGGTTTCCACGTTGGTCTTCCCCAGACAAAAGTGGCTCTATAATTCAGATACATGAAACCATGGCCATGCACCTCACCTTGAAAATGGAGTTTCACCTGCTAGAGTTTATCAAAGAGGTAATAGCACCCAAAACTCAGATCATCCTCCTTGGTGATTTCAACATCCACCTTGACACTGCTCCTGCCTCTTCGCTCTTCTGTGATCTCTGCACCTTTCTCTACCCCTCACTATCTTCCCTACCGGCCCCACCCACTCTGCTGGACACACTCTTGATGCCTTCATCCCCGCTATCCAACTCTCTCACTACCCCCCTCTCCTGGTCTGACCACTCTCTCCTCATCTGGGACCATCGCCCCCTGACCGAGCCTCCACCAGCACTGCCAGCCTCCTCGCGATCATCCGACTGATGACAAACAAGTGTCAGCTGCTGCTTTTGCCTAAATCTTCATTACTCCACCTTACCCTCCTCTCGACTCTTCCACTGACTCTGCCCTTGCCAATCTTCATCTTGCTATCACTACCACTCGACATTTTTGGCCCCCGTCATGGAGGGTCCATCTGAAACCTGCCTCCAAGCATAACAGCTGGTACAACTCTGATCTAGCCGCTCTAAAACGCAAGTGCAGAGCTTTTTATCGGAAGTGGCAGACCGCTGGCTCCTCTTCTGACAAACTGGCCTGTCGCCTATTCCAAAGGCAATACCGACTCTCTATCCCTACTAATAAAAGGACCCATATCTCTGCAGCCACTAACACGTCAGATCTCTTCAAGGAACTAGCCGATCCATCTGCAATCTCCACCTGATCTCTTCCTTCTCAGGCCCTCTGCACTGGCCGCCCATTTCACCTCTAAAACTCATGACATTCTGACCTCCCAATCTCTTTTCCCCTTTCCTCCACTCTGCCCCCTTCCAACCCCACCCACTCTCTCCTCCTCCTCCTCACCACGGATGAGATCTCTAGAGTAGTCCACTCTATGAAGTTCTCATCCAAACAGGTTTCACCCTGTTCTTCCAGAACCATTAAGGACAGCATCTCCTCCCTTGCTCCGGCTCTTGCAGATTTCTGCAACCACTCCTTAACATCTGGCTCTTTCCCTTCTTCCCTCCAGCACTCCTTTGTGCACCGCCTCCTTAAAAAAAACTAATAAAAAAAAAACTTCAGCCGACCCCTCGTGTCCAGCCAACTAGCGTCCCATCTCTACTACACCCTTCCTCGAGAAACTCCTGTAAAAGTTGGTCTTTCCCCAACTGACCCAACACACTGAGCGCGTTGGTTGTTTACATTACCATCAATCTGGATTCTGAGCATCCAGAGGCACGGAAACTGCTCTCCCGAACAACCGTGAAGAATTGCTCGCAAATCTCGACTCCAATTCTCCTGCTTCTCATTCTCCTTCATCTCTCTTCCGCCTTTGACACGGTTAACCATTCTATCCTCATAACGCAGCTCCAAGATACTCTTGGTATCTCAGACTGGGCACTGGATTGGTTGACCACCTTCCTCAGTGACGACCCTTCCCAGGTGATTCTGGGCTCCTTTCTCCACCACCTCCCTCTCACACTCACTCTCAACATGCAGTGCTCCCCAAGGTTCTCTCCACTTGCCTTTTTAATATCTACCTCGCGCCTCTTGCGCACCTGATCTCTGCCATCTCTACTCATTTCCAATGTTACGCGGATGAGACAACTCTTCTTCAAGCTCCCCTCTTCCCCTTCCTCCTCAATCATCCCTGACTGCCTGTCTTCTTTTCAGTCTTGGTGCACCCAGTAAAACAGAGATTATTTCTATCGGAACACCGACTCGCTGTCTCCCTCCTGCACTCTGCCCTCTATGGGTTCACTTCCCCCCCCCTCCTTCCACTGATGCCAGATATCTTGGGGTCATCTTCGACTCCTCTCTCTCCCCTTTACTCCTCACATCTCAGACCTTACCAAGAAGGCACACTTTCAACTTTACCTCCATAGAGGCATTCTCCCTTTTCTCACCTTCCCCCAGAAGCTCAGGTCCTCTCCAGGCAGGATTAGTTTAACAGCTTCTTCCTCAACCTGCCTCTTTCTTCACTCCGTCCTCTTCAAATAATCCAGAATAGGGCTGCAAGACTTATCCTTGGCCTCAAGCCCTGGCACCTCAACTCTCCAGCTGTAAAATCTCTCCACAGGCTCCCGGTTGCAGCAAGGATCAAATTCAAGACCCGGTGCATCATCCACAAGGCTGCCTGGGGCCTGGGACGACGCTACCTGCAACTCTCTCTTACTAAATACTCTCCTTTTAGATCCCTTCGAACCTCTGGCTCCAACTCTCTGCTGAAAAAATGTTTCTCCAAGCAGAGGGCTGGTGGCAGATCCCTCTCCTCAGCTGGCTCCCTCTTATGGAACTGTCCGTCTCTCTCTCTCGTCTCTCTCGACCAGTTCATGGTTCCACAAACAACTCAAGACCTCTTCTCCTCCGCCTTCCCATGCTTACCTTCCCCCTCTGTCGCGAGATTGGCGGCCTGGTCCTTCAAGAGTCCAATTGGGTCCTGGCCTTCAGCCCAGTCACCACCAGCACCCCCCACCCCTGCACTTCCCTTTGGGCCCAAATCTGTCTTTGGGTGGATTGTCTCAACCCTGCACTTACCTATTGGGCGGCTGACTTCACTCTTCACTTGGGATGTCCCTGCCATTGCATTTACCTGCTACCCCCCACCCCCCTCAACTGGCACGTCTTGCACCCCACCCCTCCTCCCCCGCCGGGACCCGGATAGCACTTAACCCCCACCCCTTTTTTCTCTCACTGCACTTGCACGCTCTGAATGTCACAAGTCCTAGTAGGACCATGGTTTGCTTTATTTTGTATTCATTGTCTTTTCCACGGTTTATTCGCTCCCTTGTTCCCATCCCTTTTGCCTTGTGGCGCTTTGAAACACGGTCTTGTTGTACAAGCGCCTTATAAATAACCAATAAATAAATAAATGCAGAATCATAAAGCCTTGGTTGGACAACTTCAAACAGCTGTGCCATCAAAGATGGTTGACTAGAATTACAGGGGATCAATGCAGGTGTCCCTGCAAGAATCACATCACAGAATTATCTAGCTGGCCACTAGGACTATACCTTAGAAGACAGCAGCTGCTACTGGTTCTAAGAGACGGGTGCTCAAAGAGAAGGGTGGCCTTTCGAACTCTCAAGCGTAAATCTTTGCATGGTGCTACAGTTAGTTCAAACATAACTCATCCACAAAGCATACAATAAGCAGTGTTGTAAAGCAATTTGCTATACAATTCTGTTGGCTTGCTAATTAAATTGACACTTGTGTAGCAAAAATAGCTATTTAAGTTGCCTTGTTCAATTACAGCAGGCACCCTGCATTACTCTCTAGCCCCTAGGCCTCTCTCCATCCTTTTTTCTTCGGTTCACTGCAGTAATCACCTTCTCCGCTCTTAAGTGCCAAAGACCTGTGCGGGAGTGCTAGTCAAGAATTTATTTCCATCAAATAATTGCAAGCCAGAAGTGATCGGGTTGACACCTTTATTTAGCCAACTCAAAGACAGTCCTGCAATTCCATTCCTTACTTAATGAATAATTGCAGTATTGCTACTGTAAAACACTGCAGTGTCTCCCTGCTTTACAGTAAAGTTTAGGTTAGTACATCTAAATCTCATTGCCAACTAGATTTTATTTTATTGGGGAAGATGCATCATCTAGACAAGTGAATTTGAAATTATACATTTTTACACAGCCAAATACTTTTGATGACAAACCTAGTTCTGTGACCTACTGGTTGCATAAATCTGCAACTGGTGCTCAGCCCATGAGCTGAACCCATACTCCTGTGCATTATATCTTTTTACCCTGTTGCTTTATACCAACTACCTTGAAAGTGAGATAGCCACAAACAGTTTCCCACCTAGTTGTCCAGTTATCTGCCTGCTATGCCATCCACTCTGCTTAGTCTCTTACTGTTCTTCCTCTTACATAATGAACACACAGAACGGACTACATATGTATGCAAAGTAGTGATCAATAGTTACATCCAATCTGTACATATACAGATCTGCTGGAATACCATCCTCCATATTTAGCCTCCGGAGCTCACTTTGCTCTATGATTATGATTGCCTTGTATAACGGCACAAACATGAGAGGTGTCCAACCTTTCAAAGCCTTTTTAATTGTATCCATGTGTGTCCCTTCATGGAGCTAACCTTTTACAGACACTTATCCAGGGCATGAAAAGTCTACTCGCCCACTCGTGCAAATTTTATGAATGATGAATACCATTGGCTGGGGATGTTTAAAACTTTTATTTCATATTTACTTTGTTTGCAGTAAGTATGAAATAAATGTTTCACAGTGCAAGGCTGGCCTCTGGGTGGCAGCACCGTGGCAAACAAAAACGTGGGTTTTTGCTGACTTGCACCATTTTACAGAAAGCGCATTTACATGTTTTGTCATCTATTGCCATGGGTTGAGTGCATTTCTCTTAGGTCGAGTAGGTAAACTAAGTTTCTAGAGCTGCAGGTCTAGCAGAATTTTAAAGAATTTGCAAGGCCCAACTCTTTTTCATGTCTTACTTAAGCGATACACAAAAACGCTGTTTGTTGCTAGTTTTATGTCCTGCATACAAACTTCTGGTGACCTTAACAATAATATACCATTAATAATCAAATTGGTTTGTTTGCTAATCAAGAACATTTTAATTAGCAAACTTGGCTAATCAATTTTATTAAACTAATTTATGCCTTGCATCCAACAATAAAAAGTTAAGTGAAGCCTGGGCTGTGTAGCTCAGCAACCGGAGAGTGAAGGGGTACAGGGCAAACGGGCAGAGTGATCATCGCTGAATATAAATAAGAATGTATGTTGCTTAAATGGAGCTTAACAAGCCTCAAAAAGTGCACTCATCACTAGCCAGAGGTTGTGTGGCTTACATGATTGTCAAGTAGTGTGCAACTTCATTTTTCTTACTAAAGCTACACAACCACAGAGGGCAGTTTCAAAGCAATACACATGAAAGAGAAGAGGGCGTTGAAGAATTGGGTGCAAAGGGGGGAAATTAATCTTGCAGCTACTTAGATTAGGTTGTACGACTAGTACTTAATACAGAGAAGAGGAGAGAGGTGGGTAGATAAATAAATAGTGCCAAGTGATTAACTCGACTGAGCCTTGTACCCACTTTAGTATACGAAAAGGGGCAGTGCTGGGTTCTACATATCCAGGAGAGTGTAAACAACCACTCATTACACACTTGCGACAGGCAGACAGATTCTGTAGACAGGTAAGCTTAATGGAACTAATAATACTTTCACATAAGGGCAAGTCTTAGACTGTGGCTCTGCTGAAGGAAATAAACAGAACATGGCTGCCTGGAATGGACAACAATAAACTGCCAAACACTAGACCACAACAATGCATTACCATCAGGGGCAACTACACAGACAAGTACAAATGTTGCTAGTACAATTAGATGAGGAGTGGCTCATCGGGAGGTACAGAAAAAGAAAAAAAAAAAGAAACCTTTAGGTAAATATTTTTCTCCAGCAACCACTTCCTCTCCCAACGGCTGCAGGTTTACATTTTTTTTTTATAATTTGCACACAGAAGCGGAACGCGTTCGTTGACCTCAGTCGAGTCACAGAATTTCCGCTGGGATCTTTAATTTGCTATATCAGTCATATGCACAGATAAAAAAAAAGACAGTTGATAGCGAGTTGGAAGCAACAAGCTGATACATTATTCAATATTCCGTTAAAGCATAGACAAGTAGGCTGCCAAGCATCTCTACAATAGATACGTTAGAGGGACTCTGGTCTGCCGTCTTCCCGGAGGAAAAGAGTAAACGGCAAGGTTTTACCCTAGGACATTTTTGTTGGATCAAAGAAAAACGTAGGAACACACTGGACTGGAAATCATTTTAAAAGACAAGAAAATGCTGAAGGCTTTCTTGACCTTTTCAAGACCTTTTCTCACCATTTACTTTAAACCTACTGTTTTACCAAAATCTACAAACCTCTGATAAAGAGTTAAAATGTATAGATTTTCTTTCAGAAACTGTAGGGATTTTGTGTAAACAGATTCGAAGGATACAAGTTCTGCTCCCATCAATCATATGTCCAAGTAATCTCCTGAGATTTAGGTGGTCATCTTTCTGAGATTGCTCCGTTGGTTGTCGGTGCAAGACTGGCAAACTACTTTAAGCCCGGGTGCCAATGATGGTTGTGAACCGAAGACGCCCCGAGGTAGCAGCAACAGTAAAATGTTGTAGAAGGTTAAAAAGCCTGACCACCCACAGAAGACAAGAACGCCTAGGAAAACCTGGTATCCTGACACCCCAGTTCTTGGCTTGACACGCTTGGACATCAACAAAATGTGGTTCTAGAGCTTCTCGAGCGGGACACATCCCATACAATGGTTGGATTGAACTAGAGTCGTTCTCAGTAGAGGGGCTCCCAAACGTTCACTGTGCTTTAGAGGCGCTAAGCTTCACCTCACTGATGAGGCCGAACAAGTCTGAAACACGTGTCTGGGATGGTACTTTTCTTCAGAGGAGAGCATTTCAATGCAGACTACCCTTGTAGGTGGGTCCAGACTGATATGCAAATGGTTATTTCTCTTCTGTGAAGGGTGTAATGAGCTAAAACGTGGCTGTGGGCCCAAGTTGAGCACATCCCATGAAACAGGTTATTTGAACCAAGCTCATCCTCTGTAGAGGGGCTTCCACACCTCTACTCATTTTCTAACAAATGTAACATCACACTTGAGTGCTGTGGAAGGTTGAAAGAAACCTAACATTTCTGAGAAGAATTACACTTTAGGCCCTACACCATACAACTTGTTGGGGAAAAGCTCACCAAACGACAATTTTAAATATAGGTGTAGTGAAAGATACCAAACCAAACACCCATAGGGAACAAATCTGTAGCAACCGTGTTAAGGAAGTCTGAAGAGCCTCCCCCTTCTCTGGGTGCAAACTATGCACTCGCCACTGCCCATTGATATTTGACTCTAGGCAAGTAAGATATGGGTGTGCTGCGTTTATGTATAGAATTGAGGTGGCGAGTGACTTTTGTATGGCTAGTTAGGTGCTTCCAACTTGAATTTTTGAAGCCTGCACTACTCCACAAAGACAGACACACACACACACACACACTTCTCCACAACCCGTTACATAACATTGTGAAACCTGACCACCCTGGAGAACACTGTCATATTAATAAAGACTCCCCATTGTAGCTGAATGTTTCACAAAGCCAGAGCCCCCTGGCTGAATAAGCCACACTACAAACATAGCGTTGTTGGGGAATCAGCAACACAGTTCACACACTTGAAAACTGATATGTTACTGAAAACGATCATGCTCACCTACCAATACAGCACTAAGTGACAAAAGGCAATGTAAATAACCAATGTGCCGTATCATCAATGCAACCCAATATAACGCTGATGACAGCTGATTGGAGCATGAAAATACAATTACAGGGGCATTACAGCTACAAACCAAACACGTTATCATATGTTAAAGCGGAGAACAAATGATAGCATTTTACATGACATAAAACACCTTGTGAAAGGAGCCAAAATACCATTGTGTACACTCCACTTCTGTGAAACCCTTATCTAATCCTCAAGCAGAAAAACGAAAGACCGACATTCCCCACACCCACCAAGCCTTTATACACATCTGACGGCTGTTCTTTAGGTGATGGCAGTGTATGCATTTCACACTACTGTTACAAGAAGCAGCTGTTAGCACTATGTGCCATCTCCATTGGTCACTGGCAGGAAATCTTGGAATAAGGCTCGAGCCACTGCGGCTTCTCGCTTTTCTTTAGAGAGCAAACCATGATGTGAACATTAAAATTGCAGGCAAATCCCATCGCAACGCAGGGGACTATTTCTGACGACATTCATCCCCGTTCCAGTGCTGCACACTATTAGCCAAGTATTGGTCTTCCCATTAACGGTTTGTTCAGGACCGACGAAGTCATAAGCATTCTTCAGTCAAGTTAACATCATGATTATGGCAGGTTGCAAAATGTGCACTAGCCAGTGGCTACAGATAATTGCCCCCTGGCGAGTAAGACATGGTATACCATTTACATGTGTAGAACTGAGGAAGCAAGGGACTTTTTTTATGGCTGGCTAGCAGCTAGCAACCTGACATGTGTACCTCTTGTATTCTATTGCCGCTTGTTTCTGTTGAGTTCTGTCTCTTAATAAGTTGATTTACATGTGTTTACTTTGTTAATTCTCTTTAAGTTGCTTTCCCCTTTACATTTCTATTCTGTTCGTTCTTCCTTTTTGCTACCACCTATCATTTAGTATTTGCCCATACTTGCTGATACTTCATAACTCCACCAATACATCTATTAATCTGCAACTGTCTCTTTACTGCCACACAACCTTAATTTCTGCAGTCACCTTTTTTAATGTGATATAACCTTGTTCTCTTTCCATCTCTCTGCTGCACCTGTAGAATGAGGCACCAATACATAGTAAAAAGAAATCTGAGACGCAGATATAACTAGTCAAGTACATATGTAATGTGTTCATTCGTGCTTTACAGGTCTTGTTTTATTAGTGCGACTTTCATACAAATTCCCAGATACATAGTTATGTTTATATAGGTACATTGGGATCGCACAAGTTGGCTTGGGGAGCCTAAAGTAGTCCCCGGTAGCTGTTGGTGCTCCTATATGCACTATACAGGAGCTAAATAGCTTCCAGCAATTTAAAACCCTGGATGGCTTGTTCAGACTGTCCGTCATGAACACTAGATGCCTTGCGCGATGTAATCTTTCCGATCAAAGGGAGGATCTAGAGATGGTAGAACCTGTACCCAAAGTACAGGTCTCATTCATTCTAGGTTTCCTTAAAAATACCAATTTGCAGTGGCGACCACAGCTGATCTGGAAAGCCAACTTGTTGCAGTCTGTCAGGAACTAAGAGTATGCAAACCCCCCTGCTAATTTATGTACTGTTAGGCAGTAAATATTAACTTCTGCTGCTAGTATCGAGCCTATCCACATCCTTAACGCATCCACTAATGTTTCGACTTAAAACAAACAGCTCAATTGTTGGGTGGCCCATCAATGAATATGCCTCTGCATACCCATGCACAGTATCAGCAGTTATTAACAGGCCATCCGGCTCAGAAGATAAATTACACAAAAACATAATGAGATATATATATATATATATATATATAAAAAATTGGAGGCACGACACGCTACTTCTCTGACCCATTTTTTGCGCCCTGGGCCGGCCGAGGGGGAGGGGGGGGGGAGGGTGTTACCACATGTGGTACACTTGGTGTTTCAGAAACCACTGGTGCGTTTATATAGTATGCTTCTGCTTTGGAGTAACCCTAGTACTCACTCACACAACGTGAATGTTTAAAACGGTTTCTTATGTTGTTATCAAAACCACGAACAAGGTGGCAAATAAACATGTAAAGGTCCCCTTGATGAGGACAGTGCCTCTGGAAGGCCCACAGCCTCCCCCACTCAAAGCCTTGATTCCCTTTCTGCAGCCCGCTATCAAGACTTCAGATCATGTACAGCGTGGTTTTTCAGTCCCATGACTGGGTTGAGGGCTTGTATCCTTATTTCAGGGACGAACGTCTTACTCAACCAGGCACAAGGGAAAATAGTGAGATTACAGTGAAGAGAAAACGAACTGTAGGCCTAAATAATAAGTAGTCCTCACCCGAAGCCTGCAGGGGTTACAGTTTGCCTGGCAATATATAAAAATGTGATGTGCACTCTTTTGGTTTGGGTTGCATGTAGGCTTGATATATTTTGCCTTACTTAATTAATGAGCACTTTTGGTTCAAACTCGAGCTCTCCAACTCATCGGTTCTTCCCTCCTTGGGTGCCCTGACGTGAGTGCACACCCATTATACCATCGAGCAGGTACAATGGCAGATGTCGCCATGCTTCACCTGCACTCCGGAACCAGAAACTCCAAGTCAAGTGATGTCTCCTTTTCACGGCACACACTTTCCTTGCTAGCCAAACTGATGCTGTTTCGCTGATTCATAATCCCTGTAACAGAACAGAGCAGGCAGCCATGAAACGGTCGAGGTGGCCAATATCGCGGATGGATGGGTCCTCTGCTTCAGGAACCTCAGCCCTAGAAGGTTTTCCCAGAGCCAAACTCTCCGTCAATCATTGCTGCCTAATCCACCAACTGTCAAGTCACTTTCCTCCACAATGAAAAAAACTCTTCCCATCAGTCAGCTTGGAATTTTACATTTTTATCAATGGAGACCCTAGCTTGAGGCCTTTCCCCAAACATAATTGGAATGAGCCATTGTCTAAATGTTCAACCTTTAGATTGTTCCACATTTAAATATAGTAATTTGCTCTTCTTATAATCCTTATGACCTCTTCAAGCATGGTGCACAGAGCATTTTTCCAGTACCTGAAACATCCCTCTAAGGGATTTGCTATGGGAATGTTACAGGGTATTCATCATTGTTTCATACCTTCATCCATAATGCTAACAGTCATATTGCATGTTTTGGTGACAACATGAGAATATTTATGCCTACGCATAGGCGGCTCTCCTGCTGTAGATGCTGCATGAAGGCTCGATAGAGATATTATGTGAGCATGTATGCATAGAGGGTTACACTGCACTGAAACACATTATGGTAATTATGGAGCCAATAACAGATCTCAATTAGTATCATGATGTTGTTACAAGCCTCATGCATGATTTAGTGGCCTAATGTTTACAACGCTGCATTCACTGCAATGTAAAAACAATACTACATATAATGAATGGCTCACGAACTGAAAAGGGTTGGTTTTTAAGTGTGCATTGGCCATTTAGTTGGCAATAAGGGTCAAATGTAAGATCTGCCATTGTCTAAAAGTGCTCAGACTGACCTGAGCGGGGTGAGAGGACAGGGGCGATAACTGAATGAGAAGGGTTTTAAATGCAGTAAAGCACGAATTTTACACTGGCTGTGTGTACAAGTATATGTGGGTATGTAAAGCCCAAAACTACCTGCGTAGTCACACAATGCTGTACAAATGGAATGGAGAGGACATAGAAGGTGGGATGGGAGTTGAGGGGGGAGTATCTGTGGGGATGCCAGGGTACAGTGACCAATGTGGTTGGGGATATACTTAAGAGTAGCGTTTTAATTATTTCTTTAGCGTATGAAATGTGACAAGCTCAGCGTGTGAGTCTCATCTGTAACGAACAAAAATGATAATTCTTTATGCACAGTAATAATACTGATCTAGACAGGTACATGGTTCCTACAGGACACATGGGCATCGCCCCTGAATAAACAGTTTCATTCAACCTAACAAAGCAGCGCCAACCTGCACATACAAAAGGAAGACTGTTTGCACCCGATAAATCCCAGACATTTGGGCTGATATATTACTTCTTATTTTTGACAACATTAATCTAACTCAGAAAATACCGATGTCCTGGAAACAATCCATCATCATCCCTATTCGCAAGAAGGGTGATCGCACAAATCCAGCCAGTTATAGGCCCATTTCATTGCTTGATGTGCCTGGGAAGATTTGTCGTCTAATTCTGAAATAGTTGAATACTTGGACCAAAAATTGCGGTAAGAGAGATCCTCTTTAATCTGGATTCGTCAGCGGTCTTGGCACTCTGCCTAACATCATTACTATTAATATGCTCAAGTCACAATATGCTTGCCGGAAACAATCCTTATATTTTGCATTTATCGATTTCCGGTCAGCTTTTGACTCAATAAACCGTGACCTTTTATTTCACAAGTTAAAACTGCTTGGTTGTCCACCCTCCCTTTTGGCTTTAGTGATTCAGCTACATACGGAGACCTATATGCAAGTTAGATTATCTTTAGAAGGCCTCCTGTCTTCTTCCTTTACCACTTTTTTGGGCCTTAAGCAGGGGTGCATTCTAGCATCAATACTGTTCAATTTATTCATTCTTGACATGGGCCTTTCTTTCCTCAGAATTGTGTCAGATGCTCCTGAACTGGGAGGCCAACGTATACCCTGGCTGTTGTACGCTGACGATTTAGTTTTAATATCTCAAACTCCCAAGGGACTCCAGAACTTGCTATCCGCCCTTTCAGATTATGTGGAAAGGAACCATCTCATAGTGAATTTGAACAAATCACAGATTTTGGTTTGTAGACCACAATGGAAATCCAAAATTAATAATAGAACTTGGTTTATCCGACAGGAATCCATGAAATCAGTTTTGGAATATAAATACTTGGGGCTTTTCATACAAAATAGCATCAGTGAGAATACATTTTTGATCACTTTACAGTCAAAACTTTCGACTTTGATCTCACAGGCCGAATACTTCATAAATATGGGAAATTCACTTTAAAACATCTGTTAATGTTCTATGAGCAAAAAGTAATTCCTATTCTTCTTTATGGTGTTGAATCAAAGTTGTACACAAATGACAGTATGTGGAATAAATTGGAGGCTGGGTTTTGGAAAAGGGTGTTACATCTACCGAATTGCACACCCATGCCTAAACTACGATTTGAATTAGGTTCAAATTCACTATCTAGTAGAGTCAAGTGGAGAATGTGCTCCTTCTTTCGTAAGTGCTTATTTGGTGTGGAAAATAATAACATTTTGAGCACGGTTGCCTGACACTTGTCCTCTTCAAATCACGCATTTCCCTTGAAATGGCAAAATCTAGTACTGAAGACATTGGTAGAAGCCGATATATCTCTACAGCTTCTAATTGAAAACCCAGCCCGTGCTAAGACAAAGTTCTATTATTGGGATTGGATACAAAATTATGACTCCTGTTCAAAATACAAAGATTTTAATAACAATCATTTTGGAATTAAGCGGATGGGTCAAGTGGCAGGTTATTTACTGAAAGGCCCTTCTGGGAATGTACGGAATACATTTTTGCATCTCAGACTCAATTTATGGTCCACTAGGGAAGTATTGGTGAGGCGCAAAATCATTTCTGCTGACCTAAATTCGTGTCGGTTTTGTGAAACTCATACAGTGAGGGAAACCTTACAACACTTGATAATATTGTGTCCTAATTTGAAGGAGCTGCGGGTCAAATTCTTTACTAATTTGTTGAGTTTGCACGAGGAACTGGATGATAATCAGATATGGCATATTTTATTTAACAGCACAAGATTCTCGGTCATAAAAGCTTTGGTGCACTTTTTGGAGGCCATTTTGCCTGGCGAAATCAATTTTCAAAACTAATTTTGAACTGTGAACATTATTTGTAAACTCAGTTATTTTTGTGCATTTGAAGAAATGAAATGAAATGTGTCCGTTTTTTTAAGTATATAGATTGTTTTTAGCATTTGCCCATTATCTGATTTACTCTGTTTTCCTCATTGTTATTATTTTATTATTGAATGGAAAATGTATATTTGTTTTATAATTTTGAAAAGTTGATTTATTCAGCTATATCAAAATAAAAAAAAAAATAGATCATGCCTCAGCTGTCAACGGAGCTCCGCCCCACCATCCTTTAACACAGAAAGCTCTTCTATACAGTAAACTCCATTGCACAGGCAGGGATCCACATACTACATTGCACTCAAAACCGTGCAATATTCACACAGGGTTTCAAACTGATGGAGCGCCATTTAGATCTTGATGTAGCCGAGAAGAGTCTGGTTAGATTGACCCCAACACAAGCTAATGTTGTTTCCTAGAGACAAGCTCTGTGTGTTTGGCAATCTGTTTAAGTTAGCATTAGGACACATCTAGTGGAAAACATTTAAAGCATGATGGGTGATATATACAATCTACAAATGTACAGATTGACTATCACGTGGAAGTTAGACTTGCGATTCTGTAGCTCCTCATTCCTCGGAGTAGTTCCTGCTTACTGGTGATGGCTGATATCCAGGAGCTGTGGTTTGATATATTTCGATTCCTGCAAACAGTGTGGTCTCAGATCACTCTCTTGTATGCACAGTACCACCGTTGCCCACGCACAGTGGGCACTTCTCCACTGCACGGATTAAACTCGAACAACCCCTAGTTCTGTGCCCTCACTAAGCTCCCACCTGCACAGGGTGGATTTACTATTCTTTTGCAAATAGCCTCCCACCTACAATAGGAACCCTTCTGCAACCAAACACTGTCCTTCCCAAAAGTATCCTCCCCCTCCACATTATGGATCTCCCCTTCATACACATCGTCGGTTCTTCTCCCATACCAAGACACCCGAGCTTTACCTTTGAAAAACTTGAGGGCGATGCCATAGATCTCCTCCAGACTGAAGCCCCATCGCTGTTCCAGACTCAGTGCCTCAGTCTCGGGCGCTTCCTGCCCGCCCGCGGGATCTTCGTGCCGGTGGTTTTGCCCGGCTGCATCTTCCTCCCCGGGTCCGGCATCGGGACTCAGAGTCAGGCCGTCTATGGAGACCTCCAGCCGCTCGGCACCCACTACTGCCATGTCCTGCTGTGCTCAGAGCCGGGAGCGGCGGCCACGTACCTACATCCGTCTCACCCCTGACCTGCGCCACGGCGGCTTCCGGCAGCGCAAGGAGCGGCGCGGGGCTGGGCAGGAGACCGTATGACAGGCAGGGAGTTGGGCACTGACAGTCTATCGACATGGAGGTAGGACTAGGGGACGGGCTCCGGCATTCAGCGTCGAAAGGAACAAACGTCCGCGGCCAGCTCTATTGCTCCAGGAGCCAGTTCACCGCACAGAGCAGTGCAGGAGCCCAACGGAGGCTGCCTTACACTTTAGAAATAATATTACGCATGCTGCGAATTCCTTTTTGGGCGGGAGAGTCAGTGGTGTATTCTTAAATACTATTTCACTATTATACTTATGTGTAGATGTATTCTTAAAAATGGGTCTTGTGAATAATTGCAACAAATAGCTCAGAGCTCAGCATCATATTTCAACGTTCAGGTGCATATTTTGTTATGCTGAAATGTACGAGTGACCGCTCCAACATGGTCGCCTAGTTTACTTGAGATTTCTGGTTCCGCCTACGATTATTTATAGTGCTCATCTGAGTGGTCATGCTAGATGGGATATTGGCGTTTGACTACTAGAGAATGGTTCTAAGGACAATCTCTTGGGCTGTTTGTTCTCTTAGGGGCGTATGTGATCGTGTCACTGTTAATTCTATGTCAAGACCGGAGGCTCTGATTATGCTTTCTCTTCAACTTTACTGTTCAGCAGCAAAGAAAACATTACCAAAGAATATGAATGCAAATCTTATAAAAAAAACTACAATAACCATGTTTTTTGAACATTTGTAGTTCATTTCTATTGGTCTCCAACTGACCACGTGACAATTCCTCAACCAATAAACCAGTCCTCAATGAACAAAAACTCCTGTCCTCTTTCCCTTCTTCCTCTTTCTTTGCTGCTCGGCAGCGAGTTAAGTACTTTTCTTCTATATTTCATATTTCGAACTGTGTGTATGCATGTTAATTTCACCTAGTGTGACGCGTTGTGTTTACGATATTAGGCGGAACATTTCCGCAACGGAAAGGCGGCTCTGAGGAGCGGCGACCGCGACGGGGCTGGTGCTCCAGCGGCCGCAACGCCGACGATCCGTCATAGAGGGCACTATATAACGGAAGGGAGAGCGCGACGGGACCGCGTAGTTCCGGCGCTCTCTCCTTCGTTCTTTTTCGTGTGTTGGGTTCATTTCAAAGCGGACTTTCTGTGACGAACGTTGTGTGATCGCAGAGTGAGATTCTCTGATATATATAAGATCAAGGGCTCAACAACACGCATCGCTCGAGCGTAGCGTCCTGTTACCAGCTCTACAGCGCCCCTGCAAGCAATATTCTGTCACCGCACCAAAATCGGGCACAGTCCCAGGTAAAACCTGTGAATTTGAAATCTACTACGATATTTGGATATAAATTAAACCAAGAAAATCCTGGTATACATACTTATATATATTTGAATATATATATATATATTTATATTTATATATCATAACATAACACTATTCCCCAGGGCCTGGGAATCATGAGTTCCTCTAGTGATGAGGGGAAGGCTGGGTCAGCCAAAAGAGGAGCCATTCAGAAATGAATGTTGTTTTCCAGAAAGCCCTGGGGGCTTCTCTGGGACATAATCCGCAGCAGTTAGCGCTGATGGAGGATTGGCTCAGACTATCCCAGGGCCTGGAGGCGGATAAGAGCCTTAAGGCTCGGATGAAGACAAAAGGGGGCAGTAAGTTAGCTTGCAGGGCGGATGAAGCCCACACCCCCCCGAGCACTCCACCTAAAAAGAAAGGTGGCAAAAGAAAGAGAAAGGGTAAGACGGTGCCTTGCAGGGGACGAGTATCATCCTCAGATTCCTCAGAGGAGGGCGAGAATGATTGGGAGGAAGAATACCCTGAGGAAGAGGAAGTGTTATCTATATCCTCCTCAGGCGATGACCAGGAAGCGTTAAAGAAAAGGAAGAAAGAGGAGGAGGAGATAGCAGATGAAGGGGATTTCGATCCAGAAACTCTGATCCATCCCAGATCCTCAGAATGGGAACCTCCCAAGAGGATTTCGGCATATCTAAAGAAGCGCCTGAGAGCGCCATTAGCCAAAGAGGCTAGAAGCAAGATGAGGGCGGAATGCCCCAGACCTCTTCTCCCTGAGGGAGCGGCAGACACGCCGGTAATAGATGAAAAAATGATAACTTTTATGAGTACGTTTACCAAAGATGTGAGGAAGGGCCTGGACAGATCCTGGCGTTCGTGTCAGGACAAGATGTTGGATATGACGGGGCCCCTCACAAAGATTCTCCAGATGGGAGAAGAAGCGAAGACGAAAGGAGAGCCAATTGACCCGGCAATCCTTATCGGATGGACACAGAGGGCGATATGCATGTTAGGAAACGCTAATCATGCTATTACTACAGAAAGGAGGAGATCGTTACTAGTGAAGATTGACCCAAAATTGAGTGAATTAGCCTCCTCAGAATCTGCCACTTCAGCAAAAGGGAAGTTGTTTGGGGACTCCTTCATCAAGGAGCTCACCAAATTTGTAAATTCATATGCAGCTTTAGATAAAGCTCAAGCCTCTCTTAAAAGAGTGTTCGGAAGACAGATTTTTGGACGGGCCAGCAGAGGGAGGGGTCGTTCGGCTGGCCGGTTCCAATACAATCGATCCTATCATGACAGATCACAATGGAGAGATTATGAGGAACGCAAACAAACACCGTTCTTCCCTTCGAGAGGTAGAGGAAGAGGCAGAAACTGGCGAGGTGAACGTCAGCAGAACAATCCAGGTGAGACTACCAATCCCAGGTATAAATACCATAGAAGTGGGTGGGAGAACCGCTCAATTTTTACACAATTGGTTGAACATATCAGGGGATACCTGGGTGATTCAGACTGCGCAAGATTTTTATATAGATTTTCTAGATACACCCCAGCAGGAGAAACCACCAAAGGGAATAGTTTTGAACAGAGGAGACAAAATATTGTTAGAAAGAGAGTTGAGAGGTTTGGTAAACAAAAAAGCCATACGTCCAGTATCAGATCAGTCAAAGGGTTACATAAGCAATATGTTCCTAGTAAAAGGGAAACACAAGACAAGACCAATAATCAACCTGAGAGGTCTAAACAATTACGTGGTATACAGACACTTCAAAATGGAGGGGATACACCCACTAAGGGATATTCTAATTCAGAGAGACTGGCTAGCCAGAATAGACTTGAAGGATGCATACCTGACTATTCCCATAGCAGAGGAACACTGCAGATTTCTGAGATTCATCTGGGGAGGAACGACATGGGAGTTTCGATGCCTACCATTCGGACTGGCATCAGCCCCATGGTGTTTCACCAAGATGATGAAACCAGTAGTATCGCACCTCAGAGCTCAAGGGATACGACTCATAATTTATCTAGACGATATATGTCTGATGTGCCAGGAGAAGGAGACACTGGTAGGACAAGTGCAATTAACAATAGAATTATTAGAAAACCTGGGCTTCATTATAAATTGGGAGAAATCCAGCTTAATCCCAACACAGAAGATGGAATTCCTAGGGTTCATAGTGGACACGGAACAGGGAACCCTCAGTTTACCTATTCACAAAGTGAACGAGATCAAGAAACAATTGAGACACACACTAGCAAAGGGAGAAATATCACTGAGGGACATAGCGAGATTAGTAGGACGCCTTGCGGCTTCAATTCAAGCAATCTTCCCGGGGCCACTACATTACAGGGCACTCCAGAGATTGAAGATATATCACCTCAGAAAGGGCGCTTCATACGAATCAAAGGTGAACATCTCACCAGAAGTGAGGGAAGAGTTGAATTGGTGGCTCATTCATATGGATGCATGGAACGGGAGAGCCATATTTGGTTCATCCCCGGACCTGATTATAGAATCCGACGCCAGCAGATGGGGCTGGGGAGCCCGTTGCGGGAATCTATCGACAGGGGGCAGATGGTCGAATCAGGAGACGAATCTCCATATAAACTGTCTAGAATTACTGGCCGGATCTTTTGCAGTCAAATGCTGGACACAAGAGAGAGTTCAATGTTGTGTCCTTCTAAAGATGGACAATATCTCGGCAGTCAGATATATCAACAGACTGGGAGGGACAAGATCCAGAATTCTTGCGGAACTAGCGAAGGAATTTTGGGAACTTTGTCTGGAAAGAAGAGTTTCAGTGAGAGCAGAATATCTGCCGGGCCAACAGAATGTAGTGGCCGACTGGAACTCCAGATACCTCAGAGACACCAGCGATTGGAAACTGGACGAGATGGTGTTCCAGGAACTAATGTCTCGGTGGGGTCCATGCCAGATCGATCTATTTGCATCGAGATTGAACAGACAATTACCCCGATTTTTCAGCTGGAGACCGGACCCGGAGGCAGAGGCGATAGACGCTTTTCTGCAATACTGGGGCCATCAGAGGAACTATGCATTTCCCCCGTTCTCCATGATAACGAGGACTCTTGCTCAGGTGAGACGTCAGAGGGCATCACTAATCCTAGTAACGCCAGATTGGAGAAGTCAGGTATGGTTTCCCAGTCTACTGGAGATGACTTACCAAAACCCACTGGCCTTACCCAAGGGAGAATTAATAATACGAGATCCCAGAGGTCTCAGTCACCCTTTGGTGAGGTCAGGAGGGATCAACCTGTTAGCGTGGGCGATTTCAGGGGATCTTGGATTAGGCCAGGACTATCGAATGAAGCTGAGAACATCATCAACGAATCCTGGGCCCCCGGAACACACAAGGCTTATAGATCAGCATGGGCTAGATGGAGTAGCTGGTGTTTGGAGAGGAACATACATCCCGATGGAACGGATGTAGTACATGTAGCAAATTTTTTAGCTCAGATGGCAGCGCAAGGTAAGGCTTATAGAACCATTAACACGGCCAGATCTGCGATATCGGCTGGACATCCTAGAGTTGATGGACTAGCAACTGGGGAACACCCATTAATTTGTAGACTATTAAGAGGAGTAAAAATGATTAAACCACCTAGCGAGAGATATAGTGAATTATGGGATGTAGATAAGGTCCTGAGACTATTTTTGACATGGCCAGATAATCAAGATTTGACACGTAAAGCAATTTCAGGTAAATTAGCTATGATTTTATGTCTGTTAGCATGTAAAAGATCTTCTGATATCAGAGCACTGGAGATTAATAGGAAGAATATGTCCCCTAATGGAGTGACCTTCCTCATTTCGAAGAGGACTAAGACAGGTTTGAAATCTATTTCATATGAAGCTTTTCCAAATCAACCAAAATTATGCCCAGTTAGATGCATAAAGGCATACGAAGATATGACGAGGGAAGTAAGACCCCAGGGGATAACTCAACTATTAATAGCGATTCGTAAACCTTTTAAAGCGGTTAGACCGGCGACCATAGCCAGATGGCTTAGGTGGGTGATGGCAGAAGCAGGCATAAATATTGAGAAATATGGCGCTCACTCAGTCAGAGGAGCGATAGCTACTAAGGCATATAACATAGGTGCTAGAGTAGAAGACATTATGAAGTCGGCGGATTGGTCGAATGAATCGATTTTTAAGACTTTCTATTTTAAACCTTTAGAAAGTGCAACATCGTTAGCGGTAATTAAGCTTTGAACAAGCATAATCAGAGCCTCCGGTCTTGACTTAGAATTCAGATTTTCCACACATTCGTTACAGAAAGTCATAATTCTATTAAAGACACGGAGGCGAAGGATTATCCCACCCGATCAATCGTAAGAATGAGATGTTTACATAACATGTTTCTGGTATTATTATGCAAAAAAATCGTATAAGAGGTATAATGAATATGATGATGTTGCTAATGATCAATGTTTATACAAGTTGTTACAAGATGTGGAATTTTACGATTGACCCACCCTGTATCGACTTATAGTCACTGTTCTAATTTATGTTTTTCTCTAGGGACGATGTCAGATGGCAAACAAGTAGGAAATTGAGAAAGGAAGAGAATATCAAAGACGTACAGAACTCATCCTCGCAGGGTCAAAGAAAGAGGAAGAAGGGAAAGAGGACAGGAGTTTTTGTTCATTGAGGACTGGTTTATTGGTTGAGGAATTGTCACGTGGTCAGTTGGAGACCAATAGAAATGAACTACAAATGTTCAAAAAACATGGTTATTGTAGTTTTTTTTATAAGATTTGTATTCATGTTCTTTAGTAATGTTTTCTTTGCTGCTGAACAGTAAAGTTGAAGAGAAAGCATAATCCTTTGCCTCCGTGTCTTTAATAGAATTATGACTTTCTGTAACGAATGTGTGGAAAATCTGAATTCTTGCTAGATACCTCATTACAGTCATACTTCTTCCCGTCCAAGTCCTTGTCGCAGTCCTAGTCCCATTTTTTTTACTTCTTGGGATTGTGGTTCAGAATTGTCTCAGTATAAAGCCAAGACTACAAGTCACAGAATACAAAAAAAACAGGACTGAACTAGCATCTGCTGAGTGAAATGGGGTATGTTTGCATGTATATATTATATTACTGTGTAGAAATAAGAGCAAAGAAGTATACTAAATTACACATCACAAAGATACTAACATCTTTAAAAGGAGCTACGCATGGATTAATCATGTGCATGTTAAATATTAAAACATAAGACATTTGAGTATGGCTAAATCTATGTTGGTGATGCTCGAATTCCACCACTGTAGAGAGGCAGATGTACACGTAATTTATAGAGCCCACCCCCTAACCTCCCTCATGCTGGAAGAACAGCAAGAGAACACTGTATGACACCTGGTAACACCCCGTTACCACATCGAAGCTATGAGAGACGTCATGCACTCACAGAGAACTGTACTGAATGTACCCTCAAACTGATGCAGTAGACGTGAGCCTGCAGACAATACTGTATATAGAACTATAATTAAAGTCTGACAGATGTAAAGTGACACCACTAAAGAGAGACAATATGTGGACACTAAACCTGATGTATGGATATCTAAAGAATAAAGATGTAATTGAAGCAACAAAGTAAACAGATATGTGGATGAAAAGGAAAACCATATACACTAAGAAGATAAGTGATAAGAGATATGATAGATATATATGCGCAGAAACGCAAGGTAGATAAGACAACGTAGAAGCTTGCTAAAGTAGTAAACAAAACACGAGTAAAGCAGCCGCGTTGAGAAAATGGATGTTGGCACCATATGTAAACGAGAAGATTTGAGTAGGGAAACCAAACCTGCAGTGCTGACAGGCACTGAATTACAGATTTGTGCAAGAACAAAGGATATTTGCTTGGCTCAGAATCAGGGATGCCACAGCAAAAAGCAACTGCAAGGCTTGAAAGGAGTCGAAAATGATAAGCTACATACGCAGGATATATTTCTCTTAGATTAAGTAAAGGAGTGAATAATTGTAAGTGCC
Source organism: Ambystoma mexicanum (assembly GCF_040938575.1). Lineage (NCBI taxonomy): Eukaryota > Metazoa > Chordata > Amphibia > Caudata > Ambystomatidae > Ambystoma > Ambystoma mexicanum. The sequence goes on along the minus strand of NC_090928.1, from coordinate 1,118,077,110 downwards.
CCAAGTATTGTACAATTAAAGATGCAGAAAGTACATGCAGAACGGAGCAACCAAGTCTCCAGAGGCCAAGAAGGGTAATAGCACCCAATATAATTGAATCAAATAGCTCTAAATAGAAAGATAGAATGGACAAAATCATGCTCTCCTCACACGGTGTATAAGACCAGAAGACAAGGCCTATTCATAAAGCTCCAGATGAAGATAGCAATGTACCTACACTCCCTTTTAAAGTTCAGAGAAAGGGAAAAGTCAGCAAGGTCAACTACAAAGAAGAAGCATTGGTTTAGGGCCTAACTGATGAGAGATGGTAGGCTAATTAGCTAAGAAAGGCTGTTGTCTGACGTTTCATTGCACCTGGGATTCGTTGTTTACGTGCTGCTAACGAGACACATGTCTAAAGTTGATAAGAGAGTGCCAACCAATCATGAGGGTCTATGTAATGGTGGACTATACATTGTTGCAAGGGCCTATCTGCTGCTGTTATTACGTTATTATCTGTATTTCATGTAGTTAAAGGTAGTTCAAGGCGTGCCTACCAGATAAGGGGTATCAGATGATGATACTAAACTTCATATGAACTATATGTATACGTTTCCCCTAACCAATCCCTCCACACAGTAGGTTTTTACGGTTAGCCACGTAGGATGATGTCATAACTGACGTACGTCGAGGTATAAAACCTTTTATGAAACTGAAATGCATTGAGAGTGTGTGAGCTACAATTTGTTTGTTCGCTAGGTTTCCCTAATGTATTGAACTGATAATAAAGTAGTATTTTTCCATATTCCATGAGTCTGTCCGGTTATTGGGCCTGAGATCATTTATTGTGGTAATCCCATTCGGCACCTGGAACGCTCCAGGTGCTATTGCACACATCTGTGTAAGAATTTTCATTTCTGTTGTGCCAATGTAATGTTCTTGGTTGGGGAAAAAACAGATTATGACACATTTTACAATTATGCCTCTCGCACTAGTATGATTAATTGTGATTTATTTAATACATTTGAATTTGAAATAATTAGTGCTGGAAATGGGAAAAAGACTGGGATTGAGATTCCATTAGAGGATGAGACTGTGATGGGGTGGGGGGTTTCTGAGTGGAGTCATGGCAGATGTGATAGGCCTATGAAAAGTGTAAACATACAGGACTAAAATAATAGAGATGACTGGAAATGAGCAGCAATACCACAATAAACCAACCTAACAATACAGTTGAGTCAAATGAATATAATTCTTGCTTTATTTTCCCCATCCAAAATGAAAGCCTACAATTCCCAGCATGCAAATTAATGTAAGCCTACAAATTGCCTCTGATCTACAAAGCAACGCACTGCAAGAAAAATAAACAATTTTTAGTCATGGTGTATCACAGCATTCATCTTTATGCACCCTTCCCATTTTTAATCACACACCATTTGCACCTATTAAGCCATAATAGCAGCTGCCTTTACTACACTTTTCTATGCTTACGTTCAAAACAAACAAAAGACAAGCCACAGCAGAGCTGTTCACTGAAGGTACAATGTATTAAAGTGCCTGAGCGAGGGCATGGGCTGTTTGTTTTCCCGGATTCGGGAACCGTGGAGATATTTGATGCTGGATTCCAAACCTGTGGAAATTAGGTCCAATTCCAGCACTATGCAATCCAACTCAAATGCACCTTTACCTAGATGGAATGTGTTTTGAGACACTTTTGAGTACTTTCAATTGAGGGCTGTACTTCTAGGCTATGCCCTTTACTTTCATGGGTAATTTTACCTTCATCCAGTCCTCTTTTATATGAAGTCAAAAGTAGTTCTTTGGAGAACACTGAACACTCCTCTCTATTTCTGATTTTCTAAATTTCTCTTTTTAATTTCATGGAAGCGCATAGTGGTCTTCACTGCTGCGTACTCTTGCTGTTTTTGGCAATCTGCTGCTGCCTCTACACAAAGGCTCATTCAAGAAATGGGTATGTATTTAACATTAAAAAAATATTTCTGTGGTTTCTGCTGTCCCATTGTCTAAGAGAGTCGTGGTGAGGGACTTCTCAACCAATCAGGTGGGATTCAATCTGGAATTTGGCAAACGATCTCTATCATAGCAAGCCTCTTCCTTTGAAGAGCTCCAGCATGTACGTCTGGACCATCCCCATTAGACATGTGTCCCTGCCTTTCCCATCCTCCTTGCTCGACCTCCTCCCAGTCTGCCTAAAACTCATCTTGCTTGTAGTTGGCCGGTTGCAGAGTCACGTGACCAGTCAGCTATGTTAGCGATCTAATCCTGCTCTGACCCATTACCAGCAGCACAGGCAGCCATTCCTGGGAAGAGCACCAGCAGGTGCTTCCGGACCAGCCCTACCAGACTTTTGTCTCTGCCTTTGCTGCCTGTTACACCATTGCTCAACCCTTTCCAGCCTGACAGAAACCCAGCTTGTTCCTGATTGACCAGCTGCAGGGTCACATGACTACTCACTTTCCAACCCCCACAGGAGCCTGCTGCTTGGTATAAGGGCAGAATTTCTTTCTGTGGTTTCTGCTGTGCTATTTTACGAAACCACCCTACACGTTTGCGTTTTTTTCTGTGGCTTTCCTGGTTTTTTGACCTTATTGGGTGCTACAATGAATATATTACCCTAATGTTGTGGAATAGGTTGGTGGCAGCTGTAATTTAGTGTAGGCTTCAGGGGTGTAATTGGTTTTACCGCATTAGTTGCTCAATGTACCATCATAGTAGTGATTGGGGTATAAATGTATTTGTGTAAGTCCTGCTCTCTGCACCTTGTTTCTGGGCCTTTCCTTTGTCTTGGTCCACAAGGCAGGCCTAAAATGACTGTTGCGCTTACGTGGGCTCCCTCTGAGTCCAACCCTGCACTAGGGTGGCCAACTGTCCCGTATTCGGGGACTCTGTCCCGCAATTTGCAGACTGTCTGTGCGGGACGCAGGTTCTCCCGACTTGCTTTGTTCCCTGGAGTGTGACTCTCGGGTGACAGCAAGTCGGGACATCCTGCGTCCAGCCCAGCCACTCTGCAAACTGAAGTGGACATCTACACACCATGGTGCTACCGTCTGCTGTTCAGTGGCGTCGCTAGGGGGGCCGTGCCCCCCTCTCAAATCTTGTGCCCCCCACCTAAGACGAGCAGCGACTGTGTTCTCTGTTCGTTGTGTTATTTGTGACACTCACTGAGTGTCTGCATATCACACAGCAAATACTCTCCTTTTGTCTCAAAGCAAGCAGTGATCTTGGTATGCATTCTAGCATTGGTGTTCCTGCCCGGCTTTTGCACAGCGACCTCCATAGTGTGCAAGGAATGGGAGCATGTAGTGTGCAAAGCAGCTGGCGTAAGATGATGGTCGGAGCCTGGTTGGTTCCGAAGAGCATACAATGCTAGTGGTACACAGTGCAGCCATCCCTCTTTAGAGTAAGCTTCAATTTGGCTATCTTTTCCTTTAACAATCCGTTGAGCCTCTCACAAATACCGTTACCTTCCGGATGCTACGCCGACGAGAACTTGTGCTTTATACCAGCAGCAAGCTGATCTGCTCAAAGACTCCGTTAACAAAAGGAGCCCCGTTATCTGACATCACCTCACACACCCCCCATCTAGGGAACACTTCTCTCACCAGGACTTTGGCAGCACAGGTTGAGTCTGGGTGTGTACAGGGACCTGCTTCTATCCATCTAGAGAATGGACACACCACTACAATTAAGTACCTGTACCCGTTACACACTTAAATCATGTCGACATAATCAATATGTAAGTGCTGAAAAGGCCCATTTGGCAGGGGGATGACTCCTCTGACTACTTTTAATGTGTGCCCAGTGGTGAATTGCTGGCAGATTATGCAGTTCACCACAAATAATGCAACATGCTCCGCTAAATTCGGTATAAACCAGTCTTCTGTGAGCGTTGCAGCAAGATTTTCTTTTGTCATGTGAAATGGGTAATGCAACTGTTCCAATGCTATTTTTATTAGGGCTACAGGCATTACTGATTTACCAGTGCTGTCATGCTGCCACAATCCTTCAGAGGGGTTTAAAGAACACCCTTGACGCTTCCACAGGTTCTTTTCATCCTGCGGTGCCTCCCCTTGAAGCTCCATCAGTTGAGTCTGCCTCATATTACTATGGGCCTCTGGTGTGGCTCGAGCTACCATCATTCGTTCATGGGTGTGTGCCACTTCTTCTTCCATGATCGTCTCACATTTAGATGCCATACGCTTGGCCTCCGTGTCTGCTGCATGGTTTCTGAGTGACACGAAATCTGTCCCCTTGGTGTGGGCGGCGCATTTCACGACTGCTGTGCCCACTGGGAGCTGTAGGGCCTTTATCAGCCTGTCCAATAAGGCTGCGTGCTGCACTGGCGTGCTGTCCGCTCGGAGGTAGCCTTCTTTTCCAGCGCGCTAGCCCTGTGCGCACTGTGGACGTCACATGTACACCGTTACTTCCTGGTCTACATGATTCTCAATGGCGAGTATCAACGCCAGTAGTTCTGCAGCCTGTGCTGAATAATGAGATGGTATTCGTGCACTGACGAGTACTTGAAATTCTCTGTTTGCTATGTGTTTCATTACGGCAACGCCTATGTATCTTTGTCCGTCTTCTTGGTCGATTCTCGAAGAACCGTCAATGAAAACGATCTCACCACCACCACCAAGGGCATTTTCTTTCATCCTGGGGATTTCGTCATAGAATTCATCATAATTTGCACAGTCATGTATCGGCTCTCCTTCAGTGACTGGCTCAGCTATGAACATAGCTGGGTTTACTGTTTTACATCGAGCTATTTTGATCGATGGATTAGATATGATCACCTCATAGGCAGAGGCCCTTTGAGATGTCAATGTACCCTTTGGTTTCCCTAATATGGCAAATAATGAGTGCTCGACGTATAACGTCATGGAGCATCCCATTACAATAGTTGTCGCCTTCTCTATGGCGAACGCTGCGGCAGCTAAGCTTTGTTCGCATGGGAACTGGCCTCTCATTACTGGGTCCAGATTCCCACTGTAATACGCCAGGGGCTTGTACCCCAACAAGATTCTTTGGGTGAGCACTGCCGTCATAACGTTGCCATTCGTGTGCGAGAACAGGTAGAATTCCTCTGCATAATTAGGAATCCCGAGAACTGTAGCCGTGCAAATCGCTCTCTTGAGTTCTGTAAACCCTTTTTGCATTTCCTCAGTCCATTCAATTTTTTCCTTTGTCGCCTGCGCCTTCTTTAGGGCCTGGAGCAAGGGCTTAGTATACAAGCTGTAATCGAAGACCCATGCTCTAACATAATTGCACAGGCCTAGGAAGCTCTGCATTTGCTTTATCGTGAGCGGCTTAGCCGTGTTCATGATAGCTTCAGCCCTTTCTGGGGTGACCTTTTTCCCCTCATGCGAAATTAACTGGCCTATGTACAGCACCTCTTGTTGACAGTATTGTAGCTTTTCCTTGTCAACCTTATATCCTTTCTCAGCCAGTATAGTCAGTAGCTGGGTAGAATCACGCCTGCATTGCTCTTCAGTGGTGCTGCAGATCAGAATGTCATCCACATACTGCAAAACAACACTGTCTACTGCAATATTGCTTAGGTCCATTTGCAGGACTCTCTTGAAGATGGATGGGGACTCACAATACCCCTGTGGCAACCTTGTGCTTTTCAGACGCATTTGTTAGAAAGAAAATGACGTCAGATCTTGCGAGTCACAGTGTAACAGGATTGAGAAAAAAGCATTTTTCAAATCAATCACTGTGAAATATTTTGGCTCAATCGGTATGTTACACAGGATCGTAGATGGATTAGGGACTAGAGGGAACTCGGCTTCGACAATAACGTTTAATGCTCTTAAATCTTGGATTAAACGCCAAGAGCCTCCCTTTGATTTCTTGATGGGGTAAATCACTGTATTACAGGGTGATTCTGACGTCACTAGGATGCCCTAGTCCATCATGGCGGCAATTGTCTTCGCGATCCATTCCTCCGCTTCTCTGGACATGGGATATTGTCATGCTCTTGGTAAAATTGCTCCTGGCTTCAATTTGATTTTCACTTCTCCCACCCCCTTTAGGAGGCCTACGTCATAGGGTCCTGTAGTCCATACTGAGACAGGCACCTGGGCCATGTCGTCATAAAAGTATGCGGGACGGATCAGCACAACATCATTCTCTGTGGCACTTCTCGTTTGATCATTTTGACCCAGAATATCAGACTTACTTCCACCCTCGTCTCTTCTAAGTCAGGGTGTTCTTCGAACAGATCGTCATCGGTGACGTCAGTCACTCGATACCCTTCTTCAATGTCGATAATCGCACACCATTGCCTGCCTTCGTCATCGTACCCTTCGACCAATACTACTTTCCCTCGTACTACTGCAATATGTATCATCAAGGGAAATACTTGTCCCCCTTCTTCATGCATAGGTATTCTTGGTCTGAATAGAAACTTGTCAGGGGTTCTCATGGTCCTCTCTGCAAGACCTGGCAACCCCGCCATAAGCACACGGATGCTGTATGCGAAGACTTCTGGTTCTAATGGTATAGCTCTCATGGCTATGTGTCCTGAGTATGCTCTGATCATTTCGCACACGTTTGAATAATGCATTCCTGGAGTGGAGCATACTATGCCCTCCTCCATGAATGGAATTGTCATACTCAACTTTGTCATTAAGTCTCGCCCCAAAATGTTTACTGGGGTCTGCTGTGAATATAATAAAGGCACATTCATCTCACATTCTCCTACGGAGATGGGGAGATTTCCCGTAAAGTGAACTCTGCTGTGAGCTCCTGTAAAACTCTGAGTATCTATGGCCTGGCTGGACAAGGAAAACTTTGTATGCACGAGCGAGTTGCACCCGTGTCAACTAAGAAGGAATATTCTTTCCCCCCTATGACGACATTCACCCTTGGTTCCCTGTTAGGGTCTGGTGTCACTGATAGGATAGAGCACATCAGAGTTCCCAGTGAGCTGTCCTAGTTCATATATAAGTTCGGTCCACTGTATACTTGCGGATTCCCAGGGTTGCCTCCCCTTCCGGAGTTTGTGCCCTGAGACATTTGCGGTGGTGCCTGTTGGGATTGCCCTTGTGGCAGGATCCCCATGTTCGAGGGTTGAACCCCTTGCTGTGCACCTTGCTGCAAGCCTGGCGCTTGCTGCTGCACTGTGTGATTTTGTGCACCGTCCTGTTGGGAGATTGCAGGCGGATTCACCGTACCTGCTCCCATTCCTTGAGCATTTTGCACGTGCCTTGGCTTCTGCACGAGCGCGCCACATACCCTGTCATTCCACACAGCCGACACACTGGCGGTGGGCAGGCTATTTGTCCATTCGACATATCTAGATTGCCCATCTGTACGTTTTGAAAGCCTCCTTGTTTACTCTGGAAACCTCCCTGATTACTCTGCCATCCTTTTCCTCTAAATCCCCTTCCCCTCGGGTAAAATCCCACGTTACCCTGGTTGGTCTGCAGCGGGTTAGTCGCCTGTTGTACGTTCGGTTCAGCTGGGCTTGTCAGCATGGCTCCTTCGAGAGCATACTTTGAGAGTTTCTTTTGCACCAGCTTCGCTTCCTCACCCTTACGAGTTGCCTCCTTTTTTCAATTCTTTTCTTGCAACAATCTACAGTAATGTGCAATAGTCAACTGTATTTCAGCCCACGGTTTAGCTTCTACTCCTACCAATTTCTTGAGCTGTTTCTGCACCGGTTCTGGCAACCCTTGGCACAATATATGGTAGAATACACAGATAGATTTCGTCCAAGATTCATGCATTTCGAGCACCCACGCGTCTTGAAAATTCTGGATAAAAATCAACGGATCTTCTGACTCCTTCATTTTTCGAGTCATTATAGCTCCCATATCGGAAGTGTCCGGGTACAGCACTCGTAGCGCTTTCCACACTGCTGCTCTACAGTTATTAAATGGTGCTCCATCATGGGTAGTGTTAATTATGGTTACCCCAGGGTACCCTGCCCGTTTCCACACATCGTCTGCTCTTTCACCAAGTATAGCGATTAGGAGGCCCTTAATGTCCCCTATAGCTAAAGTGACACCCCCTGTCATCTTTTCTAACTCGTGAATCCACTTCCCGGCTCCCGATGTCAGCATTGGAAGCTTGTTTTTCATGTTCTCTCGATCCTTGTGTGGCCATGGAATATATTGTGGTCTTACTCCCCCTTTTTCTAACAGCGGGAATTGGAATGCGCAGTCTTCCTTCTCTTTCCCCATGGCTCTCCTGTCTATCACCTGGGTAACATTCCCGCATCGCTGTCTACCTGGCAATGTCCTCAATCTGTCTACATAGGCGGGTACTGACACCCCCCTCTGACCGTGGGGTGTTCCTACATGTAAGTCAGGCTGCGCGGCAGACTCTAATGTCCTGGGTGCAGACTCGCTAGCGTCTGACCATCGTACCCCATGTCCCTTGAGAGCCGCTTTTCGCGCCGTCTCCCTTCTTCATTTGCCTCGTCCTCCGTTTCCCCTCCGGAGTCGGACATTGATTGTTCCGAAATCACACAACTCCTTGCATCTTTGTCGTTCTTACTAATTTCTAGCCTGTCCAGGGACAGTCTCCTGCTCCCACTACTTCGGGTGACATCCTCTGTGTCATACAGCTGAGTGCTTTCCAAGCGCTCGTCTTCCCTTCCCCTGTGGGATGTTGGCTCCAACCCCATTTCATCATATATTTTATAGATCGTTTCCCCGATGCTTCTGGTGTCGAAGTCATCTTCGATATTCACCACACTCGTGCCTGGTACTGAGTCGTACGCAGGAAAGAATTCTTCAATGTCTTCCCATTCTACAACAGGATTGGGTTTTTTCACTTCCCGCTCCAAATATTCAAGATTGCGTGCCCTCTGTCTACGCTTACGTTCTATATCATCATCGACTTCCTTGCGCTTCCTCGCTTCTTTTCGAGTCTTATCTTCTTCCCTTCTCCTTTCATTTCTATGTTCATTTGCCCTTCTAACTTCCTCATCTTCCTGTCTCTTTATTCTCTTTTCACGTACTCTTTGCTCTTCCAACCTTTGCAGGTTCTGTCTGTCCTGATCATAGTACAGCCCTGTGTGGCCAGACGTACCAGAGGCTTGCCCTGCCAGGTCCCGTGGGCTTCCCGTGAGTGCGCTTTTTAAAATTATTTCAGGAACTGTTTGTTTGATTTTACTCGCGCTCTGAGTGCGTTGTGCTGCCCCCTGCCCCCCTCCCCCTGCTGCCACTTCCTGGTCCTCCTCTACCTTCCCGCCTCCCTGCCCGCCCACCCCCCTCTGATTGGGCTTCTCCTGGTCCCTCCAGGGCTACGCGACGGCCGCTCTCCACACTCGCTTCTTTGTTGAGCTGAGCGGGATCGAGTGGTTGCCCGCAGCCCTGTGTGGCCAGACGTACCAGAGGCTTGCCCTGCCAGGTCCCGTGGGCTTCCCGTGAGTGCGCTTTTAAAAATTATTTCAGGAACTGTTTGTTTGATTTTACTCGCGCTCTGAGAGCGTTGTGCTGCCCCCTGCCCTCCTCCCCCTGCAGTCACTTCCTGGTCCTTGTCTCCCTTCCCGCCTCCCTGAACACCCACCCCCCTCTGATTGGGCTTTTCCTGGTCCCTCCAGGGCTACGCGATGGCCGCTCTCCACGCTCGCTTCTTTGTTGAGCTGAGCGGGATCGAGCGGTCGTCTGCAGCCCTGTGTGGCCAGATGTACCAGAGGCTTGCCCTGCCAGGTCCCGTGGGCTTCCCGTGAGTGTTCTTTTAAAAATTATCTCAGGAACTGTTTGTTTGATTTTACTCGCGCTCTGAGCGCGTTGTGCTGCCTCCTGCTCCCCTCCCCCTGCAGCCACTTCCTTGTCCTCCTCTCCCTTCCCGCCTCCCTGCCCGCCCACCCCCACTCTGATTGAGCTTCTCCTGGTCCCTCCAGGGCTACGCAACGGCCACTCTCCACGCTCGCTTCTTTGTTGAGCTGAGCGGGATCGAGCGGTCGCCCGCAGCCCTGTGTGGCCAGACGTACCAGAGGCTTGCCCTGCCAGGTCCCGTGGGCTTCCTGTGAGTAAGCTTTTTAAAATTATTTCAGGAACTGTGTGTTTGATTTTACTCGCGCTCTGAGCGTGTTGTGCTGCCCCCTGCCCCCCTACCCCTGCAGCCACTTGCTGGTCCTCCTCTCCCTTCCCGCCTCCCTGCCCGCCCACACCCCCTCCCCTTCCTCTCCTCCTACCACCTTAAATCTTACCCCCCTGGGCAGCCCCCCTGCCCAGCAGCCCCCTTGGCTAAGGGCCCCTTAGGCAAAAGGTGGCTCCTACGGCTGCGGCTCCCATTGTGTCTGCAGGTGTCTGCAGGGGACGCTAGGCACCGTTCCGCCGCTCCATCTTATTAGCTCCACCTACTCTCCCAGCCCACCCCACCTACACCTGTTCACTTCATTACCCATGGTGCCTACACTTCACTGTGTTCTGCAATTTGTGGTAAACTAGGGCTTTTTCTCCCCTCGCAGGATTCTCAAACTTAGGTGGCCTCTCCACTGGTTACCTAATACGCATTACTGTGTTTACTGTTGCTCTGAAATGTGGTAAACTAGGGCTTGCATCTCACTTCCTGTCCGCTTGCTCTCGTCTGTCTTCCCCCCTACCTCCTATTCCATGGTGCTCTCTATCTCACCTATCTTCTCTAACTGCTTCTCCATTGACTATCCTGCTCTCCTCACTAAATCTGGTAGGAAAAAGTTTAAAAAGGACATCCTGGTCTCCAACCCAGGCCTCCCTATCGCTGACACCTACACTAGTGCCTCCTCCAAGGAAACTCTCACTGACACCCTCTTTTTCGTGCCTTCACCTGACCTATGGACCCTTCATATGGTCTCTGTGCTCTCTCCTTTCTCCTTTTCTCCCATTAATGGTGGCACCCATTGGGATGTCCTCTTGGCCTCCTTCCACTCCTCTAAGGCCATCATTAATGTCTACGCTAATGGGACCGTCTTGGTCCAAGGCCCTCAGGCCAACCTTCACCTCTTTGATAGACGCTCCCCGCGCCTCATCAACTTCCTTTCCTCTCCTGCTGTCCCCCCTCCTCTGTCCTCGGCTACCTTGCCTCCACCCTCCCTCCCTGCCCCCTCTCGTGCTCCTTCTCCACCTCCGCAGGGCATACCTCTGATCTGTACCCCTCCCCGGAAGTCCTTCAAGGATGGCAACCTTCTCCACATTGTCACTCTTAACTCTCGCTCTGCCGTCAAACATTCCTCTGATATCTGTCGCCAACTTGAGGAACTGGACCTTGACGTCATTGGTCTCACTGAGACATGGTTCACAGCCAGCTCTGTCACCAGCTTTGACACTCTCCTACCTGACGGTTACAAGATCCTCTCCGTGCCCAGGCCCAACCGTGCTGGGGGGGTGTGGCCCTTATCTTCCCTGAGTGGATTTCTGCCACTGTCACTCCTATGCAGACCTACTCCTCTTTTGAATGACCTGTCTGCCGACTCTCTCTCTCTCCTATCCATTCCCTTACCGTGGCTACTATCTATCGGCCACCTGGTCAAATTTCCTCCTTCCTCTCCGAGTGGGCGGACCTCTCCTCCTCACTCCTGTCCTCAACCACTCAACTCCTCTTTCTTGGAGACTTCAACATCCACCTGGATGCCTCCTGTCCCCCTTCTGGACTCTTTCGAAACCTCTGCGACTCTCTCTAACTCTCTATTCGCCCGTCTGGGCTGACTCATTCTGCAGGGCACACTCTTGATGCTCTGATCTCTTCCGACCTTCCCCTTTCTTTCCCTCTCTCTACTCCTCTCTCCTGGAGTGATCACTTTCTCCTATCCTCCCACCTCACCTTCCCTACCCTTCAGGCAAAGCCACCCTCATCACTGCCAACCTCCTTCTCGGTCATCCGACCCATGAAGCGCGTGTCAGTTGAGGCTTTCGCTGCCACCTTCTCGCCCCCCCTTCCCCTTCGGCTGACTCCCACCCTGACACAGCCCTCCTCACTCTCCACTCTGCTATATCTGATACTCTTAATATCCTTGCACCTGTCATGAGAATCCGCCTAAAGCCCAAAGCCAAATGTAACTCCTGGGATGACTCGGATCTCGTCACCCTTAAACGCAAGTACAGGGTGGCAGAGAGCAAATGGCATGCTTCATGTTCATCCTCTGACAAACTGGCCTGCCGCCTGCTCCAAAGGCAATACCGGCTTTCCGTTCTCACCAAGAAGAGAGCCCTTATCCAAGCCCGCATCTCTGCGGCATCTAACAATTCGGCCGAACTTAAAATCTGCATAGAGCTGGCCAACCCTGCTGCAGTCTCTACCTCTCCTGTCCCCTCCCAGGCCCTCTGCACAGCACTGGCCTCTCCCTTGATTTCAAAAACCCAGGACATCCTGTCCTCACTCTCCTCCTATCACCTCCCCCGCTCTATTCCCTGCTCTTCCTCTGGCCCTTCTGCAGCCACCCCTCCTCCCTCCTTCTCTGCCTTTCCCCTTTTTTCTGCTGACAAGGTTTCCAGACAAGTCTGATCTATGAATGTCTCGTCAAAACAGGTTGTTGCGCTCACCTGGTTCCACGGGGACGCCACCCAGCAGTTGGGACTCAGGTATCCTTCTCTGCAGTTCCCAGGTGTGACCAGCGGGAGGGTTCTGCCTGGAATACAGGTGGGCAATGTTCAAGACCCGGCAACTGGGGTAAACAGTCCCCACCACCCTGTATACCCGTGGCCTCACTGGACCTCTCCTCACCTTGTTTTTAATGCAGATATGTTCTCCGTCCTGCCTTCTTGGCAGGGGCGCGTTGTGCTTGGTGGGCGTTTGCGATCGAGTTACTTCACTGATGCCGGCCCGCTTTGAGTCTTTCAAGTATGTCTTATTACTGTGCTATATTATTGTCCTTGCATGTCTTGGTTTAACTAATGTCTTTTCTCTTCCTTAGGTGCGCGGAAGTCCAATATGTGGCATAGACTGAATTGGGTCTCGCCGGTAAGTAATGGCATTTTTAGAGCGCCTTGATGCGGTGAGTAGGCGCTAAGCGCAGCGCTATGATGCCTTGCCTCTTGCTAACCTGTTGTCTTGTCTTCCCACAGGTCGCGGTGCTCACCCGGTGCATGGAATTCCTGAGGCGATGCTGGTTGAGGAGCGGCTTGCGAGGTAAGCTTTTCGGCACCGTTCATTAAATTGTAAAAATGTCTAATGCCTTGTTTCTTCCTTTTTTGCAGATCCGTCGGTTCGGGAGAAACGCTGGTTCCAGGATGCTGATCTCAAGAATGGGTTATGGTGGTGTTCCAATCCATGTACCAGGCTGCATTGGTTTTAAAAGGGGCACATGAAATACCAGGTGGATGTGTAGGTTGGATGGTAAATCTAATTTGACGGCCGCTGGATTAATAATCGCCTTGATGGTGTAGGGACCTAAGTACCTGGGTTGAAAGGTTCGGGTTCCTTTGATGGGTATTAACCTTGGCGGCCAGCCAAACCTTGCCCCTACTTGATAGTCTGGGGCCTTTTTCCTGTGTTGGTCGGCAAATTGTTTTTGCTTGTCTTTGGCGCAAATTAGATGTTCTTGGGCCTTTTTGAAAGCCTGAGTGATGTTGGTGTGAAGGGTTTTTACTGCTGGCATTTCCAAGCTGGTTGGGAGATCCAGTTCTGAGGTACGTGGGTGTCTACCATATAGGGTGTAAAAGGGTGTTTGTCCAGTACTGATATGATATGATATGATATGGCATTTGTAACGCGCCTATACACAAGTATTCACAAGGAGTTGTTAAATGCGTACTCGGCTATCCATAGTAAGTCCTTCTAGTCTCTTAATTCATGGTGCAACATGCATCGTAGATATTGCTCAAGGGTCTGGTTAGTTCTCTCGGTCTGACCATCCGTTTGGGGGTGATGGCTAGTGGATAGCCGGACGTCAATTTGCGCCATTGCACAACACTTTTTCCAAAAGTTAGAGACGAACTGGCTACCTCGATCGGAGATCAGGACTGATGGGAAGCCATGTACTTTAATAATACCGGAAGTGTGCAGTAAGGGCAAAAAAACCCTTTTTTTTGATGGGGGCCTGACTCCAGAGGGTTTAGGCAAATATATCAAAAGAAAATGGAGTCAAAGGCTACCCTTGTCAGTGACGCTAAGGTGGTTTGTCTAAAAGGGTGCAGTGGAGCTTTGGATAACGTATATCAATATGCTCTTCCAGAAAAAGAGAGACAGTTAAGTTCTGCAATTTATTAGTTCACATCCAATAAAAGAATATTTAAAACAATGACATATGCCGTCCTGGGCACAAAAAGATATTGTATATAGATCACAATACTTTGTACATATTTCAGTGGGTTAGTACAATTCAAGTGACTGTGATTTTATGCATTGCTAATAATAAGGCAATACACAAGCATTGTCGACACACAAACAATTTAGGTGTTTCTGGTGCGGTGGATAGGTGAAAGGAACCAGCGGTTGGAGTGTTCGTGGCCTGCTGGTAATGGCACCGCACTGTCGTCAGGACTGAGGGAAATTGGAGAACAAAGGTGCCGTAAGGAGAATGTTATGCGCTTGTAATTGGTAAAACATAGGATGGGGTATTAGATCTGGAGTTCATTGAAAAAGGCAAAGTATAATTGCACAAAAGGGACAATGCAGGAAGAACAGCCTACCTAAGGTAGTTCAAGCGTCATGACTGATTGTTGTTGGAGGTGCCAGCGGTTGAGTGCCTGGCGTGTTGATTGTAGTACGCAAAGTGGATAGGCGATCTCTGTGGTTGCTAAAGAGATTCAAAAGAATGTTTGTGGTTCAAAGGAACTGGCACATTGAATGTGGTATAGAGAAAAGGGATAAAAACAAGGGATTGTATTACCTTGCAGGATCGATCTTGAATTAAAGTCGAAAAAAGTGGCGGGAGCCGTTGTTTAATGGCTACGCCTGGTTACTGTGAGAGTCCTGTTGAAAAGGGACACAGATGTATGTAATACAGGGTGTGTATTGCTCGCTGCAGAGGTAAGCGTGACTTTGCAATGCCCGAGTGAAAGCAGACAAACATGCAGAAGAAAGGGCCGTGCACAGTCCTGTGAGAAAACTCTAGGGATGAATAATGTTGATTTCTATATTTGCTATTTCACGTGGTTTGAGTGGTCACCCGTGATATTGCATGGGATTTAATGATATGGGCAAATGCAAAAATTGCATGGGCTTAGAGCATGCAGCTGATTTAAAAGAATGCTGATCGCGCTTGTGACTCGATTGTACACGTAAATTAATTTGACCGTGAGGGGCCATGTTGTAACTTAGCGAAATAGCCGTGGTCCCAGTAGTCAAGTAAGGACAAATAAATGCGCAGAACAGGGAGTCTTAGAGCTTACCTCTCAGCGAGCTGTATCAGTGGCTTGCGTTTTTGTCTGAATGGTGCGCATGCGTGATGGCTGTAATATATGAGATTGTTTCTAAACCAAGCAAGACACGATGCGCATGTGCAAACGAGTGGCGTAGCTGTGTAGAGCATGGGTAGTGTTTCTATTATGGCGACACCGCCGGGAATGATCAGTGCGTCATGGCTCGATACGTGCACTTAAATAAGGACAATCTCACAAGATGGAATGTCATTTAGATGTTAATGTACAACAAAGAAATTATAATTTTGCCAAACCTTATGTTTTTCATAAAAGGTCATTTAGATGTTGATGTACACTGAAAAAAATGTCATTTTACCAAACCATGTGTTTTTGTGGAAAATACAACCTTTTGCAGAAGTAAGAAAGAAATAGAGGGTCACATCAGAAATAATAATAATGCTAGTGAAAGGTAGGTGCATTAATATATCAACGCATATCTAAAATGAGAAAACATACAAAAATGTTCGAAATTTAGACAAAGGATCATATATATACATTGCTCCTTGAAAAGACCGCAAATTGTAAGGGTGTAGGGAATAGAGACCCATCTTGTTAACAAAAACAATCATTTTAGTTGGTAGTAAATAGAGGAATATTGCAGTGTAAATGAAGGAATGAAGATTAATGACAGAAAACAGAGTAGAAAAGAAGAAATAAATTCATCATGGGAGTTTGTTAATAAAGCCCATGTTTGTGTTCGTATGTTTGCTGACTAAAAGGTGTTTAAAACAAAAGGTTTTTAAATCAACAGTCGAGAGAGAAAAGAGGGTTGCTGGATCATTTGTTAAAGAAAACTACCTTAGCGTCACTGACAAGGGTAGTCTGACTCCATTTTCTTTCGATATGTTTAATAATACCGTCCAGAAATACATTGGCTAGAGTGGATGCGTCAGGGAGGCCTTTGAGCGGAATAAAGTGCGCCATCTTTGAGAATAGGTCTACGACTACAAGAATGGTGTTAAACCCTTGGCTGGAAGGTAGGTCAGTGATGAAGTCGAGGGAAAGAGTGTGCCATGGTGCAGGAGGAATGTCCAAAGGTTTTAGAAGGCCAGATGGTTTTTGTTTTTGCGACTTGTTTTGTGCGCAGACTCCACAAGACTGAATGTATTGGATGACATCTCTACGCTGGTAGGCCACCAGAAGTTCTGTTTTACCTTGGCTAAGCTCTTGGTAATTCCAGGGTGTCCTTCGATCAAAGAATCGTGATAACATGAAATGATTTGTTGCTGTAAGTCCTTGGTGGGTATGTACAGACGACCCTTAAAAAAGGGTAAGTGATCTTTGATGGAATATTGTTCCCCCTGCGCTTGCCATGCAAGGAGGGCATCCGGATTCATGGTTTGTTGAATTTGTTTTCCCAGTTCCATTTGGGTTAAGGCCGTAGTGAGGCCTAAGAGTTTGTCTTCGGGTATGATGGCGACTGGGTATAGGGCCTTATAAACTATGTCATCAGTGCCAGTATGAGAGAGTGCATCAGCTTTTCCATTCTTGACCCCCGGTTGAAATGTAATGACATAATCATATTCGGTGAAGAAAAGAGCCCACCGCAACTGGCGTGAAGACTGGGCTTTAGCTGTTTTAAGATATTGCAGATTTCGGTGGTCCATGATAACTGAAATGGTGTGTCTGGCCCCCAGAAGGTAGTGTCGCCAAGCTTTAAAGGCGGATTTGATTGCCAAGAGTTCTTTGTCCGTAATGGCGTAATTTACTTCTGGAGGTGAGAACTTCTTCGACCAGAAGGCCACTGGATGTAGCTGGCCAGTGTCAGGATCTCTTTGTGAGAGGACAGCTCCCATTGCTATACTAGAAGCGTCTGTTTCCACGATATAAGGACGATCTGGGCGTGGATGTCGCAGGATTGCCGCTGAGGTGAACCTTTTCTTAAGTTCCTGAAAAGCTTTTTCTGCTTCTTCGGTCCAGGCACATTTTTTGTTATTTTTTCGTAGTAATACAGTGATCGGGTGTACAACTTGGGAGAAGTCTGGTATGAACCGGCTATAGAAGTTCACAAAGCCCAACATACTTTGCACTCCTTTTACTGACGTTGGTGATGGCCACTCCAGAACGGCATCAACTTTGTGCAGGTCCATCCTGATGCCTCCGGGAGTAAGGATAAAGCCTAGAAACTCTACTTCGGTTACGTGAAAGAAACACTTTTCAAGCTTTGCATATAAACGATGTTCACGAAGCTTGGCGAGGACTGAACGGACGTGCTTGATATGATCCTGTTTTGAGGTTGAGTACACTAGGATATCATCTATGTACACTAGGGCACAGACATCAATTAACTCTCTCAAGACGTCATTTATGAAATATTGGAATGCTGCCGGAGTGTCGCATAACCCAAAGGGCATGACTTGATATTCGAATAAACCATATTTGGTACGGAAAGCAGTTTTCCATTCATCTCCGCTTCTGACCCGGACCAGGTGGTACACTCCCCGAAGATCCAATTTGGTGTGAATCTGAGCATCTTTGACCTGGTCCAGCATTTCTGGGATAAGTGGCAAAGGATAACGGTTCTTTACAGTGATCTGGTTTAATGTGCAGTAGTCAATACAGGTCCTTAAGTCCCCTTCTTTTTTCAGCACGAAGAACAAAGGACTGGCTGCAGGGGACTTCGATGGACGGATGAATCCATTTGCAAGGTATTGGTCTAAGTAAGACTTCAGATGAAGATTTTCAGGTTCCGTAAGAGCATAGATTCTACCACCAGGGACTTGAGCACCAGGAACAAGGTCGATTTGACAGTCATAAGCCCTGTGCGGCGGCAGGGTGTTTGCTTGGTCCTTCTGGAATACATCCTGGAAATCGCGGTATTCCTCTGGCAAGGTATTGGTTACACCCAGGGTTGATGTTGTCGCTCCGGGGGTTGCAGAAATACTGAAAGCTGGTTTCTGTTCTTGATAATAACAGGCTGGAGAGCAGTCACTGGGGAAGGTTAATTTCCTAGCCCGCCAGTCGATCAAAGGGTTGTGAGCGACTAACCATGGCATCCCTAGTATAAGCCGGAATTGAGGTGCCTTGATGAGATCGAACGAAATGAGTTCCCGATGCCTGTCCTGGCACAGCAAGGTTATCTCGGCTGTGCATTGGGTTACGGGTCTGGAAGCGATTTCTGTGCCATCTACCATAGCCACCTTGTGTAGTCAGCTTAGAACATAAGGGAAGCCCCATCTCTGCAGCCAGGTCTTGATCTATATAATTCCCGACTGCTACGCTGTCGATGTATGCTTCAACGGCATGCATTCTTGACGACCGTTGGTTATTGATTAAGATCACTGGTATTGCAAAGTGTGAGGTCGGTGGCTCTTTCCTCTCACTCGACAAACCAACCTCTACGTTTGCCGAGCTGGGTAGTTTTCCGATTTAGATTCTTTCTCTTCATCTTTTTCCGTGGCCACGACAATCTTCCTTGGAGGTTTCACCAGGCAGTCCTTCAGGAAATGCCCAGGTTTTCCGCAATACAGGCATAACTATTGTTGCCTTCTTTTATCTCGCTCTTGTTTTGTTAATGGAGGTCGCACCCCCCAATTTGCATGGGCTCCACAGTGCTTTCTTGTGCTCGGGTTACATTGTCTCTAGACCGTACATACACAGCCCGAGGATCCATTTTGGAACAATCTGCTTTTCGGTCTTGCAACCGGTGGTCTAGTTGTACGACCAGATTTATGAACTCAGAACAGTCTCGAGGAGGATCAACTACTTGAGCTAGAACGTCTTTTAATTCGCCTCGTAAGCCCCGATGAAACAACGTGGTTCTTTTGTTTTCAGGCCACCTAGCTTCGGCAACCAATCTGTTGAAAGTAGCAATGCACGTTAACAAGTCCTGATTCCCCTGTCTGAGGGAAAGGAGTTCATTGTCCACTGCTTGCTCTCGGGTATGGTGAGCAAAAAGTTTCTCCATTTCCCTCTGAAATCCCCCAAAGTCATGTGTTGGGTCACCAATGGTACAGACCAATCTGCTGTGCTACCGCTCAGGTATGATAAAACAAAGGCTACCCAAGCTTGGTCGTTGGGGAATGCTCCTGGCCTGCAAAGAAAGTGAAGGCGACACTGATTCATGAAAGCTGCGTATTTCCATGGATCACCTGTAAACCGCTCCGGCGGTGCCAAAGGAACTGTTCCTGGTAGCATAATTTGTACCGGAGTAGAGGAAGTGGATGGCAGGGTAGGATTCTGCATCATCGGGTTGCTTCCAGGCAGAGGTGTCTGTCCTGCTTGTGATTGCAAGTATTGTCTGCTAATGTCTTCTGTGCGCTCCTTAGTCACTATTAAATCTCTTCGGAGAGCGTTAGTCTCCTGTCGGGCAGAATGAACCTCTGCGTGCAGTTCTCCTATTAATTGGGCCAATTGGTCTAATTCTGAGGTCTCCATGGCGCCCAGGTGGATTGGTTTGGTAGGCTTCGCTTTCTGTTACGCTCACCTGGTTCCATGGGGACGCCACCCAGCAGTTGGGATTCAGGTATCCTTCTCTGCAGTTCCCAGGTGTGACCAGCGGGAGGGTTCTGCCTGGAATACAGGTGGGAAATGTTCATGACTGGGCAACTCGGGTAAACAGTCCTCCACCACCCAGTATACCCGTGGCCTCACTGGACCTCTCCTCACCTTGTTTTTAATGCAGGTGTGTTCTCCGTCCTGCCTTCTTGGCAGGGGCGCGTTGTGCTTGGTGGGCGCTTGCGATCGAGTTACTTCACTGATGCCGGCCCGCTTTGAGTCTTTCAGGTAGGTCTTATTGCTGTGCTATATTATTGTCCTTGCAAGCCTTTTTGGTTTAACTAATGTATTTTCTCTTCCTTAGGTGCGCAGAAGTCCAATATGTGGCATAGACTGAATTGGGTCTCGCCGGTAAGTAATGGCGTTTTTAGAGCGCCTTGATGCGGTGAGTAGGCGCTAAGCGCAGCGCTATGATGCCTTGCCTTTTGCTAACCTGTGGTCTTGTCTTCCCACAGGTTGCGGTGCTTACCCGGTGCATGGAATTCCTGAGGCGATGCTGGTCGAGGAGCGGCTTGCGAGGTAAGCTTTTCGGCACTGTTCATTAAATCGTAAAAATGTCTAATGCCTTGTTTCTTCCTTTTTTGCAGATCCGTCGGTTCCGGAGGAGCTCTGGTTCCAGGATGCTGATCTCAAGAGCCGTGGAAGCTAACGATGAAATTACAGGTAAGCTGCTGCTGCTAACGATGTCCTTTTTCTCCATAACAGGTGCTGTTCTTCCAAGGTTCGCGGGTGCGGCTGAACACGGTGAACATCACGTTGCAGAATTGCAAAGTAACGCAAAGCGTGTTATCCCAGTCAGGTGTGGTTTAAATAGCTTCAAGAAGGTAGTCCAGGTAAAATAGTTCCTATGGTACCACACCCAAAAATACTATACCGCATAGCTTGGTTCCAAGGAGCCAAGCTATGTGGATGCCTCCATGTTGATTGACACTGAAATAAAGTAGTTCCCAATACAAGTCCTTTATTAAGTATGAGCCTGGCGCCAAGAAGGCCTAGGCCAAGGATGCCTGGTTTTAGTGGAGACCCTTCCTGGCCCATGGGCTTGCCAGGGGGTCTTCTGGATGGGGGTCGTGACACAGGTCCACCCCTGTTCCTCCAAAACTATCAAGGACCACATCGACTCCTTGGCTCCTGCCCTGGCTAACTTCTGCAACCACTTCTTCGCCTCTGGAGTCTTCCCATCCCCCCTCAAGCACTCCCTTGTGCACCCTATTCTTAAGAAACCCTCTTCCGACCCCTCCTGCCCGGCGAACTATCGCCCAATCTCTATCACTCCCTTCCTGGGCAAGCTCCTGGAGAAACTGGCCATCTCCCAGCTTAATCTCCATGCTGAATCTGTTGGTAGTCTTCATGACCATCAGTCTGGCTTCAGAGCTGCCAGAAGCACGGAAACTGCTCTCCTGAACATCCGTGAGGACCTTCTCTCGAACCTTGACTCTAACACTCTGTGTGTTCTCATTTTGCTTGATCTCTCTTCTGCCTTTGATACTGTCAACCATGCCATCCTGCTCAACCGTCTCCGTGATAACATGGGTATCACTGGTCAGGCTCTGGCATGGCTGACCTCCTTCCTCTCCAATCGACCCTCCCAGGTCCAACTTGGGACTTCCTCTCTAACATCTTTTTCTCTACCTGTGGTGTCCCCCAGGGATCTAACCTCTCTCCCTGGCTGTTCAACCAGTATCTGGTTCTCCTTGCCCACCGCATCGCCGCTCTCTGCCCCAACTTTCAGTGCTATGCGGATGATACCCAGCTCATTTTCAGTCTACCCTCGGCCTCCTCTTCTCCTTCCCTCATCCCTGACTGTCTTTCTGCTATCCAGGAATGGTGTGCCGCCAATGACCTCTGCCTTAATGCCAGTAAGACTGAGATTCTACTCATCGGCACACCCACTCCCTCCTTCCCTGCAGCTCTCTGGCCGTCCTCTCTTGGCCCTCTTCCTGCTCCTACCTGCAATGCAAAAAACCTCGGGTCATCTTCGACTCCACACTTTCTTTCTCTCCTCACATATCTGACGTCTCTAAGAAGTCACACTACCAGCTACACCTCCTCAGAGGTATCCTTCCTTTCCTCTCCTTCCCCCAGAAGCTCACTGTCTCTAGAGCCCTGGTTCTCTCGAAGCTGCACTACTGTAACAGCCTCTATCTTAATCTGCCTGCCTCTACTCTCCGCCCTCTGCAACTCATCCAGAACTGGACTGTGAGACTTGTCCTTGGCCTCAAGCCCAGGGACCGTATCTCTCCTGGACTGAAATCGTTACACTGGCTCCCAGTGGCTGCGAGGATTAAGTTCAAAACCCTCTGCATTGTCCACAAGGACTTCTGGGGCCTTGGGCCAAAATACCTTCAACTCTCTCTTCCTAAATATCTTCCTTCTCAAGCTCTTCGCTCATCCGACTCCAACTCCCTCAGGGACAGCCGCTTTTTCAAGCAACGAGTTGGGAGTAGATCTCTCTCCGCAGCAGGGGCCTCCCTCTGGAACAGCCTTCCTGCCTCCCTGAAACTTGAGGAGAACCATCTCCGGTTCCGGAAGCACCTCAAAACCTTCCTCTTTGCTTCCGCTTTCTCTCCCCCTCTCCCCTGCTAAAATAACTGAAAATGCACTGAATCTGCTACTGGGCCACTCACCGATCTTGGTCCTTGGCCCTGCCACTCTCCCCTGCACTGCCTCCCTGGCAACCCCTGCACTGCGGGACTGTGTCTGTATCCCTACAGCCCCCCTTCCCAGCACTTGTCTGCACCTACCTTGCACTTGCCACTAGCTGGCCCTTATTATTTATCTTGTATTCTACTAACCCTGTACTGCACTTTCCCCTCTCCCTTTCCCCCTTGCACTTTTCCCTTCCCCTCTACCCTTGCACTTGCACGATCTGAATGACACCTGGCCTAGTAGGATCGTTGTCCGTCTCCCCTTTATCCCCCCGCCTCGTTCCGCCTTGAAACACTTGTGTATAGGTGCATTATAAATGCCATATCATATCATATCATAGGCTGCGCACTGTTTGCGACTGAGCGGTTTTCCTTGTTCTTCGCAATATCGCTGTTCTCGCCTCAGCCTATCTTTCTTTTTTATTCTCTCTTCCCTTATTTCCTTATCCTTTTCTTTCTACCTTCTCTGTGTCTCATCACTTCTCTCTCGGTCTCACATCATCACTTCCTTTTCCATCGAGTTTCAACAATATCTGTCCTCCCATCCATTTGTCTTTTGCGAATGCTATCTCATCAGTTCTGTCTCCATTTCTTTCCCTCTCTCTCTTTACTGAGAAGTGCACTAATCTGTGCCTGATCCTTCCTTTCACCATCGTGTCTCTCCTTGTCCATCGGGATTGCGGAGGCAAGATTAATTTCCTGATCCTTCCCCTTAATTTCGTCACTACTGTACATAGGTGACTCATATGCAGGGTTACTATACCCCGTAGCTGCCTTTAGCTCTCTTAGTGGGTAGAGTGCCTCTGACTTACTTCCCTCGATTTCTGGCTCAGGCGGGGCTGGTGGCGTGGTAGGCATCTAACCCCCCTCGGGGCATACGTTTAATATCCAGTCTGCGGGTGGCTCTTCCTCCTTCGGCTGTTCGAACATTTTCCAAAGTTCTAGAACAGCAAGAGGTTTTTCTAATTTCTTGCCTGTATATGTGGCATGCAAGTAAGTCCTCATATGCTGTAAAACGCCTTTGGATAAGGACCCATTCTGTGGCCACGGCATAAACATCTTGTGGGCGGTACCCTTAACCCACTTGGTGCTATATTTCTTAAGCTTGGGTACATGTTTAGGCAGTTGATTACATAAGTGGGCAAGTGGAGAAATATCCTCCATGTTTGAAGTCTGTTACTAACAATACTTTCATGCAATTTCACCACTCCCAACAATATGAGCGAGCACCAAACACTGCAAGCTCCAATCCAATCTTTACCGCCAAAATGTTATATCATCAATTTACTCAAGAACATCAATCTGTGTGTGATTCCCTCTAAACTACAGAATCGCGTAAAACCCAAACTTCGTTTCAAACAATCAATGATACACAATTCTTTACATGTGACATACAACAGAACACGTACAATAGACACTTGACAGGCTAGACAGACACCAGCTGGACACATATATCTCTGCCTTCTAATCAATACCTTCTGACCGTTATATTAAAGCGCAGGAACAAGGCAAATCCTCTCACTTTTATCTCAGGTGTCCTCCCTGGTACCCTCTGTTTATTCTCGGGTGTCTATCCCAGTAACCATTGTTTTTTCTCGGGTGTCTATTCCGGTAACCTCTGTTTTCTCAATTATACTCGAGTCACTATCCACTTATATATATATACATTCTTCTCTACTGCCTATAAGACATTTGCCAAAGTATTGCATTTTTCGGTTCACTCACCGCTCGCATGGTTCCTTTCTTGATCCTCGGGATCACCGCCCCTCCTTTACCGCCTCCTTCGGTCCTTTTGTCCGATCGGCTGCCCGTAGGAATGAGAAGGGTTATGCTCTGTAAGGCAGGATCCTTCAGACCCACTGCAGTTTTTGATGGACTTACACTATCATTGTCCATGGGTGTTACACTCACCTAGTATCCACAGGGATGCCACCCAGCTGGGTTACTCGCTGGTATGCTTCTCAGCTTTGCCCTGAAGTGGTCTGCGGGGAGGGTTCTGCCTGAAAATACAGGAGGACTGACCGACTGGGATAAGTATCCTCCCTCAACCCCGTATGATTTCAGTCCCACTGGCGCCCTCTCCTCACCTTGTGGTAGAATTAGGCGTGCTCTCCATCCTGCCTTTCATGGGCAAGTGCAGTCTAGTTACTTCACTGACGCCGGCCCATTTGATATTGTTCAGGTAGGTCTTATTGCTGGTCTTTAGTTTTGTTGCTATCCTGCATGCCTTTCTTTGTTTAAAATGTCTCTTTTTTCTCCCTTAGGTATGCAGAGCTTCAGCACGGCAAACTGGCTTTGTTGAGCCCCGCTGGTAAATGATGGCGCATTAAGACCCCTATGATGCGGTAAGTAAGCGCTATGCGCAGCGCTGCGAAGTCTTGCCTTTGCTAACCTGTGTTTTCCTTCCTTGTAGGTCGCTGTGTTCTTCAGCGAGAGTGGTGCCAGCCGAGAGGCGACCAGCCAGGTAAGCCTTTTGAGCAGTTCGTAATTTGTAAATGTCTCTACTGCTTTTATGTTGCCTCTATCTTCCTCTTTCAGGTTGTTCTGTCTGGGAGGCGTGCAGATTCGAGGAAGCTGTTCTCAGTAGCTGCAAGTGTTTAAAGATGAAGACTGCAGGTAAGATGCTGCTGCTAATGATGTTCCTTTTGTCTCCTTGCAGGTTCTGCTTCTCCGATTTTCGAGGGAATAGCTGGACACGGTGAGCGTCACGTTGCAAGCTGCAAAATAACACGAAGCGTGTTGTCTTGCTCGGGTGTGGTTTAAATAGTCCCAACAAAATAGTCCAGGTAAAGTAGTCCCTAGGCTGCCACACCTAAAACACTAGACCGCATAGCTTGGTTCTTAGGAACCAAGCTATGTGGATGCTTCCATGTTATCTGACAATACAATAAAGTAGTTCCCAAGCACATTGTTTTTCATGGTGTATTTCATGGTGTTTTTCGTGGTGTATTTCATGGTGTATGAGCCTGGCGCCATAGGCGCCAGGATTGGCCCCATGAGGGCTTTTTAAGAGGGTGCCAGGCTCTAGAGGCCCGAGTCCTGACTCCACCTGGCCAATGGGTTTGCCAGGGGGTTTTGGGCAAGGGTTGTGACAGCACTTCCCCCTAAAGCCCCTCCCATGGTGTTCCTTCTGTCTGTCCCAGGTTTGGTTGGGAAGTTCCGATGGAATTTCCTGATTAGACGTGGTGCGTGGATATTCTCACTGGGCTCCCAGAATCTATCTTGTGGTCCAAATCCTTTCCAATCGATGAGATAATATAGCTTGGTCCTAGAGTATTTAGAGTTCAAGATATCTTTGACTTTGAATTCTGGTTCTCCGTCAACAAGTATGGGCTTAGGTGGTGTCCCAATCCGTGTGCCGGGTTGCATTGGTTTCAGGAGGGACACATGGAATACCGGGTGGATGTGTAGATTAGGTGGTAAATCCAGTTTCACGGCTGCTGGGTTGATAATTGCCTTAATGGTATAGGGTCCTAAGAATCTGGGATGAAAGGTCAGGGTTCCCTTGATGGGTACGAATTTAGCGGCTAACCAAACTTTGTCTCCTACTTGATAATCAGGGGCCTTTTTCCGGTGTTGGTCGGCGAATCTCTTTTGTTTTTTTTTGGCATGAATAAGGTGTTCCTTTGCCCTTTTGAAAGCCTGAGTAATGGTTGTGTGTAGAGTCCTTACCGCTGGCATTTACAAGCTGGCTGGAAGGTCTAGTTCAGAGGTAGGTGGATGTCTGCCATAAAGGGTATAGAAGGGCGTTTGTCCCGTGCTTGAATGCAAAGAATTGTTATATGCATATTCGGCTATCCATAGTAGGTCTTTCCAATTTCCTATGTTTGTGGTTCAGCATGCACCGTAAATATTGCTCGAATGTCTGATTGGTTCTCTCGGTTTGGCCGTCCGTTTGGGGATGGTGACTGGTAGATAGCCGAACGTCGATCTGCGTCATTGCACAACATTTTTTCCAGAAGTTTGAAACAAACTGGCTGCCTCGATCAGAGACCAGAACCGAAGGGAAGCCATGTAGCTTAACCACGCCCTCCAGGAACACTTTTGCTAAAGTGGCTGCGTCTGGGAGGCCTTTGAGAGGAATAAAATGGGCCATCTTCGAGAATAAGTCCACAACTACAAGGATGGTGTTGAACCCTTGGCTTGGAGGTAGATCAGTGATGAAGCCAATGGAAAGAGTGTGCCATGGAACTGGAGGAATGTCCAATGGTTGTAGGAGACCAGATGGTTTTTGTTTCTGTGATTTATTTTGTGCGCAGACACTGCAGGACTGAATATACTGAATGATGTCCTTACGCCAGGTAGGCTACCAAAAGTTCTCTTTCACCTTAGCTAGGGTTTTGGCGATCCCAGGATGCCCTTTGATCAGTGAATCGTGATAGTTTGAAATAATATGCTGTTGTAATTCCTTCTTGGGTACTTATAGGCGATCCCTAAAAAAGGGTAGATGGTCCTTGATGGTATATTGTTCTCCTTGAGTTTGCCATGCGAGGTAGGCATCAGGATTCATTGTCCGTTGGATTTCTTTTCGTAGTTCTGCTTGTGTTAAGGCTGTCGTGATACCCAAGAGTTTGTCTTCAGGTATAATAAGTACTGGGTCTGGAGTTGTATATACTATTTCATCAATGCCCATGCAAGATAAGACATCCGCCTTTCCGTTTCTGACTCCTGGTCGAAATGTGATTACATAATTATGTTTGGCGAAGAAAAGGGCCCACCGTAATTGGCACGAGGACTGGGCCTTGGCTGTTTTGAGATATTGCAGGTTTTGGTGGTCTGTGATGACTGTAATGGTGTGTCTGGCCCCGAGAAGGTAGTGCCTTCAGGCTTTAAAGGCGGATTTGATAGCAAGGAGTTCCTTTTCCGTGATGGCATAATTAATCTCTGGAGGTGAGAACTTTTTCGACCAGAAAGCCACAGGATGTAGCTGGCCGGTTTCCGGATCTCTCTCTGAAAGGACAGCCCCCATTGTGAGACTGGACGCATCAGTTTTAACGACATAAGGGAGGTCTGGACGAGGATGTTGCAGCATTGGAGTGGAGGTAAACCTTCATTTAAGTTCCTGAAAGGCTTCTGCTGCTTCTTCGGTCCAAGCAAACTTTTTATTGTTTTTTTGTAATAGTACTGTGATTGGGTGCACAACCTGAGAGAAGTCTGGGATGAACCGGCAGTGGAAGTTTGCAAAGCCCAGCATGCTTTATACCCCTTTCAGAGACGTCGGTGAAGGCCATTTCAGAGTGTCATCTACCTTGTGCACGTCCATTCTGATGCCTCCTGGAGTAGGGATAAAACCAAGAAATTGTACTTCGGTGACGTGAAAAAAGCATTTTTCAAGCTTTGCAAACAAGCCATGTTGACGGAGTTTGATGAGGGCTGAACGAACGTGCCTGACATGATCTTGTTCCGAGGCCGAGTATACTAAGATGTCGTCTATGTACACTAAGGTGCACACATCAATTAACTCCCTTAAGACGTCATTAATGAAATATTGGAATGCCGCAGGAGCGTTGCATAACCCGAAGGGCATGACTTGATATTCAAACAAGCAGTACTTAGTAGGGAAGGTGGTCTTCCATTCATCTCCTTTTCTGACTCGGACCAGGTGGTACGTTCCTCGAAGGTCCAATTTGGTATAAATCTGGGCATCTTTAACTTGGCCTAGCATCTCAGGGATAAGTGGCAAGGGGTAGCGGTTCTTCATGGTGATCTAGTTCAATGCGCGGTAGTCAATACAGGTTCTCAAGTCTCCTTCCTTTTTCGGTACGAAGAACAAAGGACTGACTGTGGGGGACTTCGAAGGACGGATAAATCCGTTTGCAAGGTTCTGGTCTAAATAGGATTTCAAATGAAGGTTTTCTGGTTCTGTGAGAGCGTAGATCCTGCCGCAAGGATTTGTGCACCAGGAACAAGGTCGATCTGACAGTCATAGGGCCTGTGTGGCGGCAATGTATTGGTTTGGTCCTTTCGGAAAACATCCTGGAAATCATGGTATTCACTTGGCAAGGTATTAGTTGCTCCCAGGGTTGATACTGTCGCTCCAGTAGTCATGGGGATACAGACGTCGGGTTTCTCCTCTTGGTAATAGCAGGCAGGGGAGCAGTCACCGGGGAAGGTTAATTTTCATGCCCGCCAGTCTATCAAAGGGTTGTGAGCAACCAACCATGGCATCCCTAGTATTAGCCTGAACTGAGGTGCCTTGATGAGATCGAATGAAATAGACTCCCGATGTCCGTCCTGGCACAGCAAGGTTACCCTGGCTGTGCACTGGGTTACTGGTCCGGAAGCGATTTCTGTCCCATCGAAGGTTGTTACCTTGTCCATAGTTCACTTAGAACACAAAGGAAGCCCCACCTCTGCTGCCAGTTCTTGATCAATATAATTTCCAACTGCTCCGCTATCGATGTATGCTTCAACGGCATGCATTCTTGACGACTGTTGGTGGTTAATTAAGATCACTGGTATTGCAAAGTGCGAGGTCAGCAACTCTTTCTTCTCACTCGACAAACTGACCTCTACGTTTGTCAAGGGTGGTAGTTTTCCGATTTATTAGCTTCATCCTTCTCTGTGGCCCGACTGTTCTTCTTGGGGGTTTTACTGGACAGTCCTTCAGCAAATGTCCTGGTTTCCCACAATACAAACAAAGCTGTTGTTGTCTTCTTTTGTCCCGCTCTTGTTTTGGTAATGGAGGCCGTATCCCTCCAATCTGCATGGGTTCTGCAGCATTTTCAGGTACACAGGGTGTGTTTTCCCTTGGTCGAACATACACGGTCCGAGGGTCCGTCTTAGACCGGTCTGCCTTTCGGTCCTGCAACCAGTGGTCTAGCTGCATGACTAGATTTATGAATTCTGCACAGTCTCTGGGTGGATCAACCACCTGGGCTAAGACGTCCTTTAATTCGCCTCGTAAGCCTCGATGGAATAACGTGGTTCTTTTGTTTTCTGGCCACCTAGCTTCGGCAACCAGTCTGTTGAAGGTAGCAATGTACGTTAACAAGTCCTGATTCCCCTGTCAGAGGGACAAGAGTTCATTGTCTACTGCTTGTTCCTGGGTATGGTGAGCAAAATGTTTTTCCATTTCTCTCTGGAATCCCCCAAAGTCATGTAATAGAGGATCGTCATGGGTTACCAATGGCACCGACCAATCTGCTGCACTACCATTCAGGTATGATGAGACAAAAGCTACCCGAGCTTGGTCGTTTGGAAATGCTCCAGGCCTACCAAGAAAATGAAGGCAGCACTGATTGATGAATGCCGCATACTTCCGTGGGTCGCCTGAGAACCTTTCTGGTGGTGCCAGGGGAACTGTTCCATGTAACGTGATCTGTACCGGAGTGGGTGGTATGGCGTCGTTTTGCATTGTTGGATTGCTTCCAGGTAGAGGCGTCTGTCCTGCCTGTGATTGCAAGTATTGCCTGCTAATCTCTTCAGTGCGTTCTTTGGTCACTATTAGGTCTCTCCGGAGGGTATTAGTCTCTTGTCCGGCAGAATGAACCTCAGCACGAAGCTCTCCTAGTAATTGTGCCAATTGGTCCATTTCTGATGTCTCCATGGCGCCCAGGTGGATTTGTTATGGTAGTCTTCGCGTTCTGTTACGCTCACCTGGTATCCACAGGGACGCCACCCAGCCGGGTTACTCGCTGGTATGCTTCTCAGCTCTGCCCTGATGTGGTCTGCGGGGAGGGTTCTGCCTGAAAATACAGGAGGACTGTGTTCAAGACTGACCGACTGGGGTAAGTATCCTCCCTCACCCCCGTATGATTTCAGTCCCTCTGGCGCCCACTCCTCACCTTGTGGTAGAATTAGGCGTGCTCTCCGTCCTGCCTTCTTTGCAGGGGCGCATTGTCTTTCATGGGCGAGTGCGGTCCAGTTACTTCACTGACGCCGGCCCGATTGATATTGTTCAGGTAGGTTTTATTGCTGTTCTTTAGTTTTGTTGCTATCCTGCATGCCTTTCTTTGTTTAAAATGTCTCTTTTTTTCTCCCTTAGGTATGCAGAGCTTCAGCGCGGCAAACTGGCTTGGTTGAGCCCCACTGGTAAATGATGGCGCATTAAGAGCACTATGATGCGGTAAGTAAGCGCTATACGCAGCGCTGCGAAGTCTTGCCTTTGCTAACCTGTGTTTTCCTTCCTTGTAGGTCGTGGTGTTCTTCAGCGTGAGTGGAATGTCCGGAGTGGTGCCAGCCGAGAAGCGACCAGCCAGGTAAGCCTTTTGAGCAGTTCGTAATTTGTAAATGTCTCTACTGCTTTCTTTAATGCTGCCTCTATCTTCCTCTTTCAGGTCGTTCTGTCCGGGAGGCGTGCAGATTCGAGGAAGCTGTTCTCAGTAGCTGCGAGCGTTTAAAGATGAAGACTGCAGGTAAGATGCTGCTGCTAATGATGTTCCTTTTGTCTCCATGCAGGTTCTGCTTCTCTGAGGTTCGAGGGAATAGCTGGACACAGTTAGAGTCACGTTGCAAGCTGCAAAATAACCCGAAGCGTGTTGTCTTGCTCGGGTGTGGTTTAAATAGCCCCAACAAAATAGTCCAGGTAAAGTAGTCCCTAGGCTGCCACACCCAAAACACTGGACCACATAGCTTGGTTCTTAGGAACCAAGCTATGTGGATGCCTCCATGTTGGCTGACAATACAATAAAGTAGTTCCCAAGCACATTGTTTTTCATGGTGTATGAGCCTGGCGCCATAGGCGCCAGGACTGGCCACATGAGGGCTTTTGAAGAGGATACCAGGCTCTAGAAGCCCGAGTCCTGACTCCACCTGGCCAATGGGTTTGCCAGAGGGGGTTTTGGGCGAGGGTCGTGACAACAGGAAGCTTCTCCATCTACTCAGCCGAATGGCGAAGTACTCGTGATATTGCCGAAGACGTAGAGTTACTTTGTGTCGACGGTCAATAGGTGTCTTATCAATAATCGATATTCATTAATCGATGGTCAAAACCATCCTCATCGCTAACAAGTGTACAAGAGGGTGGAGCGACCTATGACGGGCCCATGGGATCAGAGCTCACCCTCAAGTACTTTTAAGACGAGATAGCTGCACCTTGAGAAGGATGGGGTGCAGGATTCTCTTACTCTAACACAAATCAATAAGGATAAGTCAATGGTTTGGCAAAGGGAAGTCCGTTTAATGACAAATACAAAAAACGGGGAAACAAATGGAAATCAACACTGATGCGATCGCCTGTCTCGCTTCAACTTCCCGATCTTCATTCAAACAGTAACAGGTATACCCAAAATTCGTCATCATTGACATGTAACACTCACAAGTTTGTCATGAAATTCTATTGGTTGGAAAAAGTAACTTAAGTATAGGTGCTATATCTGTATATGGTAACAGAGCGTGAGTATTGGATAACTCTTATCAGGTGGGCGTCTACGCCCATCCCTCTACATCACTCGTGATAGACGTCACTACAAGTACGATGTCTAATTGGTTCTACTAGCTGTAGGACCCTAGATTATTTGGTCCATTGTGATTGGGTAGGATACACCCCTAGACATAAATCTCCACTTTAATTAGCAGCATGCAGAATGGACACCCAGATGTGGAGTGCCCCAAGATTCACCCTGCCTCCCTTCCATCAATCAGTACTTTAAGGCTATGTGTCAATTAGTTGGCTGAGGATGGCCTCAAAACTGTAGCTTGTTATCAGGAAAAGTTATGGCATCCTCGGGTTCTGGGTGACATCAGACGTTGGTACCTCTTCGCCCTTGGCTGGTCATGTGTCTGTTCACTGTGAATCTGCTTCATTTTCCTTCTTTTTGTGTATTTGATTCTTCCTTAGCCTCGCCACCTGCCTGGGGCCTCCTTATCTCGACCTTCACTGGCTGGCTGCTATGCTCTGAAGTTTCGATTCTTCGAGGTTGCCGCTCTCCTCCCTTCCTTAGGTTGACCTTTCCTTTGGCTTTAGCTGGAATATGAATCTTGGCCTTGTTAGCCCCCTGCAGCCTGGGCTTAATTCTGCTTTTACAAAATGGAGTCAAACTTGTATAATGTGCTTCATTGAGGTAGATATATAATTGGCACTTGCCGCTCTATTCTTCTACTAAGCATTGCAAGCAGTACTGTTTCCTTGGCTTCTTGCGTTCCAAGCCTATTTACATGCATTTAGTCAGTTGCGTATTTTCGTCCTTCCTTCATGGTTACGTTCTTCGTGCTGCAACGTTGTTTCTTCTTTTAAGTCTGTCGCACCATTATTCATAACCTTTCGTCTTGTATGTCATCCTTTTGATTGTCATTTATGTTCATCTGTACGTCTGCTCGGGCTCTTATGTCGTCACCATTTGCCTTCCATTAAGGCTCTTTGGGTCTCTTCGCGGACAGTCTGTAAGTAGTCTTCATTTCGTGTCAGCTGCTGGTACGGTTGCCTTAGCGGGTACCGAGCTGCCCATGGTTGTCTGGTTATAGGCACTTCAACAGGTATTGCTCTTCTGATGGGCACTGGGCAGATGCCTAGATCTGCTCTCTGTTGGTTCATTTGTTCCTCATACATCACATACCTTGGCGAGTATGTTCCTGGTACCTCAAAATGTGGGGCTGGGGTGCAGGCCATGTCTGAGATCTCCTCTACACGGCCCCCACCCTTGCTAGGGCGTGGCCGCCAGCGCCATATGAGCGTACCACAGAGCTCGGAGCTCGTAGCTCGGAGCCCCCACCCTCGGGTGGGAGGAGCCAGAGCGCAAACGCTCCATGGAAAGCTTCGGAATAAGAAGCTATAGACACCGCGCAATGCTATGGAGCATAATCATAAGCTCTATTGCGCCCATGAGCTAAATGAAAGCATTGTAGTTTACACGTGAGAGACACTAAGAGAGCAGTCTCTTTTTACAGACCTGCACAGATAGACCCACAGTGCAGACAAGGTGCAGCCTCATAAAGCAGAAGTGCATCAGTGGACGTGCCACTACACCTGAAAAGGTATTGTTAAGGCACCGAACAGCAAAACTGTGAATGGAGTGAAGAAGAACAGGAAGCAGTCTACCCAGAAGACGTAGCCTATAGCTTCAAGGAAGTGCTGGGGGATTCACTCACAGAGGCAGTGGCTCAAGGGGTCAGACCCCTACAGGACAGACTAGGGACAATCAAGTTATATCTGAGCCAGAAGGATAAGAGCACCATACTAAAAGAAAGCACGTCCACAAGGGTCACGCCAAAGGACCCCAAGGGGTGTAAAAAGGCCCGGAAGAGCAAACACTCTTCTGACCCCCTGGGCCAGACGAAAGGGGCAGGTGCAACAGCCCCAGAGGCTTCAGACGCTTTCAATAGATTGAGAAAAGCGTTCATGAAAGAATCACAGGTGCCGAGCCTCGAGACCCCCTACCCAGGGGACGATAATATGGGCGATACAGAAGAAGGTTTCCCAGAAGAGGAACCGGCAGAATCCCCTACCTCCACACGAGGAAGCTAATAACGAAGGGGATGAGGGAAGTCTACCTCCGCCGAAGAAAAGGCTGAGAAAGCTCAATAATTTAAAAGAAGAAGAGACTTCAGACATGTTTCATCCAGAGGATATCCGGAATCTTAAATCTTCGGAATGGGTACCATCACAGAGGGTCGCAAGATACATGACCCAAAGACTGCAGAAGGCACTGGAGAAAGCAGTCAGACAGATAATAAGAGTGGAGTGCCCAAGACCGGAACTGCCGGGCAAAGTAGCTGAAGCCCCAGAACTAGATCCGAAGATGTTGGCATTTGTTTCTAAGTCCAACAGAGACCCCAGGAAGGGAATAGATCGCTCATGGCAAAGCTGTCAGGAAAAGGTCCTCGACCTAGCCGGGCCTCTGGCTAAAATTATGGACTTAGCCGAGCAAGCTAAAGACAAAGGGGAGGAAGTGTACCCAGGAGTCCTGGCGAACTGGGCACAGAGAGCCTTATGGCTCTTAGGAAATGCCAATTGTGCAATATCGTCCGAACGCAGGAGAGGGCTCTTGCTCAAGATAGATCCCAAACTGGGAGACCTATCATCATACGAAGCAGGCGAAGCAGCTCAGGGACTATTGTTCGGAGAGACCTTCGGCAAAGAAATGGGGAGGTTTGTGGGAACCTACACGTCCCTAGAGAAGGCTCAGGCCTCCATAAAGAAAATCTTCCCCGGAAGAGTTTTTGGCAGGACCGGTCAGTACAGAGGCCGAGCGACCGGTCGCTAGCAGTCATCCAGAAGGCCTCAAGATAATAGAGCCCAATACTGGGAGAACAGACACCTTCCTCCCGCCGAGAGGCCATTTCCCTAGAGGAAGGCGAAGTAGAGGACAGGGAAGAGGACAGAAACTTCCCCGCAGGTGAAAGTTTTTACATACCCACCAGTAGGGGGGAGGACAGCTGTATTCGGGGAGAATTGGCACACGCTTTCCAGCTACGCTTGGGTTCTGCAGATAGCCAAAGGCATGCGCATAGAGCTTACAGAGACCCCTACCCAATACCAGGCCCCCCATCCACTAGCCTCAGCACAGACAGAGAAAGTTTTATTGCATGCAGAGCTGCAGAGCCTAGCGGAAAAACGGGCGATCGAACCGTGCAAGGCACATCCAAGGTTCGTAAGCAATATGTTTCTGGTCCACCGAAAAGACAAACTGAGGCCAGTGATAAATTTGAAACACATGAACAGCTGGGTGGTCTACAATCATTCCAAAATGGAGGGTACCCATCAGCTCAGGGACACACTCAAGACAGGACGACTGGTTAGCGAGGATAGATCTGAAAGATGCGTATCTGACAATACCAGTGCATAAAGATTTCCGTCCCTTTTTAGCATTCGACTTGGACGGGCAATTATGGCAATTTGCGACGATGCCGTTTGGACTGGCATCAGCGCCATGGGCGTTCACGAAGCTCATGAAGCCAGTAGCAGCAGCGATCAGGGAGAAAGGGATACAAATGATTATCTACCTAGACGATATCCTGCTGATGGCCAACAGCAGAGATACACTCCTCTACCAGACCAACTGGGTGGTGAACCTTTTGACTTCCCTCGGGTTCCTGGTGAATCGAGAAAAGTCGGAGATGAGCCCAACGAGGAGAATAGAGTTCCTAGGGTTTATTATAGACACCAGGACAGCAACCTTAGAGCTCCCGAGCAGAAAGATAAGAGACATAAAAAGGGAAATAAGAATGTGCCTCAGCAAAACAGTCATCTCGCTTCGCACAATAGCGCGAGTTGTAGGCTTACAAGCAGCATCGATACAGGAAATATTTCCAGGGCCACTGCACTATCAAGCCCTGCAACGGCTGAAGATAAAACACCTTCAGCAAGGCTTACGTTACCACCAATTGGTACCCCTAGACCAGGAATCCAGAACAGAGCTGGAGTGGTGGCTACGGAACATGGAAGCATGGAACGGGAGAGCCATCTTTGGCGACTGTCCAGACTTAATAATAGAATCGGATGCCAGGAGAGCGGGCTGGGGAGCTTGGTGTGGAGACCTCCAAACAGGAAGCAGGTGGAGTGCAGGGGAACTCTGATTACACATCAACTGTCTGGAACTGTTAGCCGGATCTTTTGCGATCAAGGCTTTTACGAAAGGCAAAGTAAATTCATGTATTCTGTTGAAAATTGACAACATTTCAGCAGTCACGTACATCAATCACTTAGGAGGGACGAAGTCCAAGTAATTAGCGGCAATAGCTAAGCACTTTTGGCACTCCTGCCTAGAATCAGGGATCTCAGTAGTGGCCGAATATCTGCCAGGCTCGTTGAATGTGATAGCGGACTGGAACTCCAGGCACCTATCAGACTCCAGCGACTGGATGCTGGACAGAGAGATATTCTGACAGTTAGAAGAACGTTGTGGCCCAGTACACACAGATCTGTTTGCGTCCAGACTGAACGCACAGAAGGAAAGGTTTTTCAGCTGGAGACTGGACCCAGCAGCAGCCGGAATAGATGCCTTTCTGCAGGACTGGAGAGGACAGATGCTCTACGCCTTCCCACCGTTCATAATGATGAGCAGAGTACTGGCAAAAGTATGCAGGGAAGCAGCGAATCTGATAGTAGTAGTTCCGATATGGAAATCCCAAGTATGGTTCCCAGCGCTCATGGAGCTAGTAGCGGACTACCCGAGAGTTCTACCCCAAGGAGAGAACCTTCTCACGGACCCAGTAGGATCATTTCACCCTCTGAGAGTGAAAGGGACGCTGCCGTTGATGGTGTGCAAGATAGCAGGAGACGCTGGAACCTCCCTGGGATTTCGGCACAGGCTGCAAGCCTCATCGCCGAATCATGGGCTCCTTCGACTAGAAGGAGCTACGACGCAGTTTGGAACAGATGGTCGACATGCTGCAGAAGGAGAAGTATTCATCCCGTTTCTGCCCCTTTAGTCGAGATACTGAATTTTTTAGCGGAGCTCCTACAAGATGGAAAAGCATATAGAACAATAGGAGTGTATAGATCCGCGATATCAGCAGGTCACTCGCCAGTGGAGGGAGTGCCAGTAGGAGAGAATGTAGCAGTGATCCAACTTCTAAAAGGATTAAGATTTAGCAAGTCACCACAGCCGAGGTACGAGGCCTTATGGGACGTAGTAGTAGTGCTGAATCTACTAGCAGATTGGCCCATTTACAGATATCTGTCACTAGGAAAACTATCGGGAAAACTAGCAATGCTGTTATGTATGGTATCATGTAGGAGAGTGGCAGACGTCAAAGCGCTAGAAGTAAATAGAAAAACATATGGTCCAGACAGAGTAACATTCAACCTGGCCAGGAGAACAAAAACAGATTCTTCCACGATCACGTACCCCTACATGCAGGAGCATCCAAATTGGTGCGTAGCCACGTGCATAAAAGAATAAGAGAGTAGAACAGCAGTGCTAAGACCTGTAGGGACGACCCAATTGTTAATAGCGCGCAGGAAACCACATAAAGGGGTAGCAACAGCCACTATAGCACGATGGGTCAGAGAGATCATGAGTCTAGCGGGCATAGACATGGCAAAATTTGGAGCGCATTCAGTTAGAGGCGCTATGGCATCAAAAGCACTGGGGCAAGGCACAGCTTTGCAAGATATTATGAAAGCAGCAGATTGGCCTAGTGATACGACGTTTAGAACGTTTTATTTTAGACCAATTAACACTATAGCTGAAGCTGTAGAAAAAGCTTAGAACAAGCATAATGCTCGCCTCCGTCTTGACATAGAATGAAGATTCCCCCTGCTAATAGCGCAGGGAGCTCTTGATTCTATTAAAGACAAGGAGGCGAGCATTATTTTCCCGCCCTAGATACACGAGATATTGTAGCAATGATGAATAGAATGATGTGATGTGTTGCAAATGATTTACATGAACATTTTTCCAGAATAGGGTGTGTATCCGCCGCCCTAACATGTACTATTGTTATTTCTGACACTAGGAGATGAGCAGAAGAAGGCTGAAATGGCTCTGGAAGGGAGCGAGTCACATGGAACGAATCCACAAGTTGGAATGCGAGAGATCGATTCGACATAGAGCGCAAAGTTCAGAGACTAAGTTGGCCTGGTTGGCAGTTCAGTTTTCGAGTAGATTGCAGTTCAAAGCAGTCAAAGAATAGCAGGAACATAGGAAGAGGAAGGACTAGGTCACATGGTTAAGACACTGCGATTACAAGGACCAGGGAATGATGGGACATGGAGTTTGTAAAATAAACATTAAAAAAATGTTTATTTCAGAAAGAAGAAATTTAAAATGTATGTTATTTGTTGAAACTGCTGGAGAGTAGAATAAAGAGAAGATGAAGCATAATGGTCACCTCCTTGTCTTTAATACAATCAAGAGCTCCCTGCGCTATTAGCAGGGGGAATCTTCATTGTTCTTAATTTGGTTGTCTAGGTCGTTGTCGGCTGGATGCCGTAAATATATAATAATACAGAATGCAGTAATATCCTGCCAGGTCCACCACTATATTATATAGTAGTACCAGATCTCAAAGAGTTGCAGTGCATAATTCGCTGATGCTGATATTTAAAGACATCATGTCCACTGTCACCCTGTGAGCTGCACAGACTTCTATATCTCAGAAAAATAACAAACTATGTCCTGCTCCTCAAAATAGACATCAGAAATATAATAAAACAGTGTCTAACAAAGAGAACCCCAAGAAAACCAAGAACAATTCCACTAATAATATCAGGCGATGGAATACCTCAATTCCAGAATATTACACGACTAGACCTAATACAGTTAAAGATACTGGATACATAGTATAGGTGTTCATTCATGTTTTTTTACTTCCGCTAAGAGCAACCACTGAGCTACCCCAGTGGTCCGTGCATGCTAATTAAGTGTGCAATAATAATACCATATGCATATTAGCAATTAGGCAGTGATATTTAACATTCAAAAGTGAAGACTCTCAACATCTGAAGCTCTACTCAGATACATTTATACACATGTAACTTCTATGAAGGCAATTCACTGAGCCACAGCAGCCTACGTCATAGCCAGAAGCAAACATAAGTTCCCAGAAAGGTATAAAATTCCTCTTGAGGTTATGTCCCCCGCGGTTCGTAGTTTCTAAATATAGGATACAATAAGTTTCTAACTGGCGCATGAAAGGGAAAAAAAACCTTGCAGTTGGGCCCTGTGTTTATCCTGAAAGTGTTTGTCCATGGATATGATGGATCTGCGTTTTTAATTGCTCTTATATGTTGCAAAGTACGCAGTTTTAGCTTGCCAATTGTGCTTCCAATGTACCACTTTCCACACAGACAGGTAAACACGTAGACTACATATTCAGTGTTGCAAGTAATTCTAGTATTTACACACAGTTCGTGTCCCAAAATGGGATGCATATAACTTTGGTAGTTTTTGGCACACTGAAATGCTTTGCAGGTTGA
Organism: Ambystoma mexicanum; assembly: GCF_040938575.1. NCBI lineage: Eukaryota > Metazoa > Chordata > Amphibia > Caudata > Ambystomatidae > Ambystoma > Ambystoma mexicanum. The sequence goes on along the minus strand of NC_090928.1, from coordinate 1,118,037,865 downwards.
ACATTTAAAGAAGCTAGAACTGGTTGCCCTCAACCAGACATCATCATGGCATGGTTGATCCATACCCATAAAGCTAGACACTAATGAATCTTGGAGGGAGGTCGATTTTCGAAATAGATGTTTATCCTGTCTCCCAATGTGGTTGCAAGGTTCATATCTGGTTTGAGGACATGCCAATGTCGATGTAGAATCTGTCTAATATGTTTGGAATGAGTTGCATATGTCAAAACTAATCAGGCATCATTTTTGTATTCAAGATCTTTATTTACAAGCATAGAGATGAGTAACGTATCTCTGTTCAGATCTACGGCTTTTAAATATGCCAGTTGAATACCTTTTTAAGGATATTGTTGATGTAGAAAACTTTTTGCTGTTATTTTGCTTTCATAAACAAAAGAATCTACATTTGAACCGTTATGTCGAATTCTCACAAACTCTCCATATAGAATACTCCACTTTAGTGCTGGTGGTGTATGAGAGTGCATTCGAGCTTGTAGGTTTTAGATGTAGCTCTGTGGATAGATCTCCATTCTCTTGGTTAACCACCACATCCAAATAACGACAGAGGCAGGCTAGTGGCATTGTAGCATTGTAAAATATACAGTGGGCACTGCCAAAGGATGTGGCGTCTGGCCATGGCTAGTGGCTTGGTAATGTTGTAAAATATACAGTGGGCACAGCCGAAGGCCATTGTTAGTGGCCTAGTAATCTTGTAAAATATCCACTGGGCATGGCCAAAGGCTGTGCTCACTAGCCAGGGTCAAAGGCCCTCACTACTGGGCCTGATACACATGTATAGTGGCTACTGCCGAAAGCCATGGCTAGTGGCCTGGTAGTGTTGTAAAGTATGCACTGGCCAGGGCTATTGGCTCAGTACTCTTGTAAAATATACACTGGCCTGGTAATGCTGTAAAATATACATGGGCCATGGCCAAAAGACATGGCAAATATATTCTAGTGCTGTAAAATATATAGTGGGCACGGCCGAAGGCCATGACTAGTGGCTTGGTAATTTTGCCAAATATACAGTCGGCATGGCTGAAGATGGCTTGGTAGTGTTGTAAAATAAACAGTGGCCATAGTGGCGATCTGGGAAAAAACGATGGTATAGCAAAACCCTTGAAATTCATTGAAAATTCTTTAGTTAAACTTTAGTTAAGTTGACCAGATTTATCGCAACAAAACCCCTGAAATTCAGCACATTTGTGAAGTCATACCTGGCTCCCATTGATGTCCCCCATAATGCCATGTCCTCCATAATGCAATTTTGTATGTCATTGTGAATCCCTTCTCTTATAATATGTATGTGCTCATGGGCTTTGCAACTGGAATGCGGTGAGTTAAGCCTGTCATGACTTCCCAAATGCACTGAATATTAGGGGTTTTGTTGTGAAAAAATGTGGGCAACTAAACTTTAACGTTTTTTCAGTGAATGTATAAATATATATATATATATATATATATATCATTTGAAACAAATGATTTGCAAAGGAGTTAAGCTTAAACCAATACAAACAATTCTACAAACATCAGAAATAATAAAGTTAAGGTAACAACATAATGAACTTTATAAATAAATAAAACAAAAAATATTTAAATCAAATATCAAGAGTGTGTGGTAAGTATGCCTCATAAGAGTGTGCGTCATAAGAATGTGTTGTAAAAGTGTGTCTGGTTGGAGCATGTGTGGTAAGAGCATGCATCGTACGTCCATATGTTATTTGTAGTAGATGCATTTGTAGTATCATATTATAAGAACATGTATTATAGGAGTAGGTCTTGTAGGAGCATGCGTTATAGCAGCGCTTGTTGTAGGAGCACATATCATAAGAGTGTGTGTCATTAGAGTGTGGGTCACAAGAGTGTGTCATAAGAATGTCTGTGGTAGGAGCGTGTGTGTTAGGTGCATGTATGGTAGGTGCATGTGTCTTAGGTGCATGTGAGAGCATGTGTCGTATGTCCTCATTTTATGTGCAGTAGGTGCATTTGTAGTAGGTGGGTGTGTCATAGGAACATGTATGATAGTGTGTGTTGTAGGAGCGCTTGTTATGGCATCACATGGCATAAGAGCATGTGTCAGGAATGTGTGTCATTAGAGTGTGTTTTGTTAGAGTGTGTGCAATACATGTGTGTGATTGGGGGTGGTAGGAGTGTGTGCAGTAGGAGCATGTGTCATAGGTGCATGTGTTATAGGTCTGTGCTCTGTGTACAGTTCGTATGAAAAGAGCACATTGTAATGGCGCAGAAGTAAGGCTCAGACACAAAGGTGACATTGGGACTCATTACAAGTATGCCGGTCCGGAAATAGTGGTACTGGTATATCTATACCGGCACCTTTTTCCGGACCAGCGCATTATGGGTCTCGATGCTGGTAACACAGGCATCAAAAGTGACCCACCACATCCGACAACACAGTTGCCGGTATCTGCGGAGACACGCAGCAGCCGTGCCTGAGATACCGGCATGGCGTAAGTAAGTGCACATCCAGAGCTGCACGGACACGCAATCGCCGGCATGGACATGCCAGTAACAATGTGAAAACGATGCCGGAAACACCGGCATCGTGGACCAGGCGTTAAGTGGAATCTGGTGTGTAAAAACATGCCGAGGGGCTCAAAATCAGCACAGGTGCTCCCAATGGGCTGTGCCACTACACAAAAGGACAACTCCCACATCCCACACCCCTTCCAAAACCACAATGCTAGCAGTAGCTGTAGCAGTACAGGAACTGGAGGCTTTGCCTGCAGAGCTATTGATTGAAGAGGCAGTGAGGAGAAGGATGCAGCGGAGGCACATGAGGAGAAAGCGGGCCATCATGGCCCAGCAAAAACCCATTGTGCAGCAGGCTGTACCCCACAGGCAGCCACCAATCCCTCGCCTAAGGGCCAGCCCATTCAGTCTCACTCCCGGTCATATTCACACCTTGTACCCACTCGACAGGAACACCATCGCCACTATAGTGGACCTGATACATGATGACCTGGTGAACCTCACAAACATCTGTACAGCCACCCCCGCCCCCTTGCAGAAGGTAGTGTCTGTGCTACACTTTCTTGCCACAGGCACATATCAGCACACAGTCGGGCAGCTGCATTGGATCTCCCACATCAGATTACCCCGGACAGCTGACGAGGTGAATGCTACAAAAATAGCATTCCATGCCCTTGCAGACATGCCTAATGTAATTGGTGCGGTGAACTGCATACATGTGGAGCTGGTGGCCAGGAATGCTGTGGAGGTAGTGTACTGCAACAGGAAGGTGTACCATTCACTCAATGTACAGATGGTGTGTGATGCCCTCCACCTCATCACCCAATGCTGTGCAAGATTTCCTGGCTCAACACATGACTCCATGGTGCTGCGTAACTCCACGCTGCCTCAGTACATGGCATGACACGCTGGACATTGTACATGGCTACTCGGAGAGTCCAACTCCAAGGTCATGTTTAGTGTTGATTGGGAGGGTGGCAGTAACCAGCATAGCATACCTGCCAGCTTGGTGAGGCTAACTCCAAGGGCATGGTTAGTGTTGATGGGGCGAGGGGGGCAGTAACCAGCATAGCATACCTGGCAGCTGGGCGAGGCTAACTCCAAGGGCATGTTTAGTGTTGATTGGGGGGGGGGCAGTAACCAGCATAGCATGGTTAGCTGGGTGAGGCTACCTCCAAGGGCATGTTTAGTGTTGATTGGAGGGGGGGCAGTAACCAGCATAGCATACCTGGCAGCTGGGTGAGGATAACTCCAAGGGCATGTTTAGTGCTGATTGGGGAGGGGGCCAGCGGCGTCGCTAGGGGGGGCTAAGGGGGCTATAGCCCCTGGTCTTTTGGTTGTAGCCCCGGATAGAATCTCAGGAGCTACAGCCAAAAGGCTGGCTAGCCCCCAGTCCCGACAGCTCCGACATCAGCGTAGCCCCGGGTCTTTTCCAGACCTAGCAACACCCCTGGAGGGGGCAGTAACCAGCAAAGCATACCTGGCAGCTGGGTGAGGCTAACTCCAAAGTCATGTTTAGTGTTGATTTGGGGGGGGGCAGTAACCAGCATAGCATACCTGGCAGCTGGGTGAGGCTAACTCCAAGGGCATGTTTAGTGTTGATTGGATGGGGGGGCAGTAACCAGCATAGCATACCTGGCAGCTGGGTGAGGCTAACTCCAAGGGCATGTTTAGTGTTGATTGGATGGGGGGGCAGTAACCAGCATAGCATACCTGGCAGCTGGGTGAGGCTAACTCCAAAGACATGTGCTGTGTTGAATCATGTTCCAGTATGACACCCATGACCAGTGGATGTGCACACAGCATGGATTAAACCATAATTATTCGTACTGCAGTATCCTGGGTCAATTAGCAAACGGCTGTGAAGGCGCACGGAGGCCGCACAGGGTGTAAAATGGGGAAGGCAGACGAATAATAATAGCAATTTGAAAACATACTCACAATTTTCAGACCAGTAAACCGCAAACATTGAAGTGCACTGGGCCCTACTCAGCGTTGTGAGTGCAAGACATGTGCAAGTGTGTAGGTGTAAGTCAAGGTGCAACACAGTAGTACCATGCCAGAGGGAAAGTCCTTGACAGCCGTGACACTGTGTATGATGAATTTAGAGTGCATACATAACTACATCTATTCTGTACACCAATATCACAGAACAGAAACTACATGTACCAGAATGCATCACACCATTCTGACTACAACAATAAGCAAACCGCCAGTCAAGGAAACCCACAATTCATAGTGCACAGCCACAGGCTGCATAGACTACCACCCCCAAAACATCTTCTTGCTGCACACACATGTGACTAGTATAGTCAGCTCATTAGTACCGGATACATGACTCCATTACGGACACTGTACAAATCAATACATTCATACTGAAACTTGCAAAATTCAACATCACGGAAAGATATATCATCTCCAATCTATGATGATTAGAGTGGTCACTGTGATGCTGGAAATGCATCGGAGGGACAGGGCCTCCGTATCCTGGTCCTTTACTGTTTTTTATAGTGTTGTGTCGTGTATTCCGCGCAGGAGTTTGTGTGGGACTCCTGGCGGTGCAGCTCTCTCTCTTGGTTTGGTGAACAGACCCATGGGATACCCTTATGGCACCCATGGGTAGGGGTGCAACCCTGTGCCCCTAGTGTATGTTTTTGGGCACCTGTGGGTGGTCCACAGAGCAGGGTACGGGCTGGTGGCAGCTCCGTGCTGAAATGACTGGGGCCCTGAGCATCCTCCATTTTGGGATGCCCAGGCCCTGTCATTGGAATCGGTAGATTCCTGATGGAGACAAAATGCCCCCCATGGCGTCTTGCCTTCCATCGCCTGTTACCTTGATCTTCCCGAAGTCCCGGGAAGCCCTGCCTCTGTCCCTTCCCCCTGACTGGCTGTTGGGTGGAAGTTCCATATATGGTAGTGCGGGGAAGTGCTGACCAGACTGGCTGGAGCCTTCCCAACGACCGTATGTTGTGGCTACGCCTGTGGGTGGGACCTGGGTGAATGGAGTGTGTGACGAATACGCATTCTATGTTGTGGGTGTCTAGTATCTGGTGGTTGACAAAATGACTGAGACAGCCCTGCCCGAAATCCGGTATGAATGCAGCATGAAGTGTAGAATTGCTCGGTAATTGTCCCAATACACATAACTTGTTGTGAGTGTCTGGAGAGAAGTGAATGGCCTGAATGCACTGTGTGCCTGATTGGTTGCCTGCCTGCATGAATGCCCTTCGTAGTGATTGGATGCTTCAGTGTGACCCAGCGGAATGAATGGGAGATCAACAGTGTATCTGGGGACCTCTCACTGCTAGGAATCGTGTTCAGAAGTGTTCAGAACTGAAGTCCAAACTACAAAGAGTAACTGGAGTGAAACTGATGCTTGACCTTGAAGCCCTGCTGGAAGAGAAGAATTGCTGTTGCTTTCCTTCGCAATCAGAAAGCTGCTGTGTCTCCAAGGACTGACCCGGAGAGGACCTGTTAAGGCACACACTTTCTGAGCTACGAGGGACCATCGTGCACCAGCTGACCTTTGCAAAGGTCCCTGGTAAACAGACCTTCGACAGGCTCCCGACCCGATACGGGGACTGCTGCAGAACTCCAAAGAGAAGCACCCAGACTGTTGTCCACCACTGTCTACGACCGTCATCGCCGACCGAAGCCGCCATGTTCCTGTTTGCCTAAGAACTTCATTGATCCAAGGACGCTCTCGTCTGCATCGTCGCCGCTGTATCCTGCTGGAGAAGGCCTGACCGTCAACGCGCCGAGGAGCCTCCGCCGGTGGTTTTCCCGCCACCCAAAGACCACAGAGACGCTGACGGCTCGACACCATTGCTGGGCTGCAGTTCTTCAAACTCTTTGCGTGACTCCTGCCTTAAAGGGAGGGCACTCAAGAAGGGCCGTCGATTCCGCGACGACGAACGCCACAACACCAAGGTACTTTGGGGTTGCAGAACTATTGGGAAGTCTAGTGTGAACAATATATGGACTGGGCTTGTATCTTTCTTCTACAGGTTGCCCAGGTGGGGGGATCTCCACACGGAACTGTGTCTAGGTAGCGGGACCAGTATTGTGCCAATTGTTCAACCATCTTGCTTTCCTTCCTCTCTCTACTGCTGGTTTCCTCTTTATTTTGATCTGTGTGTCATTCTGACTGTATGCTCTTTAATGAGATCTGATAACGTTAGTGGTACCACTTTAGAACTGTATATATTTACTATTGCTGATTTTCGGAGTACAAAGTGAGTTATCGTGATATTGTATATACCTTTGAATATGAATTATATAAAGATTGTGTTGTAACCGATACAGTGTGTGGCCATTCCTTTGTGGGTGCTTGGGGACTACACTGTACTTAAGAACCAGCCCGCATCTCCTCCTCAGAAGCTAGGCCTTGATTGCTCGACCACGCACCCATAATAGAGAATCTTGGCTGGGGTCCTCTGTGCCTCTCCTCTACCATAGAGAGAGCGGAAGTACAGACACCCCCCACCGGCGTCTTTACAGTCACCCCCAATCAACATCTCCCACACTGAAATACTCACCCCACCTTTTAGTACATACTAGACCTCACCACACTTACACATTACATCCATATGTGTGAGTCACGACACAGTCAAGTCTGTATAGAGAATTTGTCAAGAAGACTGCATACCATTCGTACCACTAATTCACATCTGCACAACATGGTAATGCTAAGGACACTGTGCTACCTGCACATAAAGTACTTATTCCTTGGTGACACATAGCTGACACACATGAATTCCATGTGTGTCACTTGCACGAGAAGTGATGTAGCTCAGGTAGTGCATGAAGGGTCCATGTGAATGCAACTCCACAACAACCACCCACCCACGCCCACATGCATACTGACCAAGTGCCCTATCTGCTACACGAATGATAAGGAATGAAAGCTAAACTCAATTGTGCTTGTGCATGTTATTTGTCTCAAATGTACACTGTACAGCCTGAGCCAAATTTATATGACCAGGAAATTGACATGTTCACTTTCTGTTGCTCCCGTGCAGGTAATGCTGGGTATCCCCTGAAGCCATGGTTATTGACCCCCATCAAGCAACCACACAACATTCTAGAACATCCATACAACCGTACCCATGTCCGTACTCGATGCACCATTGAGCAGACTTTCGGCCAGGGTCGGACTGGGAGGGATAAGAAATAGGCCCGGTCACCCAAAAAAAGTGGCCCACCCCTCGCCTCAAAAGAGTGGCTCACCAACTGCCTCACGACCCTTATTCTCTGATGACATCACCAGAAGTGATGTCATTTGACCCCACCCCAAAGTGACATCCCGGTAAGCGATGAAACACAACCTTTCACCCCTTGACAAAACAGGAAGTGGCATCAAATAGCGTTGTTCCTAAGTACACTATGAAAAATATGGTTATGATTTCACTAATGTGATATGCATTTCATAGTAGAATGGATCACCATATGTATCATTAATATATGTGTGTATAGATCCTTATTATCAAATTACTGTGAATCCAAGCAGACGTCCAAGGCCAAATGATAATACGTTATTGTATAGCACTTATGCTTAATCTCTTGTTTATAGAACAAATGTGCATATGTCATGGCCATTGAGCAAGGGCCCAGTCCTTCCTCATCCTCAGGGTCCAAATGGACCCAGTCCTGGCGCCTCTGGCACCAGGCTCATGGAAAAGTGTGCTTTGCACACTCTGTGCCTAAGGCACGTGCATCAGGGCCGGGCGTGGCCATAGAACATCATTGGGAGGTACGTGCAAGATTCCCTGGGAGGGGCAAGGTGGAGCCACAAGGCGGGGCCAAAGAGAGGGGCCAGAGCAGCCTATTTAAGGCCAGCCTAACCACATGCCCCCGCTTTGCGTTATTCTGTTTTGCCGCATCACGCTTACCGCTGTTCCTCAGCTTGGATCCTGTTACTCCACCTCTGACGACCATCTTACCTGAAGCCTGCAACTCAATCGCAGAAGGCGCAACTTACCAGATTTCAGCCGCTCCATCGCTGAAGGCGCATCTTACCTTATTCCAGCCTCTCCATCGCTGAAGGTGCACCTTACCTGATTCCAGCTGCTCCATCACTGTGCGCGCTCTCTACCTGCTTTCCATCGCCATCAGAGTCGGAGCCTTTTCTCACCCGGTCCGGACATCCAGCGACGCCGGAGCTCCTCTTCTTTTCTTCATCTTCGCGGTTTCTTCATCCGGGGCCGCGGAATGGCCTTCGAGCATCCAGACTCTGCTCCACACCGCCAGACTGCTCCTGCAAGGGAAAAAGAACACAACAGGGTAGAAATCTTATAAATAACGAACCGCTCCATACCTGAGTTTAGAACTCCATTATAACTGCCAACTTACCTGTTGATTTGAGAGCTCCATCATCCTCAAGGAAATCCTCGGAACCACTCCACGATTCCGATCAACCATCTTCACACCTATTGGGAAGAGAAGAGACATTGCAAGAATTATTATTATTTTACAAATCAAGGCTCACGGTCAAAGACATTATAATAAACGAACAATAATCATAACAAAAGACTTACCTTTCAAGTGGATTGGTCGCAGCCGGTCCGGATGGCCACTTCCTCGGGCCAGTGAAGCAACTAAGTCCACTCTACGAACCCCTGCTGAAGGAAGCAGGACGGAGAGCTCAGCATTACAAAACAACAGGGGCAATACCAGCATCCAGAACAGCATACTCTGCAGCAGCTTGGGAATATAGTCGATACAGGGGAGCCAAGTCGAGGGAGGGCTCCAACCGTGCCCCAATGCCCCCACAGAGACCAGGTGAGCGTAACAGCATACAATATCAGCCAACCTGTGCTGGTACTCATTTATCGACCTTAGAAGGATGAAAGACTTAAAAAAATAAAAAAATATAAATGTGAACAAAAAAACGCCCCAGGCATGGCCAGAAATCGGCCCCCACTCCCCAAACAAGAAAATATCTGTTTAAAAGTGAAATGTTGAATTAAGGCCCTGTCCTTGCATAGAAATGTGATGGGGGTGTTTTAAAACATATATAGGATATTTAATTCCAACAGTCTTGCTTTCTGGTTCAGGAAAGTAAATAAATAAATAAATATATTTACTGTGAAACCAGCAGGACAGGTTTTTTTAGGCCCTGGCTTCAAAGTACTGACTACAGGATCTACCTCCCCCAAGTGTACCAGCATCTGGGGCGTATGAATAGGCAAGGGTGGTGGATCTCGCACCCTCGTCAGACTATGTGGCAGTGCTTTAGCCTGACACAATGGATTTCTGGGACACATAGGTGTGACTTTTTAGCAGCACCTCCAATCAATTCAAACTGGGGATCTTCAAAGGCAACTCCATTGCAGCATTGGACTCAGGCTGGCTAAAGGCTGACATTTGGCTGTGGGTTTAAAAAAATGCATTTATTTGGAAGACAAAGCTGGCCCATCTGGGGCAAAAGACTGTTCTTATTTAATAAACTTTAAGACTTTTATTTCTGCAACCGGAAAACGCAGGAATGCAAATGTTTTACAGTTTAAATGTAATTTTTGTGGCATTAAAACAAGATATTGTGGCTTTCTCTAGCATGTGGGGATGCAAACAGCAGACAAAATGTAAATCATGGGAAAGGTATACATGGTGCAACTGTGAAATTGAATGCAAACATGCTCTATAATAATATGTACACATGTATAAAATTGTAGACGTGTAGGTGAAACGGTTTCCACTAAAAATTGCGAAAGATTATTAGAAGGATGAAACAATGTCATACAAACTTGGGAGTGGGAATGTTATGCTCTGTGTGAAATATGTTATCTGCCTATGTGCTTTTCAAAAGTGCCACAACTGTAAAAAGGTGCATTGTTGTGTCATAACTGATTTTGGCAAAAGTGACTGTGGGATGGCTCTGTACCACATAAAAATACACCCCATAAAACTGAGCCCCCTCCTTCAGTCCAATCTGCTTCTAGGGAGGAGGCGACATACATAGGCTGATCTACCCGATTCTTAGAGGTAGGTGCAGCTTAGGTCTGCCCCCATCGTAAATCCCGTGATGTCACCCGCCTTATAAAAGGTAGAAGCTCACAGAGACAAAGGACACTCTCTTCTGAATTTTCCAGCTCCTACGCATCCAGGTATTCCATATTCACTCTACAAGATTCCAGATTCCACTTCCAGGCCAGAGCATAACTGACCCTATCCAGGCAGGACCACTGATCCAGAAAAACCCCACTAAAATCCCAATAACTAGGGGACAAAGGGGAAAGGTGGCTGAATCCTCATTGGGATTATCCAGTACTATCTGCTTGCCCTGCTACCCGCTTTATCCAGCTGAGGTGCTGCTGTGCTGTGACCAGACCATTGCCCAGGTGTTTTTCTCTAGGAGAGCCCACCGCTGTGCCGTGACCAGACCTTTGCCCAGCTGTTTTCTTCTAGGAGAGCATACCGACGTGAACAGTGACCAGATATTGCCTCGCAGTCCAGAAATTCGGTCCGCTGTCCAAAATACCCCATTTAAGTGCTTGTTGTGAGTATTTCGCTTACCCAACAACCACAAACTGCATCCCTTGCTTTGTTACCTTGTATGAGGTCCCATTCCATAGAAATGCATAACTGCCTTGGCAGAAATCCTTAAAACTGTCTGAATCCTCTGTGCATCCTGTCCTTGATCTCCAAGTGTTAGCGCCATTCTTTCAACTCATTTCTGTCCTTGTGTAAGTCCTTAGTACTATTTTGATTAAATAAATTAATTCTCCCTAAAAGAGGCACACAGCGTGAAGGGGTTACAACTGTAGCTTACCCTTCTCATTCACGGGTGGCGTTTCTCTTTTCTAGCCACTAAAATCTAGTTTAAGTGAAACTTGTCCTTTCCTTTCAAAGCGATTTTTCTCTGTCCGCTGCTTTCACCTTTAAAACCGAATTTCCTTTCCTGTTAAGAATCTCATTCAGTCATTTATTTAGAGTTCCCTTTTCACTTTCATATCATCCCTGTGATGTGCATTTGTCCCTCAGCATAAAAACTGCACTCCGATTTTGTCTGTTTCACCCGTTTTTAAAGCTGTTTTTGACATTTAAACCTGTGAAAATTAGCAAATGTAATTTCTCCACGTGTGATTTGTTGCACTGTATGTTCTTTCCAAAGTTGATTTTCTGAATCGTATACCCGTTGCTAGTACATTGCCTTGTAGTTTATAAGTGTTCTGACTTCTTGAGACAGCCATACTCATTTTTACCTTATACATTTCACTGCACACGTAAAACAAATATTTACTAATTCCGAGTGCTGTTTTGTGCAATTGCAAAGGTTTTTAATTCTGTTTGCTGCCTAGTATACCTGACTCCTTGCGACTCCTTGCTACACACACCGAATTCGGTTAATAGGGGTTTGAGGGAGTATTTCAGGGGAAAATATTAAATGGGGTGCTATCTTTTTATTACCCGAAAAGTAAAGTTGCTCTCATTCAGTTGTGCTTTGTGTAGGTTATATTAGAAGGTCAAACTAAGTGTATTTCATCAATTTACTTTGTAATTATCACCCCATTGGTGATCACTGCCCAATATTAAATTTGGGTGATTTAATTTGAATTTTAAAATAAATAAATATTGTATTACTATCCACCGGTCTGGTTCATGGTCCATTGTGACAGGGTGTTTGTAAAGGTGTGTGTGAGACGGGTTGGGTGCCATCTCAATCTGAATTATTAGAAAATAAAGAAAAAGTGTTTTAATTGTGCGCTGCATCCTAAGCCAGTGGCAAGAGTCTTGGGCTGGTGCCTGACGCCCAATTAGAATCCTTAACAAAAGGCATGTGCCGTTGGTCAGAAAGTGCCTGCAGCAATACCGAGATGGACTCCACTAGGGATGACATAACCCTGTTCACCTCCCTCACGTGCTGTGCCAGTTGGTAGATGGCTGCTGTGGCTCGGCCCTGGGCTCATGCAGACCTCCTGAGGGTGGCCTGCGGTGTCTCATGCATGAACTGCACCTTGTGCAAGTGTTGTTGCATCATTCTGCCCATCTATTTCTGTCTTGCCTCCATCCTAGACAGGCGCCTCTCTATATCCCTAACATTGCTTAGGGGTGTGGTTGTCTGGGTTGGGGGCTGATTGGGCCCACTGGACTGAAACCCTCAGCCTCCACATAGCTCTGGTCTCTGGATAGATTTTCGAGCCCACCGTCTCCAACAATGTTGTAGGGTACACCCCCTTGCATAAGGGGTGCAGGTTCCTCCTGCTGTGCTGGCGGATTTGCAACAGGTGCATCCTGCTGTGCTGGAGTATTTGCCATAGGTGCCTCCTGTTCTAGTGGTGGCTGGGCGGTAGATGCCACCTGGTGGGGTGGTGGCTGGGCGGCAGGAGTAGTTACCCGCTCCCATCTGCTGGTGAATGCACTTGATTCCTGGGTGGAGGTGGTGGTTGTCCAGCGGCGGTGTGGCCTGGTGTTCCTCGAAAAGTGGTCAGCTGTTTGGCCTCATTGCCAGATGATTTGCCTGTGTGGGTCAGAAAGGCAGGGCATCAGTGATGGGTGTGCATTTATCAGACAGACATAAGTGCTAGTACTTTCAGATGTATTTGCGTTGTCATGGACATGGTGGTGGCCATGGCATGGTGCACACATGCATGTGTCGGGGATGCTGTGTGGATGCATGTGTGCTGTGCGTGCATGGTGTGTGCAGTGGCTGTTGCCTGGGGTACTGGTGTTTGCCAGTCAGGGTGTTATGGGTGTGCCACACAAGCTGTATGATGTGGTATCTGATTGTGACACAGATGTGTTACACATGTGATTGATGCCTATGGCAGTTGCTCCGTTGATGGTGATTTAGCGGTATGGGACATGGTGGATGAGACAAGTGGGCCACATGTATCATTGATGTTTGCATCTTTTCGTTTGCTGGTGGTGGGAGTGCTTGACAATCTCGTGACTTTGGGCATATGGTAGCATGGCGGTGACAACAGCAGTTGTACAGTGTCAGGGGGATGTGTCCCTGGGTGCCTACAGGTGCATCTTGTGGGGGCAATACAGGGGACCTGTGTGATGTGTGAGTGGTGTATGGATGTGGGTTGCGGGCAGGTTCAATGTGGATGTGTACAACCAGGTCGACGGTGGGTGGACTGCCAGCAGGGCTGTACTGGCCTCTGGTATGACTTACTTGAAATGTTGGGCTACTCTTTTGCATTGAGGCTACAAGGTGTGTGATATGACATTGGGTTTAGGGAACTCACCAGCCCCATCAGATGTGACATCTCCAGCCTTCGCATCTCCAACTCCCTCGATTACCCCCAGGTGCATTATGCTGCTGCAGGTTTCTTCCCAGGCCTGCAGTTTGATTGGTGATGCAGGTACGCCTCCTGTGGCCGTGCCCAGGGCGCGCTGTGTGGCAAGGACGGTCCGCACCCGGAGACGTAGATCGTCCCACTTCTTGCGGCAGTCCCTGATGGTTCTGGAGGTTGACCCGACCGCTGACACCATCCGGGCCACCTCCTCCCAGGTGGCCTTTTTCCTTAATTGGGTTTGCCAGCGTAGGTCACTGCAGAACACTTCCTCTGAGTTCTCAACAAGTGTGTCCGCTAACATGTTCAGTTCAGCTTTGCTGAAAAGTGCCTTGCGCCTCCGTGCAGCTGGTTACCTTGAGGACATGTCTGGGGATGTTTTTCAGTGTTTTGGGTATGGCTCTTGAGTCCTGTGCACTGAGGATTGCAATGGATTGTGTTTTTTAAATGGCCGCCGGTACATTTCCTGTTCCGGCGATCACGTTATTTCCGGTCAAGGTATTACCGGCACCGGTAACAGCGGTGGCGGTAGGATTGTGAGCGCAGAGCCAGAATCAGAGTCAGCATCAGATAGACTGCTGGTATGGGGGTTTTTGGGGTCATTGGGGGTGTTACCGGCATGCCGGTGCTAACGTTTCTGCCATGCCGGAATGCACTTGCACGCTGACACGGAATCAGCTGTTGATTCCGGCAGCAGTGCCACACTGAAGCGGTAGCACCGGCATGCCAGTAATTCCGATTTTATTCTGGAAAGCTTGTAATGAGGCACATAGTTTTGGTTATAAACCTTTATTAGCCAGTAAAAGGTTTGGAACAACGACCTCTCTATGCCTAAAGCTAAGAGGGGGTTTCCTGCCTCAAAGAAATCTAATGAAAATTTCAGGATGTCAAATAAATAGTCAGTCACTGTCATGTCCCAAAAACCCTACTTCTGACTCCAACACTAGTAACTCATATATAATGTGCAAGGATTCTATATTCATAACCAAAGTGATGAAGACAGTTTTTGTCAACAGAAACCTCCCAATGTCTCGGGTTGTCAAACAAAACAACTGCTCCATTTCACCATGTAAAATTCCAATTAGCTCCTTTCCCCTGGGTTTCTTCTTATCCTACTTGGCAAGCTAGGAGCTTGTCCCCCGCTTATGTAGTTTCCTTTACTTTAGATGCACAACAAAAGATTCCAGCTTTCCTTTGAACAGCCCTTCTTTGTTCACTGAAGGCTTATATCTGGCTCACTCTCTCCTGCCAAACATATCCCAAGAAATTATAATGCATAATCACTGTTCTTTTCCTCTAGTTGGGTCCCAGACCCTGTACTTTCTTGAATGCTCTTCAGTTTACTTTTAGACCTTCATATGGATGCGAGTCCAAGACTTGCAATGATGAATTATACCAGCTTGGTGTCCTCTCCTGCCAAGCATATGGTTTCTTCTTATTTATTTCTTTTGCTTTCAGGGTCCCAGACCCTCGTATTCACCTGGCTCCCGTATGGGAGCAGGTCCCAGATTCGCAACATGGTTTCACAATAGCTTGTTTTACTTTCCTGCCAAGCATATATGTCCTTCTGGACTGTCTATATTTTTCTCAGGGTCCCAGACCCTCTTAATCTCTGGATCTCATATGGGTGCTGGTCCCAGACTCACAATAATATTTCTGGCCTGCTTGGTTTACTCTCCTGCCAAGCATATACTTGTTTCTCTCTCTATATATTATTCCCAGGGGCCCAGTACCTCTTATCTTGCACTCTGCGGTTGTTCCCCGATTCCTCTCGGACCACTAGCACCTCTCGGTGTTCCCGCATACCCGTCTGTGTGGTTTACATCTTCCGAGTGGTGCTCAGCTGCGAGGCTCTGGTAGCGTTTGGATGCTCTCAGGTCGGCTGCCGCTCCGCCGGTCACTCCTCCCTTCTCGGGCTGTGCTTTCCATCTCCAGCCATGTTCAGGTATCTCTTCTCCTTGTCCGCGATTGCTCTGCCAGTCACTGGTTCCTTCTTGGACTTCTTCTCTCTCGCAGCTCCCTGGACTTTGGGATGCCTGGAAAATTGCTTGGGCAGTGGATTAAGTAGCTCCTTCTCCCTGGACTACCTTTGTGCTCCCATTCGGCTCCGTGCACAGTGTCTCCTGTTGTGCTTCCCTGCTTGCCAGGTCGGCATTTCCTGGGTTTCCTCCTTGGTGGATGGCTCCATCCATCTTGTTTTCCCACTGCTTTTTTAAATTCCCTTTGACCAATCAAATGCTGTGAAAGACTAGACCGTTCACTCTTGTTCACTGGAGTGATCTTCATACTCCTGGCCATCTTCTTCTTCACAGTACTTGCATTGGAACTATGTGGAACGCATCTTATGAGGTTGTAGTCAAGGATAGCATAATAGGTTGGCTGCCTTTACAATAAAAGATATTGGCACTAGTTGGGCAGAGGGAAGGAGAGTTAGGCTGGGAAGAAGAGGGAGGGTTTAACAAAGCAGAGATATTTCACATTCTCAGGGAATGGTTGTCCATAATCCCATAAGGGGCTTCCACTCCCATGTGATCCTCCCCCAGTGCACCACCCCCAAGGGGACTATTGTACCGTGGACGCACTGCCTTGGTCCCATGGGAAAGGTTTCCCCCTAGGGGAGAAGGGACGACATCCACAGATTTGTCACATTTATTCCATCACCTTAAAACTGACATCAAAGTCAGCTGTGACTTGGCTTTAATGTGAGTTTTTAGGTGATGTAAATTGGGTAATGTAGGAACTGTAAAACTCATACCATCTGTGGACAGTTTGTATCGAAAGTGTTCATTTGGTCCATCACCTTAAATCTCACATTAAAGTCAGCTGAGATTTACCTTTAATGCGAGTTTTTAGAAGATGTTAATTGTGTAATGTACGTATTGTAAAACTGATACGTTCTGTGGACAGGTCATATTGAAAGTGGACATTTATTCCATCACTATAAAACTCACATTAAAGTCAACTGAGGCTTGCCTTTAATGTGAGTTTTTAAGAGATGTTAATTGTGTAATGTATCTATTGTAAACCGTATACGCTCTGTGGACAGGTCATATTGAAAGTGTACATTAATTCCATAAACCCTTAAACTGACTTCAAAGTCAGCAGTGGGTTACCTTTGATGTGAATTTTGAGGAGATGCTAATTTTGTAATGTACTAACTATAAAACGTATATGCTCTAGGTATGTGATTGCAGCACATGTTGTAGGTGCCTCTGTGGTAGGAGTATGGGTTGTAAGAGTGTGTGTGTTATGTCATAGGACCATGTTTAATAGGAATGCAAGTCAATTTTCAAAATGTTTCTCAGTGCACCAATTCCAGATAAAATGTAGGTGCTTCCCAAATATGAAAAAAATGGAAGCAGAACATTTTGAGATATTTGGGGGGAGTTCCCCCCCCCGCACCCACCCATGGAAACTCCCATGTTAAAATCGGTTAAGAAACATGATCAAAATAAAAATAAAAAAAAATGAATCTGATATATTGCATGCACATAATGCCTCTAAATATGACTCTGGAATATATTCAGATTTTCTTAATACAAGTGGCAAAAGCTATTAAGAAAAGTCATTTTCTGATATGCTATAGCAGGCTTGTCCAACCTTTTTGAATGTTGGGCCGAAGCATTAACTTTTTGTCACCCAGTGGGCCGGCGAGCCAAAAGTCAACGCCCTCACCCAAAACAGTATATTCAAAATCGATGGTGTGTGACCTTTGACACAATAGCATCACATGCAGTAATAGCCATGCAGTCCCAAAGATAGCTTTTGGTGTCAGGGACAGTGATGAAAAGTTAGTTTCTTGTGATTTTTGAGTGTGTATGTGTCTGAAATAGTGGGGGCGACCGAGCGTAGCGAGGGAGCTATAATGATCTAGGGAGGGTTTGGGGGGTGCTGCCCCCCCAAGACTCCCCCCCCCACGATTTCTTTTCAAATATGGGGCTGAAATGGTGCATTTAACAGCAGGAAAAGTGGCCAAAAAGCCATACATTTACAATCAGTTCTTAAGGGGAACATGTACATTCCATGTTACCAACAGCAGACAAGAACATTGTAGAACACAACACATTTTAATGATCAATGTGCCCACAGTGTAAGACAGCAGCACTGCCACTGATGTAACACATTCGCATGCTGGAAGTGCCCAAAATATGCCTCTGTTGCAAAATGTCTATGCTGGGTGTTCCCAATGTAGGCCAGCATTGTCCTGTACAAAGCATGATTGATGCTGCCTGAGCATGTGCACTGTGCCCAATACATATGCCAATTTATCTCTGTAATACACATTCATTACTTCTTTGTTAATGATTGATGCTGCCTGTGCAGTGTGCCAAATACATATGGCAGTTTATCTCTGTAATACACATACATTACTTCCGTGATAATGAAAGGAGCATAATCCCATTCAAAAGATAAAATGTGGAAAATTGATCACCCAAAGGTGAACCCAATTGAAGACTACTCCCATTTTAGTCATAGGACAAAGTAGGAGTTTGTCCAACCCCAGAAAACTTCAATGAAGGTTTTTCATATTGTACCTATTGTGTACGTGTTATACTTGTGATACCATGCCTCCCCTACACAACACGCTACGCCACTTTGTTAGCAATGATTTTGTCATCTAAATTAAGAAGAAAGACGGAGCGATGGGAAAAATTTGCCTAGCAATGCAAGCTTTCAATTTTCCATCAATCACCAAACTAAATTAATGGAAAACATTTGAAGCAAACAGAATCAATTCAGATAGCAAGAGATGAATGCTGGCCCTAATTCTCGTAGGATGTTGTGCGACAAGAAGAGGAAGGAATAGCAGAAACAGGGTCAGAAGAGGAGAATCAAAATCCATCTTTCGGTTTAAAAGAATCTTGTATTGATCAATACACCCTGTGTATCTCAGGATGATTTTAGAGAAAGCACCTTTCCACATACTATGCCTGAAGAGGCATCGGTGTGTGCCAAATATCTTGAAGGAGCACAAACAAACAGGGAACTGTTGACTGCCAAGATACTTTTCAGTCTTTTAGGCCAAATAAGTAATGAGTCATTTAGGAATGCTTTCCCATACAAAAGAACCCTAAATTTAAGTGAGCAACAGTACTGAAAGAGCAAGGGAAATTCATGTGGATGCTTAGTTAGTGTGGCCCCATTGTGCAGGGAGATATGGGATCACTGGTTATAACAATGTAAAATATACTCTCAAATTCCAAGAATCCGTCAGGCCCATTGCAACTAATCAGGGGCATAGTGGAATTCCACAGCATATAGAAGTTAAATGTAATGCTGAAAGCTGAAGGCACACATATCGCAGCAGTGAGAGCTCAACCCACTGAGCTATCATATTGGCTATCGTAAAATGAGCAATTATTCGGTAGTGGATACCATTAAACTGGTAACTGAGATTTAACAGCAGACCACTTAAGTTCATCTGCAGGCTGGTGCAAAGTTGCCCGGATGTCAAGCATGGTATCCGGTCATTTTTTCAGAAACATTTTTTTGAAATACAATTATGTCGAAAACATTTTGCTGACTTTTTTTTCGAATGTCTTTTTTTTTAGTTTATAGTTTTTTGTTTGCTTCGTAAGTAAAAAAAAAGGGTTAAAACAAACGGGGGTTTGGGGGCGGAACCCCCCCATTTAAATAAAAAAAAAGACATTCTAAATATTTTTTTTAGGCAAAATATTTTCAACATAATGGCATTCCGAAAAAATGTCATTCGAAAAAATCACTTTAAAACGTCAAGCATGAATGCATCTACTTTTCAGGCTTCAGAGGTTGGCAACATAGGGAAAGCAGCGCACTCACAGGACATCCACACCCATACAAATTAATAAATAAACCAGGCCATGCCCTGTAACTGCCACCAGAGGCAGTAACAGTCCTCCGCCATGGGCCAGAAGTCGGGTCCACAGACCCGACAAGTTTGAAAAAAATAAATAACCAGGCCATGGCCTGTAACTGCCTCTGGTGTCCCCTTCCAGGCGGCACCATTGGCAGTAACAATGCTCCGCCACGGCCTGGTTTGTTTATTTATTTGTTCAATATTTGTCGGGTCCGTGGACCCGATTAATTTATTTATTTCTGCAATGCTGATCGGACCCAGCATTGCAGAAATAAATTCATGAATCGGGTCCACGGACCCGACAAACATTGAAAAAATTAAGAAATAAACCAGGCCATGGCCTGTAACTGCCTCTGGTGCCTGCCTCTGGTGCCCCCTATAAGGGGGCACCAGAGGCAGTAACAGTCCTCCGCCACAGCCCAGAATTCGGGTCCACGGACCCGATAACATTGAAAAAATAAATAAATAAACCAGGCCATGGCCTGTAACTGCCTCTGGTGCCCCCTGGAAGGGGGAACCAGAGCAGTAACAGTGCTCCGCCCCGGCCCAGTTTATTTATTTATTTGCTCAATGTGTGTCGGGTCCGTGGACCTGATTAATTTATTTATTTCTGTAATGCTGGTCGGACCCAGCATTGCAGAAATAAATTAATTAATCGGGACCACAGACCTGACAAACATCGAGCAAATAAATAAATAAACCAGGCCATGGCCTCGCGGGCCACATGAGATGGCTCGGATGGCCGCATTGTGGCACGCGGGCCGTACGTTGGACAACCTTGCGCTATAGGGACTATGTGCTAATCTTAACTATGCCTTGTGCTAGCGCCAAGGCATTATATTATAGTGCAGCGACTTAAGTTGGAAGCTGAATACCATATGAAATCTTAAAAATGAATTGCTAATAACATTTGACTCATACGACAGATTTGGCTGAAAGTTTGCAGACAGAAATATACTGACACTCCACTCCCCCGACTGGAAATCTTGGGAAAGATACGTTAAAAAATGAGAAAGTTATCAGGAAAACAAAAAACACACTTTTGGACTAGTCCCCATTCATTTTCCCATAGGCAAAAAAGGCCAATTCTTGCCAGAGTGCACAGTGAAAACGGCTGGACGGAATTGACCCAGATGCGAAACCACTTGGGCACAAAGCTTTGACTCGACTCCCAGTGGGGGCTTAGAGGGTGTCTCTGGGGTTATGGTGTCCAGTGCTTTCAAAAATATTTGACAGAGAAGGGGTTGCCCACTTTTCACAAAATTATAGAGATATCTCCCATGGTGCTTTGCACCAGAGAGGCTTTTCAGAAATGAAAAAGCTGCCATCTTTTTTTTCCAATGTGAGAGATAATCGCAGTTATACCCACAGCCACCCGAAAGCAATAAGGCAGGAAAATGCCATTTGGGGGAGGGAAAAACAATTAAATGGCATCAGGCTAGAGGTGGAGGGTCGGGGGAGAGGACACCATGTGGGACGGCCTATTTGGAGACAATTGTTTTAGAATGAAAGGAAATGGCAAGGTATGTTCCATCATCAATCGTGAGGCAACTCCAAACAAGGTAGCAAGATACCCCTGGGTACATAAAGTTACACCATTACTATCAATGTATTTTTTATACACCAATATCTTGGGCAGCACTGTGAGTTAAATGGAGGCCGAATGCAGGTGGACAAACCAGGTGATCGGTTTAAGAGATCATAACAAATAAAATAACAGCCACTTGACTCAACCTCATGGATGAGGAAGAGACATCACAATTGGCAATGTTTCGATTTGTTGTGACGGTGACACTGTTGGACTTTGAGAGTTTCTTGCCAGTACAATGTAAGCCTAAGAAAATTCGCAGAATATTAAATCTTTGTTTGTTTCCTCCCACCTCTTTTTCCTCCCCATTAATCTTTTTTGGATAATCATTTGTTTAACAATGTTGATGTGACACCTTTATGTGTGGTTCATTATTTATTTTTTGAAAAATGGTCAAAATATTCTTTTGATGGGTGTCAACATGACTCATGCTGGGCCAATGAATGATTGTATGACAAATTGTTTTCATGTGTATATATTACCAATGATGATCATTTCATGTAACAGTCATAACATACACATCCACAATATACACATGTCTATTGTAATTCAAAGAGGCAGAACCTTACTAGGATTTATACAATTTTAATTGTTATTCAAGCAAGGCAAAACAGACGATACGTGTTTCAACCACATTCAGAATGGTCTTCCTCGGGGCTGACCATTCTGAATGTGGTTGAAACACGTATCGTCTGTTTTGCCTTGCTTGAATAACAATTAAAATTGTATAAATCCTAGTAAGGTTCTGCCTCTTTGAATTACAATAGACATGTGTATATTGTGGATAGTGGCACAAAGGTCCAATTAGTTCTATGGATTTGATGTCTTCATAATTGGCCTTTATATGTGTTAAGATGGATTTCTGAACTCTGACCTGATGGGCAGAGGTTCAGAAGGCCAGCCTAGTTTCTTGGAACAGGGTAACCTTCTGGACAAGCCAGACCAATCAAGGTAGCATTGGAGGTGGTCAAGACTAGGTCTCGGTAGAGTGATCGAAGGCCCACAATGAGCACACACAGTAAACAACACCATAAATTACTCTGTCAGGTGTATATATCAAAATACATATACATTTTTTAAAGGCCTTTTAAATCAAACACAAGATGAAACCACAGTAATATTAACAATTCTAACACAACCTTATACTAGTGAACACATATACATTAACTATTATCCTAAAGCAATATTAAGCAAGCATGGATCCCAACCTGTACCAGAAGAGGGTCAGACAGTGTAAATATACTTTAGGCAATTCTTCAGGAATCACAACCCTACCTAATAAGCAGTCCAATCCCAACGAAGTGTGGAGCATTGTGCTCAAAAGTATGTTTAGCGCGGCAGTGCTCAATCGTGCAAAGTACAAAACAGGTCTCTTCAAGGAGCTGTGGTGTCTCAGGAAGGGGGGTGAGGCGATGAAGAATAGAGTTCCACTATTGAGGAGGGTCTCTACAAGAGGGCAGAGCAATTTCCAGGAATTGAGAATAGGATGGTAGCGCAGGCTACCCTAACTAAGGTGAATGGCCTTTGGAGGAAACTTGTACGTAAAAGTCTATGGATGCGCCAGGGGCAAGGTAAGTGGTGCAAGTACTCACCGACCCTCAACACAGTCCAGACCAAACTTTGCCAGTCTAGTCCAGTTCGCTCACAGGTTCGATCCCAGTTGTGCGCCCCTCCGACTTTCAGGGGCTCCGTACCATGACTTCAGTCTGTGGCACGACAGTGGCTTTTTCTCCGCTTTTGGGAAGGGATTAGGTCAGTTCCACTGCATCTCGTCTTAGAGCACAGGAGGGCACAGCAGCAATGCACCCACGAAGCTCGTCACCACAGCGGGGTGACACGGGAACTGCATAGGCTTGGGTTCGAGAGTACCTTCTACCAAGAGCTTACGGTTCACAAAGTCTCAAGTCAAGACTCGAGACAGCGACGATTCCAGAGCAAAGGTCCCATACGAGCTGGTCAGTTCACTGGGCGGTCCAGGAACGCTTCCGAAGGGGCTCGGCTGCAGGTTAAACAGGAGGTGCCGAGAGTAAGTGGTCCCACTACTCCAAAGGGTCGAAGCGCCCTTGCAGGCCTTCTGTGATCGATGAGAAACAGGGGCTCTGACAGACAACAGCGGGGTCAGGGAGCCAAACTTTCCAGCGGGACTCCAGCGGTTCCACGGATCCGTTTCTTCAGTTCAGGATGCTTGGCTCCTTTACTAAGTTCGGTGAGGACTCAGAAGATCCACCTGGAATGGGTGTAGAGTGCCTTCTCATATCAAAAGTTTGCTTTGTGCCAAATCAAAGGGCAACCAATGGAAGATCTGCTCACATTCAACCATCCCAGACATGGACCAATCACGGACCACAGTGGTCTCAGTCATCCCAGCACACCAGACATCCTTGCACCCACGATGTGTATTGGAACTAGACAGGTCCAGTTCACATCCTGGGTGCACACACACAAGGCATGCAGAAGCCTGCGAAAGCCTCGGTTTGCACAGGGGTCTGCATGACCAAATAAGGAATTTCCTAGGTCTGCTCGATCTGGGCAAGGCGACTGGACAAAATGGCTAAGGACAGAACAAAGGACTTAGTGGCATGACTAATTTAGGCACTGGCCACCGTCCTGTGCCAAACGCACTAAACACGGTTTGGACCATTGAAAAGAGTCAAAATGCTTTAAAACGTAACCGCTGCTAGCAGCTCCGTCCTGGGCACACTTGTACATACACCAAAAATCCTTTGAGGGTGTCTAGGGCCTTACAAATTAAAAATAGACCCCAGCACACTGTACCGGAAGGTACATTGTGCACTGAGAAAAAGTTACCAAGAAATGGCAACAAAATGAAAGGCTAAGGGAAACAAAGTCTCCCAGTATTGACAGTCTGAAGGGCATGTCAGTTTCCCCTTAAGGAGATGAGCTAAAGCCCAGCAGAGTGCAGCAGAAGGTTGGGCTCCACTGGAAAAAGTCAGGCTAAGATGGTCAGACAAAAGGAAAAAGTTTGGGGGTTCACAACTGGAGGGAAAATGACACATACATGGACATCTTTCCTAACACTCGCCCTTCCCAGAGCAAGGACAGGGGGAACTAATCCACCCCTTGATGGGCCTCTTGTCCAGGTCGACTAAACATCCTGGACAACCCATCAGCATTGCTATGTTGGACACCTGGCCTATGCTTAATGGTGAAGTCAAACCTTTGCAGGCTTATGGACCACCTAAGCAACTTTGGATTCTCTCCCTTCATGTTCATGAACCACTTTAAGGGCTTATGGTCAGTTTTCACAGTGAAGTGGGTCCCATAGAGGTAGGGCCGCAGCTTCCTTAGGGCCCACACAACAGAGTAATATTCCTTCTCTACTGTGGACCACCTGAGCTCCCTGTCCTTAAGCTTGCGACTGATGAATCCAATAGGGTGTTCCTTGCCTTTCTCATCTATCTGTGATGGTAAAGCTCCTATCCCAGTGACAGAGGCATCTGTCTGCACAATAAAAGGTCTTTTGTAGTCAGGGGTCCTGAGAACAGGGGCCTTGCACAGGCAGTCTTTTAAGCCATTGAAGGCATTCCCACACCTCTCAGAGCAAGAGACCTTCTTGGGTTTCTTTGGAGTGGGAGAGCAGTCAGAAGGGGAGGTATGGTGCCATAGTCTGCCATAAGGTTTCTGTAATACCCAGTGAGACCTAAAAAGGCTCTCACTTGAGTTTGTGTAGTGGGGCCATTCCTGTACTGCTTGTACTTTACTGGGTAGAGGATGAATACTCCTTCCACCTACTTCATGCCCAAGGTAGACCACTGATCCTTAACCAATCTGGCACTTGCTGGCCTTTATGGTCAAGTGGGCCTTCTGAAGAGCCTGCAACACAATTCTGAGGTGCTTCACGTGATCCTCCCAGGTGGCACTGGAAACTGCTATATCATCCTGATAAGCAAGGCAGAATTCATCCAACCCATTAAGGACATGATTCACAAGCCTCTGAAAAGTGGCGGGTGCATTCTTCAATCCAAATGCATTACCTTGATCTGGTAAATGCCTTCTGGAGTTGATAATTTTGCCTTCTCCTTGGCATGTTCCGCTTGGGCTATTTACCAATACCCTGCAGTGAGGTCAAATGTGCTGAGGCACTTGGAGGCACCCAAGGTATCCACCAGTTCATCAGTTCTAGGCAAGGGGGTATAGGATCTTACCTTATCTGACATTCTGTACCCCCTACGTTTGGTAGGTACACTATATCCTGTATCAATGTCATGTTTGCACCAAGGTGCCAAACCAGGAGCTAGGGAAAACAAGGGGGAGAATTGCCTCAGCAAAGTTCTCACCTCATATTGTTGAACAGAAGTCAGGTGAAGGGCCACTTTGACACCCTCAATGAAGCTGTCTGAAGGACTGCCTTGTAACAGGTGAGGAAGAGGTTCTGATTCCTCCGTTTCTATATTTGATGCCAAGAGCAGTGCAGCAATTTCAACCCTAGGGATGAAAGCCTTCAGTCTAAGGGCCTGTCCAGCCCTTCCAAGGTCCACTAAATAGTTCACCTCACCCAGTGGCTCCACTATTGAGTAAGGGCCTCTAGACCTTCTAGGGGTCATGATCAGGACTTGTTGTCCTGGGGTGAAGTTGATAAGTGAAGCCTTCTGGTTATACTAATGTCTCACCAGAGTTTGACCAGCCGTCAACTTACCACTGGCCTGAGCCATCAGGAGGACCATTCTATTTCTTAGTCCCAGCACATAGTCCACTATATTGGTAGTGATAGGGGGAGTAAGCATCTCCCACCCCTCCTTGACTATAGCCAAGGGTCCCCTTACAGGGTGACCAAGAAGAAGCTCAAAGGGGCTGAAGCCAACTCCTTCTTGAGGTACCTCTCTGTAGGCAAAATGGAAGCATGGCAGAAGGAGAGCCCATCTTCTCCTTTGGTGTTCTTCCAGAGCCCCAATCATGCTTTTGTGGTGCTATTGAACCTCTGAACTAAGCCATTGGTTTGTGGATGATAAGCCGAGGAAAACCTATAAGTGACCCCACACTCCTTCCACATGGCATGCATATACTTGGACATAAAGTTGCTACCCCTATCAGACACAACTTCCTTAGGGAAGCCAACCCTAGTGAATATGCCAAGCAAAGCTTTAGCAACTGACTTGGCAGTTACTGTCTTTAATGGAATGGCCTCAGGATAGCTGGTAGCATTGTCCACCAGCACCAAGATAAACCTATTGCTTGAGTATGTCTGAGGGCCAAGGGGACCGGCAATGTCAATCCCTACCCTCTCAAATGGTACCCCCATAACTGGGAGTGGTACCAATGGAGCCTGGACTGTTGAGCCACTCTTCCCAGATAACTGGCATGTGGCAAAACTCCTGCAGTGGCTTTATACCTGGACCCCCATCTCGGGCCATTAGAAGTGCATGGCTAATCTTTGCTTGGTTCTCCTGATGCCAAGGTGACCAGCAAGGGAGACTTCATGCACCAACTGCAAGAGGAAGGGTCTTACATGAAGGGGACTACCAACCTCCCATGGTCTCCTTCTGTAGACTCTGTGGGCTCACTGTACAGGAGCCCACCTTCCCAATAAATCCTATGCTTCCCAGGAGGTTCACCCTCAAGCTTGGAGCGGGCCTGTCTCCTTAGCCCTTCCAAAGATGGGCACTCACGTTGGCCCTTACTAAACTCAGCCCTATCAGTACCACTTTCAACGAACACACTTTGGAGTTCAAGATGGTCATGTGGATTGAGAATTTCAGGCAACACCTCTTCCTCATCAGGTTCAGGTGTTTGGCCAACTACCTCCACCTCAGTGGTAGATGAGTTAGGGGGAATGCTTTCTTTCCCTTTCATGTCTTTCTTTACTCCTTTAGCCTTGGGTTTCCCTTTGGCTTTGGCTTTGGCTGTGCCTTGGTCTTGGCTAAAGCAGCCCTGGTTTGTGATCTTGTGCATGGTCTCTCTGCTGTGTCACCCGACCTAAGTCTCTGAGATCATTCCCCAGCAGGACCTTTCCTGGGACTTGCCATTGTATACTCACAGGAATCCTGACGACTTTACCATTGATAGATAGGTTTATATGCATTATTGGGAACTTGAGAGGGGGACCATCAGCTAACTTGGTGGGCGTTAGGAAAGATGCCCATTTATGGGTAGTTTTGCCTCCAGTTGTGAACCCACCAACTTTTTGCTGTTGTATGACCATCCTAGCCTGACTTTTACCAGTGGAGCCGAGTATTCTGCTGTACTCTGCTGGGCTTTTGCTCATTTTGTTATGGGGAAACTGACATGCGCTTCAGACTATCAGTACGTCAAGACTTTGTTTCCCTTAGTCTTTCACTTTGTTGCTATTCTTTTAGTAACATTTTACCAGTGCACAATGTACCTTACTGTACAGTGTGCTGGTTCCCTTTTTCATTTCTAAAGCCCTATACACCCTCGAAAGATTTTTGGTGAATGTACACGTGTGCCCAGGACAAAGCTGGCGGCAGCAGTTACTTTAAAAGCATTTTTAACTCTTTTCTATGGTCCATAATGTGTTGACCGCGTTTGGCCCAGGACAGTGGCCAGTGCCCAAAATGGCCATGCCACAAGGTCCCTTGTTCTGTCCTTTGGCCATCTTGCCCCTTTACCTTCTCCAGGTCGAGCCAACCCAGGAAATTCCTTATTTGGTCATGCAGACCCCCGTGCAAAACCGAAGCTTTTGTTGGCTTCTGCATGCCTTGCGTGTGTGCATCCAGGGCTGGAGCTGTCCAGTTAGTCCACGTCTGGGATGGCTGAATGTGAGCAGATCTCTTATTGGTTTCTCTTTGTTTTGGCACGAAGGTGATTTTGGATAAGAGACGGCACCTTACACCCATTCCAGGTTGATCTTCTGAGTTCACACCGAACTCAGTAAAGGAGCCAAGTATCCTGAAAGGAAGAAGCAGATCTGTGCAACCGGTGGTGACCCGCTGGAAGGTTTGGCACCCTGACCCTGCTGTTGTTTCATCTGACCCCTGTTTCTGATCGAACCTAGAAGGCCTGCAAGGGCGCTTTGAACCATTGGAATAGTGGGACCAACTATTTTCGGCACCTCCTGCTTAACCTGTAAGCAAGCCTTTCCGTAAGTGTTCCTGGACCGCCCAGTGAACTGGCCAGCTTGTATGGGACCTTTGCCCTGGAACCACCACCGCCTCGAGCTTCGGCTTGAGCCTTTGGAGACTGTAAACTAAGGGTGTAAGGCACTCTCCTGCCTGAACCCGAGCATACGTGGTCCCTGTGTCACCCAGCTGTGGTGACGATCTTCATGGCCTTGCTGCTGTGCCCCTCTGTCTCTCAGACTTGCTGCAGTGGGACTGGCATGATCCCTTCACCAGGAGCGGAGAAATCGCCACTGGCCTTCTGAACCTCTACGCAGCAGGTCAGAGTTCAGAAATCCATCTTAATGATGGGCATCAGGGGAGCTCCAGCAAGCTCCTCCTGGTTTGCCAAAGTAGAATCCACCACAGTTCTACTGGCCCCACTAACCCTAAGGGCAGGAGTATCTACTCCATTGATTAGCACGCTGTCTTTAAAGTAGTGCTTGGTATTTTCTGGAATGCTAGCATATGCCTCTGAGACTTTAGGCTCCCAGGAACCCAGGGAAACTAGGACTACCTCAGATTCTTTCCTACTGGGGAAAGAGTCTGAGGAGAAGGATGCCTCTGTGATTTCCTCTTCCTCTTAGGAGGGGAAGTCCAGACTCACAGATTGGACCCCAAGGTTTTGACCTTACATCTGGGGTCTCCCTTCACATGGTCACTTGCTCCACAAGCCACACAGGATCCACTGGGTCTTGGGACATCGGGAGGCTTACTGTAACCAGAGTTCTGTCTGGGAGGATGACTCCTACTACCCTGAACATTCTCTTAGGACTTACACTTGTTATTATTTTTGTGGCTCTTTTGGAAAGACGTTTTATCAGATCCTCCACCCTCTGTGAGAAACTCATGGTGACAACAAGTAAGACGGCACAAGTAATCACAGTTCAAGGGTGTTTATTGGACAATGAATTCAGTATCCAGGTTGGGAAAAATGCCTAATCTAAAGCTAAATCTAAGATGGGAGCAAGCGTCAACCATCAATTGAAAAATAAGGCTGTCCTAGAGGCGTCATGTCAAAACAAAAAGTGCCTTTACTAAGAAACCTAATGCCAAACCTCACAATTAATACAAAAAGGCGTATGGGATGGTTCTCAAGAAAAGAAAGAAGTGTTCTCAGTAGCATGGGTCTCCCTTTCCCACATTTTGTCCTTTCTCATACTGCTCAGAGGACCTTTGATCAGTTATCTTATTGCCTTAGTACCATGTGCGCCCAGCTTGTCCGCTCTGGTTCCTGACACATGTACTTTTATGATTGCACCGAGGAGCCGCAAGTCTTGAATTGTCCGACTTGCACAATTCTCATGCTTCTCTCCTCTACACCTCTAGTTCCTTCTCCGTCCATGAGCTGAACCAGAGGTTGACATAAACACCAAAAAGAGCTGCGGATCACTTTGTCTTTCGAGGCCGCAAGTTGTATCGCCTTACTCCTGGTATCGTGTGATCCGTGAACAGTGCCGGTGCACTTCCAGATTCAGGCTCAAAGTCAGCCTGTGGCGCTACTGCAGGTGCTGGTGTGCGCCACGCAATGATGCAGATCCGTTCTTTGGCGTGCTGGCAAGTGCTGGTGGGCGCCAAAGGGGTACACAATTTGTTTCTGCTGGTATTTGCAAGGCAGATTTCGTGTCGGCCAGCAGTGATGTCGATTCTGCTGGGCAACGTTGGGACACTCTTTGCCCTCCCCCCTCTTTGGCAATCGTCTCAGGCTTTGTTTCGAGTTTCACTTCTCGTTTTGGCAGATTTGGTGGCTGCTTACTGGCAACAGTTTCTTCCGTTTCTGGGACCGCTGTCTATTTCCGGTCATCTGCAAGTCTTTCAGTAAAGTTGGAATCTTCTTGGCATGGGTGGCATGGATCCACAACTTCCTTCCATCCACCCGTTTTGCCAAGAGTACTTGATAGGGCCCGCGCCACCTGGGTGCTAACGATGACTTTCTTTCAAAATTCTTTAGCAGTACCCATTCTCCTGGCTCCAGCGCGTTCCCCGGACCGGTGTATCTCACTGGTAATGCCTCCTGCACCTGCTGATGAATCAAACGCAATTTCTTTATTAAAAGGCCACAATAAGTACTAAGCACAGGATGTTCTACCTCACTAAGTCGTTTTGGCTGTGGTGCGCATCATACATTTGCCGGCCTCCCCATTACGATCTCGTATGGGGAGAGCCCAGTTTTAGCCTGTACAGAGGTACGCATGCATAATAGTGCTATTGGTAATGTATCCACCCAACTCAACTTGCTTCTCGCACAAATCTTGCTAATCTTTGATTTAAGAATCCCGTTGTGCCTCTCCACAAGACCGGCAGAACTCAGATGCCTTGAACTATGGAATCTCTTATCAATCTGAAGACCAGCACATATTTGTAACACCACTGCGCCCACAAAATGTGGTCCATTATCGGACCATAGGACACGGGGCAAGCCAAATCTGGAAAAGTATTCCTTAAGCATTACTTTTGCCGTGCTCATTGCTGTGCAGTCCTTCTAGGGATATTCCTCCACCCACTTACTGAATGCACAGATCACCACTAAGACGTATTTTAAGTTTTGGCATCCCTCCATCTCTATGAAATCAAAATGGATCACCTCAAACGGCTTAGAGGGCGGGCCAAAACTGCCTATTGGAGTCACTGTTCCCTTTCCTACATTGTGTTGCAAACACGTGATACAGTTCTGCACCAACCTCTCTGCATTCTTTTTTATGTTTACATTCAGCCATACTGTAGAAAGGTGCTGTATTATCTTTTTCGCACAGATGTGAGTAGGGCTGTGGGCCATTGTGACCATTGCAGTCACATACGAATTTGGCAACATCCAGTTTCTAGTTCCCTTGTCCACCCAACAACCCTCCAGATCTAACTCAGCAGAGCCCTCTGCCCACCCCTGTATTTCATCGGCCGCAGCTTCAGCCTGCATTTCTTTGACAGTGGCAACTCCATTTTCTATCATACAGGGTACTTCCTCAGTCTGAACTGTCATCATTTTGGTATTTAAATCAGTGGCAGTTTGTTTCGCAATTCTGTCTGCAAACGTGTTTCCCTCTCCTACTTTGCATGTTACCTTTTTGTGTGCCTCGCATTTCACTATTGCTAGGCGTTTTGGAAACATGAGTGCAGACAGCAATCGTACAATCAAAGGGCCATGTTGAATTCTGGCGCCATGTGATGTCAAAAAACCTCTCTCAGCCCAGAGTCGACCAAAGTTATGAACCACCCCAAAAGCATACTGGCTATCAGTATATATATTCACATTCAAATTTTCAGAAATCTCGCAGGCTCTGGTTAATCCTATTATCTCTGCGGCTTGTGCCGAATTGTAGGGAATTCTTTTGCTTTCTACAATGCTCTCTAGGGTAGTGATAGCATATGCGGCAGTTGTCGTGCCATCTGGTAATTTAAAACATGAGCCGTCACAAAATAACTCTCCATCTGGCTCTTTCTGTGGGGTATCACGTAAATCAACTCTCTCCTTGGTTTCTTCCTCAGTGACCATTATGCAATCGTGGGGGGGGGGTGATTCATCCTCCCCAATTTCTTTTATGGGTAGTGGCATTAATTCTGCAGGATTCAAAGCGCTACACCTCATCTTTTGGATATGGGGCGCGAACAAGATAATCTCATATCTTGTCAGTCTAGCAGAGGTGAGGTGTTGCGTCTGTGTCCTATTTAATAAAACGTCTATGGCATGTGGCACCATCAAAATTAAAGTGTGCCCCAATACCATCCCTTCCATTTGTTTCACTGAAGCAGCAGCCGCCGTGACAGATCGCAAACACTGTGTTAGTGCGCGCGCTACGGGGTCCAGCGCAGAAGAAAAATATCCGCATGGCCTATTTCTTCCACCTTGTTCCTGTGTCAAAACTGCAATGCACATCCTTCACTTTCACACACAAACAGTCTAAAAACCTTCTCATAATTCGGCGTACCCAAAACTGGAGCAGAGCATAATGCAGTTTTCAATTAATCAAATGCTTTCTGACATTCCTCATCCCACAGTAACGCCATAACCGCATTTTTTTTAGTCAAACTCACCATTGGTTTTAGAATTAACGCAAAATTACCAATCCATTGTCCGCAATATGAAGCCATGCCTATTATGGCTCTGACTCCTTTTTGTGTCTTTGGAATAGGCATACAAGAAATACTTTCTATGCGTTCTGGCGTTAGTCTTCTCCCTTCTTTCGAAAGTAGGTAGCCTAAATAGGCCACCTCCTTTCGATTATATTGAAATTTCTTCAAACTAGCTTTATGGCCATGTGCCGCTAGGTGTGACAGTAGTATTACAGTGCTTTCTTTACAAATCTCCTCCGTGTCTGCAGCTAATAATAGATCGTCTATGTATTGCAAGAGTACACAACCCACTGGTAATTCTAGCATGTCTATCTGCTCTTTTAATGCTCTCCTGTAAATATTTGGACTTTCTATGTAACCTTGCGGAATCCGCGTAAATGTAAATGATCGTCCTCCTAATGTGAACGCGAACAAATATCTGCTGTCCTTGCCCACTGGAATGCTGAAGAACGCGTTTTTCAAATCCACTACACTAAAATATTCTGCCGAAACAGGTATCATTGTCAATATTGTAGTGACATCTGGCACTAAAGGAAATTGTGGATCTACTACCTTGTTTAATGCGCGCAAATCAATTATAAAACGGTATGGTACTTCATTGCCTCCTTTTTTATAAACTGGAAGAATCAGGCTGTTGCATGTACTGCCTGTAATTTCCTCGATTACCCCTAATTTCACCAAATCTGTAACAATACTCTTCAATCCTTTCTCACCTTCAGCCGAAATTCTGTATTGGGGAATTCGCGGTAGGGTAACACCTTCTTTCAAAATGATCTTTACTGGCTCTATCTTTAAGCATCCTACATCATTGTCATGCATTGCCCATATACAGGTTGGCACTTTACTTAGTTCCCCTGGTAAAGTTTCGGACATGCATTCTGACACAGGGGCATCGTGTGGCCAAATTGTTAGGAACACTCCGTCCGGTTTGGACACTGGGTTTATGACTGGTGTGCCTGCGAACCCTACGGAAACATTCTTTTGCCCTGACAGTGGTATATCCGGAACCAAGTGGTGGTCTATTGAACACTTCTGCGCTCATGTATCTACAAGAAAGCGGTGCTCCTCATTCCCAACTCTCATTTCTACGTAGGGTCCTCTCTGATTCACGGGAATAGACACTGGTTCCGATCCCTGTCCTGGGCTGTCCTATTGGGGAAATAACACATCGTCCGATGTGTAATCATTGCTGTTACTGTAATACGTGTTTGGCTGTGTTTCAAAAACGTTCCCACTCTTTCCTCTATTTCCCCCACTCTGGTTTCCATACTGTTGGTTTTGCTGTCCCTGACTCTGGTTTGGGGCATTTTGGTTTTGGCCTTGGTTTTGATTACCTCCGTTATTGTGATGCTGCTGCACACTATTCCTATTTGGTCCATTCGCTCCTGGGTGTCCTCTATGCTGTCTCCTCTGTCCAGGCCCATTTTCTATTCTGCAGATGCAGACATTGCGCTCGCCAATGTCCTTCCTCCTTACAATACGCACACTGATTTGATCCCACTGTACCCCCATGCATATTTGAATTACTCCTTCCTTGTGCGTTCCCTCTACCTACATCATGTCCTTCTACTTGCTGTAGTAGTACCTGTGTTCTCAATAGACATTCTTTCAAGACTGCCCCCATCTGTTTTAGCAACGGTAATTCGTTCACCATCTCCTTCTGCCCCGGTGATGATAACTGCTGCCGTTTATTATGTGACCCCTTTTTTCCCTTCCGATGTCTCCCGATATCCCTACTCCTGTACCCAGGTGTAGTAAACATTTCGGCATAATCATTATCTAATTCAACTTTAAGTTCAAAAAGTCCATATGCATGTTCTCTCACTTCTTCATCCCTCTCCCTACAGTGTGCTAATGCATTCAAATCTAACAATCGCTGCGGTGGTAATTCCCAATTAACTCTTTCCATTTCTCCACCAAATATTCACCCATGCATTCCAACACTACCTGTCTTTCGTTGCTTCTTCGAAAGTCATACATCGAAGCCAATGCTGCCGTCCCATCATTCCCGTCTATATACATCTCTGCCTGTTGCTGTAATTCCACCTTCCTTTCTTTGCTGATCGCACTGCGAGTTACCCTTGTGCATCCCCGTTGGTCAGTCCTGCCTCTTGGCCCCGCAGTTTCAACTTCAACCCCGGGAGGAACGGACGGTACCGAGTCTGTGTCTGAGGCGGGAGGTGCAGATGGGACAATGGGAACAGGGAGTGTCTGTTGTGGGCCTGGTTGGCTAATAGGAAGTGCTACGTGCGCGGCCTCTGGCTGTGGGAGGGCTTGAGCTACCGAAGGGAGAGCTTGGGCTACGGGCGGGGTTTGGGCAATAGCTACTGACGTGTCTGGCCTCACTTCTGATCTTGTTTTTTATGGGTCAATATGTTTTCTATCAATTCATCTGCTATGTGCAATTCTCGTTGTGGATATATTTTTTCTATATTCAACTGGTCACGCCTACCTGCCCTTCTTAGACTCTCAGTCCACTCCTCCTCTTCTTTCTCTTCCGCTACTTCACCTTTCGATTTATGCCTGCGCGCATGCTTCGCTCTGCTTTTAAATTGGAGCATTGCTTCCTTTCTCCAGTCTTTAATAGTCTCAAATGCTGCAGGACGCGCTTTCTTTCTTATCAACACCCTTTCCAAGTTATCTATTCTTGCTATCTCAAAACTACCATTAATCGACCACTGATGGTCGTGTTGCTTTCTGGTTTGCCTATGCCAAGTCTCACAGAATATTATCGCACCCACTCCATACTTCACATACATCTCATACGCCGGCGTTCCCCCAGGTGGTACAATTTGGCCATCTTCCAAAGATTGTCTACCACAGTGGAAAAACCCCGCTAAGGTGGACAATACCCCAGGCATGTTTCAACCTTCCCCCTGGTTAATCAACCTTACCTAGGGCGTTTGATTTTGCAAAGTCAACTCTCAACCAATATCAGGATTACTTTGAATCGGGGAATGACTCACCTGATAGATCAAGTCGTCTGTATACTGACGCACCAAATGACGTCGTGTCTGCGTTTCTCGGCTTCCGCCTCGTTTCGGGACCCTCGTCTCCTTGTTCTCTAGCCAGACACGTCGATCAGGGATCAGATGTGTGCAGATCTGCAAAGGAGTCTCTCATGACTTCTACAGGGCGCCCCGAACACCTCTTGATCCCGGCTCGATCGTCCCGTCCTCGCCGTTCTCCGCCTTATTCAATTACAACGTTATGCGATGGAACAAGTGGGGGAGGGTCCCTATTCGGGTGCCATCTTGAAAGGGGCCCCTAGGGCTCCCTAACGTCTATGGAAACAAGGCGAGTCACCACACACCATAGATACGCCAGACACGAGGTTGTATTCCCAAAGCTAGGGTTTATTGCAAAGCAAAAGTCTCAGTTGGCCAACTCGGTCTCACGCCCCGCGATTTGTATCTCTAGACCTCGAGGGACGCAAGAGAGTGAATTACGTACGTCAGTTACATATATACAAAATGCATATCAAACAATCAGCAATGACATGTTTAACACCCCCCTTTTATTGGGTTTCTTTGAACTTGGTGTGATGATGGACATCTCCGACAACTATGACACCTTCAAACATCTATTCTAGTAACAATTTGCAATTTGTGAGTGCGGAGGCATCTTTCAGTTGTTGAATAGAACACAGCGCTTCTGTTCTTGGAAGCGAGCTACATACGGGGGGGAAGAGTTGCTGTCATGATGCCTACCCCCGGAGCACCAGGCCAGGCCCAGTACCCCCGGGAGCAGGCATCACGCCCCCGGGTAAAAGCCCAGCGCCCCTTAATAGGGGCTCTTTGGACTCTGCCCTGGCGCCGTTGGCGCCAGGCTCATGTTGGACATCAGTCCTGGCGCCATAGTCGCCAGGCTCATAAGGAGAAGTGTTTGGTGCACTTACCTGAAGCAGACCATGCTGCACACTCACCTGATACAGACCATGCTGCATGAAGAACCAAGCCAAATGAGGCTTAGGAGGAACTATTTTTCTGAAGGAACTATTTTGTTACTTGGGTGGGGCTGTGGAAGAATACTCACCTGGAACTTCTTCCAAGGCTATTTAAGTCACGCCCGGACAGCCACACGTGCTTCGCGTTGTTCTGCATCCCAGCAGCTGAACGCTCACCGTGTCTGCTCCTGCACCTGGACTCCAGCCACGCCCGCCTCAAACCTGGAACACCTGTAAGGGAATAAGAGAAGAGAAAGGTGAAAACCTAGAACTTATTCAATCTTCTTACCTGCATCCGGAATCTTCACGCCAGCATTCCTGAAGGAAGACTTCCATTTAAAAGCACTGCGTTGCTCGCTGCAGCGCCGCGCTTCACTCACCTGTTCCCGAGACGCCGCCCGGCTCCATCGCGGCTCTCAGCACCGGTCGCCACATCTCTGCACCTAGGGGAGAGAAGAAGAGACAAAAGGTGAGCAAGGGAACACAAGAGGAAAGCTGAATTTTCAGCCATATTACTTACCGGCTTTTCTTGGTGAACCATTCCACATCTCGGGTTGGCGCCGCATCTTTGGCAGATACCGCACCCCGGCCCCTATGGGAAAAGGACAAAAGACATTACTGGGGAATTATAAAGACATTTAAAGGGGTCGTCCTCATCACTAACTCACCTGATTTTACCACCGGCAATTTAACCCCTCAACGCATCGCCTTTGTTCTGCACCTGAAATAAAGGACAGGAAAAACAACATAAAAGGAGGCTCACACTTAAACTTTTGCATCTTCATACTTACGGCGTATCGCTCAGAAAAGTCAAGTGGATTTGCCAGCGCCATTCTAAAACCAGTGAAGTAACTGGACGAACGCGCGCCCCTGCACCAGAAGCAGGATGGAGAGTTCATCCTTCCAAACCATGAGGTGAGCTTAAACCGGGGGTTTTGGAGGAAGTCAGAGAAGAACGAAGAGGGAAAGGGCGGAGCAAGCACACTATTCAGCAGACAGTTAATCCCCTTTCTCATCTGCAGAAGGATATTCCTGCGGGCCAGACAAGCAAGATTTGGGGGTCCTGTTCAATCGGTGGTCCGAATTCTGCGCATCACGCTTGAAGAGACCACAGCAACCCAGACCAGACCAGCGACTCCGTGGGAGCCAGGTGAGCATTACAGCACGCAAAGCCTTCCTACAAATTCCCACCCAGGCGCTATGGAAACTTCTGAGAATGACCAGTTGGCCCAACTACTGGGGGAATTACGGGCCGAAGTAGACGCCGCTCGTCAAGAGACTAATGCTCTCAGGAGGGAAGTGATTGTAACAAAGGAAAGAGCTGATGGCCTGGCTAGACAGCTTTTGCAAGGTCAAGCTGGACAAACTCCTTTACCCGGTTCCGGAGGGAACCCCGCTCCTGTGCTTTCCAGTAACCTGGTGCAGATTAATCTACCTGGAAACATGCCGCTGGCCCCACCCGAACGCTTTGCTGGGGACCCCAAACGATTCGCCGTATTCATGAATCAGTGTTGTTTGCATTTCCTGTGCAGACCTTGGGCCTTCCCTAATGACCAGACCAAGGTAGCCTTTGTATTGTCATATCTCAGCGGCAGTGCTGCCGATTGGTCAGTTCCACTGGTAACTCAAGATGACCCGATTCTTTGTGATTTTCAAGGATTTCAAGCAAGCATGGAAAGGTTATTTGCTCGTCACTCCCAGGGGCAGGATCTAGATGACGAACTTCTATCTCTGCGACAGGGCAATCAAGACCTCCTTTCCTACATTGCAACCTTTAAAAGACTAATTGTGGAAACTGGGTGGCCAGAGGATAAAAGAATCACATTATTTTATCGAGGTCTACGCGGAGAACTTAAAGATGTCCTTGCCCAAGTTGTAAATCCGCCCCAAGAATGCTCAGAATATATAGACTTAGTGGTCCAATTGGATCACAGACTGCAAAACAGAAAAGCAGATCGGTCCAAGTTTGAGACCCGGGTGTTAGTCAAGACCCACGCTAACCTCAAGGGGGCTAAAGCCTCTGAGCCAATGCAAATCGGAGGAGTTAAAGGACCTTTAACCCAAAAGGAACGTGAAAGAAGACGGCAGATGCACTTAAGTCTTTATTGTGGATCCTCTGGACACTTTCTACGAGATTGCCCGGCAAGGCCGCCCAGGAAGGTGGTAGGAGCCGCTGATAAAATCCATGAAACCTCTCTATCGGGAAACGACCCGCCCGACAAGCGTAGGTGTCCGCTTGCCGAGCTTGAAAACAAACTCTCAGACCTCGCATTTCACTGTGCCAATGGTCCTCGTAGATCCGGAACAGCCTAAGCGGTTGCATGCTATAAAGGCATACATCGATAGCGGGGCTATAGGAAACTATGTGGATCGAGAATTGGTCTCTAGGATAAACCTCCCTCTGCGTCCTAAAACCAACAAAGATGTCATCACCACAGTTGATGGAACCGAAATTGCCTCAGGACCGGTAACACATTCCACAGCTGAGGTGACACTTGTAGGTCCGGACGGCCATCGGGAGGCAGTTGTGTTTGATGTAATCAAGGCTCCACAGTTTCAGGTTATTCTCGGAATCCCTTGGTTAGAGACACATAATCCTCGAATTGATTGGCGAGCGAAGAGAATAACCTTTCCGGAGTGTGCACGAACCTGCTACCCAGAAAATCTGAAGATCAGTCTAGCATCAGTAACCTCTGTCTCCATGCAACTACCTCCGGAATACCAAGACTTTCAGGACGTCTTCCAAAAGGAACAGGCCAACACGTTATCTCCTCACAGATCGTACGATTGCCAAATCGATCTGGTGTCCGGTGCACAACCCCCTTGTAGCAGGATTTATGCCCTTACTGAGCCAGAGAATCTGCATTTGAGACAATATTTAGATCAATACCTAGCCAATGGTTTCATTCGCCCGTCAAAGTCTCCGGCATCCTCGGCTTTGTTCTTCGTGCCAAAAAAAGAAGGCGACCTTAGAACTTGTAACGATTACCGCGCATTGAACCAGATAACTGTTAAAAATCGTTACCCTCTGCCTTTGATCCCTGAACTCCTTGACCAGGTGAAGGACGCTTGCATATACACCAAGTTAGATCTCCGGGGGGCTTATCATCTGGTACGAGTAAAAGAAGGCGACAAATGGAAAACGGCCTTCCGTACAAAATATGGACTATTCGTATACCAGGTGATGCCTTTCGGGTTGTGCAACGCGCCTGCTGCCTTCCAATTCTTCATGAACGATGTCCTTCGGGAACTCATCGATGTCTGTGTTGTCGTGTATATCGATGACATTCTGGTGTACTCCTCTTCGGAATCAGATCACAGAAAACATGTCAGGGCCGTCCTTGAGAAATTTCGCCAGCACAAACTGTTTGCAAAGCTGGAAAAATGCGTTTTCCATACCACCGAGGTTGAGTTTCTTGGATTCATCCTGACACCTAAAGGGGTCCGAATGGACTCACGGAAAGTGGATGCCATCCTCAAATGGCCATCACCTAGTTCGGTGAAAGGTGTACAAAGCATGCTTGGTTTTGCCAATTTTTATCGCAGGTTTATCCCGGAATTTTCACGGGTGGTGCAACCCATCACTGCACTCTTGCGGAAGAATAAACGTTTTGAATGGACCGAGGAAGCTGAACAGGCCTTTCAGGAATTAAAAGCTAAATTTACGTCCGCACCTATTTTGAAACACCCGCGTCCTGATCTCCCATATATAGTCGAAACCGACGCATCCAGCTTAGCCATGGGAGCTGTCCTGTCTCAGAGAGACCCCGAAACCAACCAACTGCACCCCGTAGCATTTTGGTCCAGAAAGTTCTTGCCGCCGGAGATAAATTATGCAATCACCAATAAGGAATTATTAGCCATTAAGTCCGCCTTTAAGGCTTGGCGGCATTATCTTCTTGGCGCCAGGCATACCATCACCGTGATCACTGATCACCGAAATTTACAATATTTAAAAACTGCCAAGGCTCAGTCTTCACGACAGCTCGGATGGGCTTTATTCTTTGCGGAGTTCGATTTTGTAATCACTTACCGTCCCGGCTGTAAGAATGGCAAAGCGGATGGGCTATCTCGAATTGGAATGGGAGAAATGGACACAAACTCAGAACCTGTGCCGATAATTCCCGAACAAAGAATCTTGGGGATAACCACTTTACAAACCCTTGAAGACATTCAAGCACGGGTAAAACTAATCCTGGACTCTTCAGCCTTGCAGGATTGGATCAAAAGGGGGTCTGCCTTTTCAATCAACGATGGCTTACCTTACTTCCAAGGACGTTTATTTTTGCCAGAAAAGGAATTGCAAGAACTGGCTATTTCCCGTCATCACGATACTCTGATGGAAGGACATCCTGCATTGCCAAAACAGAGGAAAAAATTAAACGACAATTCTGGTGGCCGTCCTGGTGAAAGGATGTTAAAACCTTCGTGATGTCCTGTGGAGTTTGCGCCCAAAACAAAGGTCAAAAAGCAAAACCCGCCGGTCTTCTTCAACCCTTAGACATTCCACCAGCACCTTGGCACACCTTGTCACTAGATTTTATCACGGACCTGCCCTCTTGTAATGGATACAATACTATTCTGGTTGTGGTGGATTTATTTTCCAAGATGGCCCATTTTATTCCGTTGAAAGGATTACCTTCAGCTTTTGTTCTTGCCAAGGAATTCCTCGAAAATATCATCTGTCTGCATGGATTCCCGTCCATACTAATCTCCGATCGGGGAAGCCAGTTTATTTCTCATTTTTGGGAAAAGTGTTGTCAACTGGCACAAATCGACGTAAGACTCTCAACCAGCCACCACCCACAGACCGATGGTCAGACGGAGAGAACGAACCAGAACCTTGAACAATATCTACGATGTATGTTGCACCAATCGGAGGGTAATTGGAAGGATATTTTATGGGTGGCTGAATATGCATACAATAACTCGATACACTCTGGAACTGGTCAGAGCCCCTTTTATACCCTATATGGACATCACCTTCGTACTTCAGACTTGGACTCACCTTTGAGCCTCGAAATGCCTGCAGTGGACCATTTGCATTCTACGATTACTCAAGCCTCGAAGGATGCTACTGCACACTTACAACATGCGAAAGGGAAATACAAAAAGAATGCGGATCTGCATCGAAAGGAGGCGCCTCCATACCAAATAGGGGATCAATTATGGTTGGCTACCAAACACTTATCGCTCAAGGGACCTCAGATTTTTAATCCAAGGTATTTAGGCCCTTACTCGATCAAAGCTATAATTAACCCAGTGGCAGTCAAGCTAGATCTACCAGCTAACATGCGGATTCACCCCGTTTTTCATGTGTCGCTTTTGAAACCAGTGCAACCAGGAACCAGATTAATAAAGCCACCAGAACCAATCCAGATAGATGGTGAGCCTGAATTCGAGGTGAAGAACATTTTGGACTCTAAGATCTCAAAATCAAAACTTTTCTATCTAATTGATTGGAAGGGGTACGGTGCCTCAGGAAAGATCTTGGGAACCCAGCGATCACGTACATGCACCTCGGCTAGTAAAAAGGTTCCATCGGAATTTCCCGAACAAACCGAAACCTCCTGGGGAAACGACCTTGGGAGGGGACTTGGGGGGGAGTGCTGTCATGATGCCTACCCCCGGAGCACCAGGCCAGGCCCAGCACCCCCGGGAGCAGGCATCACGCCCCCGGGTAAAAGCCCAGCGGCCCTTAATAGGGGCTCTTTGGACTCTGTTCTGGCGCCCCTGGCGCCAGTCTCATGTTGGACATCAGTCCTGGCGCCATAGGCGCCATGCTCATAAGGAGAAGTGTTTGGTGCACTTACCTGAAGCAGACCATGCTGCATACTCACCTGATGCAGACCATGCTGCATGAAGAACCAAGCCAAATGAGGCTTAGGAGGGACTATTTTTCTGAAGGAACTATTTTGTTACTTGGATGGGGCTGTGGAAGAATACTCACCTGGAACTTCTTCCAAGGCTATTTAAGCCACGCCCGGACAGCCACACGTGCTTCGCGTTGTTCTGCATCCCAGCAGCTGAACGCTCACCGTGTCTGCTCCTGCACCTGGAATCCAGCCACGGCCGCCTCGAACCTGGAACACCTGTAAGGGAATAAGAGAAGAGAAAGGTGAAAACCTAGAACTTAGTCAACCTTCTTATCTGCATCCAGAATCTTCACGCCAGCATTCCTGAAGGAAGACTTCCATTTAAAAGCACCGCGTTGCTCGCTGCAGAACCACGCTTCACTCACCTGCTCCCGAGACGCCGCCCGGCTCCATCGCGGCTCTCAGCACCGGTCGCCACATCTCTGCACCTAGGGGAGAGAAGAAGAGACAAAAGGTGAGCAAGGGAACACAAGAGGAAAGCCGAATTTTCAGCCATATTACTTACCGGCTTTTCTTGGTGAACCATTCCACATCTCGGGTCGGCGCCGCATCTTTG
Organism: Ambystoma mexicanum; assembly: GCF_040938575.1. Taxonomy (NCBI): domain Eukaryota; kingdom Metazoa; phylum Chordata; class Amphibia; order Caudata; family Ambystomatidae; genus Ambystoma; species Ambystoma mexicanum. The sequence goes on along the minus strand of NC_090928.1, from coordinate 1,117,995,189 downwards.
GCAGGTACCGCACCCCGGCCCCTATAGGGAAAGGACAAAAGACATTACTGGGGAATTATAAAGACATTTAGAGGGGTCGCCCTCATCACTAACTCACCTGATTTTACCACCGGCAATTTAACCCCTCAACGCATCGCCTTTGTTCTGCACCTGAAATAAAGGACAGGAAAAACAACATAAAAGGAGGCTCACACTTGAACTTTTGCATCTTCATACTTACGGCGTATCGCTCAGAAAAGTCAAGTGGATTTGCCAGCGCCATTCTGAAAACCAGTGAAGTAACTGGACGATCGCGCGCCCCTGCACCAGAAGCAGGATGGAGAGTTCATCCTTCCAAACCATAAGGTGAGCTTAAACCGGGGGTTTTGGAGGAAGTCAGAGAAGAACTAAGGGGGAAAGGGGCGAGCAAGCACACTATTCAGCAGACAGTTAATCCCCTTTGTCATCTGCAGAAGGATATTCCTACGGGCCAGACAAGCAAGATTTGGGGGTCCCGTTCAATCGGTGGTCCGAATTCTGCGCATCACGCTTGAAGAGACCACAGCAACCCAGACCAGACCAGTGCCTCCGTGGGAGCCAGGTGAGCGTTACAGTTGCATTCCAGACCTTGCTATCTATTAGGTGCTATTCGTGTCCTGGGAGCCGACACGCTCTAGCGGGGCTCAGCAAAGGGGGGGGGGCGTAAGAAAAGCATAATTCAAGCCTTTAGCTGTATTATTCTAACATATTCTACCATATAACGAGACTGGCTGGCAGCTGCGAAATGATTAAATGCCCTGCAGCTCTGCTTCAAGGCTACATTCGGGAGGAGGCCGGGCATTCTTCCTGGCGCTGCCTACGTTGTGTTTCAACAAACTCTTGTTATCCTCACAGCCCTGCGGCCTTGTCTTTTTTACGTGCAGACAACAATGTTTTACAGTCGAGCAGTGTAAGCAAAAAATATACTGCGAAGCAATAAGAACAGAAAGCAATGAGCAATGGTTAGAAAACAAAATGGCGATTCTTGTTACATCAAAATGGCCGTTCATTGGCAAACTCGAAAACCTATATTCTGTCATATCGTGCATAAGACGGTTGGCTCACGGCCACCAAAATACGTTTGCGGTCACACAGTAGAGGTATCCATTTTTCTAGACTGACACCTACAGTGCAGATCTTCTGGGCCTCGGGTCTTTGCTTCAGGGCTCCACCTCCTGGCCCTCAGGCGCTCCTGGAATGGCTTCTGGCCCCAGGAGAATGAGCACCTTGAGCAATAAGAAAAGGGGCCAGCCTTTCAGTACGGCTCCCCTTTCACGCTTCCGTTGGTTCCACAGAGGCCCAGCTCCCGGGCCACCCTTCCCTGAACCATAAGCATGATGCACACAGACAGCTCCTCACTGTTCTTCTTGGCCTATCTGCTGCTGCAAATTCACTGCCACTGCTCCTGTCACTACTAACTCCCTTAAACCTGTTTGGTTGGGCTTTTTATACACTTGCAGCCCTTCAACAGGCTGCCGGTTCAGGGTCACAATTAGCCCTGCCTGACTATCATTTAGGGGACATGCCTGACCTCAACTGCTCTCAACAGGCCTCTTCATCGTCCCAGTAATTTTTGTAGTCATGTATAAAGAATTCATGGGAGTTGCTTTGTAATACCCAATAAAGATGGGGGTGGGTTGTTTTGGTCATCATTAGTAAAGGGGGTACCATGTCTCTCCCAAGGGTATCCTACTACTATTCCCCACAGACCCTCCACCCAGGTGATTTTCCCTCACTTGTGCACCCCCAGGGTCAGGATCCAAGAGCAATGGCCTTTCCCTGGCCACCTGCGCAGAGGATCCATGGGGAATAGGAGTGAAAATACCCTTTGGTTTATCATACTTGCTGGATGGATTTGGATGACATTCTCAAAGGAAAAAGGTTGCCAAGCTCCCTGCACCCCACCTCCCAAACTGCACATTTTGGGAAGAATACGATATAAAATGAAAGAGTTATGAAGAAAACAAAACACCACAGTTTCACAGTTTTCAGCCCATTTATGTAGATAGAGAAAAAGTGCAGTTTATGAACAGCTGTAGCGTGAAAACCACTGGCCAGATCTGGAACAAATAAGAAACAACTTGGGCACAGAGTGTGGACTTCATTTCCCTGACTGATTTGGGGTAAAACCATCAAGTAGTTTCTAAAATATATGGCAGAGAATGGGGTGCTCCTTTTTCCTTAATACCTTTATATCGACATTGGTGTTTTTTACAGCACAGAGGCTAAGTGGGGCTAATAACCTTTGACTTGCTGGAAGGATTTGAATGAAAGATTCCAAACAAACAGTATGACAAGAACCCCACTAAACTGGAACATTTTGGGAACAATTTGTTAGAAAATTAAAAGGTTATTAAGAAAACAAAAACAAGCTGTTTTTAGCCTACATTCATTTTCCAAAGAGAAAAAAGTGCAGTTTTTGAACAGCCGTAGCATGGGAACCACTTTGCAGATTTGGATCAAACAAGAAACTATTTTGGCACAACCCAGTGACTTAATTATCTTGCCTGGTTTGGGGTAAATCCATCAAGTAGCTTTCAAATTATTTGACAGAGAATGGGGTGATCCATGCGCCTTAAAACCTTTATATCGGTCTTGGTGCTTTTCAGATGAGAGGCTGAGAGAGGCTAATAACGTCTGACTTGCTGGATGGATTTGGAGGACATTTTCTAAACCAAGGATTTGTCGAGGGCCCCCCAAACTGGAAATCTTGGGAACAATTTGTCAACAAATAAAAGTTATGAAGAAAAGATAAAAACGCAGTTTTCAGCCTACTTCCATTTGTTTTCCCATAGTGAAAAGGTGCAGTGTTTGAACAGCCATAGCATGAAAACCGCTTAGCAGATTTGGACCAAATAAGAAACATTTTAAGCACAAAGCTTTGACTTAATTTCCTTGACTAGTTTCGGGTAAATCCATCCAGTAGTTATTAAAATATTCGACAGAGAACGGGGTGCTCCCTGCTCCTTAAAACCTTTATATAAGTCTTGGTGCATTGCAGCAGAGAGCAAAAAGAGGCTAATAACTTTTTAATTGTTACATTGATTTAGATGACATTTATTAAACAAACAATTTGTCAAGTGACCCCCCAAACTGGAAATTTTAGGAACAATTCGTTAAAAAATGAAAACATTAGTTTAAAAAACATGAAACACAGTTTTCAGTCTACTCCCGTTCATTTTTCCATAGAGAAAAGTGCAGTTTTTTAACAGCCTTAGCGCAAAAATGGCTGGGCAGTGTTGGACCAAACTTTGGAATGGTCTCCCCCACAGTCTTACAGAGTCTGATAACATTTTTGACATCAGAAAGAGACTCAAAACCCTTCTGTTTATGTAGTCACTACTAGGGGGACTTTGATTGTTTTGAACAACAGTGCTTATATGGCCTGGCCGTAGGCGCTATTTGAATACCAATACCAGTAGCAATAGCAATCACATCTGGATAGGGGTCAGAAGTGGGAAAGTAGGCATCATGTGAAGTTGGGGATTTCGGAGTGGGGCTTGGGGAGCCAGTTACGGGTAGTAAATGTTCAGTTTATCAGAGGAAGATGGCATGAATCTCACTAGAGTTCAGCTGCAAGACGTGCTCAGAAAGAAATGTGTCACACTAAGTGATGAGAGATGGTGGTAATGGGAGAGGGTTAGGGAGGGACAAAGCAATAGAGTAGAGTGAGGGGACCTGGAAAAAGAAGGAGACCTGTTGAGTGGCTGGGAGAACGTAGAAGACTTTTTAATTCTTAGCAATTTGTCGTTATCACAGGAATCGGCAAACCGCCTCTCTACCACAGGAAATTCTTTTATTAGAAATTATTACTGTACAGTTGTCACAGGAATAAGGAGTTAGAAAAAAAGGTTTTAAATCTACAATGGCTACATCTACTAGGCAGGGGGCAATAGGTGTTTGGTAACAAATGAATGGCGTGATATGGCCAGTGGCCATGGCTAGTTGACAATAAATAAATTGGTGCAAAAACGTGCAGAGGCCACAGCCGAAGACCATAGCTACTGAGACCTCAAGAAACTATGCAACATGTTCAGCCATGGCTACTTGCTGTGGCTGAATGCCACAGCCAGTGGGCCAAAAAGAAAACGATTGGTACAGCACGTAAAGTGGCCACATCAGTGGGCCATAGCTAGTGGGCCAGGCGCAAACTAAGGTGTAGCAAAGCCCTTGAAATTCAGTGAAACAATATCTGTTAAGGAGAGCATTAAGGTGATCAGATTTAATGCAACAAAACCCCTGAAATTAAGCACTCGCATGTCAATCAAGTCCACCTCGGAGAAGAAAATGCAGGCATCCCTGTCTTGGGCCTGAGTTCATATACCATTGTTTAGATATTAGTTGTCTGGTTTTAACTCCCGCTCTCAGATCAGTTTATAAAAGTCTCACCCATTTAAGGAAGCTTTTCCCCACTCCAAACGTGCGCATTACTGCAAACATCCATACCCAGTCTACTGAGTCGAACGCCTTAATGACATCTAGTGAAGCCACTGTGCGCTCTTGCCTGAAATCATTTGTTTGGAGGAGAACGTGTTGCAGTCTTCTTAAATTATGTGTGGCGCTTTTATGTGGTATAAATCCTGTTTCATCAGGGTGTACCAGTGTTAGAAGCACTCTCTGCAGTCTCTTAGCAAATATTGTGCTCAGCATCTTGGTGTCCAAAATAAACATCGATGGGGGTGATGCGACTCACACAAAGTGGGATCTTTATTTTCTTTTAATGTCATTATTGACTCACACAAAGTGGGATCTTTATTTTCTTTTAATGTCATTATTATTGCTTCTCTCATTGATTTGGGAAATCTACTTTCCCTGTAAGATTTGTAAGTTTCATAGAACTCCGCAGACAGGCCATCACTGCCTGATGTTTGGTGCGCTGGGAGCTGCAAAATAACTGATCATCTTTCCAGCTCTGTTATACCCTCTTCCAGGTTCCCCACTAGTTCTGCCGTCCGTCTGGACAGCTCAATACTCTGAAGAGTGTCATGGATACCATCTATCCCCATCTGCTTGCCCCTACTATGCAGCTTCTGTGAAAGCAGGCAAAGTGCTATTAATCTCCGAACTGGCCGTCCATAATTCCCACAATATTTGTCATCGAGTGCTCTCGTTTCAATAACCAGGAAACACGTCTGCTAGGTTTATCTCTTTGTTCATGTAGTCTCTCAGTGTATACTGCATAGTTTTGTTTACCTAATCACGTCCCATGCCTCAAGGCACTGTTGCTTTAAGAGTGTCAGTGCAGATTTATCACCTGTACCATTACCCAGGTCGGCTTCCCCCTTCCTAATCTCTTATTCAAGTTTCTCCAGCGTTCTCATAAGTGTTGCTCCAATCCTGGCAGTCTTGGCTCTGCATTCTCTCCTCACCACCACCTTAAACACTTCCCATATTATCCTGTAACCTGTTACACTGCACTTGTTTTCGAGGAAGTAATTTTTCACCGCTTCTCCCACACTCTATATAGATCGGGTCCATCACTGCTTCTTCTCTTAACTTCCAAGTGGTAATTGCCGCCTTGAGCCCATGTCCTAGGAATGTAGTGACTAGAGGTGCATGGTCAGATAGTGCCCTGCCCCAATATTTGATGCCTGTACATTTTCGCCTGTGTTCCGCTCACTTAAACATGAAGTCCATTCTCGTATGTATGTTAAATTCAGTGCTTCAACTGTTGTCGTAAATGTATGAGTTGACATTGACATGGGTAATCCTCCCTCGTCCGAGCCTGTCTTTTGTAGGGTCACGGGTGCAGTTGAAATCCCCACCCGAAATACATAGTTCATCCTAGTGGCAGGCTAATTCTTTGAATATATTTTGGAAGAATACTGCAGCATCTGTGTTTGGCGCATAGGTATTTATTATGCAAACCGGCTGTTAGTCTAATGGTCCCTGTATCAGTACTAGCCGCCCCTCCCCTGCCATTTCTACTTTATCTATTTTTAGGGGGACATCATTTGAAGCCATTATGAGAACCCCTCTAGAGTATGTTGAGTATGTCTCTCCAAATACTTTCCCTGTCCATCTTCACAGCATAGCATCCTGTCCATTTTTGGACAGGTGTGACTCCTGCAACAATTTCACAGGTATCTTTTTACGTCTCAGGTAATTAAAGACCCTATTACACTTCAGACCCCTCACATTCCATGCCATTACCTTAATGTCTGAGACTGCCATCAGCATTTTCCCATGTTCCACCATCCCTTGCCTGGTCCAAACAGGACAGTTCCAGCCATGTTTCCTGGTCAGGCCAGCAGCAGCCTTTCCTTTCCAACCCACCAGCATTGATAAATCTCTGCATCGAGAAATCATACATGTGTAACCCCCTTCCCATTTAAGAACGTAACCCAACAATTTGCACTAATTATCAACAGCCCATAGCTATGCAAGATCGCTCCTGACACCTGCCTCAGGAGTAGGGATGCCTCGATCAGGCATCCAGCCGCTCACCCATGGGCCCATGCTGCCCATCTGGTCAGGGGTTTGTCCTCAATAATTGGAGGTCGGGGGGCGGCTGCAGCCTGTGCCGTACTCTGTTCAGGTGTTGCTGCCTTTCAGTAAAGTACAAATTCGATCTGCATGTCTCCCCACCATTTGGCATTCAAAAACAGCACTTCCATCTGCACCCATACTACCAAGCATACGTCACAAGCATCATCTTTCCGCTGCCAACCCATCCACCTCCATTCGAAGTCTGCTCCATATCAGGGGGCATATCTTGAGTATCTCTCCTCCAATCTACCCGGCCAAAGGTGGTATCTCAGATTAAGTGCTAATCAGTTCTCAATCACTGTACATATCTTTGCACCATCATTTAGAGCATCAAACTGTGTTAGAAGACCGTGCTGGTCCATCCATTGGTTCAAATGTTTTGGGGTATCAAAGAACCAGGCTCTCCCCTTGTTTATTATCTTAAGTGGAGTACATCAGCATGTACTGAATCTGGTTCCGTCAAATTCTAGATTTGGGTGCTTCGTACTGTTTGAGTTTACTCTGACCCAGGAGTATGTAGTTGGGTAGATTGTCATGTTACAGTTAGCTCTTCTGATTCAGTAGCATTCTCAACTGACTGTTGCTCGCTGTTCGGCCTGCCCACTGCATCCCATGTATTCAATCAAGCCCCTCAGCAACTCTGTCTGTTTCCCAGAGATGGTCCCTGCGGTCGAAGGGAATGAGCCACCCTTCGATTTTGGGGCCCTGCTGCCCAGATCAGGCTGCCAGCTGCTGTTACGCTCATCATGATTGTGGTCCTCTCACACGCTGTTCCATCCGCATAACCAACTTATCTCGGCACTCCGTCTGCACCGTCCCTCTTACCGCACCTTCATTCCCTCCATCAGTAGTCTGTGTGAGAAACCTGAAGGCGTCTCACTTACTAATCCCCAGGGATCTGTCATCCAGGTGGCCAGGACACGGCCATCGCTATTGGATCCAGTTCCTGCGGATGGACCAGTGGTGGAGGATCACCTGGATGGGGGGGTCTTTGGGGAGTGGCACCTTTTCCCTATGCTACCCCGTAGGCTATTTAGATTCTCTATGCCCCCCCCTTTCATGACACAAACACTTTCTTACACAGTGAAAGACAACAGACTACCACCAAAGCCATTTACCTGACATGTCCTAATGCAAAGGTCAGGCAGAGTCTGGCAATTGAGAACAACTATACACACCCAATGGCCAAACGCACGAGGAAGCAGCTATTCCGGACCGGCAGTTCAAATGGAGAAGAAAGTCGGGGAGACAGGGAAGGACGACATGGAGGGAAGTGCCCTTGCCCTTTGCAACCCAGGCCTGCAAAACCTCTGTGAAAGAAGTCCTGAGACTGGGAGATACAGCTGACATATGAGGCAGTAGATGTCAATGGTGCACAGAATCCTCCCGCACTGATAGCCAAGCAAGGGAGATGAGTTTGCTACCATGGTACCGTCCTTGACTCCAGAGAGAAGAAACGCCAACGAGTTCAGCACAGCCGGTGAGTCAGAGAAAACTGATTGCAAACTTCAGCTCAACACAGCCCGGCTTGCTATCAGCAACATTCTAGTAAATGAAGGAGTTGATGAACAAAGAACTTGTGTATGTTTTGAACAATTGAGAAAGCCCAGTGAAGGGCCAGCTGTAGAGTGGTCAGGCGCCGTAGGAGTGCTCATTCGAAGGACTCTGGCTGGCCCCTCTTGTCATACAACTACAAGTACCAGAAGGCCTTAGAAGAGGCCGATGTGAGGTGTCAGAGTAGTCCTACAAGGGTCATGTCAAATCCTTTGTACAATAAAAAGTCTCTGACCCAGTGCCAAAAGAAAGCGAGGAGAAGGGAACCCCTGCTTTCTGATGAGATAACATAAAGAACTAAGTGTGAACCCGACGGAGGGATGCCAAGGGGAAAACTAACGAGAGTGAATCCCGCGTTGTGATAAAGCAAAAGTGAACTGTATATCTGACAAGAGTGAACCCAGCTGAGGGTTGTCCACAGTGAATGGTATGTTTTGAAGGAAAGGCCATAGTGAACCCGATGGAGGGAGGCCTGCGTAGGACAAAGGATCGGAGCCCGGCAGAGGGGGATCCTAAGGTGAAGAGTTATCGCCCTGTGAAGATTTCTTGAAGGAACATTTTGTTTTGATTGATTGTGATACATCAGGTCCTCTGAGGCAAGAGACTGTGTGAAAGAGACGTGGCCACAGAGGGTGCTGATATTTTGGAAACAAACTGTAACCTTGTGCTGGAGAGGCCAAGCAGTGTGCTGTGCTCAGGAGTCCCACCTTGTCCCATTCTAAAAACATGGGGAAGGGAGACCCCAGCCATACCATCCTGACTTATCATTTGAGAACACTTCTTTGTTTTCTAGTGAACATTATCCTACAATCTTTTTGTAACTTAGCGGTAAGGATTGGCAATAGTTTTTTTCTTAGTATAGGCCCTTTTTCTTTGACAAGATGCCACTAGGACTGACTTATTATTATTTGCTGGTCGTAGCTTTCTCCCATCTTAGATTTAGGTTTAGATTAGGCCTTTGTCTCACCCATATATACAGTTTGATAAACACCCTTGAACTGTGATCACTTTTGTCTGTCTTTACTGTTGCCACCATGAGTTCCTTACATGGTGTCAGAAGTGGGATGTGATTCAACCGATAAAAATGGAAACCCATGTTAATAATTGTGGTATCACCAGAAGGGGAAAATAAAATAGTTGATCTGCCCAATTCTGGCCGCGTATCCACCTGAAAGAGGTATTGCTCTCTCAATTGAGCAAACCATCTGGTCAACAGGATCGTTCTTTAAAACTCAAGTATTGCTCGGTACCCTTCCTCTTTCCCATTACAACATTCAACTGTGGGACCGTATAATCCTTAGAGTTCGGCCTGTCTTTTTCCTTTATCAGACCTAGTGATCTGAATCCCCCTCCTTCCGAATCTTTTTTTTCCATGGTACCCAGTCATTATCTGTTGCAGGCCTTCAGGCTTAGAGATTAATTTACTGCAGCTCATTACTTTGACAGACTCAGAGTCGGAAGAATCAGACGAGTTTGAGACCTTATCCGATGGAGTCGAGAGTTGCTTCCTTTCTGATTCTGAACCATCTACAGAAGGGACTCTTACACCCCCGGAAGAAATGGCCGACCTAGCCAATGTCATTGCCCAGTTAGCGGCCCATCAGATGAAGGCCGAGATTCGACTCCAAGAAAATGTAGCTAAGATAATTGAACTGCAAGCGAGACCCTTACTACCACAGGGGGTACTTCAATCATATATTGAAGGCGAAGATTTAGGAAATGTTTTCTTAAACTTCAAACGCCTAGCTGAACAACTAGGATGGGAAGCGATCCTTAAAAGATGTTAAGGTTATGAAAGGTTCAATCCTTTACTGAAAGGCGAACTATAAACCTCCTATCAGCTACTTAATCTTGCACAGTGAGCCACCTTTCAATCCATCAAAGAAGGGCTGTTAAAAAGAGTGGGGCAAACCTGCAATTTTTATCAGCAGAAGTTGAGGGCCATTAGATTGAACCCAGGAGACACCCCCCTTAGAAATGGGTAAACGTGTCAAAAACACTGTGGCCCTTTGGATTAGTCACAAATCTTTAGAAGAACTGACAGAAATTATCACCCTAGAAGAGTTCACTAATTCCTTCCCCCCTTTTTTGCAGAAAGCCGTTTTGCAGATAAATCGACCTTCCTAGCCATCGCCATTGAAACTGCATTGAAACCATTCAGATGCAACCATTCAATGAAAACCATTCAGATGCAGCTAAACATTTTCACTCAGTCCATCGTTGGGAGGAACGAAAGGATCATAAACCGACCTCAACCTCAGGGAATAGATAAACCAAGGGGGGGTCATACCGAAGTAAAGGAGGGTTGCCATACGAGAGAGTGTGAAATCAGGAAAGCTGATCCAAAGGCCAAGAATGAAAGCAGAAGGGAGGAATTAAAAGGAAGCAAACCACCTCCACTGGTCTGTTTTTCCTGCAGAGAAACAGGACATTTAGCTAGGTACTGTCCAAAGAATATAAAGGACGAGCCTATGGAAATAGGTTGTTTGAAGGGCGAAGAGTAGGAAGAACTCAAGGAAGAGCTAGATACCTTTAGCATCTGTTTATGTCAAACCCCTACCTATTTCACATATGAAAAGTCTTGGGTGAATGGGAGGCAAGTAAGGGTCTAGATTGACTCAGGTAGTAAGCAAACCACTATACGGGCCAAGTTAGTTACAGCAAAAGACCTAGGTAACGCAACCCTATTTAAAGTGACTTGTGTACATGGAGACAATGAGGTATACCCCAATAATACCTGTACACATTGAAATCTGGGGCGAATCCTGTGAAATCCTGTGAATTAGCCATAATTCCCGGGCTCCCCGAAGCAGTTATTCTGGGGCGGGACTTCTTACGCTCACCTTGACTCTGCGGGGGTATCCAGGACCTCTGCGTGACACTTTAGCCCCTGGTTACTTTCTCTTGGATGGTTGTTCTGTGAATACAAGGATGAAAGCGACAATGGGGTCAGAGGTCTGATACCACTAAACAACTCCCTTCACACTGCCCCTGCACCCTGCCCCTAATGTCTCCCAGCCCCTTGAGTGCATGTGTGTGTGTGCTCACCTTAAATGTGTTGAAGGTAGGCTCTCTCTATGCCTTAGAGATGTGTCCTCTGTTGTAGTTTGTAAGGAGTGTTCTTCTGTCTTGTTTACTTGTCAGTGCAGTCTTTCAGTTTGCTGCCTTTATCTTTATAAAAGTTATGAGTCTTTTACCTGTTTCTTGCTGGTTTTCCTGGTTTTGTAGTTTTATTTTGATGTAACGTATGTGGTTTCTTCACTTACAGGATTCAGCAGAGCGAGACCGGAGCGGGCCTGAGTTAAAGTGGCCAGTGCCGATAGCGGGAGGCTGACAAGCCGAAGACCCGCAGATCAGAGCAGCCGGAAAGCGGAAGAGGAAGATGAGGGGGCCGGAAGAGCTGTGGAGCCGAAGTCTGCTGGATCGCGGGCCGTAGTCAGCTGGAGCGCTGACGGAGGTGCCGCAGAGCCAAAGCCTGCTGATGCGTGGACCAGATGAAAAGGAGGGGCTGGAGCGAGCCGCAGCGGAGCAGATGTCAGGTAAGTTAAGGTACTAAAGGGGCCGGAGCCGCTGCGGAGCAGATGACAGGTAAGCAGGGTAGCTGAAGGGGCTCCGTTGACTGGATATTCTGCAGAAGAGAAGCTGGATGTCCAAGTTAAGGAGCTTGTAGAAGTAAAAGCTCCGGGAACTGCGGTGAGCGTGCAGCTGCCAAAGAAGCGTGGAATTCTGCCTGGATGTGGCTTTTATAGCTAGCCACACCCAGAGCTTTGATAACAACTAGTCTGTTGCTTCTGGTGCCTTGATAAGCTGCTTCCCCCTCCATGTTGAGTCATAGCTGGTTCCAGGAGTGCCATGCCATAGTCCAACTGAGTTTCCCCTTGTGTCCTGTGAGGTGGGGTTGTGAAGCCCAATAAGGGAGTCTCGAAGCACGTGTGTATAAATAAGCCATTGGCTTGGTGGGAACTGGGACACGTAAGGTTGAGGTTGTGGCAGGACTTCCCCACCTTCTCTACTCTCTTACAGTAATCTCCACCTCCCTTAGGATATTTTCTACCCCAGAGGTCCTGGCAGGCGAACTACTACTCCCCAAAACTCTCCAATATGGGACTGGAAAAACTCTGAACGGATGAAACCTAAAACAGCCCTTGAAACCCAATTCATTGGTTATTGTAGAGAGACCAGTAAAATCACTCCACCTCTACCTACACCAGCCAAAACCAACCAGTGGAATATGCGAGAGTTACTGGTCATTTCTCGGCCCTGCTCTCTTCCAGGTCTTAACAACGGGGAACCTGGACAAAAACAGGTATATCCACCTTGCATACGTGAGGGGTATGTGAGAAACCTGAAGGCATCTCACTTACTAATTCCAGAATCACCATGCAACTCTATTTGTTTATGTTCATTCTGTGGCCCTACTTCAATAAAACAGCGAGAGAAAGTGAATACAACGAAAGCATAAACACTAACGGAAGATATCATAAATACATCCTCATTAGTTAGTTGGAACACCAGGGGTCACACTCACCTGCAATGGGGCTTGAATCATCCCATAAACCAATATGACATAGTGGCACTTCAGGAGACCTGGATGCTGGTACCTCCAGCGTGGGATGACCATGATGTCATTTTGTTGCCAACGATGACTGCCCAAAGGGGGAGGCCCACCTCGGGCCTCTTGGTTGCGGTAAAAACGAGCTGAGGGTTGACCATAACTGAGTGGGCCTCTCCGAATAACTTTATCCAACTGGTCAAGGTATCTAACTCCACTCACTCCCTGGCTTTAATTAATTTGTATCGCAATCCGGTTGGCATTTCAGATGATACCTTTTATAAAGACTTATCTAGTGTATTGGAATTGGTAACTCAAGCTCATAATATTTTGGCCACAGTATTGGTAGGAGATCTTAATCTTGATTGCTTTGAGCTGAGACATGCACATGGCAAAGAGAGTCATTTAAGTTTGTTGCGGATCGCAACTTACACATGGCGAATGGCTCTATAGTGGGAGACATCCCACCACACCACACGTGGGAAAGGGTATGTCGAAATCCATCATCGATTACATATACATGACAGATACCTTATTCCAGAAGGTCACAAAGGTTGACATTATACAGCAAACAGTCAGTGATCATCATCTTCTTACATTGTATTGGCAGTGGGACAATAAGCTACCTGGAAATAAACAACAGTGGTCCAATCAGATACTGATAATTAATAATGCGAAAACACACTTTAGATGGTCAGACAGTTCACTTTTAGCCTTAAATGAGGCTATTGTATGGAATCAGAATAGGAACAATTTTGAGTCATATGTAGATGTCATGTCCCCCTTTAGAAATATTTATTTCGACAAAGGTACACTAAGTCCTAATCACAAACACAGGTTTGACTTACTTACACAGCAAACAAGAGTAGCCTATAGGAGAGAATTAAGATTCATTTCCAGACTTCCTCTAAGTGAACGTGATCAGGCTCGAAGAGTGACCAAGTGTAGGTACCGAAATTGGACTCAAGCAAGAAAAGCCATACTATTTCAAGTTGACAGCGAGGCGTTTATGAGCTCGCTACATAACAAAAAGTCTGCGCAAGTGTGGGCCTTGCTTGGCAAATCTTCTAATCAGACACAAGCAAGCATCCAACTGAATGGGGTCACGGAAGACCAATGGCTCGATCATTTTTCACACTTATATGCTGACGAGAGTTTTGATAAGTATAGGTATGAAAACCAATCTACAGTGGGGTGGAATTTAGAATGCTCTGAGGAATTAATAGAGGAATTTATAAACAAATCCTCATCCTCTCGTGCAACGAGGCCAGATGGCTTGAACAACTTCATGTTCAAACAGAATCCGACACAGTGGGCTAGTATCCTTAATAATGTATTTCAAAAGATCCTAATGTCTAGAAAACTACCGGCTTTGTGGTGTTCATCTTTGATCGTCCCAATTTCTAAGAAATGCGATCGTGGTGCACCCACAAGCTATCGACCAATCGCCTTGCATGATGCCCCAGGAAAGATTTTCTCAAGAGTACTCTTGAGAGACTTTAGCCTGTGGTCATGAACATGCGAGCAACGTGATCCAAATCAGCAGGTTTTGTCACAGGTCTGGGTACAGCGATGAACCTTCTAACTGTTGATGCCCTTAAAGTACACGCACAAACCTCTAAACATCCGATTTATTTTGCGTTTGTCGACTTACACTCGGCATTCGACTTGGTTTCAAGAGTTAAGTTCATGACAAAATTGATAAAAGCAAATTGTCCGGCCACATTATGTGACATCATATATGCGTTGCACTCTACTACCACAATAAAAATCAGGTTATCACTGATGGGCCTACTATCTGCAGCAATTGCGACATCAAGAGGGTTGAAGCAAGGATGTATCCTTGCCTTGGCCCTCTTTAATTTTTTTATACATGATGTGACGCAGGCCTTTTCACAGGTGTTTTTGGATTCTCCAAAAATGAATGGCATAGCTATCAAGGCCTTATGGTATGCGGATGACCTGGTTTTGGTCTCAAAAACACCAATAGGCCTGCAACATCTCTTGTCAGCATTAAGTGCCTACCTTGATGACAATGAATTAATCATTAATTTACAAAACACTCAGATAGGGATATATGCCCCAAGGTTAAACAACAGAGCCAAGATGGACTGGAAGATGAAAAGTGTGAGTTTGAAGATTGTACCGACCTATCTTTACCTTGGTCTATTGTTTGATGGAATGCTGCATATTGATTCACAATTGAGAATGCTTGTACATAAACTAATCTCAGCCATATTGCAGACACGGCTAATTCTGTATAAATTTGGCAAATTTTCGATTAAATCAGCCATTATGTATTGGCGTCAGAAAGTTATGCCAACGATCCTTTATGGTTTAGAGACAAAAAACATAATCTCTGCGATATTTCTGAACAAATTAGAGGCGAGATTTTGGAGGGATGTCCTTCGTCTTCCACAATGTACACCAGGACCTTGGCTGCAACATGAGCTGGGACTCACCTCATTAATGGCTGTATATAATTGGCGTCTATGTGCCCTATTCCGCAAATGCTTAATGTATTCACAAAATGACACTATTTTAGCAATCCTGTCCAAGTATATGCTATCTTCATCACATGCATTTGCCCGAACTTGGTCAATATGCATCTTTGAAGTTTTGATGAAAGCCGATGTGATGATTGATATTCTCATCACAAACCCGGATCGAGCTAAGGATAAAATATACAGGTTGGATTGGATCGAAACAATATATACAAGGATTTTCAAGCCTGTGGATTTGAGCAAAAAAAACTTAAAGACTTGGAACTATATTTATGTAGAGCACTGTCACCACAGCTTAGATCAGCGATTCTACATTTACGTTTCAATTTGTATCTGACACGAGATGTTCTTGTCATGCCCCGATTGGGCAGATGCCTGTGGGATCGCTGGCATCTGAACCGCCATTGCTAGCGCCGTCACGTTTTCTTGGCGACGCGCTTTAGCAGTCTAGTTGTGCAAACACTGCCCGCCGGAAGGTATGTTGTTCCTCCCCTTCCGACGGACAGCGCGTTGCAACCCTTGGCTTGGCGGTTTGCTTTTCCTCTTTGGGAGGCTTTGCTAGCTTTTTTCCCATTCTGTACACATGGTACGCTGCTTATCCCGCTCCTTTCTTTCCCGGCTTCGGCGGCCTTTCACTGTTTCTCCCTTCTTTCTGCTTTCTCCGTGTTTTCAGTTCTCCTGCTTCCTCGCTCTCTCTCGCTCCCTGGCTCCTCCCTCGCCTGCTGGTTCCATCCTCCCTCTTACCTACCTTGTACTTACTTACCCTTACTCCTTTGTTTTCCTCTGTGCTCCACGCGATCACAACACTTCTTGTTGTCACCCTCGCTCTCCATTCAACACCTTGTTGCTTATTCATACACGGCTGTTCCTCCGGCAACCCAGTCTCCACGGATACTTATTGGAAGAACTATATCTGCTTACACCTATAAGGGTTTTTTTGTGCTTTAGGGCTTTTTCCCTTATTCCGGCTGTTCCGGAAGGGGGCCCCTGGGTCGTTGGTGACAACTCCCACGTTGGCTTCATTCGTGGCAAGCCATATCCACCTATTAAAAAAAAAGAGTATTTGGGAGAGGAGACTACACGAGCTACAACAGGAGGACTCTGATTCAGGTGAGGAGGAGGGGAATTCACTACAAACTAGTGAAGAAGGTGTAAACGCTGACAGTTCTAGTAAGGAGGAAACTCATTAATCCAAAAGATAACTATTGTAGATTTTGCTCTGACACGTTAGTTAGAGAAACCTTGAAACACGTAATTGTGGAGTGCCCGGCCCTTACAGATTTGAGAACAACATTCTTTTGTAAGCATATGATCTATTTTGGCTTGATGTCCCTGGAAAATAGATGGCCAATGATTCTGGCTACTAAAGTTATGAGCATCCGAGTAGCCACCTTCAATTTTATGAATGCTTTAAATTTAAGTGCTTTGGGTGAGTCCGTGGTTATGTAGAGTTCAAAAGGAAAACAGCCGCTTTTTACGATGTTATTATGTAATAGCACAATCAGTATGTGTTTTAGAATTTATGGGCTGTTCTTCAACACCTATGTGAGCTAATCAACCATATCAACTGTTATTAGTTTAATCGCTGCTCAGTAACCATATACTTGTGTTGAAGTCTTCCTTCTTTTATATGTTTTTCATGTTTTTATTCGTTCCTTTTAAAGGTATTTGATTTTTTATTTTCCTTTCGTTCATGTAATATTGTATGAATTTTGAAATTTAAACATTTTGAAAAAGTTGAGTATACTCAGATAAAGTCAATAAACAAAAATATAAAACCCCCCAGGGATCTGTCATCTAGGTGGACAGGACACAGCCATTGCTGTTGGATGGATCCAGTTCCTGGTGGTGGACCAGTGGGGGAGGATCACCTGGATGTGGGGGTCTTCGTGGAGTGGAAGTGGGATGCCGACCGGCGAGACACATTATCCCATTCGCTGTGGCACCTTTTCCCCATCCTACCCCATAGGGTATTTAGAAACTCTACCCCCCCTTACCGACGCGAACACTTTCTTGCACAGTGAAAGACAACAGACTAACACCAAAGCCATTTACCTGACATGTCCTAATACAAGGGGATGGCAGAGTCAGGCAATTTATAACAACTATACACATCCGACGGCCCTTTCTTTCCCCGCAGGGATAAAAGGCGGAGCACAAGAGCACACTTTGAGCAAGGCCGAACGCACTTTGAGCAAGGCCAAACGCACAAGGAAGCAGATATTCCGGACCGCAGAAGAGAGGCAAGGAGACGGGAAAGGACGGCAAGGAGGGAAGTGACCTTGTCCTTTGCAACCCAGGCCCACGAAACCTCCATGAAAGAAGTCATTAGATGGGAGATATAGCTGACGTGTGTGGCAGTAGATGTCAGTGGTGCACACCATCCTCTCGCACTGGTAGCCAAGGCAGGGAGACGCGTTTGTTACCATGCTACCGTCCTTGACTCCAGAGAAGAAATGCCAACGAGTTCAGTACAGCCGGTGAGTCAGAGAAAACTGATAGCAAGCCAGGCTGTGTTGAGCCTAAGGTTGCAATTGGCAACATTGTAGGAAATCAAGGAGTTGGTGAACAAAGAACTTGTGTATGTTTTGAACAATTGAGAAAGCCCAGTGAAGGTCCAGCTGCAGAGTGGCCAGGTAGGAGTTCTCATTCGAAGTACTCTGGCTGGCCCCTTTTGTCGTACAACTACCAGTACCAGAAGGCCTTGTGAGAGGCCGACGTGAGGTGTCAGAGTGGTCCTACAAGGGTCACGTCAAATCCTTTGTACAATTGAAAGTCTCTGACCCATTGTAAGAGAAAGCGAGGGGAAGGGAACTCCCGCTTTCTAATGAGATTGTGAACATAAAAAACTAAGACCAGCGTGAACCCGACAGAGGTGTTCCAAGGGAAAACTAACGTGAGTGAATCCCATACTGTGATAAAGCAAAAAGAACTGTGTGGCTATGTGAACCCGACGGAGGGATGCCAAGAGGAAAGCTAACAAGAGTGAATCCCGCGTTGTGATAAAGCAAACGTGAACTGTTTATTTGACAATAGCAAACCCGGCTGAGGTTTGTCCACAGTGAGTGGTACATTTTGGATGAAAGGCCGTAGTGAACCCGACAGAGGGAGGCCTACGTAGGACGATGGATCAGAGCCCAGCAGAGACGGATCCTAAGGCAAAGAATAATCGCCAGTGAAGATTTATTGAAGGAACCTTTTGATTTGATTGATTGTGACAGACCAGGTCCTCTGAGACAAGAGACTTTGTGTGAAAGAGACTTGGCCACAGAAGGCCCTGATATTTTGGAAACAAACTGTAGACTCATGCTGGCGAGGCCCAGGAGTGTGGTGTTCTCAGGAGTCCCGCCTTTACCCGTGCTAAAAACACGAGGAAGGGAGACCCCAGCCATACCATTGTGACTTATCATTTAAGAACACTTCTTTCTTTTCTAGTGAACATTATCCTGCAGTCTTTTTTTAACTTAGCAGTAAGGATTGGAAAAAGTTTTTTTTTAGTATAGGCCCTTTTTCTTTCACAAGACGCCACTAGGGCTGCCTTATTATTATTTGATGGTTGTAGCTTGCTCCCATCTTAGATTTAGGTTTAGATTAGGCCTTTGTCTCACCCATATATACAGTTTGATAAACACCCTTGAACTGTGATCACTTTTGTCTGTCTTTACTGTTGCCACCATGAATTCCTTATATCTGTCGCAGATTTGGAGCCTGCCCGCCGTTGATGCGTCTTCCCAGCAGAGTTACAGTCCAGATCAGCTTCTGGGCATCTGGGAATCACCTTGTCTCAGCAAAGATCTTCCCATCGCTGGCTCTCCACCTCGCTGTTGCAATGTGCAGAACCCAAATTCTGTTTGGTGGAAACCTCTGTGCGTATGTGCACTAACTCTTTCAGGCAAGTGCTGTTGTTTTATACAGGATGTTGCAGGATTCTCAGGGCTTTGTGCTGGAGCTCACTTTCCGCACGTCCTCACGCCATCTACACTGGCCATGAGCCTCACCTACCCCCCCCCCCCCCACGGACATTGCCTGGTCGATTCCCATGTCGTTTTTGTTTGTTGACTTGTTGCTTTTCTTCCCATGGGGTGGACGTGGTTTGGAGCTGGCCCTACCCGCACTGCGCTATATTAAAGGCCGTCTGGCATTAGGTGGTTTTGGGGTCGCTTGGTTTGGGATCAGGGAATGGGTTGGGTTGTTTAGGTTTGTTTTTGGGATTGTTTTGATAAGTGTGGGGTGTTGGTTTATATGTGTATTTTTGGGGGTTTCATGTAGTTCTCAATCTTGCTGGCATAGACAGAATGTGGAGGGAGGTTTACCTAGCTAGCTATAGAGTTTGTATCTTTGTTTGTGGTCTTGTCGTCCTCACTCTCCGAATATCATGTCTGAGGCAGAACAATTTAATATAGCTACTCTCAATGTGGAGGGCCTGTATTCTCATGTTAAAAGAAGTCCTTCGATGGGCAGGCTCCAGACATCCTTTGTCAATGTGATCATGCTCCAAGAAACCCACCTGATTCCGCAGGACGAAAACAAGTTATTTTTTTTTCTTTTTTATTTGGTTAGTTGATAAAATCAACTTTTCAAATATAAAACAACTTAACAACAATATATATATATATTTTTTATTGATTTATCTGATTTCTCAACTTTTCAATTAATACAACAAATGAATTACAATAAAAGAATCACACTTGTTATCTTACAATAATGTTGTGATCGTCACGATAACAAAAATACAACAACATATCAAAGTGGCAAATAATAAAAATGATGTTAGTTAATATTACATTAGAGTTATTTTAAATGATATTAATGTCTTGTCTTATTGATTTTTACATATCTGCAGTGTTATTCTCGTCATACAAATGCAGTGCATTAAGGAAATTGATTGTGGCTATACGAATGCTTATGTTTCCTGTTGCTAGTATCATGGCTCATCTATGTTCAGGGAGCACATTTGCAATCTTAACCATATGTTTTACAAATTATTTACATCTCAACTCAGACAGTGCTATACAAAGTGTAACCAGATGTTCAAGAGTCTCTTTGTTTGATCCAATGGCTTAGAATCTACAATAATTTTCCTCTTGGCTAATCTGTTTCCGTTGTGCCAAGAGATCACGGGTAGGCCATAAATTCAGGCGTAATCTCAAGATGGCAGAAAGGATTTGAGGATTTGGGGCTTTGCACAAATAGGGTTCTATAGTGCCGAGTTTCTTTTCACCAAAACATTGTTGAGTAAAATGCTTGTAGGTTAGACAGATTGATCGTGTATTTATCCAGTCTTGTAGAAAGATTTTTTTCTTGGCTCTGTCAGGATCGGTGATCAAAGTGTCCAAGGACACATCGGCAATCGCCATGATTTCCATGACAATTCTGGTCCATTCTTGTACAAATTGATGCTTAGATGAAAACATGTAATTTGCAAGTATTGTTAGTACTGTATCAGTTTTAGAATATATCAGACATTTGCGAAAGAGGGCACATAGGTGCCAATGATATTTTGCTTGTAACGACGTGAGGCCCAGCTTATATCTCAGACAAGGTCCCGGAATAGACTGGGGGACACCTAGAATTTGTAGCCAATATTTGGCTTCAAGTTTTTTAAAGTAATTGCCTTTAATAATGGTACTTGATTCAAGGGCATACAGCAATGTAGGAGTCATTTTCTGACGCCAAAATAGAATTGCTGGACAGATGGAAAATTTACCAAATTTGTGTAGAATTAGCTTGGTTTGAGATATGGCTGGGGTCACCTTGTTTTCGATAATGGTCATCTGTGAATTAGCAGTTGGAATGCCATCAAAGGTGAGTCCTAAGTAAGTATAGTTAGGTAAAATTTCTAAATTCACATTTTTGACTTTCCATTCCATCCTATTTCGAGATGAGCATTTGGGTGCATACATGACAATTTAAGATTTTTTTAAACTGATGACAAGTTCATTGTTCTGAAAATATTGGGTGAGAACTACCAGTAATCTTTGAAGTCCTATCGGGGTCTTTGGTATTAGAACAAGATCATCTGTATACCAAAGAGCCTGTATTGCCACCTGTGCATCTTTGGAGAATCAGAATCAATACTCAAATATTGCTTTTACATTTTGAATGAAAAAAATTAAATAGAGCCGAGGCAAGTATGCAGCCTTGCTTCAGCCCTCTTGCAGTTCGAATTGCTGATGACAAAAGGCCCATTATTGATGTGAAAATCATATTTTATTGGTATTTTGAGTTATAACATTATATAGCATGTATAAGCATAAATCTCCATAACACAATTATAACAGATCCCACCCGTCCCTCCCCCTGTCCACCCCCAGTTCAAGCTCACATATGTAGTCCGCCTAGCGAGTTCATGAAGAGCGTTGCAATGTTTATTCGATTGTTTCTTTGCACACTGGAGTTTTGGGCCCAACGTTGAGCAACTTTCATTTAGTCTCGTTGGCAGTGGTCTTTCCCGTCTGGGGCGGGGGAGCCCCCGGTGCAATGTTGTTCCATTAGGCCAGGCATTCATGTTTTTCAAAAAAGGGGAGCCACAGTTCTTCAATATTTGATTTGGACTCATCTATCAGATGATTGAGGAATTCTATATTGTAAATGGTCCATACTTTCATGACCCATTCCTTTTCACCTGGCATACAAGGACTTTTCCATTTCTGTGCCAGACAACACCTGGCTGCCACCAACATGATCTGTAACATGGCCCTGGGTTCCCTCGTGGTCATCCCTGATGTCGATTCCAAAGAGGAGGAGCCAGGGGCAAAGGCACCTCTCAACTCCATCAACCCCTTTGACCCAGGATAGTACCTCTCCCCAGTATGTCTGGACCACAGGGCACTTCCACCACATGTGGATATAGTCACCTTTTACCTTCTTACATTTCCAACAGTGCGGGTTGTATCCCACCCTCATTCTAGCAAAGCTCTGCAGGGGGTAGTGCCATCTGTGTATTATGCGCTGGTGGAGGGTCCCTCGGGGTGGAAATCAGAAGAAGTTTGTAGAGGCGAGATATCACCCCCCTAGAGCCCCGGGTGGAAATAAGGAGTCTCTCAAACTCGGTTAGGTCCCTCCTGAGGGTGTCGCCTCATGATGGTTCGGTAAGAACTCCCTTGAGCTGGAGTTAGTGGAATGGTGACAGGGTGCCTATTCCCAAAGCTTCCTCTAAGTCTTTCAGGGGTAGAAATGAGCCCCCCACCCAGAGGTGACCAGTCCTGCTGAGACCGGCTTCGTACCACTTTTGAAATGCAGCTGGCTCCGCTATCTTGTCTATGAAGGGGTGAGCCCAGATGCAGCTCAGCGGGAAGGCCAGGTTGTGAGCCAACGATAATAGCCTCCCACCCTCCACAAAGACCACAGCACTTTCAGGACTGGGCGGTTCAGGGCCCTTCTGAGGATGCTCTTTCTTGGGACCCACAGCCATTCATCTAGCGTGACAGGGGCAAGAAACTTGTTGTCCATGGCCACCCATTGATTTTCTGTCCATGGGGTAAAGTGATCAATCAGCACCCTCAGCTGGGAGGCCCTATAGTATGTCTCCAAGTCCGGGTACCCAACCCCGCTGTCTTCCTTCGGCCTCGTTAGTACCTCGTAGGAGATCCTGTGTTTTTTGCCAGACCAGAGAAAGTTCAAGAGGGCTTGTTTCGTTTCCGTAAAGAATGTCTTGGGCACCTGTACAGGGAGCATTTGGAACAGGAATAGAAACTTGGGGAGAATCACCATCTTCACCAGGTTGAGACGCGCCATCCAGGAGGGACCCGATCTTGCCCATCTCTCTATGTCCCTTTTGATTTCCGACAAGAGTGGGGGAAAGTTACCAGGGAAGAGGTTGTCAGGGTCACGTGTCACTTGGATGCCCAGATATCGGAACCGGTCCCTCTGTAGTCTGAAAGGGAGCCCTCTCAAATAGTCTGCCTCTGGGTCTGCCAGATTTCCCCCTATGAATGCCATCGATTTCCCGTGGTTGACGTTTAACCCAGAAAGTTCTCTGTAGTGCATCAGGCCCTGGAGGATCATGGGGGCTGTCTGGGATGGCCTCGTGATGTAGAGTAGTGCATCATCAGCGAATAGGCAAATCTTGCAATTTGTGTCTTCTATTTGTACCCCTCTGATAGCCTCATCATTACGGACAGAGATTGCCCAGGGTTCCATTACCATTGCATCTATTAAGGGGGACAGTGGGCATCCCTGTCTCGTGCCTCACTCCAAGGGGAATATCTTTGATTCAGTTCCGTTCACAACCACCCTGGCTGAGGGAGAGGAATATAGTGAAGACATCCAGCCTAGCCACCTCGGTTACATCCCCAGAGAAGAAAAAATCTCCCCCATGAAAGCCCAGCTGACCCTTCTCTGCGTCGAGGGCCAGTAAGAGTGCCCCCTCCTCCCGGATCACCCTCGAGCTTAGCACATGGAGGGTTTTGCGCATATTATCGGAGCCCTGTCTGTTTAGGAATAATCCCGCCTGGTCGGGATGGATTAAGTGGTGGAGGCAACCTTCTAGTCTAGTCGCCAGGATTCTGGCGAAAATCTTAGCATCTAAGTTCAGAAGCGAGATAGGCCTATACGATCCACACTCTGCTTGTTCCTTGCCTGGTTTGGGTATTACGGTGATAAGAGCCTGTAGGTACGTTGGTGGGATCGAGTCCTGGTTTCTAACTTGATTGAATAATTTGGCCAGCGGCTTCTCCAATGGGTTGACATTGTTTATAGAAGTCTGCCGTGTAACCATCTCACCCCGGGGTTTTTCCTGCCTTCAGTCTCTAGATGGCGCCCTCCACCTCCTCCTCCAATATTTCCCCCTCCAAGGCCTCGCGTTCAGTGTCAGTCAGTCGGGGTAGGGGGTGTTCAGCCAGGTAAGTCCGGATATCATCTAGCGACTCGCCCTCCTGTCTGGTGTAGAGTTATCTGTAAAAATCGGTGAAACACTCTGCTATTTCCTCCCGTCCCTTGCAGACCCTGCCCCCTTTATCTCTGAGAAGACCCACTCCTCTATCCATTCTACATCCCTGTACCCTATGTGCCAAGAGGGTCCCCACTCTGTCACCTCGTTCATAGTACCTTTGTTTGGTATATCTCACTTTCTTGATGACTTCCCCTATAAGGAGCGTATGTAGCGTCTGCCTTTTTCCCTGCATCTCCACTAGAAGGGCCTCTCGATCCTCCCCGGGCAGGCCTAGCCTGGCTCTCAGGGCACCCAGTTCTGTTCGGATCTTGTTTTCAACTAGGCCCCTTACACGCTTACACCTGGAGCCTTCAGCTATCAGGAAGCCCCTAAAGGTGGCCTTGGCAGCCTCCCACACCACGGCCATACCCGTCTCCCCGTTGTCGTTGGCTTCAAAATAAGCTATCATTTCTTTCCTTATGGATTCCCGGAAGACTGGGTCCCTAAGGAGCGTATCGTTACAACGCCATCGCGATGATCTCGAGGAGACAGGCAACAACCAATTTGCCACAAGTAATTCATGGTCTGACCATGTTATTGCCTCCACCCTCAGATGCTCAACCACCCATCTCCCTTCCTCAGAGATTAGCAGGAGATCAATTCTTGTATACGTGTAATGTGGGGGGGAGAAGAAGGTGTATCCCCCCCGAGCTCGGCCGCACTCTGCGCCATACATCTACCTAGTAGTGTTCCCTTAGAAGGGTCTGCAGGGCTAAGTTATCCTTGGAGGCACACTTTGTCACTCCGCCCTTTGCCGACGACCGGTCCATTATGAGGTTGAAGTCCCCACCGAGTATCGTGGCCCCCTCTGCCCATTCGTCCATTACCCTGAAGATTTGAGTCACAAACCTATCTGGCCCGAGTTCGGTGTATATAAGGTGGCTAGCGTAATACGTTCACCCTCATAGGTGCCTTTAACGCCCAGAAACCATCCCCCAAAACCCCTCTTGGTTTCTATTGCTGTGAGGCGAGTGCCTTCCCCAGGAGAATGCCCACCCCCTCCTTTTTAGTACTTCTGTGGGAGGACCAGTAGTTACTTCCAATTTCCTTCCCCTTATCATCGATTTCTTCCCCTGTTTGTAGTGTGTTTCCTGTAAGAAGAGGACCATTAATCGCTGTTTGCGGAACATGTTGCTAGTAAGAGATCTCTTGTTCTGGGAGCTTAATCCTTTAACGTTCAGTGTGCCTATTCTTCCCTCAACCATTGTCGTTATTCGTCTCATGCTCTTTGAACCCCTTTGTGTAATTTCTGTGTAGAACCTGTTGTGGAACAAAAGGCCATGGCTCAAACTGGCTTTCCCCTTTCCCCTTAACCCCCCCTTTTTCCCTTTACCCACCCCCTGCCTGTCCCTTGTCCCCTCCCTCCCTTACCCATTTTGCAAGGCGTTCGTCTCTGTCTCCCAACACTCGTTGGGGTTAGTCAATGATCAACCAGGGATACTACCCTGGCCCCGGGAATCTCAGTGGTAGGGAACATTCCCTCCTGTCTTCCACTCGGGAACATTTCCAAATTTCGATCAACACCGAAGTCCAAATGAAGGTCCCTCCGGCCGTGTTCCCCTCCTTATGCCCGTGACATACAGTTTGCCCCACCGACTGTGTGCCCATCAGGGAATTGGCATTCGGTGTGGGTCAAGAAGAGCCCTCCAGTCTCGGGGGCAGAGTGTGAAGACCTTGAAATACCCAACTTCTCAAGCCTCCCATCGGGTGGCTCTGCAACTTTGTATCATGCCCATTGAACGAAAACCTGCCACCCGTGGCATCACCTTAGGGCAACCTGTGTTCCCCCAGTCCTTAAGACCCACCCGGAATCGTGTAACCCACTGCAGTGCAGTGGTTAGTCTCATAACATTTCCGTTGTGTTCATGGGGACCCCCATGGCCTGCCGGGGGATGCCTCGTTTTCTGAAACTTCCGAGTGCCTTTCACCTTGAGCTTCCCCTGAGTTAGATCAGGGCCCTGCGGGGCCCGGCTGAGGTCCCTGTCACCTCCGCTCTGTTCTCTGGACGTCCCGGGGGGTCCCCAAACAAATCATCGATGGCTCTCTGGATGTCTTCCTCCGTTACGAGCTGGTGCATCTCCCCCTGCCACTCAAAAGCTAAGTGGAATGGGTGCCCCCAACGATATCGGACCCCCTTCTCCTGTAGCCATCTGGTGATGGCCCCGCATTTTTTCCTCTTCTGGAGTGTGAGGGCCGATAGGTCCTGGAAGATTGCCACCCTGGATTTTCCATATTGTATTTCTCTCAGGTTCTTTGCTCTTTCCAGTATCCTGGCTTTATCTCTGTAGTAGTGGAGTCGCGCCAGCACCGAGTGTGAGCCCCTTCCGCCTCCACCCGACCGGTGAACCCTGTCGATCATGACCATTTCTCCAGAGTCAGATCCTAGGACGATCCTGATGATGTCTTGTACCTTGCCCTCTAAGCCCACCTGGGTCTCCCCCTCCGCCTCCACCAGGCCGAAGATCCGCAGGTTATTTCTCCTTTCGCGGTTTTCCATGTCGTCAACCCTGAGGCGGAGTTCCTCCTCACAGCGTAGCATCTCCCTGAACCTTGCCTCCATCTGTGTTTCCAGGAGGTCGGTGGATGCTTGGTTGTTTTCCACCCCCTCCATTCGGTCCTCCAGCGTGGAGACCTTGGCCGTGCGGTTGGCCAACTTGTTCCCCATGTCCTTTCTCATCCCCCTTATTCCCCATGTCCTTTCTCATCCCCCTTATTTCGTCAAGGATCGTCTGGATGTTGTTCTGTATGGTGTTCATGTCCGGAGCCGGGGTGAAGGGGGCTCCAGTTTCCATCTCTAGATCTCCTGCTTTGAATTGGTATTTCACCAGGGTTTCTCTCCAACTCATGGGAATCCGCTCCCCCAGGTTTCTGTGGCTTCTTGGTGCACCCAGTGGTGTCTCTCCGGAACCAGGGCTTGCTCCCCCACCCCCACAGCGGCCCGCGTGTTCAGTTTTGTAGTGGGCAAATACTCATAGTCTATTTCACGTACCCGGGGTTTCGTCAAACTAGTTGACTCTGCTTTGTCACCGTCCCTGCGTGGGGCTTCTGCTGTCTTCCAGGCCTGACCCCCTGATTGTGCGTTGGATTCGGGCCGGTGCCCTGGGCAGTTCTAGTGCCTTCTTTATCACTCCACCCTGGGTCCCGGGTGGTTCCTTACTTGCTCCCCAGAGTCCGGGATCAGGAGTCTCCACTTATTTTGGCACCCCCCACCCACCTCCAGTGTGCCTCCCCCGTATGGTGAGGCGGGGCAGTGTCCCCGAGAAGCAGCCACTGCCGCTTTTGCTGTGACTTATTGCCAATCCTGGTGAGGCCCCAATTTGTGTGTGGGTGCAGGTGGGTATTCGTCGGGCTAGCGGTCCCCTGGGTGCTCACCTGGGCTCAGTGGTCCATGTGGGTGTTTGGGGCCGCCTCTCAGTGGTTGGGTAGGGCGATGGGGTTGGGACCCCCTGCTCTGGGGTTTCTTATGTGGCCCTGCGGTGAAGAATCAAGTTCCAATGTCTTCTGTGTTACGGGGGCGTTGTGCGGTTTAGGCTTAGGCGGGAGAAGGGTGGCCCAGACGCGCTCTCGCGTCAGCCCGGGCCTGCAGAGGAATCCGCTGGGGGGGGGGTTTGTAACCCCGGTGGCTGCGGTGTGGTCGAGGCTTGTCCTCGGCTCCACCCGCCGCCCCTCTCAATGCTGCCTCATCCTTCCGTGTCCTCCTAGTTTCTGCGGCGGTCTACCCAGTTGTCCCACGTTATGGGGCTTAAGTGGGGAGGTGGGTGCTGGGGCACGCTCCTGCGTCAGCCCAGGTAAACAGAGAGGTCCACTAGTGGGGGCAAGGAGAGGGAGACAGCGCCTCAGGTGCTCGTGGGTTGCCGGGCCCCGGGTATGTATGGGGCTGCACCAAGTCTCCGTCCGCCGCCCGTCTCGATGTTGCCTCAGGTCCTTTGGTCTCTCCGTAGACGGAGAGCGGATGGATCTTCATTGTGTGGCCTCCTCCAGCTGGCGTCTTGGGGGGGCTTGGCTCTGCCGCGGGGTGTCTCCGCACGATCTCCGGCGGCCGAACAGGTAGCCTGGATGGGGCAGTGGACTCCTCCCCTTCAGGGTGGGGGGCAGCTCTGTGGCCTGTGTTCTTCCTGTGGGGGAAGGGGAGCTCCAGAGCCTGCCCTCGGTCATCTCCGGGCCGGGGGCACCTCCCGGTCCCGTTCAAGCGCTCTTGGACACTCCACCAGTTCCGAATTCAGAATTTCATATCTTGGAAAGGGTTATGTTCCTTTAGCTGGCGTCACTCCTCAGATATCCCGGGGCCGTACAGGGAGCTTGTGGATCAGGCTGCCATCTTGCCAGTGCCCGCAGGTGGCCTCAAGCCCCATTATTGATAATCTGATCTGCACCGATGTAGCAGAGTGCAATTTATAAATAATGTCTGTTAGACTTGGTGGACATTGTGCTTTGATAAGTTTATCCATTAATTGTAATCTCGCTACGGAATCGAAAGCAGATTGCAGATCAATAAAGGCAAAGTAAATGGGAACTTTAGAATTATGGGCCTGTTTTTTAAATGCATTTAATGTGAATAGGTTTATCATGGTCCCCATGCCAGTGACAAATCCTGTTTGGTTTGGATCCTGTTGTTTGGCTTGATCTAACCAAAGGTTGAAATCACGTAATACTAGGCGTGTAAAGATTTTCCCAGGAGTGTCGAGGAGTGCTATCGGGCGATAATTTGCCGGCAGTCCTCGGTCGTCTTTCTTGAAAATGGGGACGATGAGAGATGTACACCATGACTTTGGGATTTTTTGCGTTTGAAGTATTTGTTTAGAAATGCTGTTGAGGATGATGGCCCATTGTTTCGGATGTTCTTTTAACATATAGTTTGTGAGGCCATCAGGCCCTGCTGCACGTGAACTTGCGGATTTGATTATTAACTCTTCTATGATTTCCTCCGAGCATTCCAGGATCCACGAGGAGTCACATTGCATTATGTATTGATAATTATCGAATTTTTCATCTAGATATAATGCAGAAAAATGTGCTACCCATTGTGCTTCCGATACAACATTCAGCTGAGTGTCCACTTGCTTTTGCCCAGTTCTTTCATTTAGCAACTTCCATATTTGTGAAGCATTTTTACTGGAAATTGAAGACATGAACGTTTTGTTGTCGTTTTGAAACATGCTAGCCTTGCATGAACGAATCCAATTTCTATATCTGCATTTGATAGATTTTTTAGCTTGTTGTCTCTCGTCATATGGGAGTTTGCAAACAGATCTTAGAGCCTTTCTATAAGTTGTCTTTGTTTGTTGAAGATAATAGTCATAAGTATGACTATGGGCCTCATTACACGGTAGGTGGTAACCATGGCGCTATTAGCGCCATGGTTGTCGCAGGTATTTTACCGTGTACGCCTTGGTGGATGGCGGAATTACCGCCGTACTCCAAGGTGAGCGGGGGCGGTAATTCCCCATTCACCAAGGCCCTTCCCCATTCCCATTTTTGCCCCCATAGGGCATAATGGGAATGGGGAAGGCGCTAATTACGGTACCGCAAATTGCGGTACCGTAATTAGCACCAAGGTCCCTTTGCAGGTTCGTTTTTTAACGTCTGCTAAAAGCAGGCATTAAAGTACCAACTCGCAAAGGGACCTTGTAATAAGGCGGTAAGGGTTAACGGTCACCGGTACCCTTACCGGTGATCGTTAACCGTTACCGGTGACCATTAACCCTTACCGCCTACCATGTAATGAGGCCCTATGTTTCTTTGTCCTGAGATCTTGAAGGTTGTTCAGATTTTTGAACGGGTCTAAAGTGCCCACATATGACTCAAAATCGGGTCCTAATTGATTAATTTGTAGTTAAGCATTCAGCATCTTTAGTTTGTCATGTGTCCACCTGAAGCGGGATCTGGCGTTGTTAATAATGAGATTCTTTGTCATCCATTGTTGTTTTTGTATAGTAGAATCATTATCCCAAGAGCAGGTTAGGGTTAACATATGGTGGTCACTTGTAGACTGTTTTATGATTGCGAATTTCTTTGCCCTCATAAACAGACCTTCTGAGAGAAACATATAATCAATGATACTTTTCGCGGATCCTCTTTGCCATGTGGGCTGGGCTAGTATGTCTCCCAGCAGAGAGCCATTCCCCATTCTCAGGCATCCATCTTGCATAAAGTGTTTGAGTCTCATGATTCCTTGTGGGTTATTTCTTTTATCTGGATCTAGGATTTTAAGATTAAAATCGCCCACAACTATGGTCGCCATGATGTTATTTGTTTTGGCTATAGTTTCAAGCTAGGTGGATAGATCTTTGTAGAAAATGTTATCTGAGATGGCAGCTGGATTTCTGTATAGATTGATCAAAGCTATATCTTGACTGCCATTTGATATTTTAACCACTTGGGTAAAATTGTTCAGAGATGCCCAAGGTTGCAATGTAAAACCTGCACTGATTTTAACAGCAACCATCGGTCGTCCTTTCACAGAAGGTATTGCAGATAACAAGGTTACTTCGTCGTCATCCCAAATCGGCGGTGTTGTCATCCACGTCTCCTGAAGGGCGACTATTTCGGAATCATTTATGCCTTCGTTTGGTCCGATTGCAGGTGGTGATTCCCTTTGGAATTCCAACTAAGTAGGGATACAATTTTCCTGGGCGCATCGGGTAATGGTTATGCTTTTGGTTCGAGTTCACAAAATGCACACTGACAATCTGGTTGTGTTGTCTGTGATGCTTGTGGTTGCTCTCTTAAAGATGTCTGATCCTTAGGCTCGTAGGCTGGTCGTTCTGGATCTTGTGCCAACAGGAATCCCATCCCGAAAAGTGGCATTTTAGGCCTCCACAGGGTATTCAAAACTAGTCCTAACTTGATCCACAAGCGCACGATCGATAGGTTGCTATCACATAAGAATTCGACCTGGTCAATGTAAGCAGACGAAATATCTTCCAATTCATGTATCTCATTGAATATGTTCAAGATGCTACTCCTACAAAGTTCATACTTTTCATACGGAGCATTGCGACACTTAAGTATCAGTGTATGATAATTTATTAAGTTATTTTTTTATGCTCATTCCTAGATATTTTTTCATTACCATTTCTTCTTATTTGATCTTGTGTCAGTTTCGCCATGGTGTTGAATACTTTTTCATAACCATATCTTTGTTTGATAGTGAGTGCGTGTCTCCATTGTATTGGATCGCTTTTGTATCTTGGGAGAAGTTAATGAATGTATGGCTGCATTATGATCTTGCACTGTGATCTTTATTTGGTTTATGTTTAAATGAGAGCCAACTCTGCAGTTTTCTTGAGGTTTTTCATAGTGGCAGCTGAGGTTATGTCATTTAACCGTTGTAAGAGATAAGCATCTACCGCTGCTTTGATGGAACCTATTCGGGCATCTATATTTGAATGTTCTTGTGGTTTCTGTGCGGTTTTTGTTATCGGTGCCGCAAGCTGTACAGGAGCCGCTTTCTTCGGTGACACATTCTCCTTTGGCACATTCACTCGCTCAGCCACTGCTCTCTCTGTAATTGCAACTAATTGGTCCAGTGCTGAGTGAACTGGAGACGGCATCTTTATTGGAGATTGTTGATTCGTTATGAGCACATCTTGAGGTCCTTTCGAACGGGACGTTTCAACTATTGGAGCCACATTTGGGATTGAATCGGGTTTATTGCAAGATGAGACAGGTTTCGTGAGATCTATCATTGGCGTTTGAATTTTAGCCTTTAAAGTTTTAAAGTCGTATTTTGATAGGGTTTTGAGATGAAGTGTCTCGGACGTCCTTTGGCACGGGAACGTTTATTGAAAACGTCATAGATTTCTTGACAAGAAGCTTGTTGAGGGTCAGTAGGTTGGTTCTCTATACTAATCCAGGATGAGTTTGGTTCGACAACTACGCCCTCTCCACATTCCACCGGGCGAATTATTTGTGTAAATGTCGGCAAAGCAGACACTGCAGCGCCTTCTACAGTGTTTTGTACGCTCTGTAATCGCACATCTCTACCTTCCATAGGTTGAAGGGATGACTTTGCTGGACTGGGCAAACAAGGTTTTTTTTTCAATCCAATCCACAATTTTTTTAATTTGACATGATTGCAGTTTAAGATTCAACTCAAGAGATTCAAACAACATAAATAAGCTTTTAATCGTTGTATTCACTGCAGTAAGAGTAATTTCAATCAATCCATCGCTCGTTTGTTCTGTAATTTGCTCCATGGATGGTAAACGACGCCTCGGAGTCGGTTGTGTGTAAGAGGCAGCAGATGAAATACTGGAGTCCATGGAACATCGTGCGTTGTAATCTGGCGATATTGTGATTGAAGAAGTAGTTATGTTTCTAACACTGGCATGGATTGAAAAGTCTGAAAAGACCTCATCACTTTCTGTAATTTCTTCTACACATGTTAATTGCGGCCTTTGCGTTTTTTTTTGTTGACAGGTGATTTCATTATTTGCAAAATGGTGTTATCTAACATAAGTTGCTTCTGGGCTTGAAGTTCTTTTTCTGTATCTGTTATACCATTGTCGCTAGTTTCAGCGTTACATTTATCAAAATTCATTTTCAACATTGTTTTGGACAGTCTTCAATGCGTTGGCAGAGCTCTTCGGCAGGGCACAGAACGACTGTATGTCTTTATTAAGACTCAGCGCCAGTGCTACTGGCGTGAGCGTTATCGATTTGCGTGAAGAGGCACGCTTCGGTTTTGCTGAGGTTTTGGATGCGTTTGCTGCTGGAGTCAGTGGGAGCTCCGGAAGGTCCGGCATATTGGATTTAAGCTTGTGTACTTCCATAAAAGGTATTTAACCGATTGACTCTTTATGTAATTTTTACTCTGGTCCTCCACTTAAAAAATGAAAGAGGTAACAAAAGAAAAATAAAATAAAAATAATAGAAATATTGAATAAAGAAGTAATTCAAATCAACAACTAATCCTTAATTCTCCTGTAGTAATAAGCATAAAGTTTGAATGAAATACAATAATCATACGTGCTCATATGGAACTATTAAACCATAGTAACAGACCGTAACTCTGCAGCTCCGCAGTTAAGTGGCCAAGCAGTACTTGAAGGTACTTGCTACGGTGCACGCGTGCAGTGCACGCGCCCCCTTGATTATATACATGTCTTCAAAAGGGCGTGACAGCAATAGAGCACACAAAGCCTGCTGGTAAATGCAGTCCTTTTTATAAATTAAAGTCCTTGACCGCTGAATGAAAGTCTTTGTCAATGCAGCAGGCAAGGGTTGAACGGCCAAGCAGTACTTGAATATTAACAACAATGTATCAAATACATCAATTATAAATAGCATCACCATGCATTTCACAATTTCACAATACACCATAACAAAACAATACAAAATACCAAATTAGAATACCAAATACAAAATCCACAATAATAGTCACAAATAAATAAAACAAGATATCACCATTTTTACATTGATTAATGTGAAGACCATGAATGGTAGAAAATGCAGCTATTCAGAGACAATGTTTCAGATAGAATATTTCTACTTAACAATATTTAAGCCGAGTGGAGCATATCACCCTGATAATCTGGTAAAATTGCTTCAAGGAAATGTACTGCTGCTACTTTCACTCGCAACCTGGGACTTGAGAATATCGCTTTCCATAAGACATTAGAGTTCACCGGGCTAGACCAAACAAATAAATCTCTAAAGAACCTCTGTCGCATTGATAATAACAATGGACAATCAACAATAAGATGTTGTAAGGACTCAACTTGAAGAGCATTACGGCAGTGTTGACAAAAATTCTGATTTAAGGTTATTTGTTTTCGCCTATACAATATTTTTCGAGTATGCCAAAGGTTAAATCTAAATCTCATATATTGACTGCGTATATGAGGAGAAGGGCCTTGGATCAGATAATCTGCCATAGATCTACATTTCTTGTGCCCAAAGAGGGAAACATCAAAATCCTTATATGCAGTACACAGTGAGTTATTACAGATCCAGTCATGTTGAAAGATTTTCATCTTTGCACGGCCCGGATTGTTAACCAACAAGTCCACGATCACCGTGGCATCTGCTAAAGCATTCAATATGCATTTACGCCAACTGACTGGAAAATCATTTTCAGATTTTAGAAGGTGAAAATCAATTATGCCCAGCATGTTGTGTGTTCCTAGATTTATCAAACATTTCCTCAGTAGTGAAGCCATTTTCCAAAGTACCTGTGAATACAGAGATAAGGAACCCAATTCAAAGCTTATCAGAGGAAGCAGTGTTCAAGATGGTAACCTTAGGGAGTGTCTCCAGAACCTTGCTTCCAACAGGTCCCAAAATGTCCTCCTCTTTGGGAACAAGGCTTCAACACCATATAATAGACTTGGGATTACTTTTTGTTGGTAAAATAACATTATATCCATACAAGAGAATTTACCAAAATTATAAGCAAGCAATTTTGCTTGCGATGTCAGACTTTGTAAATCAGGTTATTCCCAAAGCAATACTTTGCCTCAGCTTCGGAAAATAAGAGAGGCGTGGCAATCATGATAGAAAAAGATACCCCTTTTGTTAAAAAGGACATCCAGAGGGATCCTGACAGGCAGTCTTCTCAGAATGTGTATGTGCAGCTTTCAAAGAACATGTGTGGGCAATTTTCAATAAACACTTGGGAGCTGTTTTCATTCTAGATATGTGTGCAATTGTCAATCTATGTGTGCGTGTGTGTGTGTGTGTGTGTGTAGTTTTGAGTTTACATGTGCTTTTGAGCTGGAGATGTATTTTTCTCCAGTAACAGGTACCTTGTCAAACCCCCAAAGCCCTTTTACATTATGTGAGTCTGCCTGTGTATTCAAAGACAAGAGACTGCAAGGGTTTAACAATGTGCATGATTTTCAATTAATAGAATCCTTTGTGCTCATTTTGGTTGAACAAACATCTAATGTTTGAATAGACTCACAGTGGGTGCACATTTACATGATATCACATTAGACAATAGTGTGTCTCGTTTATACTGTAGCATGTGTGAGAGTCTGTGTTGGCATGAGCCACGTATTCTATTAAATAGTGCCTAATCTTAGAAAAGCGTTCTACAATTAAGTTACACCAAAATGATGTGTGTTTTAAATGGCACCTTTCAACACAAAATGCATTGGGTTTTACATAAATTACATCTCATTTTTGTACTTCATGTAAATGGGAGACACATGGTACCATATATATTTTTTCACGTAAAATTCGGATTGCTTTATTCATTTGTAATTTACAATTACAAGTGTGATTTCAAATTATTATTTTTTTAATATTTATTTTTTAAGAAGGATTCACGTCTCACAAAAGCATATATCACAACAGTACATAATGATCGGCCCAGTCGAGCGATATAGTAGCTGTTGGTATGGTACATCAATATTAAAGGTCAAACCAATCAGAGAAAGCAACAGAGACTTAAACTGGCAGTATTGCGCTCTACATTGTAGGCACCAATTCCTCCACCACCACCTCCGGACTTTGAGCCAGTAGGTATTTCACTAAGGGCCCTCATATGTTCTTAGGCCTAGTCCGTGGCCCACAGAGAGCACCATATTCCCTGTCAATGTCACTCAACCACACCATGTCATCTAGCCATGCTCAAATGGTAGGGGGAGCCCTGTTGGTCCACCGCAATAAACCCACATCTTTGAGACACAATCATGCTAGTAGCCAAAAATTTGCGGCCAGTGCCCGAAACCCCCAGTAGCCAGCCGAACATACAGCATAGCAATTTGTAGGCCACAAAATGGTCCAATATGCTAGAGAGAGCACCCGCCACCCCTATCGAAAAATCTCACAACTGGGGACACAGTCACAGCATGTGAAGGAAATCAGCCGGATAAGTCCACCATCTTGGGCAAATATCACTTTTAGCAAGGTCAAAAAGGCGCAGCCAGGCAGGCGCCAGGTATACTCTATGAAGGGTCTTAAACTGGATCAACAGGTATTTGAATGCCCCATTACGGGACTGCTCGCATAGCAGTGCCTGAGGCTTGTCTGTAAACACAAACCCAGTGTCTGTTTCCCAGCGCTGTTTACACTTCAAGGCCTCCCGGGGGAGTCATGCTGCACTTGGCCATATATGGTAGAAACAATCTGCTCGGCTAAGGCCGAATTTAAGAGATACTGCAATATTGGAAGCGACGGGGGTGAATCAGGAATGTAGGAGACCTCACTTTAAGCACTGCCCGCACGTGGAAACACTGCATCCATCCACAGAGGACATCACCCATCTTGGCCATGAACAATTCCTGGAATACAAACACCCCATTTATTTTTTATTTTTTTATTTTATATATTTGTTACACACCCAGACCCTCGGGTGTCACGGCGTGGTTATAAGACAGCTTAGAAATTAGTAAAATTCCAAACATTACATTACATTTACAGAGTATTCACAGCAATATACGACAACTTAAAAATTAGTAAAATTCAAAACATTACATTACATGATATAAATTACAGCGTATTCACAATTACAGAGTATTCACAGCAATATACAATGGACTAAATATTCACAACCGTATACGATGGACGGGGTCCTATCTTTGCGTGCTAATATTGGTTGAATAACGATGTTTTTAACTGTTTCTTGAAGACCGTGAATGAGGGTGCTTTTTTGATGTTAATGGGTAGGGAGTTCCAGTGTTTGGGGGCTAAAGTGGTGAAGCTGCTGCCCCCTACTCTAGTGGTTTCGAATTGGGGGGGGTCCAAGAGGAATTTGTCATCAAGACACATGTCTGCCATAGTGCTTATCCCGACACCCCTCCATTCCTGAACCAGGGCTTCATCGCAGGTAGGCCCAAGACACTCAATATTCAAGAGCTGTAGCCCCGGATCATATGGGATGTCCACTCCTAGCCTCTTAACTATCCTATTCCAGTTGTGCACTGTGCAAGCCACAGGATCGAGTTCACACTTATCAGCCACCTTCCTTGACACTCGCACACCCTGAGCTGCAAAAGGGCACACCAAGCATTTTCAATCCTCACATGTGGGTATGCTGGGGACCCCAGCATCCAATTGGACACAAATTGCACTTGCGCTGCTAGGAAATATAACTCCATATCTGGCACACATACTCCACCACGGTCCCACGGGACGACCAAGGTGTCCCAGCGAATCCTGGGGAGTTTCGGGTGCCATGCAAGCCTCCCCAGTAAGGCCTTCAAATCAGCAGAAAATGCTGCTCCCGGCCACACCGGGATGTTCTGAAACAAATACAACAGTTTGGGGACCACCATCATTTTGGCAATGGCAAACCCCAGAAGGGTCAGAAGCAACGTACACCATTTTTCCACCTTCTTGCTCGGGCCTTCAGGTATTTCAAGTTATTATCCTCCAGCAGAGACTTGGAGTTCCTGCTGACCCATATGCCTAAATACTAGACCAACAATTGCTCTCACCTATACCCTCCAACATCAGCTGGCCTAACCGTAAAACCTCATTAAGCAAAAATAGAATGGATTTGGACCAGTTGACACAGAGACCCGAGTTTTGACCAAATACAGCAACTTCTTGCGACAAGGGATGCAGGTTTACCCGGGTTCCTTGAAATATAAAATCGCATAATCGGTGTACGACACCAGCTCATTGGTCCCCCCATTGCTAAGCCACGTCCCAGGGGGAACTACCGCAGCCTGAATGCCAGAGGTTCTATTGCCAATGCAAAAAGTAAGAGATAGCGAGCACCCCTGCCTAGTGCCACAGCCCGAGTCAGAGGCCACAGAGTGTTTCCCAAACAACCCAACCTCAGCTGTCACGCCAGTATACAGAAGTATACAGAAGTCTCACCGCTGCCAGAAAGGGTGCTCGGACCATGTAAGGAACTCATGGTGGCAACAGTAAAGACAGACATAAGTGATCACAGTTCAGGGATGTCTATTGAACTTTATAATGGGTGACACAAACGCCCAATCTAAACCTAAATTTAAGATAGGAGCAAGGTACGACCATCAAATAATAATAAGCCAGTCCTAGTGGCGTCTTGTCAAATAAAAAGGGCCTATACTAAAAAAAAAAACAATTGCCAATTCCTTACTGCTAAATTACAAAAAGAGTGCGGGATCATTTTCACCAGAAAAGAAAGAAGTGTTCACAAAATGAAGTCAGGATGGTATGGCTGCGTCCCCCTTCCCCGTGTTTGAAGCACAGACAAGGGGGGGCTCTCGAGCAGAGCACACTCCTTGGCCTTGTCAGCATGAGGTTCACACATACACACGTTCTTTGTCTTTCAGATTCCTTGCGTTGATAAATGTTGCCACTTGCAACCTTGGGCTCAACACAGTTCTGTTTACTATCAATATCCTCCAACTCACCAGCTGTGTTGAACCCATGGGCTTCTTTGTTCTCTGGAGTCATGGATAGTACCACAGTAGTCAGCTTGCCTCTCCGCCCCTGTTATCAAAGCGGGAGGCCCCTGTGTATCATTGACGTCTGCTGCTTCACACGCCAGCTGTAGCGCAGGTCTTATGATTTCCCTTTTAGAGGCTTTGCAATTTTCAGTTGAAAAGGGCAAGGACGATTCCCCCTTCGTCATCCTTCCAGGTCTCATCTCCTTTCTTGTCCATTTGAACTGCTGGTTTGGTGTAGCTGTCTCCTTGTGCGTTCAGCGTGGCTCTAAGTGTGCTTTCATGCGCTTTTTTTTATCCCTGTGGGAAGGTAAAGGGCCGTTAGGTTTGCGTGGTTATTGTCAATTGTCTGACCCATGTGTTGGGACGTGTCAGGTAAACAGCTCTGGTGTTAGTCTGTTGTCTATTACTGTATAAGAAAGTGTTGGTGTGGAAAAAGAGGGGGCTGGGGGCAGAGCTTCTAAATATCCTACAGGGTAGGATGGGGAAAAGGTGTTACATGAAAGGGGATACTGCGTCTTAACCCTCAGTGTCCCATTTCCACTCCCGAAGACCCCTCACCCAAGTGATCCTCCCCCACTGGTCCACCCCCAGGAACTAGATCCAATAGTAATGGCCGTGTCCTGGCCACCTGGACGACAGAACTCCGGGACCAGCGGATGAGACACCTTCGGGTTTCTCACAACCCCCACTGCCTTCAATACCTCAAAAAGGTAACACACGCAACTGGAACGACTTTTCCATATCGATAAATGCTGCGACCGCCTACACATTGGGGTCTATTTGAGCTAATGCATCAAACAGCCAGCAGAGGTTCAGCGAGGTCAATCTCCCTGGGATAAACCTGGAATGGTCCCGGTGAATAATTTCTGAAATGAGCGGAAGCAGTCTGTCCACCAGGACCTTAGCAAATATCTTGGTATCTAGATTAATAAGGGATATTGGGCGGTATGAAGCACACTCTAATGGGTCTTTCCCATCTTTAAGCACCAAAGCCGCCTCCGGAGTTGAACTTCGGTAGTGATGCTGCCTCCAAGTATTCAGTTAAGTCACCTGCGGACAGGGGTCCCCGCGACTTGCACACTCGTACAAAATACTCCTGAAAAGCATCAAGGATGGTGTTGGACTGCAGTACCACACACCCGTCTGATCTGCGTATTGCCGCGATATCGCAGGCCTCCCCCTCCTATCACAACATTGCCGCTAGTAAGCGACCAGACCTACCTTCCTCTCTATATCACTGTACCATCGCCGGCGGCGCCAGCTATTTGACCTCCCAGTCGGCCAAGTCATTGAATCGGTCCAGAGCCTGCCTCAACCCAGCCCTGTCCTCCGCATCACCCACCAACGACATTGTAGTCTCTGCAACCTTGATCTCATCTTCCACCTCTTGCAGCTAGACATACAGCCACCCCAGAGGACTACCTTGAACACCTTTCATATAGAGGCCACCCTGCGTACAGAGCCTCTATTATTCTGAAAATGTGAATGCACAATACTGACCATCTCACTCTGAAACACTATGTCCAACATGGCGTGGCTTTG
Source organism: Ambystoma mexicanum (assembly GCF_040938575.1). Classification (NCBI taxonomy): domain Eukaryota; kingdom Metazoa; phylum Chordata; class Amphibia; order Caudata; family Ambystomatidae; genus Ambystoma; species Ambystoma mexicanum. The sequence goes on along the minus strand of NC_090928.1, from coordinate 1,117,955,265 downwards.
AATCGCCAGTGAGGTCTAGGCACCCCCTCCCGGCCCATGTCCAGCGACCACAGGATAGGGGAGTGATCTGACAGGGTTCTCTGGAGCAACACACAGTCAAGCATCATATGCAGTCTTCCTAGCTAGTCCCTCGGGATCTGTCATCCAGGTGGCCTGGATACTACCATTGGTACTGGATCCAGTTCCTGGGGCTGGACCGTTGAGGGAGGATCACCTGGGTGGGGGTCCTTGGGGAGTGGGGGTGGGACACAGACGGGTGAGACACGGTACCTCTCTTCTTTCAACACCTTTTCCCCATCCTATCACGTAGAATATTCCAAAACACTGCCCCCTCCTTTACCGACACAAACACTTTTGCACAACACGAAAGACAACAGACTAACACCAGAGCATTTATCTGACAGGTCCCAATACAAGGATCAGGCAAAGTAAGGCAATTGAGCAGAATTACACACACCTGACAGCCCCTTCCCTTCCCCACAGGGATAACAGGTGGAGCACAAGAGCACAGGATGAGCAAGGCAGACCGCACAATGTGAAGGCTAACTCAGCACGGCAGTACAAAAGGAGGAGAAAGACAGCGAAAACTGAGAGGGTGATAGGGAGAGAAGTAACCTTGTCCTTTCCCATCCAGGCCCGTGAAACCTCTGCAGACGGAAACATAAGACCACAAACAAAGGCCAGCGTGTGTTGCAGCAGATGTCTACGGTACTCCAAAGCCAAGCGGTTCATCACGGCTGGTGAGTCGAGGAAAATGTCGATAAGAAACAGAACTGTGTTGATTGAAAAGTAGCAAGAGCTAAATTGAACTTTGAAAAACAAAAGAGAGGGGGGAACCAGGAACAGAGGAGGCTGGCACCACGTGGGTGTTGGTGAGAGTGAACCCGGAGGAGGGAAGCCGAAAAAAAGGGCGAAGCTGAAAGAACTGTTTAAAAAGACATTCAGATTTAAGAAAGCAAGAAGTATTGCAAGACAAGGGGAAGGATCCGAGCCCGGTCGAGAGAGATCTAGGGGTGGAAAGCTGTCACCCAAAGTTCACTGAGAAGGGAACTGTCTTATGAATTTGTTGAATACAATTACTGAGGGGTTTGCGCCCAGAAGAGGGGGATCCAGGAGCGAAGTCGTCACCCAAAGAATAAGTGAGGCAGCACTTTGTGTTTCTTTGTTGTGGAATGCATCGGGCCCTCAAGGGCAAGAGACTATTTATAGAAAAGAGACTTCACCGTTGAAGAGCCTGATAGCTGGAACGGAATTGTCAGTTTGTGCTGAGAAAGATTGAGCATGTGCTGTACCGGCTGGAACGGAACTGTCAGCTCATGCTGGGAAGGCTCGAGCATGTGCTGTACTCCGAAGGCCCACCTTGTCCCGTACCAAAAACGTGGGGAAGGAAGACCCCTGGTAATCACATCCTGACTTATGATTTGAGAACACTTCTTTCTTTATTGATACCCTATCCTACACTCTGTCATTTAGTTGTAAGGAATTGGCAATAGGATTTTGTTAGTATAGGCCCTTTTATTTTGACACAATGCCACTAGGACTGCCTTATTTTTCATTTGATGGACGCTTGCTCCCATCTTAGATTTAGGTTTAGGTCAGGTGTTTTCCACCCTGCATTTATTGTTCAATAAACACCCTTGAACTGTGATCACTTGTGTCTGTCTTTACTTTTGCCACTAGGGGTTCCTTACATATGGTGTCAGGTATGGGATATGACTCAATTGAAACTAATTGGGGAACCCTACAATTTCAAAATGTTAGTCAGGGATCCTCTAGCCCTTCCATTGCCAAGGAATCAATAGGGTTTGATATCTGTAGCAGTAGAGAGCTACCATTCTCCCTGGAAAAAGAGGAATTGTTCCTGCAGACTTGGTTTTGATACCCCCCCCGGGGTGTTACATTCGATTGGCCCCAAAATCTGGCCTACCAGGGAAGTTTGAGATAGATGTCTTAGCAGGCATCATTGATCGCGACTTTAGGGGACATGTGAAGGTTCTCTTACAAAACCATGGCGAGATCCCTTTTGAGGTACGTCGGGAAGATCAAATTGCCCTGGGGATTTTGGATAGAGCTCTATTTCCTCAGTTTAAAGAAAGTGAACCAGATAAAACAGAAACAAGTAACTTGGGCTTCGGGGAAGCTGATGAACCAATTAATATCAAAGAAAGGAAGGAAGAGGAACTCACCATGTATCCCGACCTATCCTTCACCCAGCGAAATGATCCAGTTCTCGCTGAAGCATTTTTACAAGCCATTCCAGAAGAAGACTTAGAAAAGGGGTGTCCCTTTTTCTTTCTAAAACAAGGATTGCTTTACCGTAAAGAAACCTCCCCAGAAGGTATGGTAAACACGCAACTGGTCATACCCAAAAGCCATCGAAAGGTTGTACTAGAATTTGCATATTCTCACCTTACCCGGGGGGGGGGGGCATTTAGGAAAGACTGAAACCCAGGCACATATTGGTGGAAAGTTTTACTGGCTAGGTATTGACGCCGATGTAAAAGCTTTCATACAAAAGTGCAAAATATGTCAAAAGACCAGAACGCACATTCCATCACCTGCCCCTCTGAACCTGTTGCCGATTATAGAAATCCCTTTTTCAAGAATTGGTATTAACATAATTAGACCACTGGAAACTTCCAGATTAGGCAACAAATATGTCCTTGTATTCGTGGATTATGTAACACGATATCCTGAGGCATTCCCAATGCGAAATAATAACACCCAGCAGATCCTTAAATATCTTCTGCCATATTTCTACAGGGTCGGTTTTTCCAAGGAAATACTAATGGAGAAGGGTTCGAATTTTATGAGTAAGCTCATGGCCGAAGTAGAAAGATTCAATTAAACCCTAAAACTAATTCTCTGAAAGCTGGTAGACAAGGCTGGGAAATATTGGGACCGAATGATTCCATGGGCACTATTTGCAGTGAGGAAAACTCCCCAAGCTTCCAAAGGTTTCTCTCCCTTTGAATTACTCTTTGGAAGAGAGCTGAGATATGTCCTGGACATGCTCCGAGAAACCTGGGAGGAACGAGAAGAGGCCCCTATTCCCATCTCGCAAACATCCACCCAAATGCGAGAACATATGAAGTTAGTCCGAGACTTAGTGTGTACTCATATGGAAAAGATCAGAGCCAACAAAAGGCCACTTATGACAAGAAAGGGAATTTAGGGGGTAATTCATAGAATTCAGCGCACAAGTGGCGCACGCGGCTGGCGCACAGTGTGCGCGTGCGAATCCCTGCGCCAGCCGCGTGCGCCAAAACCCATTTCTGTGCACAGCGTATTCATGGATTCCAGCTACCAAAACCAGCCGTGGCGCACAGTGGCGCAGCGACCCTGCAGCAGCGCCAGTTACGCCCCCAAGAACGCCTCTCGCGCAGGGAAAAGCCATCAAAATCCCCAATCCAGCGCAAAGGGCTGCGCTAACCCTGTACCAGCACGGCAAGCGGCCTACGTGTATCACTGGGGTGCGCGGGAAGTACCTCACGTCATTTCAGCTGGGTACGTGCATTTCAGGGGGGCGTGGGAAGTTCCACACGCGATTTCAGCACGGTACGTGTATTTCAGGGGAGCGCGGGAAGTTCCACACGCGATTTCAGCAGGGTACGTGTATTTCAGGGGTGCACGGGAAGTTCCACATGCAATTTCAGCAGGGTACGTGTATTTCAGGGGTGCGCGGGAAGTTCCACATGCGATTTCAGCAGGGTACGTGTATTTCAGGGGTGCGCGGGAAGTTACACACGCGATTTCAGCAGGGTACGTGTATCACAGGGGTGCGCTTGAAGTTCCACACGCGATTCCATCAGGGTATGTGTACATCAGGGGTGCGCGGGAATTTTCACACGCGATATCAGCAGGGTACGTGTATTCCAGGGGTGCGCGGGAAGTTCCACACGCGAATGTCCAGGCTACGTGTATTTCAGGGTGCGCGGGAAGTTTCACACGCGATATCAGCAGGGTACGTGTATTCCAGGGGTGCGCGGGAAGTTCCACATGCAAATGTCCTGGCTACGTGTATTTCGGGGTGCGCGGGAAGTTCCACACGCGAATCTCCTGGTTACGTGTATTTCGGGTTGCGCGGGAAGTTACACACGCGAATCTCCTGGCTACGTGTATCTTGGGGTGCATGGGAAGTTTCACACGCGAAGTCAGCAGGGTATATGTATATCAGGGGTGCGCGGGAAGTTACACACGCGAATCTCCTGGCTACGTGTATCTTGGGGTGCGTGGGAAGTTTCACACACGAAGTCAGCAGGATACATGTATGTCAGGTGTGCGCGGGAAGTTACACACGCGAATGTCCTGGCTACGTGTATTTCGGGGTGCGCGGGAAGTTTCACACGCGATATCAGCAGGGTACGTGCATATCAGGGGTGCGCGGAAAGTATCACACGCAATTCCATCAGGGTACCTGTATTACAGGGGTGCGCGGGGAGCACCACACGTGAATTGCATGTGTGGGTCCTCCCAGGTGTTCCCTCTACACCCTCCACGGCCCCTGCAGGTGGCTCACACCACAGGGGCCTACCCTGCACATGTCCTGCAGGCACCCCATCCACCATGGCCATGACCCCAGCCAACCCACATGTCAACTTGCACTACTGCCCACCAACGCATGTCCCCCTGCACCCGCAGCCACCAGGGGCACCCTCCTCCAGGCCCCCACCCATGTCCAACTCATGTTCCCCACCACCCCCACCCCCCAGCACTGTGGGGCACCTGCCAGCAGGCCCCCACCCATGTCCAACTCATGTTCCCCACTACCCCCACCCCCCAGCAGTGCAGGGGCACCCTCCACCAGGCCCCCACCCATGTCTCCCACCACCCCCACCACCCAGCAGTGCAGGGGCACCCTCCACCAGGCCCCCACCCATGCCCAACTCATGTTCCCTACCACCCCCACCCCCCAGCACTGTGGGGCACCTGCCAGCAGGCCCCCACCCATGTCCAACACATGTTCCCCACCACCCCCACCCCCTAGCACTGTGGGGCACCTGCCAGCAGGCCCCCACCCATGTCCAACTCATGTTACCCACCACCCCCACCCCCCAGCACTGTGGGGCACCTGCCAGCAGGCCCCCACCCATGTCCAACTCATGTCCCCACCACCCCCACCCCCCAGCAGTGCAGGGGCTCCCTCCACCAGGCCCCCACCCATGTCTCCCACCACCCCCACCCCCCAGCAGTGCAGGGGCACCCTCCACCAGGCCCCCACCCATGTCTACCACCACCCCCACCCCCCAGCAGTGCAGGGGCACCCTCCACCAGGCCCCCACCCATGTCCAACTCATGTCCCCACCACCCCCACCCCCAGCAGTGCAGGGGCAGCCTCCACCAGGCCCCCACCCATGTTTCCCACCACCCCCACCCCCAGCAGTGCAGGGGCACCCTCCACCAGGCCCCCACCCATGTCCAACTCATGTCCCCACCACCCCCACCCCCCAGCACTGTGGGGCACCTGCCAGCAAGACAACGGACTAACACCAGAGCATTTATCTGACAGGTCCCAATACAAGGATCAAGCAAAGTAAGGCAATTGAGCAGAATTACACACACCTGACAGCCCCTTCCCTTCCCCACAGGGATAACAGGTGGAGCACAAGAGCACAGGATGAGCAAGGCAGACCGCACAATGTGAAGGCTAACTCAGCACGGCAGTACAAAAGGAGGAGAAAGACAGCGAAACCCGAGAGGGTGATAGGGAGAGAAGTAACCTTGTCCTTTCCCATCCAGGCCCGTGAAACCTCTGCAGACGGAAACATAAGACCACAAACAAAGGCCAGCGTGTGTTGCAGCAGATGTCTACGGTACTCCAAAGCCAAGCGGTTCATCACGGCTGGTGAGTCGAGGAAAATGTCGATAAGAAACAGAACTGTGTTGATTGAAAAGTAGCAAGAGCTAAATTGAACTTTGAAAAACAAAAGAGAGGGGGGAACCAGGAACAGAGGAGGCTGGCACCACGTGGGTGTTGGTGAGAGTGAACCCGGAGGAGGGAAGCCGAAAAAAAGGGCGAAGCTGAAAGAACTGTTTAAAAAGACATTCAGATTTAAGAAAGCAAGAAGTATTGCAAGACAAGGGGAAGGATCCGAGCCCGGTCGAGAGAGATCTAGGGGTGGAAAGCTGTCACCCAAAGTTCACTGAGAAGGGAACTGTCTTATGAATTTGTTGAATACAATTACTGAGGGGTTTGCGCCCAGAAGAGGGGGATCCAGGAGCGAAGTCGTCACCCAAAGAATAAGTGAGGCAGCACTTTGTGTTTCTTTGTTGTGGAATGCATCGGGCCCTCAAGGGCAAGAGACTATTTATAGAAAAGAGACTTCACCGTTGAAGAGCCTGATAGCTGGAACGGAATTGTCAGTTTGTGCTGAGAAAGATTGAGCATGTGCTGTACCGGCTGGAACGGAACTGTCAGCTCATGCTGGGAAGGCTCGAGCATGTGCTGTACTCCGAAGGCCCACCTTGTCCCGTACCAAAAACGTGGGGAAGGAAGACCCCTGGTAATCACATCCTGACTTATGATTTGAGAACACTTCTTTCTTTATTGATACCCTATCCTACACTCTGTCATTTAGTTGTAAGGAATTGGCAATAGGATTTTGTTAGTATAGGCCCTTTTATTTTGACACAATGCCACTAGGACTGCCTTATTTTTCATTTGATGGACGCTTGCTCCCATCTTAGATTTAGGTTTAGGTCAGGTGTTTTCCACCCTGCATTTATTGTTCAATAAACACCCTTGAACTGTGATCACTTGTGTCTGTCTTTACTTTTGCCACTAGGGGTTCCTTACATATGGTGTCAGGTATGGGATATGACTCAATTGAAACTAATTGGGGAACCCTACAATTTCAAAATGTTAGTCAGGGATCCTCTAGCCCTTCCATTGCCAAGGAATCAATAGGGTTTGATATCTGTAGCAGTAGAGAGCTACCATTCTCCCTGGAAAAAGAGGAATTGTTCCTGCAGACTTGGTTTTGATACCCCCCCCGGGGTGTTACATTCGATTGGCCCCAAAATCTGGCCTACCAGGGAAGTTTGAGATAGATGTCTTAGCAGGCATCATTGATCGCGACTTTAGGGGACATGTGAAGGTTCTCTTACAAAACCATGGCGAGATCCCTTTTGAGGTACGTCGGGAAGATCAAATTGCCCTGGGGATTTTGGATAGAGCTCTATTTCCTCAGTTTAAAGAAAGTGAACCAGATAAAACAGAAACAAGTAACTTGGGCTTCGGGGAAGCTGATGAACCAATTAATATCAAAGAAAGGAAGGAAGAGGAACTCACCATGTATCCCGACCTATCCTTCACCCAGCGAAATGATCCAGTTCTCGCTGAAGCATTTTTACAAGCCATTCCAGAAGAAGACTTAGAAAAGGGGTGTCCCTTTTTCTTTCTAAAACAAGGATTGCTTTACCGTAAAGAAACCTCCCCAGAAGGTATGGTAAACACGCAACTGGTCATACCCAAAAGCCATCGAAAGGTTGTACTAGAATTTGCATATTCTCACCTTACCCGGGGGGGGGGGCATTTAGGAAAGACTGAAACCCAGGCACATATTGGTGGAAAGTTTTACTGGCTAGGTATTGACGCCGATGTAAAAGCTTTCATACAAAAGTGCAAAATATGTCAAAAGACCAGAACGCACATTCCATCACCTGCCCCTCTGAACCTGTTGCCGATTATAGAAATCCCTTTTTCAAGAATTGGTATTAACATAATTAGACCACTGGAAACTTCCAGATTAGGCAACAAATATGTCCTTGTATTCGTGGATTATGCAACACGATATCCTGAGGCATTCCCAATGCGAAATAATAACACCCAGCAGATCCTTAAATATCTTCTGCCATATTTCTACAGGGTCGGTTTTTCCAAGGAAATACTAATGGAGAAGGGTTCGAATTTTATGAGTAAGCTCATGGCCGAAGTAGAAAGATTCAATTAAACCCTAAAACTAATTCTCTGAAAGCTGGTAGACAAGGCTGGGAAATACTGGGACCGAATGATTCCATGGGCACTATTTGCAGTGAGGAAAACTCCCCAAGCTTCCAAAGGTTTCTCTCCCTTTGAATTACTCTTTGGAAGAGAGCTGAGATATGTCCTGGACATGCTCCGAGAAACCTGGGAGGAACGAGAAGAGGCCCCTATTCCCATCTCGCAAACATCCACCCAAATGCGAGAACATATGAAGTTAGTCCGAGACTTAGTGTGTACTCATATGGAAAAGATCAGAGCCAACAAAAGGCCACTTATGACAAAAAAGGGAATTTAGGGGGTAATTCATAGAATTCAGCGCACAAGTGGCGCACGCGGCTGGCGCACAGTGTGCGCGTGCGAATCCCTGCGCCAGCCGCGTGCGCCAAAACCCATTTCTGTGCACAGCGTATTCATGGATTCCAGCTACCAAAACCAGCCGTGGCGCACAGTGGCGCAGCGACCCTGCAGCAGCGCCAGTTACGCCCCCAAGAACGCCTCTCGCGCAGGGAAAAGCCATCAAAATCCCCAATCCAGCGCAAAGGGCTGCGCTAACCCTGTACCAGCACGGCAAGCGGCCTACGTGTATCACTGGGGTGCGCGGGAAGTACCTCACGTCATTTCAGCTGGGTACGTGCATTTCAGGGGGGCGTGGGAAGTTCCACACGCGATTTCAGCACGGTACGTGTATTTCAGGGGAGCGCGGGAAGTTCCACACGCGATTTCAGCAGGGTACGTGTATTTCAGGGGTGCACGGGAAGTTCCACATGCAATTTCAGCAGGGTACGTGTATTTCAGGGGTGCGCGGGAAGTTCCACATGCGATTTCAGCAGGGTACGTGTATTTCAGGGGTGCGCGGGAAGTTACACACGCGATTTCAGCAGGGTACGTGTATCACAGGGGTGCGCTTGAAGTTCCACACGCGATTCCATCAGGGTATGTGTACATCAGGGGTGCGCGGGAAGTTTCACACGCGATATCAGCAGGGTACGTGTATTCCAGGGGTGCGCGGGAAGTTCCACATGCAAATGTCCTGGCTACGTGTATTTCGGGGTGCGCGGGAAGTTCCACACGCGAATCTCCTGGCTACGTGTATTTCGGGTTGCGCGGGAAGTTACACACGCGAATCTCCTGGCTACGTGTATCTTGGGGTGCATGGGAAGTTTCACACGCGAAGTCAGCAGGGTATATGTATATCAGGGGTGCGGGGGAAGTTACACACGCGAATCTCCTGGCTACGTGTATCTTGGGGTGCGTGGGAAGTTTCACACACGAAGTCAGCAGGATACATGTATGTCAGGTGTGCGCGGGAAGTTACACACGCGAATGTCCTGGCTACGTGTATTTCGGGGTGCGCGGGAAGTTTCACACGCGATATCAGCAGGGTACGTGCATATCAGGGGTGCGCGGAAAGTATCACACGCAATTCCATCAGGGTACCTGTATTACACGGGTGCGCGGGGAGCACCACACGTGAATTGCACGTGTGGGTCCTCCCAGGTGTTCCCTCTACACCCTCCACGGCCCCTGCAGGTGGCTCACACCACAGGGGCCTACCCTGCACATGTCCTGCAGGCACCCCATCCACCATGGCCATGACCCCAGCCAACCCACATGTCAACTTGCACTACTGCCCACCAACGCATGTCCCCCTGCACCCGCAGCCACCAGGGGCACCCTCCTCCAGGCCCCCACCCATGTCCAACTCATGTTCCCCACCACCCCCACCCCCCAGCACTGTGGGGCACCTGCCAGCAGGCCCCCACCCATGTCCAACTCATGTTCCCCACTACCCCCACCCCCCAGCAGTGCAGGGGCACCCTCCACCAGGCCCCCACCCATGTCTCCCACCACCCCCACCACCCAGCAGTGCAGGGGCACCCTCCACCAGGCCCCCACCCATGCCCAACTCATGTTCCCTACCACCCCCACCCCCCAGCACTGTGGGGCACCTGCCAGCAGGCCCCCACCCATGTCCAACACATGTTCCCCACCACCCCCACCCCCTAGCACTGTGGGGCACCTGCCAGCAGGCCCCCACCCATGTCCAACTCATGTTCCCCACCACCCCCACCCCCCAGCACTGTGGGGCACCTGCCAGCAGGCCCCCACCCATGTCCAACTCATGTCCCCACCACCCCCATCCCCCAGCAGTGCAGGGGCACCCTCCACCAGGCCCCCACCCATGTCTCCCACCACCCCCACCCCCCAGCAGTGCAGGGGCACCCTCCACCAGGCCCCCACCCATGTCTACCACCACCCCCACCCCCCAGCAGTGCAGGGGCACCCTCCACCAGGCCCCCACCCATGTCCAACTCATGTCCCCACCACCCCCACCCCCAGCAGTGCAGGGGCAGCCTCCACCAGGCCCCCACCCATGTTTCCCACCACCCCCACCCCCAGCAGTGCAGGGGCACCCTCCACCAGGCCCCCACCCATGTCCAACTCATGTCCCCACCACCCCCACCCCCCAGCACTGTGGGGCACCTGCCAGCAAGACAACGGACTAACACCAGAGCATTTATCTGACAGGTCCCAATACAAGGATCAGGCAAAGTAAGGCAATTGAGCAGAATTACACACACCTGACAGCCCCTTCCCTTCCCCACAGGGATAACAGGTGGAGCACAAGAGCACAGGATGAGCAAGGCAGACCGCACAATGTGAAGGCTAACTCAGCACGGCAGTACAAAAGGAGGAGAAAGACAGCGAAAACCGAGAGGGTGATAGGGAGAGAAGTAACCTTGTCCTTTCCCATCCAGGCCCGTGAAACCTCTGCAGACGGAAACATAAGACCACAAACAAAGGCCAGCGTGTGTTGCAGCAGATGTCTACGGTACTCCAAAGCCAAGCGGTTCATCACGGCTGGTGAGTCGAGGAAAATGTCGATAAGAAACAGAACTGTGTTGATTGAAAAGTAGCAAGAGCTAAATTGAACTTTGAAAAACAAAAGAGAGGGGGGAACCAGGAACAGAGGAGGCTGGCACCACGTGGGTGTTGGTGAGAGTGAACCCGGAGGAGGGAAGCCGAAAAAAAGGGCGAAGCTGAAAGAACTGTTTAAAAAGACATTCAGATTTAAGAAAGCAAGAAGTATTGCAAGACAAGGGGAAGGATCCGAGCCCGGTCGAGAGAGATCTAGGGGTGGAAAGCTGTCACCCAAAGTTCACTGAGAAGGGAACTGTCTTATGAATTTGTTGAATACAATTACTGAGGGGTTTGCGCCCAGAAGAGGGGGATCCAGGAGCGAAGTCGTCACCCAAAGAATAAGTGAGGCAGCACTTTGTGTTTCTTTGTTGTGGAATGCATCGGGCCCTCAAGGGCAAGAGACTATTTATAGAAAAGAGACTTCACCGTTGAAGAGCCTGATAGCTGGAACGGAATTGTCAGTTTGTGCTGAGAAAGATTGAGCATGTGCTGTACCGGCTGGAACGGAACTGTCAGCTCATGCTGGGAAGGCTCGAGCATGTGCTGTACTCCGAAGGCCCACCTTGTCCCGTACCAAAAACGTGGGGAAGGAAGACCCCTGGTAATCACATCCTGACTTATGATTTGAGAACACTTCTTTCTTTATTGATACCCTATCCTACACTCTTTCTGTCATTTAGTTGTAAGGAATTGGCAATAGGATTTTGTTAGTATAGGCCCTTTTATTTTGACACAATGCCACTAGGACTGCCTTATTTTTCATTTGATGGACGCTTGCTCCCATCTTAGATTTAGGTTTAGGTCAGGTGTTTTCCACCCTGCATTTATTGTTCAATAAACACCCTTGAACTGTGATCACTTGTGTCTGTCTTTACTTTTGCCACTAGGGGTTCCTTACATATGGTGTCAGGTATGGGATATGACTCAATTGAAACTAATTGGGGAACCCTACAATTTCAAAATGTTAGTCAGGGATCCTCTAGCCCTTCCATTGCCACCAAGGAATCAATAGGGTTTGATATCTGTAGCAGTAGAGAGCTACCATTCTCCCTGGAAAAAGAGGAATTGTTCCTGCAGACTTGGTTTTGATACCCCCCCCGGGGTGTTACATTCGATTGGCCCCAAAATCTGGCCTACCAGGGAAGTTTGAGATAGATGTCTTAGCAGGCATCATTGATCGCGACTTTAAGGGACATGTGAAGGTTCTCTTACAAAACCATGGCGAGATCCCTTTTGAGGTACGTCGGGAAGATCAAATTGCCCTGGGGATTTTGGATAGAGCTCTATTTCCTCAGTTTAAAGAAAGTGAACCAGATAAAACAGAAACAAGTAACTTGGGCTTCGGGGAAGCTGATGAACCAATTAATATCAAAGAAAGGAAGGAAGAGGAACTCACCATGTATCCCGACCTATCCTTCACCCAGCGAAATGATCCAGTTCTCGCTGAAGCATTTTTACAAGCCATTCCAGAAGAAGACTTAGAAAAGGGGTGTCCCTTTTTCTTTCTAAAACAAGGATTGCTTTACCGTAAAGAAACCTCCCCAGAAGGTATGGTAAACACGCAACTGGTCATACCCAAAAGCCATCGAAAGGTTGTACTAGAATTTGCATATTCTCACCTTACCCGGGGGGGGGGGCATTTAGGAAAGACTGAAACCCAGGCACATATTGGTGGAAAGTTTTACTGGCTAGGTATTGACGCCGATGTAAAAGCTTTCATACAAAAGTGCAAAATATGTCAAAAGACCAGAACGCACATTCCATCACCTGCCCCTCTGAACCTGTTGCCGATTATAGAAATCCCTTTTTCAAGAATTGGTATTAACATAATTAGACCACTGGAAACTTCCAGATTAGGCAACAAATATGTCCTTGTATTCGTGGATTATGCAACACGATATCCTGAGGCATTCCCAATGCGAAATAATAACACCCAGCAGATCCTTAAATATCTTCTGCCATATTTCTACAGGGTCGGTTTTTCCAAGGAAATACTAATGGAGAAGGGTTCGAATTTTATGAGTAAGCTCATGGCCGAAGTAGAAAGATTCAATTAAACCCTAAAACTAATTCTCTGAAAGCTGGTAGACAAGGCTGGGAAATACTGGGACCGAATGATTCCATGGGCACTATTTGCAGTGAGGAAAACTCCCCAAGCTTCCAAAGGTTTCTCTCCCTTTGAATTACTCTTTGGAAGAGAGCTGAGATATGTCCTGGACATGCTCCGAGAAACCTGGGAGGAACGAGAAGAGGCCCCTATTCCCATCTCGCAAACATCCACCCAAATGCGAGATCATATGAAGTTAGTCCGAGACTTAGTGTGTACTCATATGGAAAAGATCAGAGCCAACAAAAGGCCACTTATGACAAGAAAGGGAATTTAGGGGGTAATTCATAGAATTCAGCGCACAAGTGGCGCACGCGGCTGGCGCACAGTGTGCGCGTGCGAATCCCTGCGCCAGCCGCGTGCGCCAAAACCCATTTCTGTGCACAGCGTATTCATGGATTCCAGCTACCAAAACCAGCCGTGGCGCACAGTGGCGCAGCGACCCTGCAGCAGCGCCAGTTACGCCCCCAAGAACGCCTCTCGCGCAGGGAAAAGCCATCAAAATCCCCAATCCAGCGCAAAGGGCTGCGCTAACCCTGTACCAGCACGGCAAGCGGCCTACGTGTATCACTGGGGTGCGCGGGAAGTACCTCACGTCATTTCAGCTGGGTACGTGCATTTCAGGGGGGCGCGGGAAGTTCCACACGCGATTTCAGCAGGGTACGTGTATTTCAGGGGAGCGCGGGAAGTTCCACACGCGATTTCAGCAGGGTACGTGTATTTCAGGGGTGCACGGGAAGTTCCACATGCAATTTCAGCAGGGTACGTGTATTTCAGGGGTGCGCGGGAAGTTCCACATGCGATTTCAGCAGGGTACGTGTATTTCAGGGGTGCGCGGGAAGTTACACACGCGATTTCAGCAGGGTACGTGTATCACAGGGGTGCGCTTGAAGTTCCACACGCGATTCCATCAGGGTATGTGTACATCAGGGGTGCGCGGGAATTTTCACACGCGATATCAGCAGGGTACGTGTATTCCAGGGGTGCGCGGGAAGTTCCACACGCGAATGTCCAGGCTACGTGTATTTCAGGGTGCGCGGGAAGTTTCACACGCGATATCAGCAGGGTACGTGTATTCCAGGGGTGCGCGGGAAGTTCCACATGCGAATGTCCTGGCTACGTGTATTTCGGGGTGCGCGGGAAGTTCCACACGCGAATCTCCTGGCTACGTGTATTTCGGGTTGCGCGGGGAGTTACACACGCGAATTTCCTGGCTACGTGTATCTTGGGGTGCATGGGAAGTTTCACACGCGAGGTCAGCAGGGTACATGTATATCAGGGGTGCGCGGGAAGTTACACACGCGAATCTCCTGGCTACGTGTATCTTGGGGTGCGTGGGAAGTTTCACACACGAAGTCAGCAGGATACATGTATATCAGGTGTGCGCGGGAAGTTACACACGCGAATGTCCTGGCTACGTGTATTTCGGGGTGCGCGGGAAGTTTCACACGCGATATCAGCAGGGTACGTGCATATCAGGGGTGCGCGGAAAGTATCACACGCAATTCCATCATGGTACGTGTATTACAGGGGTGTGCGGGGAGCACCACACGTGAATTGCACGTGTGGGTCCTCCCAGGTGTTCCCTCTACACCCTCCACGGCCCCTGCAGGTGGCTCACACCACAGGGGCCTACCCTGCACATGTCCTGCAGGCACCCCATCCACCATGGCCATGACCCCCAGCCAACCCACATGTCAACTTGCACTACTGCCCACCAACGCATGTCCCCCTGCACCCGCAGCCACCAGGGGCACCCTCCTCCAGGCCCCCACCCATGTCCAACTCATGTTCCCCACCACCCCCACCCCCCAGCACTGTGGGGCACCTGCCAGCAGGCCCCCACCCATGTCCAACTCATGTTCCCCACTACCCCCACCCCCCAGCAGTGCAGGGGCACCCTCCACCAGGCCCCCACCCATGTCTCCCACCACCCCCACCACCCAGCAGTGCAGGGGCACCCTCCACCAGGCCCCCACCCATGCCCAACTCATGTTCCCTACCACCCCCACCCCCCAGCACTGTGGGGCACCTGCCAGCAGGCCCCCACCCATGTCCAACACATGTTCCCCACCACCCCCACCCCCTAGCACTGTGGGGCACCTGCCAGCAGGCCCCCACCCATGTCCAACTCATGTTCCCCACCACCCCCACCCCCCATCACTGTGGGGCACCTGCCAGCAGGCCCCCACCCATGTCCAACTCATGTCCCCACCACCCCCATCCCCCAGCAGTGCAGGGGCACCCTCCACCAGGCACCCACCCATGTCTCCCACCACCCCCACCCCCCAGCAGTGCAGGGGCACCCTCCACCAGGCCCCCACCCATGTCTACCACCACCCCCACCCCCCAGCAGTGCAGGGGCACCCTCCACCAGGCCCCCACCCATGTCCAACTCATGTCCCCACCACCCCCACCCCCAGCAGTGCAGGGGCAGCCTCCACCAGGCCCCCACCCATGTTTCCCACCACCCCCACCCCCAGCAGTGCAGGGGCACCCTCCACCAGGCCCCCACCTCCACCAGGCCCCCACCCATGTCCAACTCATGTCCCCACCACCCCCACCCCCAGCAGTGCAGGGGCAGCCTCCACCAGGCCCCCACCCATGTTTCCCACCACCCCCACCCCCAGCAGTGCAGGGGCACCCTCCACCGGCCCCCACCCATGTCCAACTCATGTCCCCACCACCCCCACCCCCCAGCACTGTGGGGCACCTGCCAGCAGGCCCACACCCATGTCCAACTCATGTTCCCCACCACCCCCACCCCCCAGCACTGTGGGGCACCTGCCAGCAGGCCCCCACCCATGTCCAACTCATCTCCCCACCGCCCCCACCCCCCAGCAGTGCAGGGGCAGCCTCCACCAGGCCCCCACCCATGTCTCCCACCACCCCCACCCCCAGCAGTGCAGGGGCACCCTCCACCAGGCCCCCACCCATGTCCAACTCATGTCCCCACCACCCCCACCCCCCAGCACTGTGGGGCACCTGCCAGCAGGCCCCCACCCATGTCCAACTCATGTTCCCCACCACCCCCACCCCCCAGCACTGTGGGACACCTGCCAGCAGGCCGCCACCCATGTCCAACTCATGTCCCCACCACCCCCACCCCCAGCAGTGCAGGGGCAGCATCCACCAGGCCCCCACCCAAGTCTCCCACCACCCCCACCCCCCAGCAGTGCAGGGGCACCCTCCACCAGGCCCCCACCCATGTCCAACTCATGTCCCCACCACCCCCACCCCCAGCACTGTGGGGAACCTGCCATCAGGCCCCCACCCATGTCCAACTCATGTTCCCCACCACCCCCACCCCTCAGCACTGTGGGGCACCTGCCAGCAGGCCCCAACCCATGTCCAACTCATGTTCCCCACCAACCCCACCCCCCAGCACTGTGGGGCACCTGCCAGCAGGCCCCCACCCATGTCCAATTCATGTCCCCACCACCCCCACCCCCCTGCAGTGAAGGGGCACCCTCCACCAGGCCCCCACCCATGTCTCCCACCACCCCCACCCCCCAGCAGTGCAGGGGCAGCCTCCACCAGGCCCCCACCCATGTCTACCACCACCCCCACCCCCCAGCAGTGCAGGGACACCCTCCACCAGGCCCCCACCCATGTCCAACTCATGCCCCACCACCCCCACCCCCCAGCAGTGCAGGGGCAGCCTCCACCAAGCCCCCACCCATGTCTCCCACCACCCCCACCCCCCAGCAGTGCAGGGGCACCCTCCACCAGGCCCACACTCATGTCCAACTCATGTCCCCACCACCCCCACCCCCCGGCACTGTGGGGCACCTGCCAGCAGGCCCCCACCCATGTCCAACTCATGTTCCCCACTACCCCCACCCCCCAGCACTGTGGGGCACCTGCCAGCAGGCCCCCACCCATGTCCAACTCATGTCCCCACCACCCCCACCCCCCAGCAGTGCAGGGGCAGCCTCCACCAGGCCCCCACTCATGTCTCCCACCACCACCACCCCCCAGCAGTGCAGGGGCACCCTCCACCAGGCCCCCACCCATGTCCAACTCATGTCCCCACCACCCCCACCCCCCAGCACTGTGGGGCACCTGCCACCAGGCCCCCACCCATGTCCAACTCATGTTCCCCACCACCCCCACCCCCCAGCACTGTGGGGCAGCTGCCAGCAGGCCCCCACCCATGTCCAACTCATGTTCCCCACCACCCCCACCACCCCCACCCCCCAACACTGTGGGGTACCTGCCAGCAGGCCGCCACCCATGTCCAACTCATGTCCCCACCACCCCCACCCCCCAGCAGTGCAGGGGCACCCTCCACCAGGCCCCCACCCATGTCTCCCACCAACCCCACCCCCCAGCAGTGCAGGGGCACCCTCCACCAGGCCCCCACCCATGTCTCCCACCACCCCCACCCCATAGCAGTGCAGGGGCACCCTCCACCAGGCCCCCACCCATGTCCAACTCATGTCCCCACCACCCCCACCCCCCAGCACTGTGGGGCACCTGCCAGCAGGCCCCCACCCATGTCCATCTCATGTCCCCACCACCCCCACCCCCCAGCAGTGCAGGGGCACCCTCCACCAGGCCCCCACCCATGTCTCCCACCACCCCCACCCCCAGCAGTGCAGGGGCACCCTCCACCAGGCCCCCACCCATGTCCAACTCATGTCCCCACCACCCCACTCCCCAGCAGTGCAGGGGCAGCCTCCACCAGGCCCCCACCCATGTCTCCCACCACCCCCACCCCCCAGCAGTGCAGGGGCACCCTCCACCAGGCCCCCACCCATGTCCAACTCATGTCCCCACCACCCCCACCCCCCAGCACTGTGGGGCACCTGCCAGCAGGCCCCCACCCATGTCCAACTCATGTTCCCCACCGCCCCCACCCCCCAGCACTGTGGGGCACCTGCCAGCAGGCCCCCACCCATGTCCAACTCATGTCCCCACCACCCCCACCCCCCAGCAGTGCACAGGCAGCCTTCACCAGGCCCCCACCCATGTCTCCCACCACCCCCACCCCCCAGCAGTGCAGGGGCACCCTCCACCAGGTCCCCACCCATGTCTCCCACCACCCCCACCCCCCAGCAGTGCAGGGGCACCTGCCACCAGGCCCCACCCATGTCCAACTCATGTTCCCCTCCACCCCCACCCCCCAGCACTGTGGGTCACCTGCCAGCAGGTCCCCACCCATGTCCAACTCATGTTCCCCACCACCCCCACCCCCCAGCACTGTGGGGCACCTGCCAGCAGGCCCCCACCCATGTCCAACTCATGTCCCCACCACCCCCACACCCCAGCAGTGCAGGGGCACCCTCCACCAGGCCCCCACCCATGTCTCCCACCACCCCCACCCCCCAGCAGTGCAGGGGCAGCCTCCACCAGACCCCCACCCATGTCTCCCACCACCCCCACCCCCCAGCAGTGCAGGGGCAGCCTCCACCAGGCCCCCACCCATGTCTACCACCACCCCCACCCCCCAGCAGTGCAGGGGCACCCTCCACCAGGCCCCCACCCATGTCCAACTCATGTTCCCCACCACCCCCACCCCCCAGCACTGTGGGGCACCTGCCAGCAGGCCCCCACCCATGTCCAACTCATGTCCCCACCACCCCCACCCCCCAGCAGTGCAGGGGCACCCTCCACCAGGCCCCCACCCATGTCCAACTCATGTTCCCCACCACCCCCACCCCCCAGCACTGTGGGGCACCTGCCAGCAGGCCCCCACCCATGTCCAACTTATGTTCCCCACCACCCCCAACCCCCAGCACTGTGGGCACCTGCCAGCAGGCCCCCACCCATGTCCAACTCATGTCCACACCACCCCCACCCCTCAGCAGTGCAGGGGCAGCCTCCGCCAGGCCCCCACCCATGTCTCCCACCACCCCCACCCCCCAGCAGTGCAGGGGCACCCTCCACCAGGCCCCCACCCATGTCTCCCACCACCCCCACCCCCCAGCAGTGCAGGGGCACCCTCCACCCCCCAGCAGTGCAGGGGCACCCTCCACCCCCCAGCAGTGCAGGGGCACCCTCCACCACGCCCCCACCCATGTCTCCCACCACCCCACCCCCAGCAGTGCAGGGGCACCCTCCACCAGACCCCCACCCATGTCCAACTCATGTCCCCACCACCCCCACCCCCCACCAGTGCAGGGGCAGCCTCCACCAGGCCCCCACCCATGTCTCCCACCACCCCCACCCCCAGCAGTGCAGGGGCACCCTCCACCAGGCCCCCACCCATGTCCAACTCATGTCCCCACCACCCCCACCCCCCAGCAGTGCAGGGGCAGCCTCCACCAGGCCCCCACCCATGTCTCCCACCACCCCCACCCCCAGCAGTGCAGGGGCAGCCTCCACCAGGCCCCCACCCATGTCTCCCACCACCCCCACCCCCCAGCAGTGCAGGGGCACCCTCCACCAGGCCCCAACCCATGTCTCCCACCACCCCCACCCCCCAGCAGTGCAGGGGCACCCTCCACTAGGCCCCCACCCTTGTCCAACTCATGTCCCCACCACCCCCACCCCCAGCACTGTGGGGCACCTGCCAGCAGGCTCCAACTCATGTTCCCCAGCCAACATGTCATCACAATCTAGATCCCTGGTCCCTATGGTCAGCTTCCAAATGCAAAACACCCACCCGAGTATTGCATCCACCCACTCAGAAATGGCAATTACATGACAGAACACCAATTGCAAGTTTCGAAACAAACACATGTCCCTCACATACACCCAATGGGTGTCAGTGAAGCTCAAAACCCATATCATGATATGCATGAAACCAATGAGATGATACTACACATTGAAGTTCGATAAAAAAATATGTATTAAAGGAAACATAAATAGATTCAAAAATAAAGAAACAGAAATGGGAATGTACAAAAAAGAAAAGAAGCATGTCCGTGAAAATAAGCAAAACCAAAAATCATAATCCAAAGTAATGGTGTCCAAAGTCACTGTCCACAAAAGAAAATCCAATGGGAAATAATAATTGAAAGCCATTGCTCCATGGGTAAATTGTGAAAGAAAAATAAAATCCAACAGTGAACTATGTACAGACGAACAAGCCAGGGACCATTATCCCAACAAAAGAAATGAAACCTATCTAACAACACTAACTAATAAAATAAACTATATACAAAAATGTGGCCAATGTCCAAAAGGTCCAACATAAATAAAAAAACAAAGGAAACCTAACACTAACTACATAACTATGTACAAGGGCAGCGGGCTAGTCTGACGGCTCACTTTTGGATGTCCAGGGCCAGGGCATCATCGAACTCCTGCTCAATGTCCCGGAGGCGGTCCTCCTGCATGGCCCCGAGGGTCCGCAGGGCCGTCGAAGTGTCCACCTCCAACCCCCTGCGGATTGCCTCGAGGCACTCGGCCCGCCTCAGGGCCCTCCGCATGGAGTTCTCCGCCCTGACCATTGTGAGCCGTGCCTCTTCCGCCCGCTGCCGCTCCGCATCTATGGCGTGGCCCAACCGCTGCCACACGGAAGACACTCTCTGTCCTGGGTCCTCCTGCCCTCCGGCCGATGCCTGCCCCTCCAATGTTGAAGGCCCCGAGCCTTCATGGCTCCCACCACGTTGCTGCTGCTGCTGTGCCTCTGCCCGTGCACTGCCTCCTGCTGCCTGCACATCCTCCACCGGCTGGGGTGCAGTTGTTGATGTGGCCACCCCTGCTGGACGTCCGACTCCCGACTGTGGCAGGGATGCCTCCTTCACCAGCCTGGCCGCACCGTCAGAGGCAGCTCCACAGGGCACCCAGGTGACTGATGGGTGGGAAGATGGCACGGAGGACAACTGGCGCCTAGGGGGTTCAGTTGTGGAGGGGGTCGTAGCAAGCCCCATCAAACGGAGGAATCCGGACTGGGTGACCTGTCCCAGTAGGCTGACGTGGTCAACGAGCCATTCGAGATGACGTGCAGTCTCCTCATGAAAAGACTGCAGGTCACCTCGCATGGCCCGTTGACGCAACGCCACACCTGTCAGGACAGGCTCAACCCGGACCCGGATAGCCACGTCCGCAGGCAGAGGAAGGCCAGTTGTCGTTTGCTCATCCCCTGCCTGAAAACGGGTCTGGACGTAGGCATCCCTGCTGGTGCAAGATGATGCAGCGACAGGATCAGGGACAGGATTGCACACAGGCACCTCTGCGGCGGCCTGTGCTGCCTCCTGTCCCTGGTCCTGCACTGCACCACTAGCACCAGTGGGATCCCCACCTCCAGACCCCGTCTCTGTTGCTTGCACGGCCCCGTCCTCCACCAAACCCCCCACCAACCTGGATGACTCCGTGCCATCTTCCCCCATTGGGCCCTGTGGGGTCCCAGCTGCCCCTTCTGCTGCCGAGGAGTCCAACTCCAACCTCTGCCTCTTGGACCTCCCCCCGGCAGCTGCGGCCTGGGACGCGGCACCGGACTCCTCACTCCCCGACGAGATGACAACCTGGGAGGGGAGCCGGGCCTTGCGTCTCTGGCTGGCGGTGGGATCCCCGCCGCTGTGCTCCACAGCACCTTCTCCGCCCTCTTCATCAGTCGACGCTGCAGACAGGGAGAAATAAAACACAGGCATCAGGGCACTGTACAATGGACACATACACACATGACAGTTGTACATGAGTGGCATTGGCAAACCTCAGACATGCCATCACAATCCCCAACACACATGTCATTTCAACTCGCACACATGAGCCATACCACAGCCATATCGCAACTGCCAGCACCATCCATACACATACAACAGCATGAGCAGGCAAAGCTGAGCCAGGCATCACATGCAACACAGGAAGTGCACCACACATGTACACACACCACCACACTTGCATGCATGTGTACACCTCTGCCAAGTGTCGCAGTTTTCAGATGGGCATCCATGTCACATCTGCCAATCAGGCTTCCACATCCCGCTGTCACATGCATCCATGTTGCATTACTGTTGCACCCTTGTCAAATACACACAAATGCACATGTACACAGTGCTGATACATGCAGCTGAAAACAACATACATGCGTGACATCACGGACATGTCTACTTACATACACATTCATCCAAACATGTGTGCCCACACAACTGCATTTGGCATGCAAACCTACACACACAAGCACCATCCATGTCTCACACATTACAGCCCTCGCATGTGTTAGCCCCACGGCCCTGTACATCCCCACCCATACTCCACCACTCCACCCCATGCAAACAGATGTGCAACCTGCACACTACTGAAACATCACCAGACGCACAGCTCACAATCAGGATGCATGTACACTTACCGCTCGACTCCAGACGGGTCTGCCTCTCAAGGACCTGGACGTGGAGCGCTGGGGATATGTGTTCCAGGACCCTCATTTGATCTTCCGACAAGTGGCCCCGGCGCCCCTTGGCATCCGCTGCCTTCAAGAGGCGCCGGGCCTTGTTCAGGGTCCTGGACCTGAAGTCCTCCCAGCTCTTCTTGACATGTTGGAAGTCGCGGACTGCCACCCCCTCCGCGTTGATGGCAGTCACGATGTCAGTCCAGATCCGAGTCCGTCCTTCCTTGTAGGTGCGGGAACTTCCGAAGAGGGCATCATATTGCCCCAGGACTTGCTCCACCAGGACACCAACTTCCCTGGCACTGAAGCTGGTGCCCCTCTGCCTCTCCGGCCTGGGGTTGTCAGTGGTGCCAGATGTTGCAGTGCCCGACATGACAACCCCAGAGGCAGGAGTGGGTGGGCAACTGGGTCCTGGGGCTGGGCTGTGGAGCGATGGAATCCCAGACGGGAGTCTTCGGTTCCAGCAGGGGTGGTCACAGCAACAGCACCCCTGGCTGATGTGCAGGCAGCAAATGGCAGGGCACGTGGGCAGCAGGCAGTCAGACAGCAGCAGATGGCAGGTGGGAGCGTGCTCGGGGCTCTGGGGGGCAGTAGTTCGGCCTTCTGGGCAGGAGCGTGGTCTTCCGTGTGCTTACGCGTGGCCAGAGTGATTTGGCATGTGAAAATTCGGCACCTCAGCGTGTAATTAGAGGAAAGGCCCTTAGCGCGTAAGCGCGTCTGCACGCATACGCAATTACATTGGACAGAGGCCCCTGTGCGCCCCTGTGACGTGACGCGCACAGGCGTGCATGGGCATTTCAGCGCACGTGAAAAACTGCACGTCCGCGTGTAATACGAGTAAAGGGCCCATGCGCGTAAGTGACGTGACGCGCGCGTGCGTTTCCCTCAGCACGGTTAAAGGTGAGCGGGCCCAGCAGTTCGCTGTACGTGCCTTTCGTGGAGACCGACATGTGTTGCTGCTTCCTGTTGTTTCGCGCGCCATCACAACTTCACAGCTATCAAGGACGTATCTATTCTTTTGGCGGGGGTATTGGCTATGCGTGTTTTTCTGCATCGCGCTAGTCAGACGGTGAGTCGCACACGCTCTTTTTCCCACTGCGGGTGCCCCTGTGTATCGCACCCATTTTCGATGTCATAATAACCTGCGTGTCCCACGCGTACGCGTTATTCGTGTTACTGGGTGCCACCACGTACTGCGGGAGGTTGAATCCTCAGGGTTGCGTGCACGGTTTTACTGCAGTTTTGGGGTGCCTGAGCATTGTGTGACCCGTCACTACATCACCGGGGTCACATACAGCCTTGCAGGTGCAGGGGGGCTGTTAACATCTTACTTCCCACCCCCTTCACCCCAATTGCCCAGGTCAACTGTGGTGTACACCTCCCATTGGCACCACTCCATCTGTGCCTGCACTACTACATCTGTGCCATGGTTGGGAGGCCACCAAAGGTGAGGGGCGCCTCAGCTGGGCGTCCTCCTCGTGGTGGGCGTGGTCGGAGACGTGGCCGTGGTGACCAGGGAGTAGGGGGACTCCAGGGTGTCCAGGGCGGCCACAGAGGGGGAAGAGGCAGGGGTGCGCCACTTGAGCACAATGTTGTGCCATGTGTCGGTGCAGTCATGCCACCACCCCCTGTGGTTCCGGGGGATGCAGCTTCTGCATCTGGCACTGGCACCCGTGTGACTCGGCAGTCCGTTCCATCGACTGCCACGGGCCCAAGGGTAGTGGTAGCTGCAGGTGCAGCTGTGGACACCGCCACCCAGGCTCGGGGTCTGCCAGCGCAGGTTGCGTTGGCACTTGAAGAGCCCTTGGTAGATCTCCAACAGGCCAGGGGGGAAACCATAGGGGCAGGCCGGGCTGCTCAGACCAAGACACATGTCCCTTGGGCAGTCATGTCATCTGCTGCCCCGAACAGCCGGGTGTTGGCAAGTGCAGGGGCAGATGCACCCAACAGCACCCCGGTTGTGAGTCTGCCAACCAGGACCGTTGCGGTCAATGACCCTGCCACAGCTGATGTTGCTGCGCAGGGTCCATTAGTGGGCACCCAGCTGCCACTGACACAAGTCAGGCCTTTGGTCATCCCTCCACCTGCCACTCCCTTGGCTCAATCCACCGAACTCACTGGTCATACTGGTCAGGGCGGCATTAGCCAGCCAGGGTCTGCGCCACAGTCCAAGAGGAGGAAGGTTGCACCTGCAGCACAGGCTGGGACCCCACACACAGCCACAACCTCCTGCACGTCGAGGAAGAAGCCTTTCTGTAAGCAGGAACTGGACTTCCCGTGGACTACGTGTGGGGCCACAGCCGTGACATGCTAGTGGGTGCCAATAGTCAGACTACGGCTGCCCAACGTGACACCCACTGGAAGCATGTTGCAGAACATGTCAGTGCATTCGGCCATGAGGTGCGCACGGCGCAAGAGTGCAAAAAGCGTTGGAATGACATCAAACGCAGCATAAGGCTAAGCGTGCCTCTAATTACAACTTGACTCTGGTGACTGGCGGTGGGCCTGCACCAGAGGAGGAAGAGCTCACTCCGCATGAGGCACTCGTTGCGGAGTTCATACCACCTGAATTGGTCGAAGGAGTGGGAGAGATGCTGGACTTTGATGCCCAGTCCAGTGAGTGTTGATGCGTGTTTGTTGAGGATGTGTGTGTTTCACTTGTGGGATGTGTTGTGCATGATTGCCGCCACATGTGACGTGTACATGGTTCTGATGTGTAAGTAATGCAATGCTTCCGTCATGCATGTCTCCTCTGCCTGCATGCGGGGACTCCATGTAGGCATGCTCCCTTGGCCCTCCTCCGCCACTCTGCACCCCAGTTCCACCTTTGCACTGGTGTTCTTCAATCTTGCCAATGTGTACTTTCTTGTTCATGCGTCCTGTGTAGATGCTAACTTCCAGCTTAGAATCTGCCAAACATATGCCGTGTGGTACAGCCTTAGTACTTGATGCAGGGTATCTCACTTGTACTGTGCATAGGTCAGATGTCCCGCAGGGACATGAGTGCCCATTCATGCTCCATGTGCATTGCAGGCATGCCCCTATGTGTCCTTGACTGAATGATCACTGTAATACAAGTCCTTGGTTACATACATTGCCTGCCATCTCATCAGCCTTCCCATGTCAACTGTGGCTCAGTCCTGCGTTGCACACGTTTAGGGTCTGACAATCTGTGTGGCTCACAGGCCTCAGCCTGTTCAATGGCCAATGACTCTGTCCAACTGTTGTTGTGTCTTCTTCACACATGGGCGGAATCCAGAGTTTTCATCATGTGTCCTGCTTACTGTCCCTGCATCATTTGCAGTGTTGTCACTTGAATCACATTCAGCTGTTGATGCCAGTTAACACTGCCTGTCAATACACAGGTGTATGGTCAGCCTTTTGATACTATGCTAGGCATCCCTGCTTTGGTACTGGGGTGGAGGGGTGCTTGGCTTCTAGATATGGTACACATTGAATGCACAATGCACGTGATGTCTGAATTTGACATTGCACTGCCTTCACATTTCCTGGCACACAGCATGGAGTCCTTGTACATGTAGGTAGTGAGTGGCGTACACATTTTCTGCACTGCATAGACCCACTTCCATGGAAACTGCCACCTTTCAACAGGTCTGATCACAGAAGCAATTCAAAGTTGACCCAGCATGCATGGCAGGTTATATGTTGTGTGTCACATGTCTGCCTGATGCGTTTGCTGTTGGTGTGTGTGTTGTGTGCTTCTGACATGTGTAGTGACCTTTTTTCTCTCTATTTTTCAGGTGATGACGCAATGGAGGCGGAGGATGGTGTTGTCATGCCAGACACAGGGTTGTTACCACTACATCAACCCGGCACTAGTGGGGGTCGTGGGGTGGTAGGCCACGAAAACCCCCAAGTGCTACAGTCCATCTTGTCTCTGGCTGCCTATGAGTCCAGCCTTGATGACGACTCTGACGTCCATGTTGAGTTGGATGAGCATCAAGTCCATGTGTCAGGGGTGAGTGATTCTGATGTGGACACTCCTCTGTCTGCGACCCCTGCACTGAGGGATCAGATAGTCTTGGTTCCTCCGCCCGTGGTGGATCTGGACGCAGGGTCACCCTCCACACCAGTCACTGATGTGCCTGGGACATCACGTCGACGGGGGCATGTAGTCATGCAGCCGCGGGCGGTGCCAACACAGCGAGGACCCCTGGTCCTTGGGTCCCGCAGGGGTCAAGCCCGGCAACGCGGTCGCCACGCGCAACCGCAGTATACTGAGTGGGAGCAAGACATGACTGCCAATTCAGAACGGCAGGGGGCAGCAATGGAGAACATCGCTGAGAGCATGGAGCGTGTGGCTCGATCTGTGCTCCCCCCTGCTAGGCAGGTGCTTCTCCAGCAGCAGGCAGCACGGTCCACGCCCCGCTCGCTCACGCTGGGCATGGCGGCCTCAGACAGGGCACGCCAGGCTGAAATGTCGTCTCTGCGTCAAGCAATTGCTGCTCACGCAGAGGCGCACATGGATGCCCTGAGGGAGGAGTATGCTTCCCTCAGATCCACTCTGGGTGTCCTTATGATGTCCCAGAGGCAGCAGGCAGAGGAGAGGTTTGCACAACTTGAGCGTACCATCTCGGCACTACCTTGCAAGAGGAAGCACGTGTATCACGTGAGGTTCTGCATGCAGACCTACATCACATCGCCACACAGAACCAGGCACACCCGTCCGGCAGACTTGCTGCCGACGAGGGGCAAGCTGCGGCTAGGCGTGGCCAGGCTACTGTGCCACGTCCTCCTTTACAGGATGAGCCAGACTCGGACGACCATCTATCTCCCACATAGGTCGGGCTGTGCAGGCGTTGAGCCCATGGAGGTTTTTCTTTTGGCTCAGCATCATCACATGTGGATGTTGAGCAGCACCCTGTACCTCCCCCCTCCTGGGTGCCTCCCCTCCCCCCCGGGTCGTATGTGGCCATTTTTGATTTTTCTTTTAGTTTAGTTAGTTAAGTTTCTGTTTGATAGTTAGTTTAATTAGGTAATGTAGGTTTTCCATAGTTAGTGTAATTAGTTAATAGTTACTATGGTTTAAAATTGCTTGTCTATTGTGCTTTCATGTGACGGTGCTGTGCTTTGTGGTTTTTGAAGGCATCCACTGTCTGTTCCAGCTGGGCCCTTCAGGCGTGTCTTGTGTATGTGTTTGCTGCTTGGGGTCCTTGACTCACATATGCCACTCCTGCCTCCCTTATCCATGGGCTCGCAAGGATGGTTCGGTGTCACAAACTTTTACACAAGGGCTTTGGACTGTCATATCTGTGGCATGTCTGGTGCTGTGTGACTTGTGTTTACACCCCTAGTGGGGATGATTTTGGTGTTATTGTCCACTGTTCAGCTTTTGCTAGATGGGGTGTTTCATGATTAATGTGTACATTAATTGCTATGCATTGTGTAGTATGTTTCTTATCTTTACTGTACACGTGCTTGTTGCAATTCATGCTGTAGATAGTGTTCCACACTTTGGATGTGAAAGACGGACTGATGGTGTGATTTATGATGTGACTCTCTGACATGGTCAAGTAATGAGATGCCTGAAGAGACACACACAGATGACTTTGAAGCATTAATCATATGTTTCATGCCCTTTCTGCAGGGGGATGAGCCTCCAGAGCACCTTTGCCAGCAGACATGGCCCATTGGACGACGGAATTCGGACACGTTTGTTGGTGCCCACATGCACATGTGTGCACAAGCAGAGGCACAGGGATTGCAGACCTACATCCTAGAACTGCTGACGTGTTCCAAGGAACTCCAGGCAAGGAGAGCAGCACAGGGGGGCCACAACACAGCAAAGCTTGCACCAGGCGAGTTGCACATGCAGGCTTAGTCACAGCACCTCAGGCTTAGTCACAGCACTGAGGGTGAGCTTGGACGAATATTGGTGTTGAAGCACACAATGCAGCTCAGATGTGTTGGTGGACTGATGGCTGTTGATTGTAAGGTTGTCTGGGACACCTGCAGGGGCAGTGGCACATGTCCTCCGGTACACCAAGGTCCATTGAGGCACTTGTATCAACCATGTAGCCTTCCGAGACATGGAAAGGGGCAGCTCACAGGGACATACAGCAAGGGACATACTTGGGTGCAGTGCATTTCATTTCCATGTACTTTATGATAAATGCACTGCCAACTTTGTTTCGATCATGGTGGTACGCAACTTGCTCTGAAGTCATGGCTTGCTATATGGGTCTGTCTGCTTACCCAGTGAACATTGCATGTTGTGTGAATTGTGACACATTGGTGTTCCATTTGCCACGCACCCACTGGCGGCTGACTTACTGCATTGACTGTGTATGACCCGTCACAGGGGTAATGTTATATATGGGTACGAAGCATCTACACCAGATTGTCTGTTTGTAGAGTAGTTTGTTGCTATGGGGCATGTTTGGTGGTGTGTTTTTGTGTAATTGGCACGTACAGGTTGTTGACTGTGGCTCTCTTTGCAGCATTGCAGTGCTCCTGTAACCGGACCTGAGAGTGCGCAGGCAGGAGGCCAGCACTCAAAACCAGAGCTAAGTGTCTTGTTGTTTTTCTTTCAAACTGCTCTGCATAGGCTTGCTGGGGGGTGCACTAATGCATGGATGTATGTGTGATTCAATTTGGTATGTTTTTTTCCACCTAATCACCCGGAATCCTATGCAATTTTGAACCCTGTACCCTCTACCCGGTGTTCCTGCTTCCCGTACCTATCCAAGCAACGTTCCCTAACACTCTTTTCCCGCTGGGGTTGCGGATGCCTGTGTAAGCCCCGAGCTTGCAGGCGCCAAATCCCTAGAGGGGGTGGTTGGTTCATACCACTCCTAAGCCTGGACTACAGAAGGCCATGACAATGATGTCCAAGTTTGTTTGGATTGTGTATGTGTTCATGCAGGTAGTACATTTTCGTGCATTCCCTACTTTCATGTGTCATTCCTCCTCCCCTCTCCTGCCACTCATTCCAGTTATCCAGTGTGCCAACACCTGTCCCGACTGCATATCCCTGAACCTCCTTCCCCACCAGGGTCTCAGGGGCCTGTGTGGGTTTGACCTTGCAGGCACCTGGGACACGGTGGGGGTGGTTGTTTCGTGACACTCCCGCGCCTCTACACGGACCTGTGACAGTACACATCCGTTCATGGTGCATCATCCTATGTTATGTACCACACATGGTTCACATCCTGTTGTGACATTGTTTTACTGTGCTACCTTGGTTGTTGCATCATTGTGGTAGTACTTGGCCTTTGTGAGGTACTGCTACGTCAAGTCATCTACTGGAGGGTGTTCGGGTTCATTTTTATGGCTTGGATTTTGTGATTTTGGAAATGAGTGTGGATTCTGAGGGTGCAGGCATCTTTTTACACACAAGGTGGGAGATGGTGACGAAGGGTAAAGGTGATCCTGTGGCCAGGTGGAATTGAGGGTTGAAGGCTCCATGACCCAGGTGCAGTTGTTCAGTGGGTCATGGTCATTTGTGAGGTAGGGGGGGGGTGTTGTTGATAGTTGCCTTGCCCTGCAGTGTGATGGGAACTCTGACATTGTAATGGTGGTATCCTATGTACATGTTGTGTTGTGCTGATCAATGCCTGTTCATGTGTTGTGTTTACCTTTCAGGTGCGAGGGGATAGTTGTGGTTTGACATGCTGGGGTGTACACATGGTGAATGTTCACATGTGATGTGTAGATAACACTGATGGTCACTTGAGTGCACATGCATATGTTGAGTGCATGTCCTTGCAGACCCACACACTTGGACTCTGATGCACTACATGTACTCCCACCCTTGCATATCCACGTGTACACTGTTTGCCTTCTGGTGGCCACTGTGTCCCTGCAGCACATGGTCTGTGACCAATTATGGATCCTGTACATGCCTAATTTGCTTTTTGATGTGGTCTGTCGCTTAGATGTGATGCTCAGGGTGTGCATCACACACAATGGCTGTTCACTGTGATGTGCGCTGAGCAGTGTGTTGCAGGAGTAGGACACAGCACACAGAAGCTGCAGTGTTGATTTTGCAATGCACAATGTGCATGCAGACAGGCATTCATTGTTATGTTACGTCTACAACTCTTGTAATGCATTTGGAAATTACTTATTTTGGGTGGGAGGTTGTTGGTCAGTCATTTCATCAGATTCCCCGGTCAGGCATCATTGTCTGATGCCACTGTACATTTTGGACATGGCAATGTGTACCTTATTGTTACTGTGTTGGTGTATGGGTATTGCTTGCCATGTCATGTTGTGGTTTGGGAGGGTTTGAGTGGCATAACAGTGATGGCCATGGCCTGTTTTGCAGGTGTGTGTGATGCACACCTTGCATGTCAGGGTCATCCGCTTCTCAGAGCAACTAGCTGGTGGTAGATCTCTCTCCGCGGCAGGGCCCTCCCTCTGGAACAGCCTTCCTGCCACACTTGAACTTGAGGGGAACCATCTCGGGTTCGGGAAGCACCTCAAGACCTTCCTCTTTGCTTCTGCTGTCTCTCTGCCTCTCCCTTGCGGAATTCTTCACTGGAACTGCACTGGATCTGCAACTGGGCCACTCTCACCGACATCGGTCCCTGGCCCAGCCACTCTCCACTTGCACTGCCTCCATGGCAACCCCTGCACTGCGGTACTGTCTCTCTATCCCTACAGCCCCCCCTTCCCAGCACTTGTCTGCACTTACCTTTGCAGTTGCCACCAGCTGACCTATGTATTTGTTTTTTGGTCTACTTCCCCTGTATTGCACTCCCCCTCCTCCCCTTCCCCCTTGCACTTTTCCCTTCCCCCTACCCTTGCACTTGCACAATCTAAATGACACCTGGCCTAGTAGTACCGTTGTCTGTCTTCCCTTGTTCCCCCCTCCCTGCCTCATCGCACCTTGAAATACTTGTGTATAGGCCATATCATGTCATATGTGTGCCTTTTGGTCACACAGGATAGCTTGTGTTTAAGTAGCTAGGGATGCAGACGATGTGGCACTTCCATGGCAACTATCTCAGGGTGGTAGGGTTGTGACAGTTGACTGTCTCTTTGTCATCATCGATTGTCACCTGGTATGTGCCAGGCCTGTGTGCACTCTGCAGGGGTGGGAGTTTAGGTGAAAAATGTGGCCACAAGCTGGGTCTGGGCTTCCTCGCCACGTGCCCTGTCCCCTCCCATGGGCAGCGCCTGTGTCTGTTGTTGGGGATGTGGGGGCACCACCATGTCCACCGGGACGCCCTGCCGTGTTGCAACATTGTGCAGGACACATGCTGCCACAATGATCCTGCACACTACTGGTGGTGCATAGAGTAGTTGCCCGCCAGAGCGGTCAAGGGAGCGGAAACGTGACTTGAGCACTCCGAATGTGCGCTCCACTATGGCCCTGGTTGCAATATGGGTGGCGTTGCATCTTACCTGGGGTGGTGTGGTGGGGTTCTGGATTGGCGTCATCATGTGGTTGCTCAGAGGGTAGGCACTGTCCCCTGGGGAGGTGATAATAGTTGAGATTATTAGGGTTTGGGTATTTGTCTGTGTGTGACTTGCATGCATGTGCAAGGGCATTTGTACTCACCTAGGAGCCATGTGTCGCCATGCTGCCCAGCTTCCAGGGCCCGGCTCAGGGCGGACATTCTGTATATGAAACTGTCATGGGTGGAGCCAGGGTAGTTTGCATAGACAGAGGTGATGATTCCCTTTGCATCACATACCACCTGTACATTGATGGAATGCCAGTGCTTGCGGTTTCGGTAGATGTGCTCAGTGGCCCTAGGTGGACGTAGGGCCACATGGGTGCAATCTATGGCACTGAGCACTTTGGGGAAGTGTGTCACCCTGAAAAAATCCAGGACAATGGCCTGCCTTTCTGCGGGTGTTCTGGGCATGTATATGTCCCTGTGGACTGAGGGGCGCGCTGTCATGATTGCCAGTACCTGGTGTAGGCAGCGTGACTGCGTGGCCTGTGAGACCCCCCCCACTATGGCAGTAGCCCGCTGAAATGACCCAGTGGCCAAAAAATGCAGGACATTGAGCAGCTTCTCCAAGGGGCTCAATGCTTGGGAGCAAAGGGTGGGGGATGTAAGGTCATCTTCCCACTCCCTGACCAGGTCTAGGATGATGTGGGGTGGAAACCTATACCTGCCATAGACCTGGTCGTCAGGCATCCCAAAAAGGCTTGTCCGTGGTGCGAAAATGCGTGCCCTGGCTATTCTCCTCCTCCTGCGGTGTCCCACGATCAGTGCTGCGACAAATGGGGCATTCATCGTAGCTGTATATACGTGTTTGTTGTTTGCGCGCACTTTTGTACAGTGCGCGGGGACGCTTCCGCCTGCCTTCGTGTGGCGGACGCGTTGACGCCTGTGTGCGTCTTTTGCCGTGCGCGAGTTTCCCGTATTCGGATCCATGAATACGGGTTGTTCGCGTGCGTTTGGGCGTTCCGTGTAGTTCCCTGCAGTACTTCCCCAGTTATGCCTTCTTTTTCACGCGTTGTTCCCCATTCCGCGTGTTACGCCCACTGTTCCGCCCACTTTGGTTGTGTGCGCCGCGCTATGTGCGCTTTTGCTGTGCGCGTAGCGCACGCCGTTTATGCCTGCGTGCGCCATGGCTGGATTGGGCGCACGGACAGCGGGAAGCACGCGCAGCGTCTTCCTTGAATCGCACGCGTGCGCTGCGTTTCTCACGCTTGCGCTCCCTTGCGCCTGCTTGCGCATGGATTTTCGGCGCACGTTTGTTCCATGAATCGGCCCTCATTCTCCATAGGACAGAAAATACTGGTCCTTTTACCAACCTCAGAGAACAAGCTAGTCTTCAACTGGCACGGATATGATATGATATTTTATTTATACCACGCCTATACACAAGTGATTCAAGGCGCGACGAGGCATGGGAGGGGAACAAGGGGGGACAAGACGACGATCTTACTAGGCCCAGTGACATTGAGATTGCGCATGTGCATGGGAGAGGAAAGGGGAGAAGTGCTGGTGGCAGTGCGGTGGACCGTATGAAGTAGTATAAAGAACGGGAACCTGTACTTATAGAGTAGCCAAACCAGATAGAAAACAGAAAATCGAATTATATCACATAAATCTCTTGAAAGAGTGGAAGGAGAACCCATCAGCCACCCATGCCAAAGTCCTAGCCTGTCTGGTTCCTGAAGACATAGATAACTTTGATTGAATGCCTTCTGTGTTATCTACTCCACGCCAACAAGATTTAAAAGATGTAGTCATTTCATTTCCCGATGTATTCTCGGAAAAACCAGGAAGAGTAAAAGGTACATACCACTACATTAGAACACCTAAAGGTTAAGTGGTACACTTAAAACCATATTGACTCCCAGAAGTGAACAAAATTTTGAAAGCCAACATTATTGATCCGTCCTCAAGTCCCTGGTCCTCTCATATCTTGTTGGGCACTAAACCTGACAGTTCCGGGAGAGTCTGTATCGACTTCTGTGAAGTCAATGCCATATCAGACTTCGATGCATATCCCATGGCACGCATCGACGACCTTACAGATAAACTCGGAGCAGCCACCTTTCTATCTACCCTAGGTTTAACCATGGGGTACTGGCAAGTTCCTGTATATGGACCAGATAAGGAAAAGACTGCATTCTCAATGCCGCTGGAACTATTCCAATTTAAAGTCCTACTTTTTTGTCTACATGGTGCGCCAGCCACTTTCCAACGCCTCATGGATCGAATACTTCAACCCTATTCTGATTTTTGTGGAGCTTATATTGACGATATCATCATTTATAGTAAGACTTGGGAGGATCATTTCTTCCATCTTTATACCATCATGAAAGACCTCAGAAACGCTGGCCTACCTGCTAATCCAGCTAAATACAAATTGGCCCAATAAGCCATAAAATATCCTGGCTTCTTCGTAGGGAATGGGAATGTACAACCACAACATGAAAAGGTCAAAGCCGTCTTAGATACACCAACTCCAAAGACCAAAAGAGATCTTAGAGCTTTTCTCTGGCTAATCGGGTATCACTGAAGGTTTATCCCAATCTTTTTGGATAAAACAGCTTGGCTGATAGATACATTTAAGAATGCCTAACCCCAGAAACTTCACTGGAATGATGAGGATGACATATGTTATAAGACCTTGAAACAGACGCTGTGTCAGAACCCAGTCCTAAAGGTAGTTGACTTCAGACAAACACCTCCCTCACAGGGTTAGGAGCCGTCCTGTCCCAGGTTTGCGATGATTTAGAACATTCCATATTATTCACCAGCCGCAAGTTGTTCGCACGTGCAAAACATTACTCTGTGTTGTTGTTGGAACTGGAGGCCCTGGCCATCAAGTGGGCTTTATCCATCTTACATACTACCTATTGGGACGAAAGTTCACACTCTTTACAGACTGCTCACTCCTAGTTTGTATTAGCCAATGCAAAGACTCCAACCCTAGGGTCATGCAATGGTTTCAAGACCCACAACCCTACTGTTTCACCGTGGAACACCGAAAAGGAAAAGACCAGGTAAATGTAGATTTTCTTTCTCGGTTCCCCTGTGAAACAAATGCAGCTACATCGCATGGCGGAAGGGTATGTGAGAAACCTGAAGGTGTCTCCCTAGCTAGTCCCCGGGGATCTGTCATCTAGGTGGCCAGGAGAGGGCCATCACTATTGGATCCAGTTCCTGGGGGTGGACCAGTGAGGGAGGATCACCCAGATGGGAGGTCTTTGGGAAGTGGGAGTGGGACATCGACGGGTGAGACGTAGTATCCCCCTTCTGACAAGCAGCTGAACACCCTGCACTTCCCGCACACATGGAGAGCCACAGAGGGCAACAGACCTGACGGCGGGGACAATACAACAACCACACAATGCATGGCAAGTCAAGGCACTGTACATGTACGACCTGTACTCCCAACTTGCACATGACAGCCACCAAAACACTGGATCATTACATGCCGGACAATGCAATAGTATGTCTGTGATGCATGTTGCACAACATCTTGCTCAGGTTAAAGGACCCCCTGCCCTCTGATGGGGATATGCCACCACCAGGGGATAAAAAAGAACCAATGCCCCCAGGTGCAGTGCTGACAGACACTGAGCGGGAGTAGGGAAGGGATGGATGGCTAGTGTGACAAAATCTGTAATGCAACCATTGATGGTCACATCGATGTACACATGCTGCTGACCATTGTGCATTTGCAGGTTTAGTAAGAATCACATGCACCCAAGAAGGGACATAAAAGCATAGCTCCAAACCAACTGCTATTTATTGCACAAGTGCAAAACATCCCCAAAATGATACCCAGCCCCGCCCTCATCCCCAACCTGATACCCACCCTCACCCTCTTCCCCAACATGACACCCCTGCATTCAGTGTGACAGATATCCATTACCACCTCCTCTTGCCACAATTTGTCGTGGGAGTACCATCACGTGAGGTGCATCGCTGAGACCACCTTGGTGGCGTGCACACCACAGATCCCTCTGTAGGGATGCCCAACATGGAACTGTCTGGTTCACTTCCCCGGACATGCTGCAGGGTGAGGATGATGGCCCTAGAGATGTTTTCATTGGTGGCTGACATTTGGGCACAGAACTCATGTACCCTTCTGCTCATGAGGTTGGTGCTTGCAGTCCCTGCAGCGGCACAGCGACACAGTCAGTCCATGGCACTGGACACCCTCCTGGAGGCATTGAGAACCAATTTATGCATTGCACGTGCATCAGACTGTTGGCACACCACCAGTCGTTCATTTGCGTTCTGATCCCGCTCCATCTGCCCGAGCCCCTCCCAAATGTCATCAATGGCTTGTTCTTGCATTGGCCTTGGTGATGCATGGTTTTGCTTTTCCTTTCGTGTTGATGCCTGGTCACCACGCATGTCACGTCTGCCTGTGGTCTGTGTCCTCAATGTTGGGCCAATTGAGGACACATCAAGAAGACAAGGGGGAGGGAGAGGATTGCATGAGTGAGTGACTGAATGGGGGGGGGTGACCTCTGGGGGGACATCTCACTCACAAGGGCGGCTGGGGAGGAGTCATGGGCACCGGTGTCATGTGCCGCTGTAACAGCGGGTGTGGTGCCTGTGTCAATGTTAGATTGCCCTTCCACTGACACGACTGTGGCTGGTGTGCCAGTATCCCCAGAGGTGCGAGCTGCATGGCCCTTGGACTGGGACGTGCTAGAGGTCTCCTTCTGGGGTATATCCTCCATGGGTATGGCATGCCTTGGAACATTCCCTGCATTTGGTTATCCATGTGTGCCGGACCCACTGGTGCCCTCCATGGGGACCTGGGGGTCTTGCGTGCCTGTCAGGAGACAGTAAACAGTGCATCAATTGGACTTGTTGGTTGGCTGTAGGGTATGCTCACATGCAGTGTACGCAATGTGCAGTGGGGTCACAGTGACACACCGCCCTAGGGTGGCCTGCTTCATATGACAGGCAGTTTGATGGAATAAGTGATGTCATCTGGCTGTATGTACATCACGTGTTTTGTATGTGGGCCTTGCCTGGGCTATGTTGGCATGTACCTGGTGATTGTGCAAGGGAATGTGTGCCAAAGCAGGGCTGGTACGTTGTTGAAAGCTTGTCCTGTTCTCCTGTATATGAGGGATGCCCTTCTAGCCATGGTAGTTTTAGTGTGACTTAGATCGGGAGGCAGTCTTTGCTAAGGCCTTCCCGCTAGTGCTTTGTTGTAGTGTTTTGTGGGTGTGTCACCCCAACAGCTGCAGTATGCCAATGCCATTTGTGTAGTTTGTGGCCGGTCATTGACGGGTGTCATGTTACAAGGGTGTTGTACATGTACATGTTTCCACAAGATGGCTGCTGTATACCTTGTACATGGGTGAATGTCCATGGGGCCTATGGTGCTATGGTGGTTGTGTATGTCCTACATGTGGACCTTGCTAATGGATAGGGTTTACACCTGACGTGCCCATTATTGTACTGTACCAGGGTGCTTGTTGTTTTTGCATTGGCTGGGTGACTGCATGTGTGGCTGTTGCCATTTCATTGTAGTTGTTGTACATATGGGACATGATCCACTTACTCATGTACTCACCAGGATTTTTGTGGCAGCTGGCTTTCCGGATCTGCATTGCCCATGCCTTCTTGGCCCTCCATATGGAGGATGCTTTTGACCCTCTCCTCCCATGGTGTGTGTTGTACTGGGGTCACATTGCCTCCGACTGTGGCCGCTGTGTCCCTGCAGTGGGTGTTGACAAGCATCCTCACCCTGCTCCTCAAGTCATTCCACTGCTTCCGTTTCTCATCCATGTCCTGTGGGTGGTTTCGGGCGGCGGCCACCTTGTCCCTTTTTCCAGTCCATATGGCCATCTTGAGCATGGAGGGACATCTTTCTGTGGCGTGGCCCATATAGTTCGTCAGCATTGGCCACCACCTCCACGGTCAGCACAGTGAGCTGTTGCTCACTGAATTTTGGCTTTTGTTGCTACATTTCTGTCACCTTCTCTTTGTCTTTGCCTGAAGACATGTTCAGAGTGTATTGTAGGATTGGATAGCAATCCTTTTTGGTGATTATGAGCGGATTGCATTTTTCAAAATGGCCACTGCCATGCTTCCTATTCCCGCGATGATGGATTTACACTGGCGGTAATTCGGCTAGCAGAATTTCCACTAAAAGATTGGGCGGTAACGGTAAATCCACTGACTATTGGCAGATTTTCCCTCTGTGTGGAATTACCATTACCGCCAGTGGGGTGTGTGTGCGCCCACCAGGTTGTAATAAGGTGGTAATTCCACTGATCCACACGGCAGAAACGCTAATCCCGCCATGATGTTGGGACAAATTCGGAATGAGGCCTCAACAATGAAACATTATGAATAAAGTGAAAAGCAAGTGATGAACTCTTATGAAGTTTGTGAAAGCAAGGTGGTGGAAGAGAGTGAGCACCACCGAGTGAGTTGCGTGGAAGAACACACTATGGCAAAGCCAAGAGACTGAAAAGGGGAATTCAGAGTGAATGCAAACAAAAGCACAGGTATGGTGAAAGAGAAACCTCTCTGCGCAAGAAACAGAGGGTTATCGGTTGTGTGACATGTAATGGGTGGACTGTGTGGTCCGACAACTGTGCCTTTACCGAGGATAGTCTGTCTGGAAAATTCAAGGAAAGTGTAGATAAAGAATCTTCACTTGTGACTAGGATTGCTGAGTGAATGGGAAAGATAGCAATCTGCATCTACTGAACCTGCAGGATTATAAAGGTGACCTGGAACTGGTCTCGAGAATTAAGAGACTTGATCTGATTGGACATTAGCAAGACAGAATAGCTGACTTCTTGGGGAAGAGAACCCTAATACTTTAGGAACTGTGTTGTAGCCTCGGGGAAGGTAACCCTGAGGCCTTTTTGGAACTGTTTTGTCTACTTGGTGAAAGGAGCCCCAGAGCTTTTTGGAACTGCTTTCAACCCGGGAAAGAGGAGCTAGAAAGTAAGCCTAGAGCTGGAAGAAGCTAAGAACTTTATTCGGAACACTATTTCGTTTGTTGCTGACATCCCTACACACTGTACAGCTTAGTTGAGTATAGGTTTTGGACACAGACATACGTTTAAATTGAACTTACCGACTTAGACTGTCCTTAAGTTTTTTCGGTAGGGAAATCCTGCATTAGCATAGGGTAAATTAGGCCTTACACCATCCTGACATATAAGTTAATAAATACATTTTTTTGAACTTTGAATCTGTTGTCTGTGTCTTGCTTCATGATGCCTTTGCACTGCATTCTTGTGCTTAGTGTGTATTTTGTCTTCTAGAGGTTCAGTTATAAAGGCAAACAACAAGGGGGAGAGCGAGCAACCCACCCTGGTGCCCCCATTCAATTGCAACACCTGGGATAGTTGTACGTTAGTCCGGTCCCGGGCAAAGGGACCCGCATAAAGCAGTTTAATCCATGATATAAACAGAGGGCCAAATCCATAATTGTACAATGTCTGGAAAAGAAACAGCCATGATACTGTGTCAAATGCTTTCTGCATGTCCAGGGAAGCTGCCACTACTGAGTAGGCGGAAGCCGCCACTGCTGATAGAGCTATGATGTTATTTAACCTTCTTGTGTTCAATGTGGTTGAGCGGCCAGGTATATACCCTGACTGGTTAGGGTGGACCACAAAAGGCATTGGAGGGGATAGCCTGGTCGCAAGTACCTTAGCAAAGAGTAAAGCATCTATATTTATTAAAGACCGCGATCTGTATGAACCGCACTCCTCTGCCGGCTTATCCGGCTTGAGTAACAGTATTATGATGGCTTCACGTACCGTCTCGGGCAATCTCCCCCTCAGCAGGGCTTCCTCTCACATCCGCAACAGGTGAGAAGCCAGTATATCCCAGTAGTCCCTATATAATTATGCTCCCAGCCCATCTGAGCCGGGCGCCTTACCATTTAGCAGGTCCATTATGGCAGTTTTAATCTCTTCCACAATTAGTGGTATTTCGAGGGCCTCACTCGCCTCTTTGGACAGAAGAGAGGTTGGTATTTCTTTTAAATACTGCTCGATCTCAGCAATCGTGGCCCACCCCTTTCGCTGATACAATGCTGAGTAGAAGGCATACAAAATTCTATTCATAGCTTCATTGATGTATGCCACCGTCCCATCCTGTCTTTTGATGTGCGATATGTGTGTCGTACCATATTCAGACTTCACCAGTCATGCAAGAGTGCGGCCCAGCCTGTCTGCCTCACCTTATCTTCTAGCTAGCTTTGGCTTAACCATGAATTCTATCTCCCTGGGTGACAGGTCTAGCGTGGTCTTAATATCATTACGTAGCCCTGGTGTGGGGTGGAGTTCACAACGTTGTTGTAGCAGCTTGAGCGAGGCATCTGTGGCCTCCAGCTCTCTACGTAAGGTTCTAAAGACCCCAAATTACATGGCCATGGCCACTCCCTTTATGTTATGTTATGTTGAAGGTATTTGTACTGCACACCGTCACCACCAGAAGTGGTCCCCAGGCACTCTAGCGGATCTGAAAGAGGAGGAGTGGGGGGTTAGTAGTGTGTAGTGGGAATAGGAGAGTGAGAACTGTAATGTCCTGTTGGCAGCCTCAGTTCGGTTTTCATTGTGCGCTGAGCTTGAGTGCAGTTATTGGATCGGTGAGTTCGCATGTGTTGTTGATACAGGCTATGGGCCTCATTACGGCCCTGGCGCTAAATGGTTAACGGCGCCGTAAAAGGCTGCAGCGCCGTTAACCACTTAGCGCCTTACTACGAGGTCCATTTGCGGGACCCGACCTTAACGGCTGGTTTACACCAGCCGTTAAAGTAGGGACCCGCAAAGGGACCTTGGTGCTAAGTACGGTACCGCAGTTTGCGTTACCGTACTTAGCGCCTTCCCCAGTCCCATTGAGCCCTATGGGGCGAAAATGGGAATGGGGAAGGGCCATGGTTCAATGGGGAATTACCGCCCCACCAACCTTGGAATGGGGTGGTAATTCCCCATTGAACCATGGCGGACCCGTTACAACACCGGCACCAACCATGGTGCTAATAGCGCCATGGTTTAGCGCCGGTTTTGTAATGAGGGCTATGTGTTTTTTTTCTGTTGTTGCAGTATGGTGAAGTACGTGGGGCTTGCGGTGAGGAGAAGTGGTTGTATGGGTTTCTGTGTGAGAAGTGTATGGGGAAAGTTGAGGTTTTCTAGTAGGAGTTAATTGGATTTTATTTTGGTCTTTCCTTACCTTTTGTTCTTTGCGTTTCTTTGTTCCACATCTATGGTTATCCTGTGAGTTTTGTACTTTGTCCATCTAACTGGCCGTAAAATGAGGTGGCAGTTTTCCTCTGTGCTACTTTAGTGGTTTGTGAAGCAGGCATGTTCCCCTACCCTGGTGTTGGCGATGTATAGTGCTCAGGATTCAGCTCCCTTCCTGCCCGTTTCCGTGTTGGTGGTCCTTACCTGCCTATTTTTCCTCTGTGAACTAGCAGTATGTGTATATGGCATACTCCCCCTGCCCTCCTGGTCCTTCCTTGCCCATTCCCAAGTGAGAAACTAACCTACCTAAGTTTCCCCTTTGGCTTCGCGGTATGCAGAAATTATATTCTCCCCAGACCCTCTGGTTAGGGAGGATAAGTTAGGGAGTTAGGGAAGTTAGGGGAATGGGTTCCCTTTCTGGGATTCTTCTTTCCCGCTGTGTATATGCTTCATGGTGGTTTCCCTTCAAGTTCCGGATTAAAGAGCCACATTTTGAGTAGTTTTCTAAACTGAAGATGATCTTTTGTATTATGTATGTTTTTTGGTAGCCCATTACAGGTTATTGGAGACGGGTGAGATAAAGAGGATCTTCTGAATTTTCTTTTGTTGTATGGTTTTGGTTCCAGGCGGATATCTTTAGTTGATCTAAGTGGTTTTGTTGGGTGGTAGAGATGTTTATTTTCTCTTTTAGGAACTCTGCTCCTTGGCCGTGGATTGCTCTGTGCGTTATGCACATTGATTTGAACTTTATTCGTTGCTTTATTGGTAACCAGTGTAGCATTTTCAGTGCTGGTGTAATGTGTTCTCTTCGTAGTAGTTTGAGTAGGAGTCTGGCCGCAGCGTTGTGGATGCCTTGGAGTTTTTTTAAGAGTCGATCTGGCCTTCCTAGGTATAGGCTGTTTGCGTAGTCTTCTCTGGACATGATGAGGGCGATGATGGTGAGCGTTTTGTGGGTGAACGAGAGGAATGGTAGGATCCTTTCTACTGCACGTAGGAGGAAGAAGCATTTCTTGATTATAGCGTTTAATTGCGGCTTTAGCGTTAGTTCGTTGTCCATGAAAACTACCAGGTTCTTTACTATTGTTGATGGAGCTGGCAATGTACCAAGTTTCGTCGGCCATGGGATGTAGTGATTGTTTTCTCCGCTTTTGGATATGATCATTATTTCTGTTTTGCCCAGCTTGAGTTTGAGATTGTTTGAGTTCATCCAGCCGTAGAGTTCTTGGATGCAGCCTTCCAGTGTTGTGTTTTCTTCCTGTGTGTCTTGTATTTTGGAGACTATTTGTATGTTGTCAGCGTAGTTGTAGCATGTGAGCCTGTGTCTTTTAATGAGCTTGATTAGTGGAGCCAGGTATATGTTGAAAAGCAATGGGGAGAAGGATGATCCTTGCGGTACGCCACGCGTGGATTCTCTTGAGGTGAATTTGAAAGGTTTGATCCCTATGGTTTCTGTTCAGGTTGTCAAGAAGGATTTAATCCATAGTAAGGCTATGTCAGTGATTCCTATTACTTCCAATCTATCAATGAGGATGTCGTGGTTGACTCTGTCAAATGCTGCAGAGAGATCCAGAACTATCAGAGCAGTTCTTTTGTCTGAGTCCGCATTGGCCTTTAGATCGTCCCATATTGAAAGCAGTGCCGTTTCTGTTCCTCTCATTGGTCTGAAGCCTACTTGTTCCTGATCCAGCAGTAGGTGTTCTTCTATGAATTATCGTGTTATTCTATAGATGTATGTTTCGAGTAGTTTCACTCGGTATGGGATGTTGGAGATGGGTCTGTAGTTGGAAAGTTCCTCCACCTTGCCTGATGTATGCTGATTTGAAAGATTGTGGTACTTTCCCTATTGCAATTGATTGGTTGAAAAGGTATCTGTAGTATTCCAAATGTGTTCCTTGTGGGAGGATTGATTTGTGTGTGTTTGGGGGGCAGGGATCCATGGGGGAGCCTGCTTTGATGCTATTGCTTACCAGCTTGACAAATGTCTCTACTGATATT
This sequence comes from Ambystoma mexicanum, assembly GCF_040938575.1. Lineage (NCBI taxonomy): Eukaryota > Metazoa > Chordata > Amphibia > Caudata > Ambystomatidae > Ambystoma > Ambystoma mexicanum. The sequence continues at coordinate 1,117,912,349 of NC_090928.1, read as the reverse complement.
TGGGGGAAGCTTCAGAGTTGGTTCTGGCGGTTCTCGGATGGGTGAGCGGGTTGCATGCTGAGGTTGCTTGGTCTGTTTTGTATGATCTGTTGGATGGTGCGGATTTTGTTTTTGAAGTGGTCTACGAGGTTGTTGCATAGTTTCAGCAAGGTATAAGTGTATTGTTGCAGCCAGGGGGGTTTCTCATTTAATTTATGATTTTAAACAGTTTTTTTTGGGTGTTGGGGCTTTGGTGATTCTGTTGTTGAAGTATTTCTTTTTGGTCTTTTGGATTTCCTTTTTGTATCAGTAGATTTGTTGTTGGAATTGAAAGTTTCCTGTTTTTTCTTTTTATGGTGCAGAGTAGCGAGGTAAACCATTTTGCCGTCGCTCTTTTGCATGATGGGGTAAAAGGTTTTTCCTTGGAGATCTCGTCTATTGTTGTGCTGATCCACTTGTGAAGAAGTTCTGTTTTTCTGTCAAGGTCAGCTTCATCCATAGTTGTTGCCGGAGGTTTGGCGATTTCCAGTAGTTCAGATAGGTTACTATTTTTGATGGTCCTCCAGTTTCTTTTCATACAGTTGGCGGATTGTCGGGTTGTTTGGTTGTTGGTGTATCCAGCGTGATCACGAACGGGATGATGAGGTGGTCGCTCCAGAGGATCTGAATTGGTGGCGCCATGGTGATGAGGTTTTTGTTGGTGAAGATTGCATCTAGTGTATGTCCTACTGTGTGAGTTGCTCCTTTGACTAGTTGATGTAGTTTCATTGTCTTCAGTTATTTGGCTAGTGATTTTTGTGTGATTGTGGTTTCTTCGTCAAACAAGATGTTGAACTCTCCGAGGATTATCAAGGATTCCTGTTCTATGGCTAGGTTGGTGATTAGTTCATCACTGCGTCCATGAAGATTGCATCATAAATCAGTGGTTTGTATAACAGAATGAATATGAGGTTTGTTTTGAGGATTGTTGATAGGCAAAGGATTAGAGATTTGCAGTTTTCTATGCGTAATGGATCTTCTATTTTCATTTTCAGGTGTTCCTTGTAAGCTATTGCCAGTCCTCCTCCTCTTTTGTTTTTCCTTTTTGCTTGTGTGCACTTGAAGTTGTCAGAGAGGCAGTTAAAGTGTGAATTTGTAATTGTCATCCAGCCATGTTTCTGTTATGAATAGGATGCTGATACCTCAGTTGCACAGGAGGTCATAGATCTCGGTGGCATGTTTGGACATTGACCTACAATTGATTAGATTGCAGTGGATGTTTTTGGTGTGGTTAGGTTTGTTTGTTGTTCCCTGTTTTGACTTGAGATGTTCAGTTGGAGTGCTTCTGTGTTATTCTCACCGGTTGGTTGAGGTTTTGTGGAGCCGCTTCGTCATAGAATCGGTGTGTTAGATTGATAGTTGGGTTGATGAATTCTACAGCTTCATCATCTTTCGCGTTTTGATGTGGTTGTTGGTAGTGCCCTTGTATTCCTGTGATATATGGAGTAAGGGCGTTGGTATCGTACCTTTCTCTTTTTGGGCCTCTCGTCTTTTTTTGCAGGGTTCCAGAAGGTTCTTAGCTTGTCTGGACATGTCAGTGGCGTTGAAGTGTTGACGTTCTACGGTTGTAGCGAGGTACAGTGGAAGTTATAGGGATATTTCTCTTATGATGTTTATTCGGTTGGTTGTATTGTTTGCTGGGGTGCGTTCTCTATTCGTGACAGCTTCTACTGGAGGCAGGTGAGGGTGTGTATCCGTTGGGATTGGACCTTGTTCCAGCTCTCTTTGGCGTTGTACAATTCTGCGTCAGGGCATTTTGTGTCCTTGGTAGTAGCATTGGTTTGGGTATTGAGTTTACAGGAACAGTAGCTCACCTGTCGGGCCTTGCGTTTGGATAATATTGAGTTTTATCCTCTTATGTTGCGATAGTTGGATGCCTTCTGATGGTGTCTGTCCACTTAGTGGGTTGGGTTTGGGTGTTCCTGTATCTATTGGTAGACTGTCTAGGCGGAGTACTAGGCGTTGGAAGGGGTGGCGCAGTTGGGTATGGGAGGACTATGGTTTCCTGGTTAACTTGGGTAGTGATTCTGGTTATAGTTTCAAGCTTTCAGTGGTTGCTGGGTGTTCTTGGGTAACAGGAGGGGCCTAGGATTCAATTATGGCAGGCAGGGATAGAATACACCTAGATTTGAGATACCTGGATAATGGGTGGAAAATGCCTAGGTTTCACAGAGTGGTTTACAGTGAGATAATGCCCTTAGAATTTTGGGATCTTAGACAGTGGGAGAGAGGCCTAGGTTTCACAGACTGGCAGGCAGTAATAAAAAGCACCTAGATTTGAGATCCCTAGATAATGGGAGAAAGTCCTAGGTTTCACAGAATGGCAGGCAGTAATATGCTAAATCTGGTCTTCAGCATGCAATGAATATTGTGTCACATGATATTCATTGCATGCTGAAGACCATATTTAGCATATAGAATAATGGCCACAACATACAGTATTGTAGCTCTCTACACTATTGGGCATTGGAGCTTGTATGTTCTTTTAAACAATGACATTAGTTAAGTGGTTCATTTAAAATGCAAAAGATTTGAAGAGCAGCATAAAAAGAGGGCAATTGCTGAGAAAGCCAAGGGATTTGCATCTGTAATATATCTTTCTACAGGATACCCCCTCCATATGCTTGATCAAACATATTTAGGGCTTCCTGTTTTCTGCGTTCTTTTTTTGAATTCTCGGTCTGACATTTTTTCGAAGCTTGAAAAAAATGTTAAATCTGCTTTGATAATTGTTTTCGTCACTATAAATGGCCCACAAAACAAGCTTTGGTGAAACCACTGTTGGCTCTGTTATAGCTGTTAGATAGTTGGTCAACCACTGCCATGCATATGCTCAGGTACTCACACGGTTTGCCATCTGTCGCCATCTTATGGACAGATACCACTGTTAAGGTAGTGCCTGCAAAGGCCTATCTCCTTTCGACACAAAAACCAAAACTGTGGGCTGTATCACTACTTATGTCAGCTTCGGTTCGTAAAGACAGCATGTTAGTGCATTGTAAACGAAACAGAGACATTTGTTAAATTATTCATTCAGTTCACATTTTCATGAGTTTTATATTGTACCTTGATGTCGCCAGCAGCCACTTCGGAATGTTCTTTTATATATAGGTGATTTATAAGAAGCCATATGGTGCCAAACTTTCATTTCATAGCAGAGAGTGCTTGCTCTCTAGGTGTCATATGTGCACAATGAGTTTAGTGGGGCTTTTTCCATTAAAAATCAAGGAGCACTGTTGATCACAAATAGGTGCAACTTGAATTTTTCCAACAGAGATTTCTATCCAACATTAGATTACTAGGTGCTTGACAGTCCAACGGTGAGTGTGCATATACTGATTGCAGGTCCAAAACAAGTGACCCTAAATAAGGAAACATCCAGCCAACACCTACAAGGAGATGTGCACACATGTTGCTTCTTATTTCCTTCTACTGACTCACATGATGACCCTTGTTCTAGAAAGACTTGCTAATAAGCTTTGCAGTTTAGGGATGGGAGATAAAAGTGGTAAACAGAGTTAATTAAAACAAGTTTGTTCTAAAATGCAGCATTTCAACCCTTTATTTTAGAGGTTTTCCTGGGGATGAACCCCCCTGAACCCTCCTGAATTGTTTCGGGCTCCGCCACTACGCTCGGTCGCTATGGCATATCTGAGGAAAATATATATGCCCCTTCTCTTAAAAATTCCCCAGACGCCGCTAGCCCTAGGACTGTGCTAGGAGAAGGGTGGGGGAGCCCAGGGACTGTGGTGGGAGCAGGATGGGGAGGAGAACCATGGGATAGTGGTGTGAGTAGGTTGGGAAGTGTGCTGGGTCTGTGGTGGGATGGGGTGGGGAGAGCCCAGGGACTGGGCTACGAGTGGGATGAGGGAGTCCAGAGACTGTGATGGGAGCAGGCGGGGTGCCCAGGGATTATACTGGGAGCAGTGTGCATCAATGGCACACGATAGTTCATAGCCATTTGGAGTTACTGTCCATTTGGCCTCTTTGGGGGGTCCAGGCCTGGCCACATTTTGCTCAAGGTGCCCAGGCCAAAAATGTTTGAAGACCGCTGCCCTAAGGTTTTGCATCTTGTAGTCCCTTGTTCTAAGGTTATCATTATCTGGGGAAGATGGATACAGAGTAACCTTGGTGAGGAAGATAGAACATCAAATGATGATTTATTGGGGCTCTCTGAGGTCTTTTCAGAAGTACTAACTGAAATTAAATTAGTCACCTCTTTGTTCCTCACTTTCTGGATTCCCAACCTTTCTGGGGAGTGGCTAATTCTAGCAACCTATCTTTCCCATGGGAACATGGTCTTTCTGTTTCTAAAGGATCAAAGACAATGCTTCGACTTCTCTCCTTACTGGAGTTTTTCTCCTGATAATTTTCAATCAAAACTGAAGAGGAGGACGGTTTCCATAAGATGCCATACCTTAAAAGTCCTACAAACTGACACTGTTCGATTTTAATTGGGTTGTCAGAGAAATTCAAAAGAACACATTTTAACTCTTCTCCCCATGATAGTATAGGCTGTATCTTTAATCCTATTCCTCTAGGGGGTAGGATATAGATGCCCATGCCCTGGTTGGGGAAATTAGCGGTTTCCCAAGGACTTGTACTTTGTAGAGCTGAGCCACAAAAAAATGTTTGGCTATTCTATGCTTCCTGGGATTTTAGTCCATTGGTGGAATAGGTAGGTAGTCTAGGAATGTTGGTTTTCTGGCAATCCGTACACATTTGTATTATGGTTTTAATATCGGCATCTATTCTTGGCCAGAAAAACACCTCTATCAAATACGTTTGGAGTTTCAAGTGCTCCGGGTGATCTTCTATCCAGAGGCGTAGCCAGTATTGTCTAACAAATGGGGCCTGAAGCTAATGTAGTTGGACCCACCGCAGTAACATTAATATCTGTAAATGCCCACAGAGTGCTGAAGGATGGGCATATACAGATTATGGGTGGGCCTTGCCCGCTCAGGCCCTACCCTGTCTACGCCTCTGCTTCTATTAACTGGGCCCGACCTCTCTCTATGATAATCTTTTTATGACTATCTGGGACCATCAACTGTAGCTTTACCTTACCCTCTACAGATGTTTCTCCCCTATAGAGAAACCCATGTTTCAGAAGGAAGAAAGGTTCCCCTGTCTCACAGTCCTCTATTTCTGAAACCAATCGTGATACGTCTTCAGCCAGAAAGGGCTTGTTCCTTTGGGCTACAGCTAAATCCAGAAATGTCATTAGCTCTCCCTTACAATCTTTTGAGGACCTTGGGTTGGAAGAGTTACCAAGTGTCTTAACAGCCTCCCCAAAACCCGGGTTTGCCCATCTACACTTTCCTTCTCCGTTGCTTCTTTGAGTCTGGGAAGCATTGCTCTCTCAAGTACCCCTTGAGCAATTCTATGACCTTGGTAAACTTGAACTGGGGCTTTTCCGGTGGTTTTGTAGCAGCACCTTAACATCACCTCAGATGTTTGGGTCTATCACCCCCAGCTAAAACAACAATCGCAAATGTCCATGCTAACCCTAACTTCAGGTCAGTAGGTATCAGTCCCCTTTGTCCTGGGGGAATTGTTTCATCCCTACTATTGCAGATATACAAACCCAATAGGGTCTTCAGTGGGTACTGAGGGGCCTGATGCTCTGGTACTCAGCTTCTCAAATGTTGGGGTCCCTCAAATTGTATCAGTTGAGCCGCATCCCACTCTGACACCATTTGTGAAGTCATCATGAAGCAAGACACAGACAACAGATTCTGAATTCAAAATAAACACTTTTATTAACTTAAATGTAAAGATGGAAAAAGACTTAACTTGCCCTATGCTAAGGTGGGATTTCCCTACCTAAATAAAAGCTAACAAAAGTCTGAGCCAAAGAGTTCAATTGAAGAATCTTTCTGTGCCCAAAACCTATTCTTGCCCTCACTGCTAATCAATACAATGTGTAGGGATGTCAGTGACCAAAAAGAAAGTGTCCAACATAAAGTTCTGAGCTTCTTCCAGCTCGCAGCTTCCTTTCAGCTCCCTTCCCCAAGTATAAAGCAGTTCAAAAGGAAGAGTTTCAAAATGGCCTCTCTTGAGTTCAGGATGATGCGGTTTTAACCAATACTCTGGGTTCCACTCCCCAAGTACCAAATAATGCAGTTCCAAGCACAGAGGAACCTTAACAATTCAATTCCAAGGCAATTAATGGTTCAGATCTCAGGGCTTCCTTCCCCAAGACTTAATTTCCAGCAGCAAGTCTCAGGACTCCCTTCCTCAAGACTTCATTTCAGCATCAAAATATCCTTCGTCTTTTTAAGGTGTTTCTGTTGCTCTTGCGCCTTCGTTGTATGGTTAGTTTTTCATATCGAAATTGCAGCTGTGTTGGAATAAACTTTAAAGTCTTAGTTAATTCTGCTTTAAATATGATATGTAGTTTTCACATAATTTGACTTTAAATGCAGCATATATTTGTTTTTGAGGTTTTGTTAAGAATTCCGCATTTGATGATGATTTCTCAAATGTAAATTTCTGTTTCACATTTGAACTTAATATGTAACAGTTAATAAGGTTTTCATTCACTTCGGCTTTGAAAAGGTGTTGGTTGTACTGGTTACGGTTTTCATTTAGTTAGGTATTCAAAAGAAACTGGTTGCGCTTGAAGCACACTTTCCATTCAACCCTCTGGGTATTTTTCCTTTAATTCACTTCAAACAAATGGTTGTGCACTCAGAGACTCTTGGAGAACGTTTTTCTTCCCACATGCGACCACTCCGATACAAAGTATTCATAGTATTTCACTATCTGAGTTTGAATTGGATCGGAGAAATTCAAAAAAGTGTTTCAACAAACACGCAACCACTCTGATACAATGGGCCTCATTAGGAGTCTGGCGGTAGCCATGCCGGTAAAACCGGCAGGCTCCCGCCGGACTTGTGCATTTTTCTGGTGCCTGGCTCCACGGAAACACTGGGGGATTACGACCCCGGTGTTCCTGGAAGTCTAGCTCCGAAGAAATGTTAATCCCCATTCCCATTGAGTTCAATAGGACTCAATGGGAAAGGGGATGACGGAACCATTAATAACGGTGCCGGTGCTTCCCGGAAAGTCTACGGACGGGTGCCATTCCAACTGCCAGATCAGGACGGCGGGCAGGTCAGCAGCCGCCCGCATACTCAGAGTGTGCCGGTCCGGTAACAACAGTGCCGGTATGCTTACCGGCACCATTGTTACCGGACAGCCACACTCGTAATGAGGCCCAATGTATTCCTTGAACAACCAAACGTTTGCACACCGGGTTTCTCAATGCTTAGCAAACACACTGTCGCGAGTGAAGGTTTCACAGCAGCATGGATCGTTCAGCCTCCTGCTCCTCACTTCAGGGGTCTCACTGCTGCCCCTCAGGCAACCCTGTGTTGATGCTGCAACACAGGGAAATTAGCATCCTGGAGGCATATGAAAGGGAATAGCCTCTCCACACGGCTCCCTTCTTAGAATTCGGTTGGCTCCATGGAATCCCAGCTCCCACCCACACGTTCACAGGCCTTCCTGCAGCTGCGGTCGGCCCTACACACTCAGGTTCTTCACTCTGTCTCATATAGCTGGATTGGTCTCCTTTTATACATCTGCCGCCCCTTGACAGGCTGCAGGTGTGGATGTCCAATCAGCTCTGCCTGACCACAATTAACAGGACATGTCTGACCTTTAGTTTACTTTACTTTTACTTTAATTTAAAACGCGCTCCAGGTACCCGAAGGCTTATGGGCGCACACAAAACAAGATACGAGACCAACAACAAAAAGTACACTAGAACTAGGGTCATTCCATGTTAGGTGGGTGGTTCCTTTGGGCTGTTTCTAATATTTAATAGAATAGGTGTGTTTTCAGTTTTTTTAAAAATACGGCTGTAGTATTTTCTTCTCAACTCCAGAGTCAGGGTAGTCCAAGCCATGGGAGCAGCTATGCTGAACGCTCCCTTTAGAGCTTGTTTTTAGCACATGGGAGTTATTGGATCTCAGAGCCCTCTGGCTGTTTCTCCACTATTCCACTATCCCTTCCCTCAGGTATGTTGGCATGCGCCCCATACAGCATTTATGGATGATTAATAACAGTCTAAACTGTACTCTTGCTTTTATTAAGAGCCAGTGTAGACAGTGTCTCGCATAGGACACATGATCTCTCCATTTCAAACCCTTCACAACCCTTACTGCACTGTTCTGGATCACCTGTAGCCGATTGATCTCAGATTGTGGGGCACCAATGAGTAGGCTACAGCAGTAGTCGATCTTTGCTCCTATTATGGTTAGGGCTATTGTCTCTGCATTGTTTTCGGATATTAGTGGTCGGAGATTGCCTAGTACCATTCGATAGTAGGTGGAGGCAGAGAACAGGCTACTTACTTGGGGTTTTATGGTTAGATTCTTGCTCAATGTAATACCCAAGATTTTGATTTTCTTTTGTACCTTGATCTTACAGTCTGCGATGTTAATCCTATTAAACGGAGATCCTAACTTGCCCAGTTCATTACTAGTTCCTATCACCTAAATTCTGTTTTCCATTATTCAATGCTAACCCATTCTGTGCCATCCATATCTGGATGCAGTCGTATACATAGCTGATATGGATTTCATTAGTACAGTAAGCGGTATAACGCACTGCATATCATCTGCGTAATTAGAAAACATGATGCCTTTGTGTTCCAACATGTCGAAGAAGGGAGCCATGAAGACGTTATATAATGATGGGGACACGCACGCTCCCTGTGGCACACCATAGGCAAAGGTTACCGGATCAGCCTCGGCTTCCCTGATGGCTGCACTCCCCTGCCTTTCAGTCAGAAATGATGCAATCCAATGTGTGGCCTGCAATGAGAATGCAGCAACCTCTCGCAGCCTGGTGATCAGTATGATGTGATCAACTACATCAAAGGCCGCAGAGAGATCAAGGGCCATTAGCAATGAAGCTTGACCAACATCCATGTATTCCAGAAGTTTGGATTTTAGGTTAAGAAGAGCTGTCTCCGTCCCATGACGTTCACTGAAGCCTGATTGAAATGAATTTGATGGTTATTCAGAAGGGAAGAGATTTGGTTGTATGCAACTCTATGAAGTATCTTCAGGAGGAAAGCTGTATTTGTAATTGGCCTATAATTTGTTGGTGTGCTGGGGCATAAATGCGATTATTTTTAGAAGAGGTGTTCTTCAAGCTTTCTTGAGATCTGCTGGTACTTGACTTTGTGTGAAAGAGATATTTACAAATTTAGTTAGTGCCATTATTAGTTGTCTGTACACTCTTTAATGATTAGTGCAGAACAGGGGTCCCCCTTGCAGTTGGTGGTTTTTAATTGCCTGATGACATTTGCCAACTCAACTTCTGTGATAGGTATAAAGTTGAATTCCTGCTGTAAGCTATTTTTGCTGATTCCTTCCTTATGGCCACTTTCTCTTAACTTATAAAAAATAATTTTTTTTTTCCTCAATGCCTTTTTTAATTCTTTCTTATTTATCGGTCATGGCCATCTGGATCGATGTACACCATTCCTTGTCCTTTACTAATGGTTCATCATCTGGAACCTTAGGGCATTCCTGCTCTCTCAGGATTTTGAACAGTTCTTTACTATCGAAGGTGGCATTTGATATTCTGTCATTAAACATATCTTTCTTGGACTGTAGGATTACATTTTTGTAAGTCCTTGCGGCTTTTTTGTACACTTCTAAACTCGGACTGTCCTGCCTCTTCCTCCATTCATAGAAAAGTTTTGTTTTTATTGTTTTCAGCTCTTGAATATGTGCATTAGGCCACTTGTTATTTTTGCATTCTTCAAGGCAGTATTTTTTCTTTAATGGCACTACACATTCTGAGATTTCCTTGAAGGCATTGAGAAAGGATATTGGCATCTCATGTGGAGCATCCATCTCTCTAATATGCGCTGACAGAGTGGTGATCGAAGGTTTTAGTTTGTCAGAGGTTAATTTTTTCAAGTTTCTTACAAAAATTGGAGCCCTGCTGTAATTGATTTTCTTTATGAAACGCTCATTGCGGGTCTGAAAGTATATACATGCGTGGTCGGAACAGGGACATGGTTTAACTTCAGTTGCGGATATATTGACATTGTGGGTGGCAACCCAATCCAATGGGTGCACTTTCATGTGCGTGGGGACTGTAACTATTTAATGAAAATCCAGCTAACTCGATGCTGTCTCCAGGACTGTTGCTGTGTTGTCTAAGGTATCACCCAGCCAATAATGGAGGTCACCTAGTATTAGCAATTTAATTTTAGGTTTGAGCAACAGTAAGATGCGATTATAGTGGTGCAGGTGAAGATGAAAGGAGCAGCACGCTGAGCGTGCAGTGAAAACAAAAGAGAATCCATCCAGCGGAATGCGGCATCCGTTAATACCAGTGAAAACAAAAGAGAATCCGTCCGGCAGGATTCAGCAGAAGTTAGCACCGATGAAATGAACAGCAGGACGTGCGATGAAAAAAGAAAGGAATTTTCTTACTGGTGTGAAAGTAACAGCAGCGGGAGCCGGGGTAATGACAAAGGGACATACTTGCAAAAAGGCGCATGCAATGAACGAACAGGGGGAAGCACCAGAGAGTCCAGGAATTCAGGGTAGCAGGATACACAAACAAGAATGACCAGGAGAAGGAAAGGAATGACAGAGGCAGTGTAGAAACAGGAATTACATAGGAACGTATGACTAAGGAGTAGCAACGTAGTTTCTTACCCATGTTGGAGATCTTCGTATTGGCAAGTGGGATGAGGCACAAGAGAATAACAGCGCCATTTTGGTTGAAGACTAGTCCGTTAAGGTGTACTTCAGTTTCAGGCAAATTGCGGTCGCTGTTTTGAAAGGAAGGTTGGCAGGAGTGAATGGTGCAATGTTTCCACCTGTCCCATAAATTCCAGGATCTTTGATTCCTGACAAAACCAGAAAGACCAGCCACTGATTGACTAGGCGATCAGGTGAAGAGAGCGTGTAATGTCACTTCCGGTTTGTGGCTTCACTTCCTGTCCGTGACATCCCTTGCTGTGGCCATCTTAATCCTGTCAAATATCCAGCTAAAGGCCACAAGAGACTCCTCTGGGAAACCCAAACAAGAAGAAATCACCTCAGCCCAGTAACACCAGGGACAAAATCAGAGACACCAACCACTGATTGACTAGGCAATCAGGTTAGGAGAGCGTGTGAGTTTGTAGATGTACTTCCGGTGTGGGGCTTCACTTCCTGTCTGTGAGTTCACTTCCTGCCTGTGAAATGACTTCCTGTGGCCATCTTAATTCAGCCAAGTCTTCTCCTAAAGGCCACAAGAGACTTCTCTGTGAGTATCAGACAAGGAGAAATCACCTCATCCCAGCAACACTAGGGATAAAATCAGAGACCAACCACTGATTGACTAGGCGTTCAAATGACAAGAGTGTTTGGTATCACTTTCGGTATGTGGCTTAACCTCCGGTTTGCGGGTTCAGTTCCAATCTGTGACATTACTTTCTGTCGGTGACATCACTTCTTGTCAGTGACATCACTTCCTGTGGCCATCTTAATTCGGTCAAATCTCCTGCTAAAGGCCGCAAAAGACTCCTCTAGGAACACCAAATGAGAAGAAATCGCCTCATCCTAGCAACACCAGAGACAAAATCTGAGAGACCAAACACTAATTGACTAGGTAATCAGGTGACAAGGGTGTTTGATGTTTTATTTGAACGCCTTACGGGTGTCCCAGTTCAGGGCAGAGCAGTAAACGGCAAAGGCCAGCCGTTCTTCAGCCTCTTTGCATATACGCCTTTGCTTTTGCCTTCCTCCCTTCTGCACCTAGCTTGCAAATTACTGTGCTGTCTCTCCACACTGCAGCACTACCCTATAATGCATTAGTTCCTGCTTTGCCTGCTACTACTCCTACTCACCTCTCCCTTTCTCCAATAACCTGCAATTTTCTCCTTTCCTATCCATATCATAAAATTCACGTCTTAAGACTCTCACTACTCAATCTCTCTTGCACCTCCTCTTTCCAACAAACAAAGATGACGACCAGACTACACTTCCCCTAACACCCATCCACCTTGCCTCTCTTCCCCTGAGATTCAACTTCTTTACTCTTCCTTACTGCATCAACTGACCATTGCTATCTCGAATAATCAGTCTGTATGCAACAAATCTTTCTTGATCACAGACTACTTTCATGCCAGCTCTCCTGCGGTAGATCTCTTTGCTATCACTGAAACCTGGAATTCTCCATCTGACATTGCCACCCTTTCGGCCTCACACAACTCCAAACTATCCTTCATTCACTCACTTCGTCTGGCAGGCAGATGTAGAGGCATCGGACACCTGCTCTCTTCCCGCCTCATTGCCTCACAAATCTCCAATGCCCCGTCCTCTCCTAACTCTTTTGAATTCACCATCTCTATTGTTAATGCGGTTTACATCATCTCCATCTATCGCCTTCCTGGTCCTAATTCTTTGATGAACTTGGGCAACTCCTTGATTCTCTTTCCGCTAAACATCACCTCATTCTCTTAGGTGACTTTAACCTTCCCTCTCCGATCACTTCTCAGAGTTCTGAAATTCAATCTTTTCTTAGTGACCACGCTCTGCACTCCATCCATAACCTAGCAGCCCACAATGGGGGTAACTCTTTGGAGCTGTTATTCATCCTCACCGGGCTCTCAGTCACTAATACTGCTGTCACACCATCCCGATCTGATCACTCCATTGTTTCCAACCATGTCCTTTCCACTCTCTGGCCTCTCCTCAACACTTGCATCACCTATTACTAAAAGGAAATGTAATCCTTATGCCATTCCTCCCTTTGCCATTGATCTACAGTTATCACTCTCCTCCATCACACCTGATGCCTCTTCCACTATCACTGTCTTCTCCAGCTTCCAATCTGTACTTCATGACTCATTCTCCTCTCACTTCCCACTGCTTTCACCCATAAGTCTAGGCATCGTCAACCATGGGTCACCCCATTCATATGCTGTCTCTGCACAGACATGTGTCAGCTGCTGAGCAAATGGAGGCATGATGACCTGCAACTCTACCTCTCTGCCCTAAACTTTCTCAGGTCCTCTGTTGTTGGAGCAAAAAGGGAATTCTACCTCACCTTTAGAAACTCTCACTCCGTCTATCCTTGCAGGTTGCAGGGCACTCTCAATTGACCCCTCTCTTTTTCAAAACCTACGACTATGAATTCCACTCTCACAACTGATGACCTAGCTGAATACTTTGCTGAAAGAATTTCCAAAATTAGAGCCTATCTCCTGACCTACCTCACACTCCCTCCTCCTACATTCTACACTCTGCCTACTCTATCATCCTCTGCCTCTATCTCCCACTTTATTCACACTAATACTAATCCTACCTTTCATGTTGAAGGCTAACCCCTATTGTGCCTGATCAGAAACTCTTGCTCCTCAGCTAGTTAAGCATATTGCCCCGTTAGTGGTCTCTCACCTTGCTGAACTTTTCAACCTGTCCTTCGACTCTGATTGCATTCCCTCTATTTTCAAAACGGCCACGTCATCCTTCAATTAAAATAGCAATGGGCTGACCCAGACATGACGCAAACCTTCGCCATGGGTCTCTCCTTCTGCACTACTTTAAAGTGCTGAAAAGGGCAGTGTGTTATGTTTTCATCCAGATAACAATAGGTTCTGAAGCATGTACCTGTGCTGTGCTTTGTTATGCTGCAGATGAAACTGTAGTGGCCCAGCTGCCCACTGAGACACAGAAAGGCCACCAATGAAAAGAACCTGCAGGAAAAACCTTTGACGCAGGATGCATTGTGAATACTGTTCAGGAAACACAGTTAGTAGCAACAACGTAGGACGAGGACTGCAGAGCTGGGAGGGCAAAGAGTCAATGGAAGGGTTGTGAGGACTGGAATAAGAAATGGAATCAGGAGAGATGAGAGTCCTAGAAGGGAAGGGCAAGAAAGGAACATAGGGAACAACAAGAACAGGAGGAAAAACAGGGCTAGGATACTTGGAGTGTCAGCACACAGGGAACTAACCAATGTGTTGTGAGTTACATGTATCTGTCTGGTGTCTGCAAGCTATGAAGTAGCTTGACTTCCAGGAAACGGTTGCGTTGTGAATGAGGTGACGTCACCTCCTTTGCAGCATTGAAGCGACCATGCATCAAATTGTCGGCCATTTTGGGAACGGGATGATAAGGAATAAGTCGGCAGCCATGTTGGTTTGGGCCATTCAAGAGGCAAAAGATGTTCCAGGTGTTGCCACACATCCAGCTCTTCCAGAGGGATCAATTCCACAATCAGCTATTCATAACATTGTATGCAACAGTCTTACCATTTTCTTAGACATTCAGCCTCATTACAACTTTGCTGGTGCAGTAATAACTTGCCAACCTATGGGCCAAAATAGCTGGTATTACCGGGACCAGTAATACCAGCAAATCCCCCCATTGAGTCCTGTAGAATGGAGAGTGGGGATTTATCACCCTTACTGGCACTTGTAATCTGGTGGTAATTTCACCAGACCAGTGCCAGTCTCGGTAATTCCATTTGCTGGTATGCCAGCTGTATTACCACCAGGATACTGGCAAACTCTTAATGAGGCCTATTGAGCGCCCCTAAAAGCAGATTTCTGCTCCTTTCACCCCACGGAAACTGCTCTCATGAATGTCTTCAACTGCATGACCTCTGCTAAGCACTCCAACCTATCCTCTATCCTAATTCTCCTTGACCTGTGTTCTGTAAAACTGTGGATCACTCTGATCGCCTTCATATTCTCTACTTGGAATTCGAAAATGAGTTCTTGCCTAGATTGAATCCTACCTAACACCTCGCCAATTCTCTGTCTCCTGGAACAACAACACTTCTCAACTCACTCCTCAAACAATTTGTGTTCCACAAGGCTCTGTCTTGGGTCCTCCCGTCTTTATACTCTACATCTCTGCTCTTGGGGTACTTATCTCCTTCTTTGCATTCTCGTACCAACTCTTCGCGGACGACATCCAAATCTTCTTTTCTTTTCCTGATCTTTCCTCTGATCTGTCAGGAGTCTGGCAGGAGAGCACAGGGTAAAATCTATATCTAACAGTATGCACTGAAGATTAGGGTAGATTTCTCAGGCAATACTACCATATAATAGAAACAGGGTACATACCAATCTGATCTGAGTTGAGACGGGTATTCACAGGAACTGCAGGGGCAGGAGCAAGAGCTGGCTGTAAGTAAAGAGACAGAGAAAAAGCAAAGATAAGCACATATACTGGCAACACGGATTGATCAGTATAAAGGGTGTACTTGAATGTGATAAGGAGTCTCCATGACTTGGGATAGCCCTTGGGATCGGTACCAGCAGATTACTCTTAACAACTGTCATACAGCAGCGTCATGAGTTAGGCATGTTGAAGTGAATGTTGAACTCAGTGTAAGGGTAAAACTGAAGACCACACACTGAGACAGATAAGACTCCAATTGACTAGGCAAAGGCAACAGAAATATTTCCCTTATCTGAATGGAGACCTGTATTTCCCTTATCATGGGTCAATCTGTAAAGGTATACAGATCGGAGGCACAACAGTGGACCAAGATGTAATACAGGTGGAAAGCAGTGTTGCAAGAAGTAACTAGGTACAGGACATGATAGAGAAACAAAGTACAAAGCAGAGTCTGGAATTTCAGAAAACACAAGGCAAAGGAGTCAGACAAGATAGGTTGCTGCCAACACAGCAAATCCGAGGGATTCTGGAAACTCAGAGTACTTAAAGACAGGCACTAGAACTATGGACTGAGGTCTGGTAATATACTGCAGGCAAGGAAAAAACAGAAAAAAACTTCCAGAGACTGGAATTGCAGAAAGAGGGAAAAGCTAGGCAGGAACAGGGCAAGTCTGTGAAGCACAAATGCTTACAGAAAACAGGGTGTTTACAGAAAGGCAGAAAATATATCAGCAAATAACTGAATGTCTTTAACTGCAAAACATCACAGGGTTCCAGAAGTAAAACGCTGGAAATCAAGCAAAATGTAAAAAAAACAGGCGGACTGAAAAGCAGACATATCAGTCAGGATATTCAGAAAGGTTCAAAAGCACAATCTCCCAGTGGAAGCAGTTGACTGAACAACTGCTTCTTTTCAGAGTGAGCTTATAAAGGCCCTCCCAGCCAATAGCCCAACAGGGTGGAGCTGATTGAAGTCTCAGGCAGCTGTGTTCAATTAAGCCCCACCCCTGCTTCAGTAGCCTGCCTCAGTGGATTGTAATTAAAGTCTATTTAGCTCTCAGCAGCCTAGCTTGCAGTGGCTTGGAACAGGTGAATGCAACCAGGGACTCTCCAGCTCTCAGTAACTTGCTGCAAACAAATGTACTCAGTATATCTCCTCCAGCCCGCTGCCTCTTCGACAGCATAGATGTACCAGAATGCATTTGCTGGTTTAACCCAAAACCCAGAATGGAACATGAAATTAGATTGGTCCAAAATTGCAGCAGTAAAACAAGTACATGAATGCAAAGACAGCTTGTAGGTTTTAACTGCGCAATTATGCCACAAACAGAGTCTCATGCTGGGTGGCAGGTGGGTAGGATCCTGACATGATTACTCTATCAAAATGTTCAGCTGTCTCTCTGCCATCAAATATTGGATAGCTGGACACTCTCTGATGTTAAACTCTTCCAAAACAGAGGTGCTCTTCCTCCCTGCCAAATACTCCAGTTCCCACATGACGCTCTCCCCTGCTCCTCTTCCGCTAGAAACATCTGGATCATATATGACTCATCTCACACCTTCTCTAATCTCATCTCCAAAAGCACAACAGCAGTTCGCCTCAACCTCCTAAATATTAGGAAACTCAGGCACCGCCTTCCTTTCAACACTGCCAAGCATCTCGTAACCACTCTTGCCTTCTCTAAACTGGACTACTATACCAGAATCCTCTTTTGTCTCTCTCTATGCTTTCTGTTCTTTCAACAAGATCATTAACTTCTCCACCAGGACTCTCTTTGAATTCACAACTACTTCCTCTTACTTTCAGCCGGCTGGATGACTGACGATACCGAACAGGGCCAAAATTACATTTCTTCTCCTGGTTCACAAATAGATCAAATGTAAGGTACCACTGGATCTATCCGTCTCTATCCAACACTATAAACCTTCTCGAAATCTCAGCTCTGCCTCCTCTACTACCCTTATAGCACCTCACCTTCCCTGTGTTTCCCCTCCCTTAAACTCGTTCTCTCTTTTTACTCCACTTCCCCAAGACATCCGAGAAACAGTCCACACCGATTTGTTCAAAGCCAATTTGAAAGCCTACCTGCTTGCCTACCGGAGTTGTCTACCTGAGCCTGGGAGAAATGGACAACATAGATTTTTAGATTATTTCTTTATTCCACGGGGAAGGTTTAAAGTCAAATTGCATCTATATATTAAGGTAATTTTGGTACGTGATTTTGCTTTTTGTATGTGTAAATTATAATGCCCACGTTTGGGGTATAAGAAAAGGGAAAATAGTGAATGTATGACTTAGTAGGCATACAAATAGGTTAACATGTAGGTAGAGCACTACACGTGAGCTACATACAGGGCTAGAAGATCAATGGGTATTGAAGAGCATGGTTAGACGAACTGGAAAATTGATTTGTCCATGAACTTTCTCAGAGATTGTAAGAGGTTGATCAGAACTATTTAATCCTATAACTTTACACATATTGCCATTGAAACAAGTCCAGACATATACACCTTTGGACTTTAATATTCAAGTTCTCGAAAAAACAAAGGCTACAAAGGAGTTCAAATGGATTTCTTCCAGTAAAGAATTAACTGGGGAATGAATGTAACAAGAGAAGCATGGGCTAAAACAAGAATATACGAACTGAATCATTGGATATAAATATATGAAAAGAATGCATAATTGGCTTTAGATGTTAAGGTGTTTGCCATTAAGAGATTTGAGAACATTTTGGGAATTGGTAAGCAGTAAAAATAACTTTCAGAGTATGGTAATGCTAACCATATTTTGGTATCTGATTTTGAAGAAATGTATCAATTAAAGGAAGGGGGTCGAATACCCTTTGCTGAAAATGGATGGTCAATTGAAGAGGACTGAAATACCTTGGGATATTTTAAGAATTATTAGTAAATTCACAACTTCTATGGTGTGTGGCTGGGGTTGGCTATTGTTACACTCACCTGGTATCCACGGGGCGCCACACGATACTGGATGGAGGTCTAAGCGCTATCCTGGACCCATCTCTGCTTGGTATGTGCCAGACGCTGGGTAGCGCCTATGACAGGAGAATGGAGGGTTAAGATACCGGTTCTGTGATGGGTGGACTCCCACCTCCCTCTGGTCCAAATCCCCTCCCTTGGGGATATTGCTCACCTTAGGTTTTGGTGCGTTGAACTCTCCATCCTGCGTCTCTGTGCAGGGGTGCATGGTTGGTGCAGGCGTTCCGTGGACCTAGTTGCTTCACTGGCCCGTGTGCCCTTATGTCGGGAACCAGACCGGCTGTGACTCCGACTCTGCTTGCTGTCTTCCAGGTGAGTTATAATGTCTTTTCCATCTTTATTCTGTCTCTTTCTTTCCCTCTGTTTTCTCTGTCTTCTCGGCGTCTTGCTCCACTACGCTGTTCCCTAACAATGTCTCTTTTTGTTTGCACAGAGATGGTTGCGATCTTGGAGTTACACCGCCGATGGCATAGACGAGAGTGAGTTATTCATGCGCGGAGCGCTGCGCTGTTTATTGGTGTTAATTGCTAACCTGTGTTCTCTTCCCTTCTTTGTACAGGATGCAGTGATGTTCCGGAGTGATGAGCGATCGAAGCGCTGCTTGCCCAGGTAAGTGCTTTGTTAATGTTGACCTTGTTCCTTTACCTTTGCAAGTTGCGGCGAACTCCGGAGATGGGCGAGGTAAGCGAAGCGCAGGATGGATTCAAGACTGGTTACTTCACAGGTAAGTGTTCTTGCTCTTGCTTGCTAATGCTGTTCTTGTTCTTCCAGGTTATTAAACAAATCCAGATCTAGGGCTTCAGGATCGGGCTGCCGGAGAAGCAGATGACCAGGAGCTAGACACAGTGAGCGTTACGCTGCAGGAGTGCAGAATAACGCGATGCATGTTCTGCTGTTTGGGTGTGGTTTAAATAGCCCAAGTAAAGTAGTTCCAGGCCAAGTAGTTCCAAGCCCAGCCACACCCAAAACACTAGACCACATGGCTTGGTTCTAAAGAACTGAGCTGTGTAATAGGCCTCCATGTTGGATTAAGGTCCAAAACTGGTTTTGCTTTATTCCTGATAATGAGCCTGGCGCACTAAATGCATGTTTCTGATGGAGTTTTAAGGTCCTTGGGGCCAGTGTGAAGGGCTTTAGCCCCACTGCTGCCAGGGGGCTGTTATACTTGAGAGGGTCAGGGGCATGGATCATGACAGCTATCAAATGTAGTTTTAAAAAGCAAATCGATCGGCCACCAGGGGGTGCACAGATGAGCCTGCTCTTCGTGTGAGCTCCGCACCTGAGGTCCCAAAAGTGGCTCTGAGCCCCCACTTTTATGACCCCCCCAGAGCTGATTACGGAGCAGAACACGTCTGAAGGTGACCCCCCCATCTGGGGAAAAACCCGAAGAAAATCGGAGACGTCTTCGCCGAGGAAACAAGATAAACGTTCTGAGGCCCTGACGTGCGCAGTAACAAACTGAAAGCGCACCCCCGCGCCTGAATACACGCCTGCAGGGAGAGCTGATCTGCGCTGCGGCCCCTACATGGCTGAGGGAACCTCGCTCGGCCTCGCTTATGTCGCTGCCCGTCGGTGTGGGTCAGGCGCTGGGAGCTGAGCCCTGTCCCCGCGCGGGACCTGGAGGGGCCCCACCCGATGAGATAAGGTAGGCGGCCGCCCCTCACCCCCTGCCTGAAGGACTCCACCGGGCAGGGGACTGTCCCGCGCTGCGGCACGCACCTCTGCAGCCCACTACCGGTCCGCCGATGTAACAGAACTTCCTCCTCTCCCGCTTCCTGCGCCTGCTGAGAGGCCGCGTAGCACGCATGTTGAGCGAGCCGCCACCCCCGACACGGAGCCGGGGTCCATTGCCGTTCACGACGGGAAATAGGAGTCTACAGGCACCCGAAGGCGAGGATACCCCCCCTCGTGGGGACCCCTGAAGTGCGCACCAGCTACTAGGCGACGAAGGATTGAGGGTTGGGCCCCTGCTTGACAGGGCGTGTGCCCTCCTCTGACCACATACACGCTCCCAAGCTCACCGGACTTGGGAACACGATTTCGGCTCGTCACCTGGAATGGTCATAGCGCACGTGGCAAAACCGGGGGGCCGTACCTTGCCTGTGCCTTGCTGCCCCTCTTCTTGGAGACATATCCCTGGAGTTTTCTGTTACACTACGCCACGGGCGAACCCCCACCGGAATAAAACGAAACAAGGTACAGGAAGGAGTCAAGTGGTGCCTGATCTTATGAGGAACGTTCCTCGTCGGTGGTGAACTTTTCAAAAGCTCTTCGCCTCAATGCCTCCCCTGGCCACCGCGGGATAACGGCTCGCACGCACAAGCGTATTACCCTCGTATGACCATCCCGGCAGCATAGCCTTCTTAAATCCATCTGAGACCCATCCTCCATGGACCCTAAGGGTAAACTGGCAAAATACAGGTTCACACCAACCATCGACCCTTCAAGATCTTCCACTGAGTCCACGATGTCGACGGCAGGGTCTGATGCAGCAGCGACCAAAGTGGACGTCGCTGACCTACTCACCGAGATGAGAGGCATGAGAGCGGACATTGCCAGCAAAATAGACAAACTTACACAGAGGATGGACAAAATGGATGACAGGCTGGAACAGGTTGAGTATAATCAAACCTCTCTGAACACATTGGAGGCACAAATGGATCACTGCATCGCCGAACATAAAGAGGAGGAAATACGTCTCAAGGTTGATGATCTTGAAAACAGGGAGCGCCGGAACAACATAAGGGTCTTTGGTGTTGCCGAGAGAGAAGGTGAAACTGAACTTGATCTAAAGCAGACCCTACACAGGATTCTAAAGCTCCTCTTCAAGGATGATTCGATGGATGAACCCAGAATTGACCGTATTCACAGAGCCGGGGGTAGACCAGGAGGCCCGAGGTCCGTACTGGCCCGATTTCACAATTATGCTGGCAGAGCAAGAATCCTGGAGAAGGCCAGGAATACCCCACAACTTTCGACTCCAATATTTCACTCTATCAGGATTTATCATCACTCACGCTGGCACTGAGGAAGAAGTGCTCCCCGATCACGAAGATGCTAAAGGACAAAGGCGTTAGATACAGATGGGGTTACCTGTTCTCCCTCACCTTTGAATGGGAAGGCTCGGCGATGAGACTCGGCTCGGAGAAGGATATCACTGACTGTATAGTGGACCTATTGGGTCCCCAGGGGGATGGTTCCTCCCTTGCGGAGTTGAAAAGGGAGGAGGGTGAGTGGCGCACCAAGGGCCCACGGCGGAGAAGAATTCAAGGATCCAGGAAATTCCGTAGGATAAACAACTCCCAGGATATGGAACATTAATCTGAGGCCTGGATTCTCACACCATGCCGCACAACGCAAAAGAAACACTGAGGTGATGACATGGCGGGGGCCGAGAACATGAACATCGCCTGACAATGGGTAGAGTAATTTAGCTCACTTGATGTCGATCTTATTCCCGGCGCGTGCCACTCACATGCCCCGCATAAGGGTCTAACACCTGTCTTACTGGCCAACTCCAGTCACGCAGGCACTGATCCGGGGTTAGAGTGACTGGGTCACCTGATAGATCTATGAGATACAGCAGACACTGGACAGATACCTAAGATCTAGACTGGAAGTCGTATTTACAAGTTGGTTTTGATGAATGTTATGAGTGCAAAGTTGGGGGCTCACTGTTATATTGGTTTATACTTTGATAGGACCGCTTGTTTTGCGGTTCCCATTGGTGGTCCGAGGCCGACTGGGTGATGTTAACCTGGAAGGACCAGACGCCGACTGCTTGGGGGGAGGGAAGGGGTGGGTGGGTGACACGGGTCGACACGTAGTACACTGGAAGGCAGACCTGGGGGGCGGAAGAATACGAAGCAAGTTTATGAAGGAACTGGAGGCGTACTGGGCGGGTCACTCATTGACTTCCTTAGGACATGTTGGGTCCCAATTTGAGAAAGACGGATCACGCCCCGCCCTATCAATCATGTTAAGGGCCATGAAGCAGACGATTCAGCCATTGATATATTCACATAAACCTTGTGATGTCTCTCACATTTGCATCCACTAACAATATGCTACGCATATGCACACTGAATGTAAAGGGACTGAACTCCCCCACAAAACGCTCCATGGTGGCTAAAGAATTTAGGCGGTCGAAAATAGACATTCTACTTCTCCAAGAAACACGATACCGTATAGGGGAGGAGAAACTTATTCCATCTCGTGAGGTGGGCCTTTCCTTCTGGTGCTCCAACATCACAAAAAAAGGGGTAGTGGGGATTCTTATTCGCAAAAGTCTCCGGATGGTGACTCTTGACACGTGGACGGATAACGAGGGAAGGGCTCTCGTGGTGGTGGGGAACATTCACGGCACAATTTTCACCCTGGCTACACTTTATGCACCTAATCAGGGGCAGAGTAGGTTCCTTCATAAGATTACGGAGAAGGTCTTTACCATGGCACAGGGACACATAGCTCTTGGGGGAGATTTTAACACCTGGATGGACAGTTTGATGGATAGACAAACCACGGCAGATGCACATAACCCACCCACCTCTCAGGATGAAGCCGAAATTAAACTTACCCTTGACCTATATGGTATTACTGACAGTTGGCGTCACTTGCACCCAGCAGATAGATGCTTCACCTTCCACTCCCTCCCCCACGACACGCTTACGCGTATTGATTAGATCTTCCTTACCAATGGCCTTCTGCGGATACTTCGCGAGGCAAATATTCATCCCACTGCGTGGTCAGATCATGACATGGTTGTGGTCGATTTGTGCTGGGACGACTTGGCCCCTCGAAACTCCAAATGGAGGTGCAACGATTCCCTATGGACTGACTCGGTCTTCAAAGAAACCCTTGACCAATGATACGGGAGAGGTCGGGAAGGTACACGTATGGGAAGCAGCTAAGGCCACCTGTAGGGGGGTACTCATTAGGGAAGGGGCCCAAGAATAGAGAGAGCGTGCTCTGATAGAAAAAAACATTAGGGAAAAGCTCCACACAGCCCAGAAATGAGTACAATCTTCCCCGTGTGATAGACCCAAACACATGGCTGAAGCCAGACGGCTCAGGGAAGAGCTCCGACTACTCATCGTTGGTAAGACAGCCGGAACCCTACAATATTTAAAACAAAAATACTATGAAAAGGGCGATAAAGCAGATGCCCTTCTGGTGGCTCGTCTTCGGGCGCAGAAAGCTGAGAGATGGGTAGATCGTATTGAAAGGGCCGATGGCACCCTCATAGACACGATCGTCACGTCTCCTGAGGGGATACAGGAGGCATTTGCCTACTTTTATGAGGATTTATACGCATGCAACCTCCCCCCCACCCCAGGAAGCATTGACACTTACCTTAGAGATGTTCGGATCCCCACACTCACATCCACAGAAGCCGAATCCTTAGACACGCCAGTCACTGAAGAAGAAGTTGCAGAGGCCATAAAACGTCTAAAGACTGGAAAGGGCCTGGGAGATGATGGTTTCACACCCGGATTCTACAAGGCTTTCTCTACACTCATCACCCCCTTCCTTGCATCCTTATTCAATCACATTTTCGAAACAGGCCAGGCAACCCCGTCCTTCTCACAAGCTCTTCTCGCTCTCATCCCAAAAGAAGGGAGAGTTCCCACGCGTTGTAGTTCCTACCGTCCTATCTCTCTTCTGAATATAGATGCTAAAATATACGCAAGAGTCATTGCAGCCCGACTCGAAACATACTTACCACGATTAATTCACTCTGACCAGGTTGGCTTTGTCATCGGGAGACAAGGTGCAGACACCATGAGGAAAACTTTACATTTTATTTATGAGGCGCAAGGAATGGGAGGGGACCCATCTCTTCTGTCACTAGATGCCGAGAAGGCCTTCGACAGGGTGGCCTGGGGCTTCTTAGAAAGGGTACTAGTCTCGAACAGGTTGGGGCCAAAGTTGCGCCATGCCATTACGGCTCTGTACACATCTCCCACAACGTCAGTGACAGTAAATGGGGGCTATTCGCGATGGTTCCCCTTGGAAAGGGGAACGAGACAGGGTTGTCCACTGTCAGCAATACTATTCGTGCTCTCTCTTGAACCGTTGGCACAGAAATTGAGGCAGGATGCTAGAGTAAAAGGCATTATGGTAGGAGGCTGCGAATACAAACTAGGCCTCTATGCGGATGATATAATACTGCACCTAACTGATCCCCTAAGTTCTGTCCCGGCCGCAATCAGCATAATCAAAGAGTATGGGGAACTGGCCGGCCTTAAAATCAACACCGGAAAGTCGATCCTCCTTCCACTTGACAAAAGTGGAGACTCTGGGCAGACCGATTCGCTCCCTTAGGAGTAAAGGTCAGCCTTACCACGCTTCGATATCTAGGTATTAATGTGACCCGAGACCTTGACTCCCTTTATGAGGCTAACTTTCCCCCACTATCGCTCTCCCTTCAAAAGGACATCCAAAAGGTGGTCCAGACTTACCATCTCCTGGCTGGGCCGATTAAATGCAATAAAAATGGTGATTCTCCCTAAAATACTTTACCTGTTCCCCATTAAAATGCCCCAAGAATACTTTACGAGCATGAGGAAAAACCCTCTTAGCCTTCCTTTGGCAGGGCCAGAAGCCGAGAGTCCCCAGATCCGTGCTACAGCTCCAGAAGGACAATGCCGGAGTGGGCCTCCCAGATATAGAAGCATATTACAGGGCAGCCCAACTACGGGTCCTTGTCCCGCACGTCAGGCAAAAGTCAGAGCCACAGTGGATAGCCTTAGACAACTATCATCTCCGACCCTTCATCCTAGGCGAATGGCTATGGGTTCCGGGGCCCCAATTGCGAAATAGTGTCAAAAACCACCCTATTATTGGAACAATATGGGCAATCTGGACACCAGGCACGAAAATAGTGGGAGTTACAACCTGGCCATCTCCCCTTGGACACCTATGGTCTCCCAGACCCAGGGAGCTTCGAGACATGGTACGATGCGGGATTAGAGAGGGCTGGTCAACTCGGGAGAGATGGTGCCTTTATTACAATTCAGGATTTACAGGAGGCGCTCAACATAGGCCCGCTCTCGGTCTTCCTATATCTAAGACTCAAGGGGGTGATGACAAGGGCGATATGGAAAGCACAATTACAAAGGGATCTCACCCCGTTTGAAAGCATTCTCAACACGTGTACGAGTTCAAAGGGCTTGATAAGTGCAATGTACTCGGTGCTGATTGAGGTTGATATTACGCCATCACACACATTGAGGAACAGGTGGGAATCTGACATGGGAAGGCAGATTCCGCAAAAGCTATGGCTCCAAATTTGTAGAAGGACAGCAAAATCTTCCATATCCTGCCAATATAAATTGCATGCCGTCAAGTTGTTGTACGGGTGGCAATATAACCCGGTCCGGCTGGCCAAAATGTATCAGGGAATAAGCCCACATTGCTGGAGGGGCTGTGGAAAGAGGGCCGATTACTGTCATATGTGGTGGGGATGTGAGGCGGTCCAAGCTTACGGGACGGAAGTCCTCAGCTGGATCAAGGAGCTGGATGATGATGACAGAGAGATACACCCACTTCTGATCTTGTTTGGCTTGGTTGAAACGGAAGATACAATTAAAAAAGGCGCCCAAAATGATTCTGGGTTTACTGCTGGCTGCTCGAGCGTGCCTCACCATGGTGTGGAAGAGAGCAATGCTCCCTAGTAAAACCGAAGGGCTGAGTGTTGCCTTGGCGGTCCTGCATGGAGATCGCACCTCAGTTGAGAACGCATTGGTCGGAATTCAGGGCTAAATATGTGACATAAATAAATGTGTGCAAAGCGTTTCTATGTTTGGAGACATTTTAGTTGATGGCTGAATCTCGCTGCTATGTTAAACTTGCATGTTCTAATATGTATATGTACCTGCTGTCAGGTAGTTAATATTGGTTCGGTAATAGATACTGGTCTCTTCCAGCCCTTCAGACGGTGCTATGTGCAAGGGGGGCAGGAGGGAGGGTAGGGGTAGTTGGGTTTGATGAACCTATTCAAGGTTTATGCGATGTGCATCAGATCCCAAACGTTTCACACACTGTTTTACTATCGATGTGATATCTCTTTTTTTTTGTACTTGAAAGTTCGGTTGCAAATGCCTGTACATGATTGTCGAACTTTTATTTCAAAAATTAATAAAAGACAAATAAAAAAAAAAGCAAATCCTGAATTCTGGGCTGATGTACTGGGTGTTCTTTTTTGAGAGATCGTTTGTATGGAGTTCTACCTACTTTTTGGACAAAGGCGCATGTCCTAAAAACTATAGACCCATTGAGCTTTTGAACTATCCAGTGAAGGTTTTTGCTGCATTAGTACGTGAGAAACAATTAATTGGGTAAATTATAGAGACATGTTGTGTCAGTTCCAAGTGGGTTTCAGCTGTATGAGGTATATTAAAGGCATTAAGATAATAAGCCTTTGGACGGTATGCACCTCACTTTTTGTGGCCCTTTTGAACTTTTTAGCAGTGTACGGCAAGATAATTACAAACATATTTGGGGAAAAATTCCTGGTTGGGTATGGATACTTCCCTAAGGATTACTTAGATTGATAATGCTTTTGCGTAAGTTTAAATAAGGAAGGGGTGTTATCTTCATCTATACGAAGTTCAAAAGGTTTTTTTGTTTATTTATTTATTTATATAAATTCCGACCCGTTTCCTCTTTAAGCTTTATTTGGGTGTTTTACAAGGGATTTTTAAGAATCAATGGACTTTACACCCAATCGGGTAAGGACAAGTGAATTGGAAAGCATTTACAGATGGTCTTTTTAGTTTTGATCATACACTGATAGGGATACAGCGGAGTCTGCATGCAATTGAGAGGTACTCAAGGGATAAACGTTTAGTTTTGAACCTGACAAAATAATATATAATGTGTTTCCCAAGGAGGAGAAGTAAAGACAAGAATATATCTTGGTAATTGAACAGTGTACTTTTGGAAGTAAAATACAACGTGGTTTACTTGGGATTTAATATCATAGACTCACGCTCTGATAGTATGATTCTAAAGAAGCTTACTATGAAAATATATCTGCAGCTCCAACTGTGGGTATTGTTTTATGAAGGGGGGCAAGACGCCCAACTTCTGGCTGTCAAAGGTTGAGCCTTAACTGCAATTGTATGCGTTTAAATTTAGAGTGCTAATTTTGTACTGAAATGAAATTTACCTTTTATGCTAGCACCAGTACTCATTATGATTCCTATTATCAATATAGTTACTAAAAGGGGATGTATGATGTTTGAGGGAATAGCTCACTGTCCCATTGGGCTGAAATACTGCTGATGCATATTGACCGTACCTTGTATTTTCATCTATTACTGTCTGCTTTCTATTATAATTAGATTTGTATGCATGTGTATTATATATATATATATATATATATATATATATATATATATATATATATATATATATATATATATATATATATATATATATATATATATGTGTGTATTTTGTGCCTATATGGCTGGTTTGCCGAAATAACGCATTACAACAACAGGAAAATGTATACTTTATTAGTTCAAATTAAAAGGTTTTAAATGGGCCATGGCAGCTTTGCAAAACATCCTATGATAAGGATCTATAATCAAACATGAAACCCAATATTACTACATAGAGAAGAACTCTTTCCTACCACTCCTCGCACATTGCTGGATAAAATGGAGAGTAAGATTTGGCGATATTTCCTGGAGCTACTGAACAGTGTTTCCATCCAAGCTATTAGAGTGAGTTGGTTTAAAACTATCCGCTGAACTTGCAGACCACCTCAAAAACAAAATCACAAATAACAAGCAAATAATTGAGAGTAAGCCAAAAAGCACCATCAGCCTCCTCTACCAGCCAACACCAGAACCACTTACTATACTAAACCAACTCCCGCCAGTCTTATCTGAAAAATTCAACAGCCTGGTGAGCAAAAGCAACAGAGCCGGCTCTCCAACAGACCCCTACCCTACCCACGTACATAAGACTATCCTCACCCAGAAAACACCAGCAGAATATTTCCTCAACCTTTTCAACCACTCACTACTGACAGAAAACATGCCACAAGCCTTCAAATTGGTGTACATCAAACCACTCCTTAAAGATCGACCGTGAAACACAGAAGGCCTAACCAAGTACCAATCAATCTCAAACATCCCATACCCGGCGAAACTAATAGAAAGCTATGTCTACAAACAAATCCTGGAACATGTAGAAAACTATTGAATACTGGGCAGGGTAAAAGTAGGCTTTAGATCCATTAGAGGAACGGAAACTTAATTAGTATCTATATTGGATGATCTAAAAACCAACGCAGACCCCAGTGTCTAATCAGCACTAATACTTCTCGCTCCGTTAGCAGCCTTCGATACAGTCCATCACAAAAAACTCATCAAAAGACTCAAAGGTATTGGAATTGGCAACCCAACACTCCTCTGGCTAAAATCCTTCTTGACAGAAAGAAAATAAACAGCTTGGATGGGACCATTCGAGTCAGCACCTCGTGCAAAATAACATGTGGATGTCCCTCAGGGCTCATCGCTATCACCACTACTCTTCAACATTTACATGACCCCCCTGATTAACCTGATAAAAAACATGGTGTGATGAATCCCCATATGTTGTCACTTCTCCCCTAGGGGACCCCGTTCACTAGAGGCATGGTGGTGACGCTGCTACTCGATAGTCCCCCTGGGGGTGGTACTCAGCAATTGGATCTCATGGGGAGGTAAGCCCCCTATGGGATTAGCGACGACCTGGGGAGAACATGAGATCCCCATAGCCCGCCCAACCCTAACACACCTTCCTACCCCCCCTCACACCAACACTATCCCTGGTGTTCCTATATGCTTTTGCCATACCATCAATATAGGAAGTACTGAGACGAGGAACAGTGTGGACTCCTCAAAGGACATGTATCCCTGAAGTACTGAGACAAGGGAGAAACCGATTGACTCACTGGAAGACCTCAAGATGAGTACTGGGATGAAGAAGAAGTGCAGAAGCATGAAGAGCACTCATGAGAACTTGAATGGGCAGTCTTATGTTTCCCAAAACTGGGAAACCAGGAAGGCGAGAGAAACCCTCACAGGAGGAACCGCGAGACGGAAGCAGACCGGAGCGGAGAACAGAGAAAGTCGTTGCTGGGGACGCTGCCCTGCAGGCAGTGCTGTCCCTATCTGGACCGCGGTGGTGAGACTGACATGAGCAGCAGCTTGAATGCACAGTCGACAGGAGACGCACAACCCGTGGGGAACAAGCACTGCAGAGCCGCCGCAGCACACAGGGAAGCAGCAGGGGCCATGAGAGGCCTGAAAGGACACAGAGAAGAGTCTGCAACCGACCGAACAACACCAACAATCCCCTTTCAGGTACTTGGGTTGCCAAGACGGTTGGTGGGCCTTCAGAAGGGCTGACAAGAGCCCAAACATGGGCCAGGGACCTGCACCTTTTTATGAAGAGTAACCTAAGTCATCTTAATGGTCACAGTATCTGGATGGATAGTGAACCAGGTCTTCAGCACCAAAACGGGAGAATCCCACGGGTCTGGGACCCATACCCTTTTGTAAAGAGCAACCCAAGTAATCTTCATAGTCACAGTACCTGGCAGGATAGTGAAGCAGGCCTAACGCAAAATGACAAGAGAAATACACAGGTCTGGAACCCATAAGATTGGGAGTTCATGTGAACCTTTGAAGTGCAAACCAAGCCAGGGGAAGGGAGGTATTGTCCTGGTAATATTGAACTATGAATTGTGAAAGATAAAAGGGCAAAGAAACCATTGGATGAGCGGCATTCCCGCTGGCAGTGTGAACTGCACACTAAAGTCTGAGAAGGACTTGGGGGAAGGGAGTCATTCCTCCCAGCCTTTGTGAACCATGAAGCCAAGAGACATCAGGAGAAGGAAGCAATACCTCTGGTTGTTCTGCCCCATGAAGCCAAGAAAGATCAGGGGAAGGAAGCCAGGGTGGTGCATATTGTGAAGCCGAACAGAAGGCCGGTTAAGGGCGTCATTCCCCTGGCACTGTGGAAGCATTGAGAAGAAAATACCTGGAAAAGGGGGGGCATTCTCCAGGGTCCCAATAGTGAAGCAAACAATGGATAATTCCTTAATTCGTTAATTTTGTCATTTGTATAGCGCCTGTCACCATAATTATGGTCCCAACACGCTGTTAGTTGAATGCCCTTGGAGGGACCCGAAATCCAAATTTGGGACAAGTTGGGAGGTGCTATTATGCATGTGTGCATTTCAGCCATACAAGTTATGTGAGGGTGGCCAAGACCCTGCTAGTCAACCATGTCTAAATGGCGTGAGGATGGGCACAGCAGAGCTAAACTATGAACTAAACAGGGGTGGGTTGTGGTTAAGGAGATAGAGAATTATATGAGAAGCTACAGTTCACATTTTTGTCATTAAAGGTAGCTTCATTCTAATGGCAGAGGTGTTGTGCAGTAGTGTTTGTGTTATATGTGAGTGCATGGTGTGTGGAATGACCCTGTGCCTTCTGCTAGGTTATGAACGTGCAGTGTGCCAGCCTGGGGAGAAAATGGGTTAACTGTACAAACAACGTCTACATCCTCGCTTCCATCTATGTACAAAGAGCGGTGCTATGTTTCACAGACAATCTAAGTTCTATGAATACAAAATATGGCTACCTAACGCAGATGGTCCAACATATAAGATGTGGCTACGCTGCACACTTTGGCTAAATGCTAAATATGGCTAACTTAAACAATTAGGTTAAATGCAGAAAATGGCTAACTAGTGCTTTTGGGCTCAAATGTAAGATATAGGAATAAGGAATGGTGTTTGAATTGGAACTTTACCTTTTTAATTGGAACTGAGAACTTTACAGCATCACAGGCTGGAACTTTGTTTCCTTGGAAAGGAACTGAGACCAGGGGAAGGGAGTCATTCTTGAAGTTCCCACCTACAAATGGAACTGTGGCTCACTGTACAGAAGAAGATTGTCATTCTTCTGGAACAGGAAGTTCTACTACCTCTTTTGTATTAGTTACAAATGTGAGGGACAGAAGTAGGCATTTTGACACGACAATGGACTCTTTTTATTTACTTGGACAATCTGATGGATTCCTTAGTCCCTTAATAGAGGCAGGGAAACCCCTCTTAGAGTTCAGGGAGAGATAGACTTCCTCTTTATTTTTGCCTAAATAAAGGCCAACAAGCATGCCACTTGTGTGTCAGTGTTCTCCTTCTGCAACCTTAAATATGGCGTCAGAGTGGGATCTGGAGGACCCTTAGATCAACTAAGGTGAGCAAATGAGCAACAGGCCCCTCTGTCATCACTAACAGGTCTATAGGCTTTGACCTCTCCAGCAGCCGGGAAATCATTCTAGAGCCCGGGGAGAGGCAGGTAACACTTACAGATGTATTCTTAGCCCACCCCCACCCCAAAGGTACCTATATACGACTCATTTCCAAGTCAGAGCTTGCTTGGAAACATGGCCTGGACGTGATGGCTGGGGTTGTGCACCCAGGTTATAGAGAAGATGTCAAGATATTGCTACCGAATAATAGCAAACATTCCTATCACATTAAACTAGGAAAAAAAGTGGCACAGGGTATCCTCGAGAACGCCTCATTTCCCAAGTTTATGGAAGCATCTGAGACAGATACCACTGGGAGAAGAACCAAGGGTTTGGGGAAAGCTGACCAAGAACCTGAAGCCATCTCTGAGACCCTAAGATCCACCTCTAGTGACGACGAAGCCGAGATCCTCCCCAATTTGGGCTTCGCTAAAAGTCATGACCCCATGTTATCAAAGGTGTTTCTCAAAACTACTTCTGAGGAAGAAGGGAGGAAAAAGGAGCTTCCATTTTTTTTTTTTAAATATGTTTATTTATAGCAAGGCAGTATAGGTTACAAACAGTATCGGATGGCAGTGTAACATAGCAAAGGAAAGATTCTGGCTTTGTGTCCCTTTCCCCCCATCATTCCGGTTTTCCCGGGCCAGAGATTCAGTCCATCGCCCCCACCTGGTGCGTACTCTCCTGGTCCCTCAGGGCCCAACGGGCGTTGATTGGTTTGAACGTCATTGCAGGAAATCGCTGATCATAGTCCAGCACTGGGGCCCATATATTCTGGAAGCGGTGCAGAGTCCCTGCTCTCGCTGCGGTGACCTTTTCCGCTATTAAGATGTCCCACAATTTTCCCCACCAGTGGGCTAGGCAGGGTCCGTCCTGCGACTTCCAGAAACGGGCCAGAACTGTCTTGCCCGCCAAGAGGCATTGTGTGAGGAGCCTAGCCCTATTGCCGAAGCGGGGGTAGATTCCGGGGACTGGGATCCCCAGCAGAATTGTTTCAGGGTCCAGTGGGAGGGCGGAGCCGGTGATTTGTTCAATGGTTGAGAGACACCTGGTCCAGAATTGCTGGATCTTGGGGCAAGTCCACCACATGTGAAAGTAAGAGCCTGGTTGAGTGCAGCCTCTCCAACAGACGGGGTCCACTCGTGGATTCATGTGGTGGAGTCTAAGGGGGGGGTAATACCAACGCAGGGTGAGTTTGTATGCACATTCTTTGTTGGTGACGCAGGTGGAGGAGGAGTGGGTGCGGGACCATATGTCCACCCAAGTTTGGTCATCAATCGGGTGGCCTAGGTCCGCTTCCCACTGGGCCATGGATCGAGTTTTTGCCACCAGAAAGTCCCCCGAGAAGCGTCTATATATGGCTGAAGTTCTTCCTCTAGCCGGCAGATCCGCGAGAGTTAGCTCCAGAGGAGTCGGGGGGCGAGTTGCCGCCTGGAGGGTCTGGGGGTGTGAACACCAGTGGCGGAGCTGGCAGTACGTGAATCTGTCCCTCTCTTGAAGCCGAAAAGTCTCCTTGCACTGTTCGAAGGTCCGGGGTTTGTTTTCGGAGTACATCTGCCCCAGGGTTTCAAGGCCCCCATCTATCCAATTCTGGAAGTTGCGGGGATGAGTTCCCGGGGAGAAGTCGGGATTGTGAAAGATCGGCGAGAGGGGGCCCCGGCCCTTCGGGATTACTTTCTGCTTTAGAGCCCAGTCCCAGGAGCTTAGGGTCTGCTTCGTTGTCAGTAGGACGTCCTTCCAACGTGCCCTGAGGGAGGGTTGGATGTGAGGGAGGAACCGGAGGGGGAGCGGAAGCTGGGCTTGCTCCAGTTCCACCCATCTGGGGCGAGCTGTGCTCGACTGCCAGGCGTGTAGGTGTGATAGTTGCGCCGCTGTCCTATAGGCCTGCAGGTCCGGGACCCCTAGGCCTCCTAGCCTGGCATTACCAATCAGGGTCTTGTGGGGGATCCTGGCCTTTTTGCCTTTCCATATGAATTTCGATATCTTCCTCTGTAAGTCGTGGAGGGTCTGGGCCGGGAAGGGCACCGATAGGGACGAGCAGGCATAGAGGAACCTAGGGAGCAAGTTCATTTTGACGGCTGTGATCCGGCCCATTAGTGAGATCTCTTGCGTGGTCCAGCGCTTCAGGTCTCCCTCCAGCTCCTTGATCAGTTTGGGAAAGTTCACCTGATAGGTCTCCTTTGGGTTCGCTGGAATGAGAACTCCTAGGTAGGGGATCGAGTGGTCCCGCCATTCAATCGGGCATAGACCCGTTAACGCCTCTTTTTCCTTTGGGAGGAGGCCGATTCCCAGGACCACTGATTTGGCGAAGTTAACAGTAAAGCCGGTGACCTCCCCCAATTCCTTTATTTCGGCCTGGGCGTGCTTCGCTGAGGTACTGGCTTCCGTGAGTGTCAATAGTACATCGTCCGCGTAGAGAGCGATTTTGTGGTGGGACGGGCCCACCTGAAGTCCCTTGATGGACTCATTCCGCCTGATCTTCTGGGCGAAGGGCTCCATTGTGAGGGCGAAGAGTAGGGGTGACAGCGGGCAGCCCTGCCTTGTCCCACACGTCAGAGATATCGGGGCTGAGTGGGCGCCATTGATCCTGAGGATGGTTTTGGGCTGCTTGTAGTTCGCTAGGATCATGGCTCAGGCTGTGGGGCCGAACCCAAATGCTTCCAGGGTACATTCCAGATAGGACCAATCGACTCTGTCAAAGGCTTTGGTTGCGTCTAGGGCCAATAAGGCAAGGCCTTGGGAGTTGCGGTGGGCGATGTCCACTAGGTTCAGAGTCCGCCGGATGTTGTCCCCTGCTGCTCGATGAAGAATGAAGCCTGTTTGGTCGGGGTGGATTATTTCCGGGTGGATAAGTGCCAGGCGGTTAGCCAAAATCTTCGAATACAGGTTGGCGTCGATATTTAGTAGGGCGATGGGTCTGTATGACGCCGGATCCCTCGGGTCTTTCCCCGGCTTAGGAAGGAGGATCGTCACCGAGTCTTGCATTGTGGGGGTTACAGATCCCGAGACCTGGAAGGAGTTGAAAAGAGCCACCATGTGGAGGATAAGCTGGAGCTTAAATGTCTTATAGAACCTCGGGGAGAATCCGTCTGGGCCCGGGGCTCGCGATTTGAGGGCCTTGATGGCTTTGTCGACTTCTTCATCTGTTATCGGGGCTTCCAACTGCTCTCGTGTGGAGTCTGGGAGACGCGTCAAGGCTGCGTTCCGCAGGTATGCCTCCTGCTTCGTCCGATCTCGAGGGGGTGCTGTCATGACCTGGGTTAAGTGGTCCGAAGCTAGTTGTAGTTTCATCTGTTCGGAGTGATGTATCACCCCCTGTGGGTCTCGGAGCCCTATAATTGTATTGGTCCGTCTTGTTTTAGCTAGCTTGGCTACCAGCAACTTGTTGGCCTTGTTGCTTTTGGCATAGTAGAATTGTTTGGTCTTCGCCAAAAGTTGCGCAGTGTGTTCCGCATAATGGGCCTCCAGTTTCTTCCTGGCCGCACGGATCGCTCTCTGCGTTCTGGGGGACCAGCCACTCTTTTTCTGGGCTTCCTCAGCTGCTCGCAAGTCCTCCTCCAAGGATAAACGGACGTGTTTCCGGTTTCGATGGTATGCTACGCCTTGGGCTATCAAGGATCCCCTAACTACAGCTTTCATTGCATCCCAGTTATTGGCTAGGGAGGTGTCCGCGGCTGGGTTCTCCTCAAAGAAGTTCTTGATGGTGGTAGTTATATTGTCTCTGATTGACATATCATTGAGGATTGGGTCGTAGAGCGCCCATCTGCGTGACGCCTTAGCGTGGGTGTTCTGAGTGCTTAGTTCCATTATTATCGGAGCATGGTCTGATAGAATTCGCTGGCCTATAGATACCTCATTAGCGAGGGCGAGAGTTTGGGGGGAAGATAGGAGGAGGTCAATTCTGGAATAAGTTCGGTGAACGCCCGAGAAGAAGGAGTAGTCTTTCTCGGTGGGGTGAAGCACCCGCCAGGTATCCACCACCTCTAGGGTTCTGAAGAGCCGCAGCAGACTGAGGGCCTGACCGAACTCGCCAAGAGCAGGGGGGTGGGATTTGTCCTTAGTGGGGTCTGGAACCCCATTGAAGTCCCCTCCAATTATTGTCTGGCCTTCCGCAAAGCTTGAGAGGGAGGAGCCCAGAGAGTCATAGAAAGTTGCCTGTCCCGAGTTGGGTGCATATGCCGATACCAAGGTGTAGAGGTCCCCCAGTAGGAGGCACTTGATGGCCACGAAGCGGCCCTCCGGGCACATCATGGAGTCTAAGATCTGGGGGCGCAGGTCTTTCCGGAACATAATTGCTGTGCCCCCCTTTTTAGAGTTCCCCGAGGCGAAGAACTGGCGTGGGTACATGCTAGATCGGAGACGACCAAAGTCTGCCGGGAGGAGATGAGTCTCTTGAAGGAACACCACACCGGCCTCCTCATCTTGTAGCTTCTGGAGAATCGATTTGCGCTTGGGGGGAGAGTTGAGTCCGTTAACATTCCAGGAGAGGCATCTCAGCGTCTGGTGTTCCGGGATCGGGGAGCTAGAGGTTCCATGCTTGTGGGATGGAGGGGGGACTCCAGGTTGTCCATTAGCTGCCATCTTGAAGAGGGTGTAGAGGCGATCTGTACCGCACTTGCAATTTTAACAGAGGCCCCCAACGGGAGGCCAACTTCTTAACTGGAGGGGTGGGAAACCTTGTGGGTGTAACCCCACCCCAGGCCAACAGGGCCAATTGTATCTGAAAAGGTAACGTATGCATCCAAGGACTCTAAGATGGAGCGGACCTTGGAGGGGGGCATAGGCCGTGAAGGAAGCCCGCCGCACCGGGCGAATATAGGACTGTGTTGGGCCGGAGTTACTGCTTCTGAGTTTAGCTGAGGAGCGGAGGACATCTAGGGCCGCTCGGGCTCCGGCTATCTTTTCCTGTTTCGGGAGGCCCTGGACCATGGGGGACGCCTGGGTTGGGGAGGAAGGGCTGACGTAGGGCTCCCTGAGGCCTCCAGGTCTGGGGAGGTAGTTCCTTCAGGGGAGGAGGATATCTGCATGATTTTAGCGGCATCTTCTAAATGGGATATTCTCCGGAGGGAGCCATTATAAGAAAATTGCAATGCTGTGGGGAAGAGCCATCTGTATTTGACTTGACGCTCTTGGAGGAAGAGGGCTAAAGGTCGGAGAGCCCTTCTTTTCTGTAGGGTTGAGAGGGAGAGATCCTGATAAATTTGAAGAGGGTGACCTTGAAAGGAGAGTTCATCTCCGGACCGACTGATAGCGGAGATAGCTTCTTTTGTGGAGAAATAGTGAACTCTCGTAATGACATCCGGGGACCGGTCGGAGTCTACTCCCTGACGCGGACGCAGTCTGTGAGTCCGATCCAGCAGCAGTTGGGATTTGTCTAGTTGTGGGAGGAGGGTTTGGAAGAGGTCTCCTATGTAGTCTGCAAGATTTTGGTCGGGGACTGAGGGCGGAACTCCCCGAATTCGGAGGTTATTCCGACGGGCTCTGTTTTCCAAGTCCTCTTGTTTGTATTAGAGGATTTCGCATCTGTCTTGGAGGGCTCTTACTGTTTGCTGGATATCTCCCATGGCAGATGTTTGGTCTTGGGAGCGGTCCTCGATCTCACTCAGCCTCTGCTCCACTTCGGTCACCCTGTGGTCCGTTTGTTCCAGTTTGGTGGTGAGTTCCGACATGCAGGACCGAAACTCGGCTTTGATGTCCGCCATAAACGCCAGTAGATCACCTCAGGTAGCTGGGGTGTCACCCTCTGGGGAGATCGTTGGGGTGAGATTAACTGAGTCCGGTTTCTTTCCCTTATCAGGAGCGGTGAGCATGGTAGCAATGTCCACGTTTTTAGTAGCTTTCGACTGTCTAGACATGTTGGCGAATCGTGGGTGGGGAGATGTTTTGGAAGGCGCACCCTGTAGATGGGCGTCAGGGCTCCTGATTGAGGAGAGGGAATGCTGGTTCCAAGCTTGGCCGGTGCACCGTGGCTTCAAATAGGGGGGTGAGCTCTCCAGATCTTGGTGGTGGGCAAATGTGTGGGGCGTAGGTCCCGGTGGGTAGCTAGATTGATGTGCGCCCACTTGGGACTGGGCCAGAGAGAAAAAGCGGGTGATACAGTGGGCCGGGGCGCCCCAGGAAATACGCAGTCACGTCGCTTCTGAGGCTGAAGGGGGCTACCCCTCCGGAGTCAGGGGTAGCCCGGGATGGAGGTGCGGCCAGGCCCGGGGGTTAGCCTAGCCGCGTCGGGGGGCGTCAGTGAGGGCCTTGGGCCGGGGCTCCAGGTGGGTGGCGTTGGTACGTGGTGCGTAGGTCAGGCCCTCCTCGGGGCTTGCAGCTGTGGGTCCCTCAGCGTGGGCCGGCTAGGACCACTCCTCCTCTGTGGATCCAGGCTTGGAACCCCTGTTGGGGATGATAGTGGGAGGGGACCTCCAGGTCCCGGGCCTGGGCGGAGGCCCCAGATGTTGATATGGGCCGGGGCGCCCCAGGAATGCGGCGTATGGGGTCCGGATCTCCGGGTATTGGGCAGCGAGGAGTGGGGGCAGGAGCCCACCGGAGGGCAGAGGGGGGGCGGTGATGGTGCGGCCCCCACCTCAGGCGCCGTGGCAGGTCCGGAGGGCTTCTCTCGTGTGGCCTCAGAGGGATGGGAGGCCAGCCCCCCACCCGGGTCCTCACCCCCAGCAGCCCCTACCTGATAGGCACCGTCCGTGCCGTTCTTCGTCAGGTGGCCGCGAGCAGGCCTGGGCCGGTAGCGCGGGAAGCGGGGGCCCCCCGCGGGTGGCACAGCTGCGCAAAGGTCGCTTCGGGGAGGCCACCGGAGGGAAAGTCCGGGGGGCTGATGTCGTTTCGCCGCGCCCCGGGCACTCGAGGAGCCGAGCCGCGTCTGGATGCGGCTTCAAGAAGCTCTCTCCGCCCTCCTGGGCCGGGAGATGAGCTCGGCCGCCATCTTGGAAGTTCGTCGCTGAAGTCGGCTTGGGGAACCGGGGCGGATAACTTCGTCCCCGCTGGGCGTCATGGTCCCCGCTTCAGCCTGCATGAGCCCCAGGTCCTCCGACGTCCATAGGATCAGCTGGGCTCCGGTATCGAGGCGTAGAGCCGCATTAGGGGCCCAGAAGCGGCGGGCTTCGCACGGCAGGCCTCAGGGGAGCAGCCACATCGTTGGCGCTCCAAGCCACGCCCCCGGAGCTACCATTTTTTTAAGGACAGGGGTTAGTGTACCGAGGAGACACCAGTGCAGAGGGGACCACTCATCCTCAAATAGTGATACCGAGAAGCCTGCAAAGGATGGTATAAGAAATCGCCCATGCCCATCTTACATCAATATATCTGGGGACCGCTAAGACCCGAGGGCAAGTTGCAAGCAGGTTCTACTGGCCAGGAGTCTACACCGATGTTAAATACTTTGTGTTAACGTGCACCCTGTATCAGAGGACCGCCCCACACAGCCCTCCACCAGCTCCCTTAGAACCCTCCCAACCCCCAATTATTGATGTGCCATTCTTCGATATTGGAATGGATATTGTGGAACCCTTAGAATCTTCAAAAATGGGTAACCGATTATATATTGGTAATATTGGATTATCCCACCTGCTATGCTGAGGCATTCCCTATGCGAAACAACACCTTGCAACAGATACATAAACATTTCATCTCCTTCTTGTCCCAGGTGGGTATCCCTAAAGAGATCCTAATGGATCAGGGGACAACATTCATGAGCTGAATCATGGCTGAGGTAGATCAAAACCCTTATAACATCCATACATCATCCTCAAACAGATGGGCTAGTAGAAGGCATTTATAAAACTCTCAAAGGCATTTTTAAGAAGTAAGTTGAGGCCGATGGGAGGAATTGGGCTACGATGGTACTCTGGGCAATGTTTGTGATCCAAAAGCTCCCCAAGCCTCCCTCAGCTTTTTACCCTTTGAACGTCTTTGTGGGCAGGACCCACAAGACATTTCGGACATGTTGAGGGAGACCTGGGAGGAAAGGGAGGAGGCAATATTACCATTGCCCCAAACCGGCCAGCATCTAAAAGAATATATGGCTGTGGTAAGAACCATGGTCCACTTCCACCTGAGTAAGGTTCGAGAACAGCATAAAACAAGCTATGATAGGAACACTGTCATCCAGTCCTTCTCTATTAGCCAGAAGGTCCTTGTGCTACTTCCCACCTGAGAGCATAAAATGCTTTCCCGTTTGCATGGACCATATGAAATAATAGAACGAACTGGCCCTTGTAATTACCATATTTCTCAAACAGATAGATGGGCCAAAACCTAGATTTAGCACATCAACCTTTTGAAGGAGTAGAGGGAAGACCCTGCTGAATTCACATATGTGGTAATGGCTAGTCTTTTGTCTGAAAATATAAATGGGGTCAACCTAATAACTACTCATCTCCCTCAATCCCAAAGGAAAGATATCCAGGATCAATTGGCCCAGTTCCCAGATGTCTTCACCTGTGAACCTGGAAAGGTAAACAGAGTTTTCCATCAAACCCGCACTCCCCCAGGTAAAGTCATCAATTTAAAACCAGACAGGATTCCAGCGGCACACAAAGAAATAGTTCTTGAGGAGGTAGAGAAGCTGTTGGCTACAGACATAATAGAACCTTCTCCAAGGCCGTGGTCCTGAGAAAGCATCATGAAGAAGGACACAGACAAAAGATTCAAATCTCAAGATAAACACTTTTATTAACTTAATGCAAAAAGGCCTAACTTGCCCTAATGTAAAGTGGGATTTCCTACCTAAAGAAAACTAGGGAATGTCCGGGTCAAAGAATTCAACTGAAGAATCTGTCTGTGTCCAAAACCCATAATTGCCCTCACAACTAACTCTATACAATGTGTGGAGTTCAAGCCCCTACCGGCATGTTTTTCTGACCAGAACCGTGGTGAAGCAGGCATCCAGGCACATGAAGCAGTTGGAACGTGCAGTTGACAGGAGATGCACAGCCCGCGTGGAATCAAACGGTGCGGAGGCGCCGCAGCACACAGGAAACCAGCAGGGGCTGTCAGAGGCCCAAAAGGCCACAGACAAGAGTCTGTTACTGAATGAAGAATACCGGCAAGCCCCTTTCAGGTACCTGGGTTCATCTTCATAGTCACAGCACCTGGCAGGATTGTGAACCAGGGCTACCACAAAAAGACAAGAGAAATACACAGGTCTGGGGCCTGGACACATATGTTTGAGAGTTCATGTGAACTTTTGAAGTGAAACCCAATCCAGGGAATGTTAGGCATTACCACTTGTAACATTGACTGTGAATTGTGAAAGCAACTGCTACGTTCCAGAGACAAGTCTTACGTCCATACTCCAGTTTTTGCAGTGCCTACTTGAACGACATTGTCATCCACATTAAGGCTTGGAGGGAACACGTATTCCACCTTTATGAAATTACCCAGGATTCAATTAAAGTGAGGAAGAAAGTCCTCTTTTTATAGGGGGCTATGTGGATGAGGACAAGGTAGATTCAACCAACAAACAGATTACACACAAAGCTACCCTGCTTTTACACACTTACGTCGTCAGAGCCCACCGATTATCTACTATAAATCTGCA
This sequence comes from Ambystoma mexicanum, assembly GCF_040938575.1. Lineage (NCBI taxonomy): Eukaryota > Metazoa > Chordata > Amphibia > Caudata > Ambystomatidae > Ambystoma > Ambystoma mexicanum. The sequence goes on along the minus strand of NC_090928.1, from coordinate 1,117,871,312 downwards.
ACATTTGATTAAGCAGTAATACTATGGGTCAGAAGGAATATACACATTTTAATTCATATACACGTGACATTTGCCTAAAAATATAAAAACAAACACAGAAAAGATTGTTGTATCCAGACAGATGTGTTGAATTGATATTTGACAACACAAGCAGAAAATATATATCATCAGTCTTGTATTACTTAAAGATACTTTTGTGGGGTTAGTAACAAAAGTGAGAGACACATTTTGCATGTAAATGTATATATTGGTCCTCTCTAATTGATGTCTACACTCATTGATGTTTCTGGGTTCAAGGAAAGCACCATTATGGACTGGTATAATTTATGTACTTCTTGGAACCTGTCTTTAGGACGCTTGCAGTAGATGGAATGTGAACTAGATAACACGTATCTTCTTGCATTTGTAACCAAGTGCATAGGATGCTACAATACAAAATAACAATGACATATGTTAAAACAACTTTGTTTGACCTAAAGTAACCTAGACCAATTTTATTATACTGACATGGGCTGTATTCCATTCGACTGACCTTTCTATTTTTTGTAGTGTGTAAAGTGATTCTTTCAGATTTCCCATTTGTGACACTATCCGGGGAGTTTGTGTCATTCACAACTACAAGGGAAGAAATTGTTTGCGATTGAAAGTGGGGCAAAATCAGGACGCAAAGTAAGTTCACTGTGGGCCTCATTATAACCCTGGCGCTCCCGTAATGAAGGAGGCCGGTACGGGACCGGCCCCCTTCATTACGGGAGCGTCGATTACGAGGTTCCCTTTGCGGGACCCGGATCAGACGTCTGGTAAAACCAGACGTCTTTTCCAGGTCCCGCGAGGGGAAGAGGGAGGTAATAACGGGACACTTGTAATGTGCCCGTTATTACCTCCCCCCCATCCCCATTGGGCCCTATGGGGGCTCAAATGGGAATGGGGAATTGTTCCTGCAAGGAGGAATTACCGGTTCCTCCTATGTCGGAATGACCTGGTAAGTCCCCATTGTAGGAACCCGGTATTGGAGCCCGGTTTGGAGGCAGCCATGGTGCTAATAGCACCATGGCTGCCTCCAAACTCGTAATAAGGCCCTGTGTGTACTATATTAGACAATGGGCCTCATTACGACCCTGGCGGGACGGTTTAACGGGCTCCGCAAAAAAGAGGCGGACCCGTTAAACCCATTCCGCCACATTACGAGGTCCCCTCGCGGGACCCGGTAATGCTGCCTGGTAAAACCAGGCGTCATTACCGGGTCCCGCGAGGGGAAGAGGGAGCAAACAAGGGGCCACTCGTAATCGCCCGTTGTTTGCTCCCTCTCCCATTCCCATTGAGCCCTATGGGGGTGGAAATGGGAATGGGGAAGGTCCGGGCCCAGGTTCCTGGAGGGTGGAATTACCGGGCCCTCCAAACTCGGAATGGCCCGGTAATTCCCCATTCTGGGAACCAGGACCCGGACCCGGACGCGATTTTGGCGGCAGCCATGCCGCCAATAGTGGCATGGCTACCGCGAGGTCGTAATGAGGCCCAATGGGCCTCATTACAAGGGTGGCACTCTTGTAATGAAGGGTGCTGGTGCGGGACTGGCACCTTTCATTACAGGAGCGCTGATTACGAGGTTCCCTTTGCGGGACCCGGACCAGACGTCTGGTAAAACCACACGTCTTTTCCGGGTCCCGCGAGGGGAAGATGGGGGGTAATAACGGGCCATTCGTAATGTGCCCATTATTACCTCCCTCCCCATTCCCATTGAGCCCTATGGGGGCTCAAATGGGAATGTGGAATTGTTCCTTCAAGGAGGAATTACAGGGTGTTCCAATGTTAGAATGACCCGGTTATTCTTCATTGAAGAAACCCGGTAATGGAGCCCAGTTTGGAGGCAGCCATGGTGCTAATAGCACCATGGCTGCCTCCAAACTCGTAATGAGGCCCAATATCTCCTTGATTCTAAAAAGCATACAGCGGGTGTAATAAATAGTTGGTGATTTGTTTTTCAGTCTCGTTCGCTGTAGATACGTGTGCCCGAGAGAGTGTGCATTCGGAATATTTCGGTAATTGCAGTACGGATTTGCAGCAATACCATCTTGTAAAACTGCCTCTCCATGACATTCTAAATGACCGTTTGTATCATATGTTGGAAGGTAAACTTATTTATATTTCATTCGTATGTAGAACACAAAGGCATATGCGTCTTGATTTTGCCCCACTTTCAATCATGAACGCTACTGTTGCCGTGAACACTGACTCCTCATTATTTGTTTTAGTGCACCTCAAGTGGCTTTCATGGATTATGTATGGCGCAACTGTTATTGGATTCAGGCCGGCACTTGCGGCCGCCATTTTGGACACTGCCTTGGAGATGTTATGTTATGTTATGTTATGTTACTTGGCATTTATTTAGCACCTTATGTATCATTGGTATGACCTCAAAGCGCTGGTAGGTTGAATGCCCTCGGGAACCGTAGTTCAAGTCAGTAGAGAGAGTGAGTGTCGTATGGTGCGTGGGCACACCGGATATGTGTGCAGCTGGTGTGGTTGTTGCATGATAGCTGCTTCTTAGCGGTAGGTATGGTGCTGAGGAATCAGTTGGATGTGTCCAGTCTGGAGCGTGGACACTCAGACTGAGTTCTGGATGCATTAGGCCTGAGGAAATGCCTAAGCTAGCCGGAATGTGCACAGCTAGCTGTGTTTTATTAGGATGATGAGGTGTTTGTGGGGTCATGTTAGTATGAGAACAGCTAGGCCGAATGTGTCATAGCATAGCTGTGTTCTAGATGAATGATGGTGTACAGGAGAGAGTAAGCATAGTAGTGTGATATGGTGGTTTATCAGTGAAGCTGTTGCAGCCAGGCACGACAGCAGGACAGGGGCGTACATACGTATATAAAGCGGCAGTATGGATAGGGTAACATAGGGATACAGGTACATAGCAGTCGTTCCATCTGCTTCATCCGTTCAATCCGCTTCATCCGTTCAATCCGCTTCATCTGATTCCATCCACTTACATCCGTTCCATCCACTTACATCCGTTCCGTCCACTTACATCCGTTCCGTCCACTTACATCCGTTCCGTCCACTTACATCCGTTCCGTCCGCTTCACCCGTTCCGTCCGCTTCACCCGTTCCGTCCGCTTCACCCGTTCCGTCCGCTTCACCCGTTCCGTCCGCTTCACCCGTTCCTTCCACTTCAACCATTCCATCTACTAAATCCACTCCGTCATCCATTCTATCCACTCCATCATCCATTCTATCCACTTCCGTCAACTCCATCATCCACTCCATCATTTCCATCCTTTCCATCCACTTTATCAGTTCCATCCACTTCGTCCGTTCCATCCACTTCGACCGTTCCATCCACTTCGTCCGTTCCATCCACTTCGTCCGTTCCATCCACCTCGTCCGTTCCATCCACCTCGTCCGTTCCATCCACCTCGTCCGTTCCATCCACCTCGTCCGTTCCATCCACCTCGTCCGTTCCATCCACTTCATCCGTTCCACCTACTTCTTCCACTCTATCCACTCCATCTGCTCCATCCACTCCATCCATCCACTCCGTCCATCTATTCCATCTACTCTATCCATCTATCCATTCCACCCATCCATCTATCCACTCCATCCATCCACTCCATCTTTTCTGTCTGTTCCATCTATTTCATCCGTTCCATCAACTGCGTCCGTTCCATTCCCTTCATCCGTTCCGTCCACTTCATCCGTTCCGTCCACTTCATCCGTTCCGTCCACTTCATCCGTTCCGCGAACTTCATCCATTCCGTCCACTTCATCCGTTCCACCCACTTCATCCATTCCACCTGGTTCCATCTACTCCATCCTCTCCATCCACTCCATCCACTCCATCTGTTCCATCTACTCCATCTGTTCCATCCACTCCATCCGTTCATCCCCTCCATCCACTCCATCCATTCATTCACCCACTCCATCCTTCCCATCCGTTCTATCCACTTCATCTGTTCCATCTACTTCATCCGTTCCATCTACTTCATCCATTCCATCCACTTCATCCATTCCATCCACTTCATCCATTCCATCCACTTCATCCATTCCATCTATTTCATCCATTCCATCTATTTCATCCGTTCCATCTATTTCATCCGTTCCACCCACTTCATCCATTCCATCCATTCCATGCACTCCATCCACTCCATCCACTCCATCCACTCTATCCGTTCCATCCACTCCATCAGTTCCACCCACTCCATCAGTTCCAACCACTCCATCAGTTCCATCCACTCTGTCCGTTCCACCCACTTCATCCGGTCCATCCGGTTCCATCTGTTCCGTCCACTCCAGCCGTTCCATCCGTTCCATCTACTCCATCCACTCCATCCGTTCCTTCCACTTCATCTGTTCCTTCCACTTCATCCGTTCCACCCACTTCATCCGTTCCACCCACTTCATTCGTTCCGCTCAGTCTATCCGCTTTAGTTACAATATCCGTTTTAGTCTTTCTATCTGTGCGATCGACTCGCTTTGTTCTTTTGTTTTCTTTGTTGAACAACCTTGGGTTTCTGTGTATTGTGGCTATTTATTCCGTTTCTTCTAAGCATCGATTCTTTAAGGGAAGAGCCATGTTTTTAGTAGTTTGAGGAAAGACATGTCTTTCGGTTAGTCGAATGTGGGGTGGAAGCGAGTTCCACAGGGTGGGGGCCAAGGCTGAGAATGATGATCCTCCTAACCTGACTCATTTGGTGTTTGGTATCACTAGGGGGAGGGCATAGCTTGATCTTCGAGTGTGCGGTGGGTGGTAGGGTTTTAGCTTGTCCTGTAGGTATAGGGGTCCGGTTTTATGCGTTGCTCGGTGGGAGATGCATAAGGTTTTGAAAGTCACCCTTCGTCCAACCGGGAGCCAGTGGAGAGTTCTGAGAGCTGGAGAGGTATGATCTCTTGGGCCAATTGCTAGAAGCAATTTGGCTGCAGCGTTTTGTGCTCTTTGTAGTTTAATGAGGTGGTATGCTTGGACCCCGAGGTAGAGGGAGTTGGCATAGTCCAGTCTTCACATTACAATAGATTGGACAGCGGCAAGTCTGTTGGGAAAGGAGAGGTACGGAAAAATGCGTCTAAGAATTTTGAGGTGGTAATGGCAGGATTTAGAGACGTTTATTTGGCGGAAGAGGGTTAGGTCAGAGTCAAGAGTGCATCCAAGGTTTTTTACTGTGGTTGAGGTGGTCGGTGGATTGCCCATGGATAATGGTCAGGGTAAAGGGTGGGGGAGAAGCTCTGTGTTGCCGCACACCATGATCTCAGTTTTGGTGGGGTTTAAGAGGAGGTGGTTTGTGGTCATACAGCGATCGATGTCAAGGAGGCAGGCAGCGAGGTCAGGCTGAAAGTTGGGGTTTGAGTTGAGGAGTTTTAGGATTAATTGGGTGTCATCAGCGTAGTTATAGCAGAGGATACTGTGCGAGCGGATTATTCCTGAGATGGTGGACATATAGAGGTTGAACAGGAGGGCTGATAGGCACGCTCCTTGTGGAACTCCGGTATTGACTGGTTGGGCGGCTGAAGCAAAGGAGGAGAGGAAGGTTATTTGCTTCCTATTGTTGAGGAAGGATGCTATCCACTTGAGTGCATTTCCACAGATTCCTAGGGGGTGGAGGCGGTCGAGGAGGATTGAGTGGTTGATTGTGTAAAAGCCGGCGGATAGGTCTAGAAGGATTAGTGCAGCGCATCCCGCAGAGTCTGCAGTGATAGTGAGGTCGTCCCAGATCGAGGTCAGAGTGGTTTCGGTTCCGTGTCGATGTCTGAAGCCTGATTGTGCAGGCTCTATGAGATTGTTGGCTTCAACAAAGGCATTTAGTTGGGAGTATGCGGTTCGATCAATGAGTTTAGCAAGGAACCTGGTGTTTGAGATGGGGCAGTCGTTTTTTAGGGTCGAGAGGGTCGAGGGAATGTTCTTTTAGAAGAGGCTTGACATGAGCAGTTTTGAAGGTGTCGGGGAAAATTCACGAGGAGAGGGAGTCATTTATGATGGTTCTTGCGTGCTCTCCTCTGCAGGTAGAAGCAAATATTTCTTTGAGGGTAGTGGCGGGGCAGGGCTCTAGGGGGGAGCTGGATGGTTTCCGGGCAGAGAGAAGTTTGAGAAATTGGTCTGTTGATATTGTGTGAATGAGTTGAAGGTGGGTTGGGTTGCAGTTGCTGGGGCAGGCGGGGGTGACAGGTAGGGTGGGTGGATTACATGTCAGGGACATGAGGGCCAGTTTGTTGTTTAGAGAATTTGTTCTTTCGAGAGCAGTGGTGTAGAAGTGGAGAGAGAGTGAGTCGCAGAGTGACTGAGATGGGGTCGATTGGGTGGTGGCACAGGATGGGTTGGTGAATTCAGAGATGATTTTGTGGAGTTCCTTGCTGGGGTTTTCACAGCTGAGAATTCGAGAGTTGTAGTGGACTTTTTTTGCTTTTCGAATTTCGGCTTTGTAGTGGTGAAGGTGCCGTTCCAGGGTGGATCTACTCAGGTTGGTTTTATCTTTCCCCCATTTGCGTTCGAGGGATTTATACAGCCGTTTTGTAGTCTTCAGTTCTGGTGTAAACCATCTGGGGCCACAGCGAGTGGAAGATTGGCAAGTGGGGATGAGTGGGATTAATGAGATATTGAGCCATGAGTCAAAGGCGTCGGTGGTTAAGGGTTTATTGCGTGAGGTTGTTTGGGGAGGAGATTGAAGCAGCGCGTTGGCTAGGTCCGGGAGGATTTTTAGTTTCTTCCAGCATTTGCATTGATTTGGAGGTTCTGGTTTGAGTATGGGAAGGGGGTTGGGCAAGCGAATGGTGAAAAGCACAATGAAGTGATCAGACCAGATGATAGGAGTGGGGGGGGCTTAGATGTATCTGGTCGTGGGAGTTAAAGATGGCATCAAGAGGGTGTCCTTTAGAGTGAGTTGGGCCATTTATGTGGAGGCGGAGATTATGAGCATCTCGACAGCCAACGAGTGAGTGGGCCATAGGGTTGGTGGGGGTGTCTAGCCAGATATTGAAGTCTCCTAGAAGTGTGAGGGTGGGATGGTTTATTTGGATGGTGGCTATAAAATCACAGAGGTTGCTTGACAATTGTCTGTCATAGCCAGGAGGTCTGTAGATGATTAGGAAGCTGTGGGAGAATGTTGGGGGGAGGGATAGTTTGACGAGAAGCGATTCGCAGGAAGGGGTGATTGTCTGGCAGTCGATGATTGAGGCAGAGAAGTGTGATTTGAAAATGATTGCTACTCCTCCTCCTCTACAGGGTCGGTTGAGTGGGATGAGGGAGTAGTCTGGGAGGAAGGCTTTGTGTGCGATAGGGTTGAAGTCGTCGGAGATCCAGGTTTCGATGATGAAGACTATGGGCTTCATCAAGAGTTTGGCGGTAACCCTTAAATCCGGTGGTTGCGCTGGATTTAAGGGTCCGCCAAATCACAGCTTCGGCTGATTTCCCTCCAGCTCTTAGCTGGGGTGAAATCCACCGAAATTTCGCGCTCTTACCGCCGGCGGGAAATCCGCCGGCGGTAAGAGCGCAAAATTTCCCCATTGAGCTCAATGGGGAATGGGGCATTCCCGAATGGGCTCAATGGGGATTTCCCGTTCCGCCAAACCCGTGATCCGGCGCTAATAGAACCGGTGGGTTTGGCGGTAGGGCAGATAACGCCAGCGTTATTAGCACTGGCGTTACCGCCCGACTCCTGATGAGGCCCTATGTCTGGTTTGTCTGAGGCAAGGAGGTCAAAGATGCTGTGTCTGTTTTTTGCTAAAGATCGGGCATTAAAGAAGATGCATCTTACTTCAGTAACGGGGGATGTTGTGGAGGTTGTAGGGGTGATGGTTTGGAGTGGGTGAGTTGCGGGTTGGTCGATGGTGGTTAGGAAGAGTAGGCGGGCGGTGGTGGGTGTTTGGGAGGGTGGGGTTGGACGGGTTTGTGGGGTTAGTCGGATGGGAAGACAGATTTGGGGGTTGGGATTCCAGGGTGAAGCGTAGGGGGTTAGGGGTTCTAGTTGTGGTTGGAGAAAATTCAAGGGAGAGGGGTTCGAAGCAGGGTGAGGAAGGGGAGGAGGGTGGTGAGGTTTCAGATTGAGGGTTTGAGGTGGTGGGTCGAGACAGGAGGGGCGAGGAGTGATGAGAGATTTAAAGAGACCAGATCAGTTTCCTTTTTTTCAGGGTTTTTATTTTTCAATTGGTGTGTGTGAGAGGGGGGGGGTGGAGGGTAATGGGGATGCGGCCAGTGTTCTTGCCAGGGCGAGACGCGCAGTTTTTAGGGAGGGGAAGGTGTGGGGTCGGTGGAAGATGTTGGCGGCAGTTGATGCGGGGAAAGGGGAAGGGTGGTGGCGGGGCTAGGTGTGTCTGGGTACGGTACATGGGGGGCCTTGGGGCGAGGGCGTGATGGGTGGGCGGGTGGGTGGAGGGGTAGGGAGGAACAGGGGTTTTAGGATGCTTGGCTCGCCATCGGGCTCCTCTGGCTTGATGTTTGGATAGGGGGGAGCGTGGTGGAGGGTGAGCTGTTTTGGGATGGGAGGCTTCTTCTAGCTTGAAAGTTGGATAGGGAGTGGGCTGAGAGTGTGGTGGAGGGTGGGATGCTTTGAGGTGGGAATGGAAGGGAATTAGGGGTAGGGTGAGGGAGGCGCACCAGAGTGAGGCTCTTTCTCTGGACTTCTCTGGGCGGGATGGACTTGTGTCGTGGCTAGGGCAGATTTGGCGCTTGGTTGTAATGTCAGGATTCAAACTTAGACACAGAGACGCTAGGCGCACTATCTAATTCAGCTATACCACAGTGATGTTATTAGGTATACTTTCTAAATTCAACCTTAGTACAGTGAGGCTAATTAGGCACACTTCTAAATTCTTTCTAAATGTAAACTTTAGGACAGTGATGATATTAGGCACAATATCTAAATTCAGCTATACCACAGTTACGCTATTAGGCAGACTTTCTAAATTCAACTATACCACTGTGAGGTTGATTAGGCACACCTTCTAAGAACAGCTATACGACACTTACGCTATTTAGGCAGACTTTCAAATTTCAATTTTACCACAGTGATGATATTAGGCACACTTCTAAATGCAACTATACAACAGCGATGATATTAGGCACACTTTGTAAATTCAACTATACCACAGTGAGATGTAGTCCACAACCACCCATATTGTGTTGTACCTGTTGATTTCAGGCAGCTCAACCATGAAATCCATAGAAAGCATTTGCCATGGTTTATATGGCACAGGCAGGGGTTGTAAAAGACCCATGGGCTTTGCTCTGGAGGACTTGCATTGTGCACAAACAGCGCCGTTAGACAGGTAGTCACCAACATCCCTGGACATGTTAGGCCACCATGTCCATCGCTTCAGTGACTCCAGGGTTTTCTGCTGGCCAGGATGAGCAGCTAGAATAGAATCATGCGCCCACTTCAGGGCGTGAGAATGTGCCAAACCCGGTGGCATAAAGATGCGTCCCTGTATGCAGGGCAGTCCCTGAACCACGTCCAAGTTGAGGTCAGTAACCTCTGACGGATGTTCCATGACCCATTTAGAAACAAGTGACTGTAACGATGGCATCACCGTACAGCCACAAACCACACGGTTCGGCAAGAGCAGGGGCAGCTCAGTCCGCAAGGACGGATCTGCTGAATGCAGACGTGAAAGAGCACCCGCCGTCTACTGTTGGCTAGCCGGACGGTATGTTATCGTGAATTGAAATTGAGAAAAGAATAGATGCCACTGTGCTTGCCTAGCCATCAGGAATTTCATCAACTGGAAAGCTAAGAGGCTCCTATGATCAGAGTATACAGTGACTGGATGCTTAGCCCCCAAGAGAAGGTGTCTCCATTCAGTGAATGCATCGATGATAGCGAGCAACTTCCTTTCCGTAATGGTGTAGTTCCTTTCATAAGGTGTCAGCTTTCTGGAATAGTAAGCGACAGGGTGTGTGTCGCCAGAATCGGGACAGGATTGCGAGAGGATGGCCCCAACTGCAATACCCGAAGTGTCGGCTTCCACTAAAAAAGGCAGGTCAGGATTAGGGTGATATAGCACTGATTGTTTTACAAAGGTAGCGGGCGCCCCTCTCTCGCAAGAACAGACATGATAACCTGTTCAGTGGTTATTAACCACTTGAGAGTTCGCAGTGGCTGCGAACTCTCAAGTGGTTAATAACCACTGAACAGGTTATCATGTCTGTTCTTGCGAGAGAGGGGCGCCCGCTACCTTTGTAAAACCATTTTTTAAGGAACCTGGGATTGGTAACCCTAGGTCTCCTGGGGCAACCAGACGTGGTCTCCCTCTCACTGTGCTTAGAGAGGCATCAGCTTCACCTCACTGATGATCCCCAACAAGGGTGAAACACGTGTATGGGGTTGCTGGTGGTACTCTCGTTCAGATTGGAGTTGCCATTGTATTTCGGTGCTGGACTGCCCCTGGGCAGGACAAAGACTGATATGCAAATGGATATTTCCCATCTGTGAAAGGCACGGTGAGTAAAAGCAGTGGCTGCGAACTCTCAAGTGGTTAATAACCACTGAACAGGTTATCATGTCTGTTCTTGCGAGAGAGGGGCGCCCGCTACCTTTGTAAAACCATTTTTTAAGGAACCTGGGATTGGTAACCCTAGGTCTCCTGGGGGCAACCAGACGTGGTCTCCCTCTCACTGTGCTTAGAGAGGCATCAGCTTCACCTCACTGATGATCCCCAACAAGGGTGAAACACGTGTATGGGGTTGCTGGTGGTACTCTCGTTCAGATTGGAGTTGCCATTGTATTTCGGTGCTGGACTGCCCCTGGGCAGGACAAAGACTGATATGCAAATGGATATTTCCCATCTGTGAAAGGCACGGTGAGTAAAAGCAGTGGCTGCGAACTCTCAAGTGGTTAATAACCACTGAACAGGTTATCATGTCTGTTCTTGCGAGAGAGGGGCGCCCGCTACCTTTGTAAAACCATTTTTTAAGGAACCTGGGATTGGTAACCCTAGGTCTCCTGGGGGCAACCAGACGTGGTCTCCCTCTCACTGTGCTTAGAGAGGCATCAGCTTCACCTCACTGATGATCCCCAACAAGGGTGAAACACGTGTATGGGGTTGCTGGTGGTACTCTCGTTCAGATTGGAGTTGCCATTGTATTTCGGTGCTGGACTGCCCCTGGGCAGGACAAAGACTGATATGCAAATGGATATTTCCCATCTGTGAAAGGCACGGTGAGTAAAAGCAGTGGCTGTGAACTCTCAAGTGGTTAATAACCACTGAACAGGTTATCATGTCTGTTCTTGCGAGAGAGGGGCGCCCGCTACCTTTGTAAAACCATTTTTTAAGGAACCTGGGATTGGTAACCCTATGTCTCCTGGGGGCAACCAGACGTGGTCTCCCTCTCACTGTGCTTAGAGAGGCATCAGCTTCACCTCACTGATGATCCCCAACAAGGGTGAAACACGTGTATGGGGTTGCTGGTGGTACTCTCGTTCAGATTGGAGTTGCCATTGTATTTCGGTGCTGGACTGCCCCTGGGCAGGACAAAGACTGATATGCAAATGGATATTTCCCATCTGTGAAAGGCACGGTGAGTAAAAGCAGTGGCTGCGAACTCTCAAGTGGTTAATAACCACTGAACAGGTTATCATGTCTGTTCTTGCGAGAGAGGGGCGCCCGCTACCTTTGTAAAACCATTTTTTAAGGAACCTGGGATTGGTAACCCTAGGTCTCCTGGGGGCAACCAGACGTGGTCTCCCTCTCACTGTGCTTAGAGAGGCATCAGCTTCACCTCACTGATGATCCCCAACAAGGGTGAAACACGTGTATGGGGTTGCTGGTGGTACTCTCGTTCAGATTGGAGTTGCCATTGTATTTCGGTGCTGGACTGCCCCTGGGCAGGACAAAGACTGATATGCAAATGGATATTTCCCATCTGTGAAAGGCACGGTGAGTAAAAGCAGTGGCTGCGAACTCTCAAGTGGTTAATAACCACTGAACAGGTTATCATGTCTGTTCTTGCGAGAGAGGGGCGCCCGCTACCTTTGTAAAACCATGATATAGCACTGAAGCCGAGGTGAAAGCGGCCTTTAATTAATCAAAAGCAGATTATGCTGCCACAGACCAAGTGAAAGGATTCTTGGCACTGCTAAGAGCAGTGAGGGGAGAAGCAATAGCCAAAAATGATTGAATGAACTGCCAATAAAAGTTTGCAAATCCCAGGAAAGATTGCAGAGCTTTGACAGAAGTCAGAACCGGCCAATCTAGTACAGCCTTTGTGAATAAATCAAGATGTCGTCTAGGTACACAATAACGTATCGATCCATAATATCATGGAAGATGTCGTTCATGAATGCCTGAAAAGTGGCGGGGCATTGCAAAGCCCAAACGACATCACCAGGTATTCATATAGACCAAACCTAGTCTTAAAAGCCGTCTTCCACTCATCTCCCTTCCTATTGCGCACAAGATTGTACACGCCACATAGGTCCAGTTTAGTAAAAATCTGCAAGGAGCCCAGTTGGTCAGAGAGGACCGATATAAGAGTCAAAGGATATTGGTTCCTAACTGTGACTGCGTTTAAAGCCCTATAGTCAATGCAAGGCCTCAAATCCCCTTGCTTCTTCAGAATGAAAAAGAGGGGAGAGGCCGCGGGAGACTTGGAAGGACGTATGAATCCCATGCGGAGGGCTTTGTCAACATAGTCTTGAGGACTTGATCCCCCTTCAATGTCAAAGAGTATACTCAACCCGTAGGTACTTTAGCCCCAGGTATAAGGTCTATAGGGCAATCGTACACCCGATGAGGGAGTAGAGACACCGCCATTCCCTTATCGAAGACATCTTGATATGCAGCATAGTCATGGGGTATGCAACCCGGTGAGACGGGTGAAACGGATCCGATCAAGAGGAATTCACCAAGAGGGCTTGACAGGGGGTACCTGGGTGACACTGTTCGTAAGCATGTATTGGCTATTGCAGGTAGCAGAGGGAAACTGGATTAGACGTAAAGCCCAGTCAATAACCGGGTTGTGGTACTGAAGCCACGGAAGGCCTAGGATAACCTTGTACTGCAAAGTTATCTGGTTATCTTTTGCACCATAGCTATTGTTACAATAAAGCTTGTGACCAAAGTTTTTCCACCTCACATCTCGTTTGGCCTCCTTCTTTGTGACATTGTCATTACTGTCATCTCTGTCACTTGCATCACCCTGCATGCCTCCCCCACACTAAAACACTTCCATGCTTATGTAATCCAACCTCCCTGATCGCACCAGAGGTCGGATGAGACAATATCACAGCCACTTGTGGCGCCTAAATTAAGTACACACTTGAGAAGAAAGTACTTTAGTGGGGCCCTCGCGCAGGCCAGTGCCAGCCGCCACCACAGGTACAACTGTCAACTACAAATCACCAACTGTGTCCCGCCCTCTCCCGCACCCAAGGTTATATCCCACTGTTCCATGGCGCGTTGCAAGGTTTCCTTGCGCCCTTGTACCTGGGAGCGTGACAGCTGCGAAATGCAAGTTGGGCCTTCCGACTGCGGCGCAAGCGGGCCGGGCACTCCTTTCCTTTGATCTTTTTCTCTGCTCCAACATGGAACATGCAGGAGGACTTCACTGGCATAGTGGCCTGGGTGTGCCTCAGGCAGAGCACTCCCCACCGCAAAAGTGAAGCAGGGTCAGCACTGCCCGGGACTATAGCAGCCATATGTTACGTGAAGACCTAGCGCTGGCAGCTTCAGGGTTCACGCCACCGGGCGTTCGTCCAGACACCACGGGAGTTTTTCTACCTCGTCGCCATTGTTATGGGGTCTGCCAGTTGCACGGCGGCCCGTCCGGGCCATGACGCAGCCCATTGCACTGGAACTGCAATAATCACACAGGCAGCAGGGATGAGTGCTACTGCAACTGCCTAGTGGAAAACCGCCCAGCACTTTTCATTATCATTGTCACCTGGTCACTGAAATGTGCCCTAGACACGGGCCCTTCACAGGGACTCTTCCTTAAAGGGGCACAACACTATAGCCCCATGAAGAAATAGTGCCTTGCCCTTTCCTTAAAATAACCACTTTCAAAATTGACATTAAAAGGATCTCTGCAAATGGTTTCTACTAATAATAATTTTGCATTTATATAGCGCTACGAACCCTCAGGCATCTGAGTGCTGCTTAGTATTACCCAGGTGTGCGATGCTCATTTATTGACCTCAGAAGGAGGAAAAGCTGAGTTTGGCCCTGCCGGGATTCGAACCTGCGTCGGCAGGCTCTGCAAGATGTCAAAGCGAGGGCTCTACTTGCTGTACTGGAGCCAGTTGCAAACATGTGGGCCTTTTAACACTGCAATGGCTACCATTCCAGTGGATTCAGTTGAACCTTGTTATTGGTGCGTAATTGTGCACATTGTTAATGTTAAAGGATATTTGTACCTCGCACTATCACCACCGGAGGGAGGGGTCCCCTGGCGCTCATTGCTCATCGATGGTATTATTTATCAAGCAGAGCTTCCCTTGAGCCTCACCTCCGAACCCTACCCTCGCGTGGGGGGCAATAATAGTCCGAAAACATATAGATCCATTTAGAACCAGTAGAAACCCGTTTAACTGGCAATCTAGAATTTGCTACATGTCAGATTGCTCAGCTGTTTTCCTCACCACTTAGGAATTTCAGAATAAAATTATTTTGATAACTTAAAAATATGTACGCCTATATTATTAAAAGAAATATTTCATCTACTATGAATTAATTGAGCATAGGTTTCCAGTACCATTATCATTCCGGACACAAACTAAATATTATGCCCGTTAATACGGTTGTGAGCTGTGGTCAAGGCGATACTATTCTGCAGATGAGACCACTCCCCTTTCCTTCAGGAGGCGCCTGCCCCCTCCGGGCGAGGTGCTACCTCTTGCCGCATTCACCGGGGATTTCCCAGCAGGGGGCGGTGTATGGAGACCCCTGGTGGCGGGATCAAAGGGTCGGCTTCAGCCCGCCTTCCCGGAGCTGTCAATACCCGTTATCCACATAAAAACCGTCTTTCCTGCTTTTGTTTTATGCCCGCCCCAATAAACATCCCAGAAGTGGTCCATCAGAATGACTGCCACGGCCCAAGATTTGCAGGAACTCTCTCTAAGCAGGACAGAGAATTTCTGAAATCCAATAAGTTCACCCAAGCGTCATCTTTTTGATTTCAGAACCTCTCTGCATTGCTTGCGTTTTACATTGGTTGTGCTTTACAGACAGTTCAGTCGGTGAATGCACTTGATGTTATAAATGGGTGCATCCGGCATGATCCCCGTTCGCATTCCCACAAGGCGCACTCGGATTTTCGATCTTCGTTGATACACAAAATAATGCTGGGTTATAGTAAACTCTGCGGTTTACAGCGCCACGAAGCCGTACACGCTATATGAAAAACACAACAATGTGACTTTATTAGCCTTGTTGTCGCTTTGAACCATCGTCGTGCTATGCGTTTAGAAACAACATGGCGGATAAATATGACATTACTTTCATAGAAAGGACTATAAATCCCAAGGGATTGCTTTGCACCATGCTCGCGTGGCATTCATGATGACGTCAGACTTTCCCCCCCAACATAAACCCAAACCTTAAACTACACATTATGCCTTTCTATTTATACTAAACATGTGCAGGGCGCAAAGTTGGTGTTAAATATTGCTATGGTTAAAGGAACCTGGTTCAGTGGGTTCCCACACCTGCTGCTGAGGTCTGTGCAGGGGGTCTACTCAACCTTTTAGCCTCCGGAGTGTTCTGTGGGAAGCTGCATATTTTGCCCAGCGCTGACCTCCATTGAGCCAATGCAGCACTTTTTCACATACAAACACGAACCACGACGCCCAATCACACCTGCCTACATTTCTAAACACAAAACACGGAGAATGACGTCACCGATGTCCCGCCCCCTTCCCCAAGACCCCGCCCACCTGACTTGACAGCTTTTAGAAAAAAAATATGTTGTAGGGCTACACCACCCACTTGGGGGCGGGTCATGCATTCAGGCCGAATCCACATTTGGTCATGGGAAGATCCCGTTGATCCTTCGAGTCCAGTCCAGGACGAGTCGACCACTAATCAAAATGACCACCACTAGAAAACAGTTTTGTTTTCTGGGCACCGCGATGATACCCTGATTGCCTGCTCAGTCTATACCCCGCTCTCCCACCCCTTCTCCCGTATTCTGACCTCATTGAGCTGCCACAGATATCCGTGCACAATCTCATAAATCCTGCAGATCATTTCCCGGACAGACAAATCGGGCACTGTGCGCCAACCACTTGCAGTCAAAAACAGTGCAGTTAATGGATTTCTGAATGTGGCAGATGATCCGGGGCTTCTCCAGAGGACTGCGCATGGTGGCGACTTTGGTTACACAACACTCTCCAAGCTCCTTCCCTTGACAGC
The DNA here is from genome assembly GCF_040938575.1 of Ambystoma mexicanum. NCBI lineage: Eukaryota > Metazoa > Chordata > Amphibia > Caudata > Ambystomatidae > Ambystoma > Ambystoma mexicanum. Next base: position 1,117,854,977 of record NC_090928.1, on the reverse strand, counting down.
AAAACATTGCAACACTACTCCCTTGGGTGGCAGTGCATCCCACAGCTGTGTGTTAGGGACAATTCTCAGAAATGTGCCAATTCCCTTCACCTTAGAGACCCCCAGCAACTTTGCGGGATTTTGAGGACTTGATTTTCTTTTCCTGGAAAGAGTGTGAGCATTTTTCCCACTCTTTCATGCATTTTTATGTGTTTTGCACTTGTGTTCTTTGATTATGGAGTTTTAGATAAACTCTGTAGACATCATCTTTTTATGTGTTTTACAAAGCACCCTCAGAGCAGTGACACAGGGATGTCTTTTAGACTTCCCAAAGGTTTAACTACCTTCTCTGGGATAAACTACTGTTTGCCAGAGAATGTAAAGTGAAATTGATTTGACTAGTCTTTCCAAATTCCTAGACCCAACACACACCATCTTACAGTGGAGTGCTGGAGGGGTTACATAGTGTCCCCTGTGTCTAAATACTCATGTAGCAGTCAAATTCTACCATTTCCTATTGAAAAGGCCGGTGGCAGTTGTTTTACAAAGAACTACCATCATTTTTCCGGGCCGTGAACACCAGTAACTAAAAATCACGAGAGCCATGTTTTTCAAGATGGCGCCTTAAACCCCTTTGTTTAAACGGGTCCTGGTCTTCTTTTTTCGCTGTTTCTTTTTGGAAAGGTCCTTCTAGTGTTTGTCTCCGCCCGCCAAGTCATGTTTGGTCCCTTTGTCCGTATGCCTTTGGCGGGCTTCAGGACCGAAGACCGCCTCTGGCGTCAGAGTGTCTGGGGTGGGCAGGAAGTGAGGGAGGTGCCAGAAACTCCCTGTGCTTACTCTACTAGCAGACCAAAATGCACTCTGGCGTGCACTCTGGCAAGGACAGCCACCCTGCTGCGTGAGTGACAGCTAGGCTGGAATGAAAGGGAGAAAACTGTTTAAAAGGCGAGTCTCTTGGACTGGAAAGCAGAGTCGACCACTGGAACGAAAGAACCAAAGAAGAGCTGGAAGAGGGCGGCTGCTGCAACTCCTGGCCCGTTGGTTTGCCTGTTGAAGCCCTGCTGCAGGTCCAAATTGCCAAGTTCATCTCGACAGAGAAGCCCCTTCAAGGACGACTTCTTCCTTGAGATAATGGGACCAATCAACTCGTAAGCCACCTTGATACCATTCTCAAGGCTGGTTAGGATTAACCAGGGAGAGCTTGTGCGCTTGAATCTATAGCTACTGGAACTAAAGTGACTCCATCTTGTTTGCTTTTTCGATGATCCCTTGCAGTGCAGGAGTCCGCCGATGTCCTCCCTCTTGTCCCCACGACTGAGGCTCAGGAACAGTAAGATATGAAGGACCTGCCAGGAACCAACGTCTTCAGCTGCATTTTGTTCTTCATACTAAGGTACTGTGCCAACCCGATTGAGAGAACGCCATTCTCGTGGTGAAAGTTCGTGAAACTTTCCCAACTTACAGGCCTAGTCAGCTTGTGACCCGGCATATGATTCTTTTCCGCCTAAACTACTTCTGAGAGCTTTTGCGAAGATTTTACCGTTTGATACCAGAACTGCTCGTTCCTATCCAGAACACTAGCTCATTGACTTTGGCTGGCCTATTGACTTGAATTGAACTCTTCTGGTGAACTGAAACTACTTGCACTGTCTAACAAGTATATGTGATATATTCTACTTACCTTGTCCCTTTTGCTCACGTCTAAATAACTGAACTGCCCTTTGGCTCCTATTTCAGGGGAGCTCAAACCGTTTCAAAATCTTGGAGTTTTGTATTGAAGTGTATTGGTATATAATATTAAGTTGTCTCCTTCTAGTGAAATGTTTTCTAAATGATTGCGTAATAAATTAATAATTGTTTTACCAAGAGACCTTGAGTATAAGTGTATACTTGAACCACTGTGGTTGAAAGTCCTCTGTGTAACTACTTGTAGTGCTCACATTCATTCTTGAGATAAGCCTGGCTGCTCAGCTTGCTACCAAAAACTGAGTGGTACAGACTTATACCAAAGGTTGGTTTGGCTAACGCCTGTAGTCCTCATTGTGTGTAGTGGTCCCAGAGGGTACTGCATGCAATTCTGCCTAACACTGTGTTAAGATTTGTAACAGTAATGTAGCCCGACGTCAAGACATTCCAAGCAGGGATGTGTTCCCCATCCTTAGTTTCTGCCCGCACCTCAATCTGATTGGTCACAACCTGTGTGTTTGTGGCCAAACACATGGAGGTCTGGGCAGAATTTGTGGATTGCTGGAAAATCGAGAGATTCCACGCTCTTCCCCGAGACCTGGAGAAGAGCATAAAAACCTGGAGTCTCTGGGATAAACTAGGCAGGTATGCGACCAAGACGCCACTGCCTCACAACAAGCGACTAAGATTAGCCGACTCTGTGTCATATACATTTTTTTTTTTTACTTCATTTTTTCTGCCGACAGGTACATTGCATAAACAACATTGTGACACTTTTACACATCATTACATATAATAGCGCAGCAGGCAGTAGTTACAAGGGATTGAATGGCGACACACCGAAATCACCAAAAAAGTCCTTGGCACTGGGGGGAAATACCCATGGCAGTTAAGGGGTTAAGACAGTAAAGCCCCATAGGAGATATCATTTGTAAGGTAGCTCAGTTAGTTAATGCTCCAAATGCAGATTGTGCATTGGAATATGTAACACCTGTGTTCAGCAGCTGGCTTAATCTTCCGGTGGGATAATAGGCAGAGTGAATGCATTCAGCTTCCGATGCAAAACAGCATTTTCCAGGTCAATTGGTTCAGAAAAAGCGGTGGAAAACACTATTACTGTCGCTTTTTCTAATTGGCCAGATTTTCATGCATTTTCTGGGTGGAGTTCGGGAGCCGAGTGGACACACCAGGACCCCCTGTATTTCCTGCTCCACCAGACAAATGCGGCCTTACTACCAGCATGCATGGCCTGGGCATAGGACATGGGGGAGACAGGGGGGACAAATCCCCCCACAATTTTAAGTGGGGGGGATGTAATGTCATTTATCCCCCCCAGAATATGTGTTTGGTGTGTTGTGCAGGGATCTGTTTTTTAAGTGGGGGGAGGCGCTGCTTACTATGTAAACTGCCCTCTCCCCCCTGGCCACCAAAAGCATGGGGGCAATACCGTGGGGGCAGATAGGTGATCATTTGCTCCCAGGGAAGGGGGGGCAAACAAAAAAATAGATTTTTTTTAACCTAGTTTTGGGTGGGGTGGGTGCGGGTGGGACCACTGGCCACCAGGGATTTTTGCAAGGGGGTGGCCCTCTCCCCCCACCCTAAGTGGATGGGGGCACCTTATGTAGCCTTCCCTGGGGGAAGATTTCTGCCCCTAGGAAGGGTTACATGAGATGCTCCCATCCATTTGGGATGGGGGGAGGCCACTGCAAATATTGGCAGAGCCACCCTCCAAGCCTGGGGCAGTACGTTTTGCTCCCCCCCCCCGGGGGCAGATGGCCACACACATGTGCCCATCTGCCCCTAGGAAAGGGCAAAACAAAAATATATATATTATAACTTGTTTTGGGTGGGGGTGGGGTGGGCCCACTAGACCACCAGGATTTTTTGTGTTTGAAAGGAGGGTGGCCCTCCCCCCACCCTAAGTGGATGGGGGGTACCTTATGTAGCCCTACCGGCGGCAGATTTCCGCCCCTAGGAAGAGGTACATGAGATGCCCCCATCCATTTGGGGTGAGGGGAGAGGCCACTGCAAATATTGGCAGAGCCACTCTGCCCCCAAGCCTGGGGCAGTACGTTTAGCCACCCCCCTTGGGGAAGATGGTCACACACATGTGCCATCTGCCCCTAGGGAAGGGCAAAACAAATATATATATATTATAACTTGTTTTGGATGGGGGTGGGGCCCCACTAGACCACCAGGATTTTGAGTGTTTGAAAGGGGGAGTGGCCCTCTCCCCCCACCCTAAGTGGATGGGGGCACCTTATTAAGCCTTCCCTGGGTGGCAGGTTCCATGAGATGCTCCCATCCATTTGGGGTGGGGGGGCACTGCAAATATTGGCAGAGCCACCTCCCAAGCCTGGGGCAGTACGTTTAGCCCCCCGGGGGCAGACGGCCACACACATGTGCCCATCTGCCCCTAGGAAAGGGGCAAAACAAACATAAAACAAATTATAACTTGTTTTGGGTGGGTGTGGGGGGCCACTGAACCACCATGGATGTTTTTATTGGAAAGGGGGGTGGACCTCTCCCCCCACCCCAAATGGATGGGGGAAATCTCATGTAGCCCTCTCTGGGGCAGATTGCTAGCACAATCTGCCCCTAGGAAAGAAGCAAAACAAAAATAACATTTTTTATAACTTGTTTTGGGTGGGTGTGGGGGTTACTAAACCACCAGGGATGTTTTTAGTGGAAAGGGGGGTGCCCACAGGTATCTTTTCGTAAATGCATGGGGTTCTCTGTTTTCCTTTGTGGCTTCGACACCCTAGGCCCAAATCTGTAGGTTGTCCACATGAGCAAAATCTGCTCTGCCGAAAGGCTTGTGGTTATCAGTGGGTTAGCCTTTTCCCTTTTCGCCGAGGTAGGTGCATCCACACATGTGAGGTACCGTTTTTGTCGAGACACCTGTGGTAACGCGGGAAGGTAGGACATCTGTTGTTGGTGGTGTGTTTCGGTGGGTGCGCAGAAGTAAATGTCTCTGAAAGGTTCATACATTTCACTCTGTTAACCACCTGAAACACGCCGCCAACAACACATGTCCTACCTTCCTGCGTTCCCAAAGGTGTCCCGACGAAAATGGTACCTCACATGGGTGCACCTACCTGGGTGCAAAGGGAAAGGGCTAACCCACTGGTAACCCCAAGCCTTTCGGCAGAGCAGATTTTGCTCATGTGGACAACATACAGATTTGGGCCTAGGGTGTCAAAGCCACCAAGGAGAACAGGGAACCCCATGCATTTCCAAAAAGAGGACACCCGTGGGAATCAACAGAGGTCTAACTGGCACAAATCGCCCCAGAATGTATTACCCACAATCCCTGGCAAAGTCTGAAATTTGGTGAAAAAACTACAATTTTCAGACATTTCCCTCTTGCCACCCACTGAAACACACCGCCAACACCACATGTCCTACCTTCCTGCGTTCCCACAGGTGTCCCAACGTAAACGGTACCTCACATGTCTGGGGGCACCTACCTGGCCGCAAAGGTAAAAGGCTAAACCACTGTTAACCCCCAAAGTGTTTGGGGAGACAACCTACAGATTTGGGCCTAGGGTGTCGAAGCCGGGAAGGAAAATAGCCTACCCCAGGCATTTCCGAAAAGAAGATACCCGTGTGAATCCACAGAGGTCTGACTTGTGCAAATCGCCCCAGAATTTATTACCCACAATCCCAGACAAAGTGAAAATTGTGTTTTTTCCACCATATTTCAGACTTTGTCAGGGATTGTGGGTCATAAATTATGGGGCGATTCGCGCAAGTCAGACCTCTGTGGATTCCCACGCGTGTCTTCTTTTCGGAAATGCACGGGGTTACCTGTTTTCCTTCGTGGCTTCGACCCCCTAGGCCCAAATATGTAGGTTACCCACATGAACAAAATTCCTGAAAATCTGCTGTGCGAAAAGACTTGGGGTTACTAGTGTTTTAGGCTCTTCCTTATGCACCCAGGTAGGTGCACCCACACATGTGAGGTACCGTTTTAATTGGGAAACATGTGGAAACGCGGGAAGGTAGGACATGTGTTGTTGGCTGTGTGTTTCGGTTAGTGACCCGAGTGAAATGTGTGGAAATTGTGTTTTTTTTTCTGTCATTTTCCTGATTTTCCCCCCAAACTATGTAATCTTTCCCTACATAGTTGTTGCCTGACCTGCGCATATCACCCCTTCCTAAACTTGGAATATTGTCTACTTTTCAGAAATGTATGCCTTTCTGGCTTCCCATTCAGCTTTCCTACCCTTTTCTTGCATTCCGTCCACGCATGTCCTATTGGACAAAAAACGCCAAAATCGCCTACCTCTCACAAAACGGCTGATTAGCATATCAAAACATGTTATTTTGGTTTCCACTCAATCTGTTCTTGAAAGCCTGGTAAATGGTGAATCCAGCACAGCAAAACATTTGTTCCTAGCTCTTACAAGGAAAACACCACAGGCTCCTTTGTACAACATTTTATTGGCATTTTCAGAAAAAAAACAAATGTTCTCCTTTTTGGTCATTGTGTCTCACCCCCCTATAGCAAACTAGGATTCCTGGGTGGCGTTACGACCGCCTACTTGTGGGAAAAAAGGGGCCAACTTTGGCCGAGATATATCATGTAACAAAGAAGTTACAAGGGATTGAATGGCGACATACCGAAATCACCAAAAAAGTCCTTGGCACTGGGGGGAAATACCCATGGCAGTTAAGGGGTTAAGACAGTAAAGCCCCATAGGAGATATCATTTGTAAGGTAGCTCATTTAGTTAATGCTCCAAATGCAGATTGTGCATTGGAATATGTAACACCTGTATTCAGCAGCTGGCTTAATCTTCCGGTGGGATAATAGGCAGAGTGAATGCATTCAGCTTCCGATGCAAAACAGCCTTTTCCAGGTCAATTGGTTCAGAAAAAGTGGTGGAAAACACTATTACTGTTGCTTTTTCTAATTGGGCAAATTTTCGTGCATTTTATGGGTGGAGTTCGGGAGCCGAGTGGACACACCAGGACTCCCTGTATTACCCGCTCCACCCGACAAATGCGGCCTTACTGCCAGCATGGATTCCCATGCTGGAAATAAGGAAAGGGATTCCTCTGGGATCTGCTTGGAAATGAAACCTGGTAAAAGCGGGCAGAGTCCAGAGGAAGCCATTGTCAATTCCGCCAGCAATCGCTAATTGCGCAAGGTATTTACACTCTTCCAAAGTGGAAAAGCAATGTGATTTCACCTGCCTTTTACACTAAAATCTTCCATTTTGTGACGGAAAAGTAAAAACTTGCGCCAATGGAAGTGGTCCACTCCATGCAGTTTAGTTTGCGCCTTGATGCTTGGGGGTTTTGCGTGATGCTACACATGTAATAAATAAATACTTTTAACATAACCCCAGATAAATGGCAATTCATGATCAGAATGAGTGAGCATGGCATTTCGCTGGTAAGAGGGTGTCCTGTGCTTCTTGAGTGCGTTGGCAAATGCCCTTAATTGCATTCTCGCGTTAAGCAGGTGCTTAAACCCATCAGTGTGGATTGCGCAATAATATGTCGACAGAGGTATTTCAAATGGCTAATTTCGCTCCTTGGGTGACATTGTCAAAGTGGGAGAATGTTGCCCAGCATGTGCTACTTTCTCTGCGGAGTGAATTGTGCCCACCCCGAGGAAGAAGTGTGAAAAACCCACAAGGGCACTGTGCCTTGCTCTTTCTGTGTGTGTTTTCCCCACAGGGCGACAGATGCGGACTCAGACATGGGTAAGTCTGAGGTGGCAAGCCTGTACCCTAGATTATATGGCAAAGGATTCCAGACTTCTGAGGCTGATAACAATAGTAGCATTGAGTTACATGCCACCTGACAGGTATGTGTGATGAAGTTGCAAAGCAGAGCTGTTAGTGGGCTAAAGCAGGAGGCAATGTCTGCCCACCCTCAAAGGGTACATACAACCAAAGGTAATAGGCCCCTCCCCCATCATGGCTGTAGGGGCCAGGCTCCAAACCAGGGCAAGAATGCCCTCCAATCATTCATGCCCACGAGTAGGGTACCCCTCGTACTACAGGAACCCTGTTGAGCAACCTCTGTGCTTTCCAGATGATAGTAACGTTATTTAAAGCCAGAAGTCTAAAAGGTAATCACTTAATTGCAGCTGGAAATTAGCTCCTGGCGTGATCAAAATGTCTTAACCAAGTGTGACATCATCCCCTTCATTTATAAGCAATATGTGTGTTCTCGCGTTTCTTCATCCACTGAATTACTGTTAGAAACAAAGGCAAGAGTTGTGTCTCTTATGTAGGCATTAGGAAGGCAGTTGCCAGCCTCCGGCATAATATGCCCATGTTCTTCCAATATTGGCTAGCTGTTGCCCTCTTGTGGCCAGGTAGAACCATCATGGCAGTGACTGGCAAATGCCTTTCCCCTGCAGGCAGAAAAGCGGAAACAAGAGGCCAATTCAAGACACAAAACAAATAGAAGTTAAGACAGACTGCAGCTGCCATTGCTGTGTTTAGGGAGAATATGTTGAGTGTTCAAGCAAGGAGGTATGTATTATGCAAGCAAGCAGTGAGACAAGGGAGAGGCAAAGAAAGGCCAGAGGGGCTCTTTGAATAATGTAACAGGGCAGAGGACCTATGCTCTGCCGTCCTAGTAACATATGAGCTAATGAAATAGATCAGGCTTTGCAGCAAATGTTAAACGAGAAAGGAACAGAGTCAAGCTCTGCATTCAGAATAACAAAGGCAAATAAAGGCTAGGCTCTGAAGCCAGCATGAGATGGAATAAGAGGGACCAGACTCATTGTGAGAGGCTGGCCCCACATAGCGGGCTGCCCCTCTGGCCACCCCCCTGGGTCCACATACACCCCACCTACTAGGCATCCCCCCGGTCCGACACATCCGGCCGCGGACCTGGGGAGTGCTTATAAGGAGGTGGGCTTGCGATCGCTCATCCTCCTTGTTTGCTGTACCCCCTCCCCTAGTGGACAGTCAAAGCAGCAACATCACACACCTAGTCCCTCTACCCCCATAACAGGGCTTACTCAGAGGTACAAACAAGATTTCCTCTTCCTTTGAAACCCCCACCCTTCCATTCCAAGAGATACGCACACGTCTCCTTGCCCCACACAAAAAAAGTAGCAACTTGCAGTTGGTAGAAAAGGCTGCAACTCCTTTATTTGGCAGGAGTCTACTTACAGGTGATCTGCCTCTTAACGAGCTGGCATCCAAACTGTGGCCCACTGGAAGTAATTGTTATTTCCTCTCTCTTACCATGAGCTCATAGTCAGATGAAAAATCCAGAAATGCAACATACAAAGACATGTTCTTTGCTGCTGCATCCTTTAATGTTCTTCTGTTTTCTTTTCTCTTGTTTTATACAGTGATATTTGTAATTTAATATGTGCTGCTATTTTAATTCGAATTTTGTGAAAAGTCGAGTTCTTTGACTAAAACTCAATAAATAAATAAATAAATAAATAAAGCAAAGTCCCCAATATGTCCCCTGTCCCCCCCACAGATTTTATGTGTCTCCTACGCCCCTGTCCTCCTCCTTCCCCCTCGCTCCGCAGGATGCTGTCAGGTGAGCCTCACCGTGAGGCTCTCCGGGGAAGACTCTGCTTCGTTGTGTTGACAACCAGAGGCGTTGCTAGGGGGGGGCTAAGGGGGCTATAGCCCCTGATCTTCTGGTTGTAGCCCCGGATAGAATCTCAGGAGCTACAGCCAAAAGGCTAGCTAGCCCCGAGTCCCGACAGTTCTGACATCAGCGTAGCCCCGGATCTTTTCCAGACCTAGCAACACCCCTGTTGACAACCCTCCCCACCTTCCCGTACCGCCAACCAACAGTGGGGTTTGGGGGGGGCATCAAGGAGCGGGCTGGCCAGGGAGCGCAGTGCGCTCATGGATCTGACAGACACCCGCTGCAACACGGTTTCGCCGTGAGTGTTGGGAGGTATCGTTCTCTGCCCGATTTTCCTCTCCGGGTGCCCAGCTGGATAGTGCCCGCCTCTCTGCAGGTCGGGTTCACTCTAGGCATGTGGGGGTGACATCTGTAGGTCTGCGAGTGTAAGTGTCCACCCCGGTGAGGTTCCAACAGTTTTTGCACTTTCTCCGACTCTGACCCGCAGTTCGCTGCCGGGAGTAACTTTCTGGATCGGTCTCTGTTATTCGATGATGTCAGCTAACTTCGGCCCTCCTTTCTTCGATAGCCGGCGGCCTAGTGTGATCTCCAAGGAGCGGGCAGGTTTTAGCTTGAAGGGTGCACACAGATCTTTCGACTGCCCGCTTTCACTTCGTTCTTTTGTAGGTGCTAGGATGCACGGTTACCTTTCAAATTTTCCCTGTGGGTGCCCAGTCGGGTGCTGTTCGACTCCCTGTGTTTATATGCCTCGATACAGGCTCGGTTCTGCAGGATATGATTATAGGATAGTGTGGGTTACAGAGCTCTTACCTCAGGCGGCCATCTTCGCTGGCGCACAACAGCACCCCCTGTTCAGCAGTGTGTTGTGGGACCCTCCCAAGTGTATTGCCCTTTTAAGAGGGGGCATGAAGGAGCAACTGCCGGCATGTGCATGAGTACTGCTGCAGACTCCAAGAATGGAATAACTATCTTTTCCAGACCTACTAACACCCCTGCCTGCAGACCCACACCATGTGAGCACAGGCCTGCAGAACTTGGTGCCATGGGGCCCTCTAGCCAGTATGGTGGCCAGGCTCCTCATGGGCTGGTTATGGCCCGACCTGCCCCTACATAAGACCAGGTACTTCCCAGCAACCCCCTGAAGCACTGGGCCTCCAACTAAGGTGCTGAAGTCCACAACACCAATGGGGCCTGCTCAATGCAAATAGCAGGCCCCCATAGCAATGGCGATGAGGAATGATCCCCCCCCATGTAGTGCAGCTGCCCGTTTACCTGCCGTGGCCTGTTTGAAAATGAAGGCAAAGCAGAAGCGGTGTGGCTGTCACTGCCACCCCGCCCTACAGTAACATAGGCTGAGTAGTGTGGGCTCCCCTTCGCTCTGATTCCCTAACCCTGGTACCCCTGATACCGCAGTAATAAAACAGACAGAGTTTTTGTTGGTGGAAAAATTATGGCCGTAGGCTATTTTATTTTCTACAGAAAATAGCACCAATGATAAACATAACAAGCAATAATGACACCAACTCGCTTTTGGGCACTTCGTGTCCAGGAGGTGTAAATGCCCCGCCCTCTCCTTGGCTGGTCTTATTTACCCGGGGCATCCGATCCTGGACACGTGCCGCCGCCTACGACATTCTTTAACCGTGTACCGAAGGAAGTACACAGTGTTCCTGTTCCTTGTTCTTTCTCCTTGCCCTTTGCTGGGTGGGTTGGGTGGCAAAACGTTTCCTTCTCCCCCTGTTCCAAGCCCTGGGAGCCTACCCGTAGTAGGTGAGCTCCTTACCTGTTTGTGGTTGTACTTCTTTCGTAGGGGTACTTGTACCCCGTTGGCCCATTGTTGCGATTGCTGGGGGCAGGACTTCCTCCTGCCCCCTGTTGTTTTTTCTCACACCTTTCCCCCTGAATGTTTGCGTTGCCTTGGCTAGGCCGCGGGTGAGGGCGCCGCTTGGCTGCCCCTCCCCTTGCTATTCGCGCCGTTTGGGTCCCCCACCCCGCGCCTAACCCCCCAGGCCCTCTATCGTGCCGCACTTTGTACCGCACGGGGCCTGGGGCATAGGCTGAGTAGTGTGGGCTCCCCTTCGCTCTGATTCCCTAACCCTGGTACCCCTGATACCGCAGTAATAAAACAGACAGAGTTTTTGTTGGTGGAAAAATTATGGCCATAGGCTATTTTATTTTCTACAGAAAATAGCACCAATGATAAACATAACAAGCAATAATGACACCAACTCGCTTTTGGGCACTTCGTGTCCAGGAGGTGTAAATGCCCCGCCCTCTCCTTGGCTGGTCTTATTTACCCGGGGCATACGATCCTGGACACGTGCTGCTGCCTACGACATTCTTTAACCGTGTACCGAAGGAAGTACTCGGTGTTCCTGTTCCTTGTTCTTTCTTCTTGCCCTTTGCTGGGTGGGTTGGGTGGCAAAACGTTTCCTTCTCCCCCTGTTCCAGGCCCTGGGAGCCTACCCGTAGTAGGTGAGCTCCTTACCTGTTTGTGGTTGTACTTCTTTCGTAGGGGTACTTGTACCCCGTTGGCCCATTGTTGCGATTGCTGGGGGCAGGACTTCCTTCTGCCCCCCGGTTGTTTTTTCTCACACCTTTCCCCCTGAATGTTTGCGTTGCCTTGGCTACGCCGCGGGTGAGGGCGCCGCGTGGCTGCCCCTCCCCTTGCTATTCGCGCCGTTTGGTTCCCCCACCCCGTGCCTAACCCCCAGGCCCTCTATCGTGCCGCACTTTGTGCCGCACGGGGCCTGGGGCATAGGCTGAGTAGTGTGGGCTCCCCTTCGCTCTGATTCCCTACCCCTGGTACCCCTGATACCGCAGTAATAAAACAGACAGAGTTTTTGTTGGTGGAAAAATTATGGCCGTAGGCTATTTTATTTTCTACAGAAAATAGCACCAATGATAAACATAACAAGCAATAATGACACCAACTCGCTTTTGGGCACTTCGTGTCCAGGAGGTGTAGATGCCCCGCCCTCTCCTTGGCTGGTCTTATTTACCCGGGGCATCTGATCCTGGACACGTGCCGCCACACCTGAGTGGGTGACGCCTCGGCCGCTCAGGTCCCCCCAAAAAGTGTTCCTACTTGCAACCTCGTTCAGCTAAGGCTCTAAAAATGTTATCCGTAAAAATTCCCATCCCTTTGTTAGATAGATGTATCCCGTCCTGGTGGAACATCTCTGGATTGTCCTGCGACAAACCATGCTTTATAAACTGGAGCCCCATGCTCCTGCAGTACTTTTCCACTGCCTTGTTGAGCTTTTTCCTTGCAACTTCGATTGCATGCCTCCTGTGCGCGCCGTACCAGACTCTGCGTGTAACTATCTCCGACATTAAAATTTCGGTTTTCCACCAGCAATGCGCTATCGCCCTTAGGGACTCGCACATGTTGCACAGCAGCTCGCCCTTATTTGTTTTGACCAGGTCATTTCCGCCCAGGTGGATTACCAGGTACTCGGGGGGGGTCCCTAAACCCGATCAGATCCTATGACCGGTTGTGAATGTCCTCCCAGTGCATCCCAGGGAGCCCCCACCAGGATGTTATTGTCTTTTTAAAATGTAGGCCCTCTTTGAAGTCTTCGATCCACCTGCCTGCCCGGGTTACAAATGAGTGGCCGACTATCCATGCCGACTTGTAGGGGCTCGTATCTGCATTGGGTGGATAGGAGAGAAATCATATCAAGTGTTCTCTTACATATCTTTTGAATCATTGCGACCTCCATCCCCCGATCTTTTTCACTCCTTTTTCTCCCAAGCCTCCTGCCCATGCCGACATGGCTGCCCCTATTCTGAAGGAGTGGGTCCCAAATTCTGCTGCATCCCACCCTGCTACGGCTATGGTTTTCTACAGTACTGCTTGGAATTGGCATCTACTGAGAGCCCTGCCGTCCCTGTGTATTAGTAGTTGACCCCCGACATCGGGCCGTACCTCAATAAATTCCTGGGTGATGCACCTGGGGCAATGCTCCCTATCCTTAATGCAATTCAGCTCTATTGTTCTACCTTTCCCCATCTGGTCTGTTTTCGATTTCCTAAGTACTATTGACATGCCCTTGGACCCTAAGCTGATGTCGCCTCTTGCTAGGCCGTCCCCTCCAACAAAACGTTTCCTTCTCCCCCTGTTCCAGGCCCTGGGAGCCTACCCGTAGTAGGTGAGCTCCTAACCTGTTTGTGGTTGTACTTCTTTCGTAGGGGTACTTATACCCCGTTGGCCCATTGTTGTGATTGCTGGGGGCAGGACTTCCTCCTGCCCCCTGTTGTTTTTTCTCACACCTTTCCCCCTGAATGTTTGCGTTGCCTTGGCTACGCCGCGAGTGAGGGCGCCGCTTGGCTGCCCCTCCCCTTGCTATTCGCTGTTTGGTTCCCCCACCCCGCGCCTAACCCCCCAGGCCCTCTATCGTGCCGCACTTTGTGCCGCACAAGGCCTGGGGCATATACCCCGCCTGGTGGAGGAGGGAGTCCCGCTGTCCAAGCAGCATCATCAGCGGGAAGGAAAGGAGAGGAGAGGAAACAGCATCCATCGCCGTTTGGGAAGAGAAGGAGGTAAAGCAGCTCCCGCCTGGGGAGTGAGGACGTGCCCCTCTGACATTACCAAATGACATTGGAAAGGAATGATACGGAGCAAGCCCCCGCACAAATGCTGTGCTGCCGGTGAGGAAGGTGGTATTGCCCCCGCCCGAAGAGGTAACGAGCGGCCAACTGGCAGGAGAACGCGCCGACCATGGAGGCAAAAGGCGGGCGCCAACCCTTAGTGGGGGCTCCCACCCAGCCAACCCCCAAAGAAACAACAAGGGCCAACTTGGGCCCAGAGTTGGGGGAGGGAGATGGTAGCATGTCACAAGGTGGCGACAAGGGGGGAGGGTGTGTGGGACCAAGAGAGAGGTGGGCCATATAAAGCCCGGTCGGTCGAGGTTCACTCTCTCAGTCCTTGCCCCCTCCTAATTAGACACAGCCTTAACAGTAATTAAGATTGGTTCTCTGTAAGGTCCACTCGCATCATAGTTTGAATACTTTCAACGAATCTGTATTCAAAAGGGGAAGGGTGTATTTGCTGACCGAGCACTGTGGTAGTATTACGCTTGAATGGCAAGTAGAGTAATGGTGAGTATTTCCCAGCAATAAGGACCACGCCTGGAATCTGTGCATCATGAAAACGCCCCTTATTATCGGAAAATACGTTTTGTGGTGCACTGGGTGGTTAAACAAACTTCCTTTCAGGGAAACGAATGCCCGCATAAACAATACTGTCCATTTACGGAACACGCACACTGAAGTGATGGCCTGGTTCATCGTGTTGTTGAGGGCACTATGTTGTGTGGGGGATTGTGGAAGCTATTAGCTCCGGATTCCCAATGTTAAGGTGGAACTACAAGTTCTAGCATGCACTAGGGTAGCATAAGGGGGATATTGATCTTGATGTTTTATTTGTATCATGCTCGTACACAAGTGTGTGCATATTGCCTGATGATGCTTGTGCTCGACCTGCTAAGTAGTGGGAATTAAAAAGGGATCGGCAAACTTCTTCTGAGAGTGCTTATAGTTGGGGTTCGACTTCAAAGACAAAACAAGAGGTTGTGCGGCAACGCTTTTGGGCGCAGCATTTAATTTTGTTCATGGGGAAGTTCAGTCAGGGACAACGCTATACTTTAACGTACATAGTCCAAAGTACAAACCATATTTGGGAACACCCAACAGTGGTATAAGGAAGTCAATACCTTTCAGCACAGTTCACACATATTGTCGGGGAGTAAAACCAATGGTTACTTTCACAATTACATCCAGTAATGCAAGAGCAGTAGACCCTGCCAGTTGTACAGCGACTCTCAAATACAAATCACATAATCTGCCAGTTGGACAATATACTTTTGGTGACTAGTGGAACACTTACTGCAGGGGGGTGGGGGAGTGGCTGCCAACAATGTGCGAAGTGATTGAATGTCAATAATGCAGAAGGTGAATAAAGGTGTGCAGTGAATGTCTTGAGCCGCACAAGAGACTTAGGTTTATATGAAGTATTCACGATCTATGTGTTCTGTGAAAAAACTTGCTAAAATTGGGCAGCCCAGGTTTATATATGTACTGCAATGGCTGTACAACCAGTTGCACAGCATCTTTCAATACAAAGCACATAATAAACCAACTGGTCATAGGTTTTGGGAATAGTGGTACACTTATCCCTGGCACTTACTTGAAGGAAGCAAACCTTGGGGCGCCCAGGAGGCCGCGGCGCTAATAATGTTTGAAGGAAATTAAGGTTACTAATGTGTGAAGGGAATCTATTCGGCTGCTCAAGAAATACTGATATCTATGTGTTCTGCCAAACTGTGCTTAAATTTAGTATCCCCGCGCCTTGCTCACGCTAACCACAAGTCATGAAAGCAAATCGGTGGGTCTTTGGGGTCGGGGGGTGCAAGTAATAATGAGGTGAAGTGAATCACTGTATCATGACCTATACTAATACAATTTTCTTTGTTTCCAAGGTGGCAACGTTCACGGGAGCAACAAAGGGAAAAGGGGGACTCACAGCTTCCAAAGCAGCTGTTCCGGGCACATATTTGCCATATTTGCAATAGTTCCCTTGCCCTGGCTATAAGTTTGTGGGGGGGGTTCACTGGTCTATGCATCTGGGGCCTTCGGTGGTTACATATGTGAAACGTAGGAATATTTAACACAGCACCTTATAACAGTATGTCTAGAGATATACAAGAGGTTGGCCAACATTACTTCCTTGCGCCCGAAATCCATCCGCCCTCTCCTACCAAAAAATGAACACACAGAGGGATTTCCGGGTGCCCAGTTCCGGGCACATATTTGCAATAGTTACCTTGCCCTGGCTATAGATACCTTAGTTTGAGTGTGGGGGAGGGGATGTTCACTGGGCTATGCATCTGGGGCCCTCGTGGTTACATATGTGAAACGCAGGAGTACTTTACGCAGCACCTTATCACAGTATGTCCAGCGATATACAAGAGGTTGGCCAACATTACTTCCTTGCGCCCGAAATCCACCCATCCTCTCCTACCAATAAATGAATACACAGATGGATTTCCGGGTGCCCAGTTTTAAGGGTTAAGTCATGGGTCATAAGGTTTCTGTGTCAAAAACAAACAAGTCACCCTTTGGTTAAGGCTGGGCTTAAATTAGGTGACAGTGAGAACTCAGTGGTCACAAGAGAGACACTTCACGCGAGGGCGAAGGACGGGGCCGGTGCTCTTCGACACACCACTGGACACGTCCGGAGGGCCCCGTTCAAATGTATGAATGTCAGGTTGCGTGTAAATGCGTGCATGCTGCCGGACACGTCCGGAGGGCTTTCGAATATTTTACGGTTGGGATGAGTGTGAATGAGAGCGGGTAAGCAGAAGTTATGGGGAAGTCCCTTGCCCCAGGGCGAGCCATGACCTGGTGTCTGGGGGGAACTCTCTGCCGCCGTTAACCAGCAGAGAGTCATAGCGAAATCACAGGTCGATCCACTAGAAAGCACTGACAGATCCCGAGGGGACTACACAGCCAATAGCTTAGAATTAACAGTGCCCAGGAGTACTAGATTCAGGGGAGGCCCCTGGTAAAGGGGGGAGGGGTTAGGGTGCTTAGAAGTCATTCCAACCCCAAATGCGGGTGGGGGGTGGGGTGGGGAAGTCGTGGGGAATGAGAAGAAGGTGTCACAGTAAGGTTTAGGAAAGAAGTAGGGGAATGGATAACGAAAGAAAATAAGGAAGGGAAAGTACCTAGGGGAAAGGGAAGAGTGGGGACTGGAAGGGCTCTGTGGGGGGTTAAGGTTGGCAGGGTCGGGAAAGTATTAAGTGGTTTGGGGAAATAACTTGCTGGGGGATGATGGCTAGAACCGAGGTGGGGGGTCTGGGGGAAGGGGCAGGCGACTTGGGGAATAGATAGAACAGAATATGGAGGCAAGGAGCGGGGAAACTGGAAGGAACTAAAGGGGGAGGAAGAGACTTGGGAATGAAGGGTGGGGGGAGAAGGATAGGTTTGGAATTAGATCAGATGTAAGATCAATGAAGACTGGTAGGATGGGAAATCAAAAACTGGGAATTGAATTAGAAGAGTAGTATACTAGACAACAAGGGAATAGTATATAGAAGGGTAGTAGTGAACACTAAGCACTAGAATTAGAATGGTAGACGAGCAGAACAAGGGAATAGAAATTAGAAAGAAAGAAGGTACGTGAAATTGGGAACGGAAGTGAAGAGTAGAAGACAATGGGCCTCATTACGACTTTGGTGGTAGCCAAAATCGTGTCCGGGTGCGGGTTCCCTGAATGGGGAATAATCGGGCCATTCCGAGTTCGGAGGACCCGGTAATTCCTCCCTCCATAGGGCTCAATGGGAATGGGAGAGGGAGCAAACAACGGGCGGCCCGTTGTTAGCTCCCTCTTCCCCTCGCGGGACCCGGTAAGGATGCTTGGTTTGACCAGGCGTTACTTACCGGGTCCCGCGAGGGGAGTTTGTAATGAGGCGGAACGGGTTTCATGGGTCTGCCTCCTTTAGCGGAGCCCGTTAACCCGTTAACCCGTTCCGCCTCAGTCGTAATGAGGCCCAATGTGTACTGTGAATAAAGGCACCAAAAAAGGTGTCTGGGAAATGTGTACTGTGAATAAAGATTCCGAAAAAAGTGTCTGGGAAATGTGTACTGAGAAACAAACCCAAGTAATGGCCATGGGTAGAGAGGGAAATGTGTATGGAGGGCCGGGCTTAACCGGCAGGATCCTCAGGACACTGAAGGTGGGGAAGGTCCTTAAGACGCCACACCCGGCATAGAATATCCCGGGGTGCAGTGGAGAAACGGATCACCTGTAAGAAAACTCCTTGACTTTATGCAAATAAAGCTTGCTTTGGCATTGTGATTTCCACCTTGAAAAGTGGTCTTGCCTCCTTATTCAGGAAATCTCCTGGAGGTCTTGGTGATGGGGGGGGGTATGAATGAGGAAAGCGTGCCGGTGTGCTTGGGGAGGCGCAGCGAGGCGCAGCTGTGGGATGTCCCCGCTAAGGGCCATGGCCGCATCAATGAGGGAGAGTGCGATGGTGGCGGCGCCGTTGCCAAAATAGCCCGTGGATGCGCCGAACAGAGTGAGGGCTGAAGCCAGAACACGGCCATAGCCGACAACCCCCCACCAGCCATTCCGAGGAGTACAAAGGGATTCCATCCCCCCTAGAGCTACAGGTCAGGCAGGGTGAGTGGGGAAGGGCCCTCTCCCCGACCCGAGGGCGCCAAGCTTCAGTTAGGGGGTGGGGGGAGACAAGGTGTGAGGAAGAGGTGGGTAAGGGGGGGGTTTGATCCAGGACATCCCCTTTGCACAGCTTAAAGGGACAGGAAAGAGAGGGAGGCAGCCTCATTCTCCAACACCACGGAGCAAGAAAGGACCCACCCCCCACCCGACAGATAGGCACAGGAAATGTTATTTAATGAAATGTATTAATATGTGTTTGAATTTTCTGCAGGATTGTCGCAGTGGAGGTACATGGTGCTCCAGGCTGGTAGGCATGCTGGAATCCACAAGGGACAGGCAGTAGCTGAGTTTGACGGCAGCAGAGTGCTTAACTCAGCAAGCCACGGGGAAGGGGGAGGGAGATGTGGGGTGGTGGGAAGGAGTGGGAGGCGGAGAGGTGCAAGGATACAGGTTGGTGGCGGAGGGATAGCAACTGAAGGCAGGGCCGGGCAGGCACAAGGAAACAGGGCGCAAGGGAATCCAAGTAGTCAAAAGGGGGGAAAGGGACACATGTATGCAAAAACAGGTGCAGCCACTTCAGTTGGCAGAGGACTAGTGGTCGGGGGCCAGGGGAGAGTTAAGGGGGGGAGTCTCAGGTGGGGGGGGAGAAACCCAGGGGAGCGAGGGGCAGTCAACGGCAGTAAGAGAAGGTGGAGTGAGGGAGAACAGGAAATCTAAGGGGGGCATGCATGAGGGTAAGTCACACAATTAACGGGGAGCGAGGAGTGGCCATGGAGACTGGGTGGAAAAGGCAGAGGTAAGTACCGGGGGATGGGAGAGGGGGCTCGAGGAATAACATGGGGACCTGGAAGAAGTTGGGGTCAGGGTACGGAACGGTGGGTAAAGGGAAAGCTTAGAACACTTACACCTGACCAACAGGGAGAAAGGGGGGGCAGACAACAGGGGTGAGAAGAAACTTAATGATCCTGCACCTGGGAACGTGGGGAAAAGGGGCACCGGCTCAAAGTAAAAAAATGTGGAGTAAAGTAACGGCGTCAGTTCCGCTTAATGGATGCTGCTCGCCAACAAGTTGGCTCACGAAAAGTAAAGTGGGAAAAGTAACGGCGTCAGCTCCGCTTAACGGAAGCGGCTCGCCATTCAAGTCGGAAGTTCATGCTAAAGTAAAGTAAAAAGTAACAACGTCAGCTCCGCTTAACGGAAGCTGCTCGTCATGCAAGTCGGGAGTTCATGCAAAAGTAAAGTGAAGAGTAACGGCGTCAGTTCTGCTCCAAGGATGCTGCTCGCCAACAAGAGGACTCACGAAAAGAAAAGTGGGAAAGTAGCGGCGTCAGCTCCGCTTAACTGAAGCTGCTCGCCATTCAAGTCGTGAGTCCTTGCTTAAGTAAAGTAAAAAGTAACGGCGTCAGTCCCACTCCACGGATGCTGCTCGCCAACAAGTGGGGAATGTAAAGGGGTGCTGCTCAGAGTAGAATATCCTGAGCAGTACTGCCAAATTCGAGTAACGGAACACCTGTAAGCTACCTCCTGCTTAATAAAGCAACTGCGGCCTATAGATCCACAAATAAATGTGTCTGTGTGTTATTTCAGGTGGGGGGGTTGGTGAAGGGCAGAGGAGAGGGAATGGATTGGGGGGGCCGCCGAGGTAGCAAGGTCGCTTCATGTCACAGATATCACAGTACAGGACCCGGGATGGCCGAGTTTGGGGTGTGGCGGCTAAGAAAATATCCCGCCAGAGGGCGAGAAGATGATGGTGAGAGTGTGGCCCGACCCCCCTGCAAGCAGCTGCTGAAGCCATCCAGCAGTTAGCTGCTGAGCCACCTGGCGTTTCCAGACCATTGAGCATTCTATGCCCTGCAATCAGGGCTGAAATAAAGGAGCACCGGCCGGCTGGCGGATAAAATGTGAGGTGCTCCACAGTGGTGCTATGCGGGCCAACCTGTAGTGAATCATGCTGTGCCCTGACAGCGGAGTGTGAAAAGGGGGACAGGGAAGGGAAACGCTCCCCCTGCTGTGAAATCCCGGGCCTCCCAAGATGAATAATGAAGGACTCCACGTCGGGGCATGGACAAAAAGAATGCACATGACTGGCGATCCCGGGCCCATCAGCACTGGAATTAAAGCAGGAAGGGAAGAGATGTTGAGCAGCTACCTGTGTGTGTGTGCGTGCAACAAACAGAAAAAGCCCAAACCAAGAGGCACAGTTCATGCTGCTGCTGCGACTGCTCTGAAGCTCCTGACTGGGGCTAAGCTGCAGCGCGATAGCCCCGCTATTTTGTTTTTCCTTGTCTCCAGTTGCAGAGTAAAAAATGCGGGCACAAGGAAACAAGAAGTAGAATGCCCCCAATGCTACCGGACCACCGCCGGTGAATACATGAAGCACTCAGTGTCGGCGAAGGAACACATGCAAATAGCTTTCTACCCTCTCTGCCCTGGCCGCCCGCAACTGTTTGGCTCCCCAATAGATCCAGGGCCCAATGGAAACAGCAAAGCAAGTCCTGTACTGCCTAGGGAAAAAGTGCACGACAGAAAAGGGAAACCGCTAGATCCTGATCCCCTTCGTTCCTGCAGAAATCTTCTGTATGCATGACATGCCCCCCTGTACTGCCGGTATGGAGAGCATACAATCCAGTGAGGGTGTTGCCTGCCATCCTGTCTCCGCGAGGGTAAACATTACTCTGTCAAAATTCAGAGGCAGGGGACGTTTGCTCTGTGCCACCCAAGTCACTTCAGGTCCTGGGACTTAGACAAGAGAAGGAGCCCCAGCCAAGAAGAAGTAATCCGGCTGTGCCACTGCACATGAGCATTCAAACATCATGGTCTGAAGAGGAAGGCGCACATCCTCAAGTGCCCTCAGGCACCAAGGAGGAGCACTTTTTCCCTGGAAACCATGCAGCAACTACTCAATGGTTTGTGACTGCTGATGCCTTCTGGCTCCCACTGCCCTCCACTTCCACTTGAACATCTGGTGAAGATGGGAGAGACTAAAAAGAAAGATTGGTGGTAGTGCTCTTTCTGTCTTGTGAAAGCTCTCTACGACGTCACTCTGCCACCAGCGCCATGATGCAAGCGGTTGTGGGGAAAGGAAATAACTAAGGAAGGTTGCAACTCGGCATGAGAGTTTGCGCGCCCCAACACCGGCAAAACCATACCAACTACCTTTACCTTCGGGGAGGCAATTGTTCAGCCTCAGAGACCCAGCCTGTTAACCCAAGGCCCTTTCAACAGTTGAGGAGGTTCAGGGGTGAAGAAAGCTAGGCCCGGCCAAGACCGCTGCCTCATCAGGCAAACATCTCCCGCTGGGAGGAGGGAGAGGTGAGAGCAGCCTCCTGCTGCCCTGGGAAAGATCAACAGGTGCAACTGCCCGGACAAGTTGGCAGCCCCTTTCCGACCATCAAGTTAGTCACTTGGCTGTGGGTCTCAGCCTAAGAGAGCGCTCAGTCAGCCAGGTCACAAAGATGACCGCAAGACCTCCTGCCTGGGGGAGCGTGGCCGACACCCTGCCACAGTGGTTGGGGGGGAAGGAAAGGAAGAACTCAACCAACGCCTCTGCAGCAAGGAGACCCAGCACATGCCCAAGACAGTTATTCACATGAGGTTTGCAGCTCGGTACGAGTGCTTGTGCGCCACTTGTCCTATGCCAACAGCCCCTGCTGGAAAAGGGGAAAAGGAAAGTGCTGCATGGAAGCCCCATGGTAAGAGCAAAAGAAAGAACAGTGCTTCTGCCTGGGAGAGCTGAACAAGTAATGTGGCCCAGAAACCATACTACCAGTGTCTCGCTGCCGGTGCCAACATCAAGGGACTAGGTCGATGTGGCCCCTGGCGCTCCCAGGTGCGGCTGTGGAGGTTTGTGAGCTGTGCCATCAACGGACCTTGACCTGTGGTAGTGACTATCCTGAACAAACACTGATGGGACTTGAACTGGTCTCCTGTAGTCCTGCAAGAGCTCAAAGAGGACTCAGTAAACATGTGTTTTGATGCTGTAATCATACATGGAAGTTATATATGCTTAAAGTGGCCCCAGTTAAAATCAATGCGATCTTGTGCTTACGCAGTTTGTAGGCATGCTCTATATGGTGCCAGCAGCTAACGGCGTCATTCAGTGGTTGAAGTTCCACCTACCCCAAGTTAATAAAGGGTCTTGTAAGGTGGGGTAGAACTGCTAATATACCACTAGCAGTTTGCCAACCCTGACTGTCACCCGCTGAATATATGTAGAGTCTTTGATATGTGTTATATGTCTGCAATTACAGGAGTCCCTATGTATGTGTCATTGGTATTTTAGCTTTGGAATCTTTGTATGATAGACGGATACAGGTTTGGAAGTAGAGGCCAAAACCCATATGATTCAGTATGGGATACATATATTCCCACGACACTGAGTGAAACGATTTTTCGGCATTAAGCGATACCGCCACTGCAATCGTGTCAGGGTCCAGTTGTGATGCTATCGCCAAGAATCTCCGCAAGTTTAGGGATGTGGATCTGGATGGTAGGAACACTGATTGGTCGGGATGTACCAATTTGTAAATATGAGGGAGGAGTCTATTCACTATCACCTTTGCATATATTTTGTTATCCGTATTTATTAATGAGAGGGGGCGATACGATTTGGGGTCCTGTGGGGGTTTGTGTGGTTTGAGTAGGGCGGTTATGGTGGCCTCTTTCATGGATTCCGGGAGAATGCTGTGTGTTAGGGCTTCTTCCCATAGCTCGAGTATTTTGGGAGACAGTTCGGCTGTGTAGATTTTGTAAAAATCTGCTAGGAGCCCGTCCTGCCCACGGGCCTTCCCAGCTGTCAGATCCTTAATTGCCTGAGTGATTTCCTCTAGTGTGAAGGGGTTTTCAAGTGTTTCTCTATCCATCTGTTCCAACCTGGGTAGTGGGACCAAAGACAGGTATTGGTTAAGTTCTTGCGTCGATACTTGGTCAGTGATTTTGTATAATTCAGAGTAGAAGTGCAGGAAGACCTCATTGATCTTGTTGGCTTTTGTGTGGACCGTCCCGTCTCACCCAATGATGGACGTGATCGGTTTAATCCCTTGTTCTGATTTTATTAGGGTCGCTAGCAACTTATCAGCTTTGATCCCGTCCCCATATCGTCTGGCTCTGGTTGGCTGTGAGATATATTTTATTTCTCATTCTGCCAGGGATATGTATCCCTCCAGCTGTTCCTGCAATGGTTTAAGGATCTCTTTGCCTGGTGTCTGTGCATGTGCGTTTTCCAGGGAACGGAGGATGACTTCCGACTTGTTTAGATAGTTTCTGATGGTTTTTTGCATGCCCACTGTTTTGGATAGGAGGTGCTCTTGTGTCCAAACTTTGAATGTCTCCCATGTTGTGGCTGGCGAGGCCACTGATCCCTCGTTGAGCTCAAAGAATTTGTTGATTTCTGTCCTCAGGGGTTCTATGATTGTTTTCGTCTGTCGGAAGGGCTGGTGGCATCCGCCATGTGCGTTGTGTCTTTTCCACGTCGACCATGTTGATTTCAACTAACACCGGGGAATGGTCTGATAGTGTGCGTGGGAGGATGGAGCATCTGCACACTTGCGGGATGATTTCCGGTGAGAGCAACCAGTAGTCTATGCGTGAGCTGGAGGAGTGCACGGATGAGTGAAACGTATATTCTTCCAGGTCTGGGTGAAGTTCTCTCCACACATCTGCCACTGGAAACTCCGACATGCCCTATGTTATTGCCCTGGCAGCCTTAGAATGGAGTCCCGGGGGTCTGGACATTCTGTCTTTTTGGAGATCTAAGATTGCATTAAAGTCTCCTCCCAATATAACCCTGGCATCTCCCGGGGTGATATTTGTGACATGACGTTTAGGAAGAACTCCGGAGTATCAATGTTTGGGCCATATGTATTTATTAGGATTACTTCCTGGTTTTGCAGTGTCCCCCATATTATTACAAATCTCCCTTCGGTGTCTGTTGTTGCTCTTGTTAGTTGGAAACCTGTGCAGCAGTGTATGTAACGCTCACCTGAATCCCTCGGAGGCGCATGTCTGGGCTGGGGGTTCTCGGAGTCTTCTAGGGTCACGCGCAGGCCTCGAATGCCACCCTGGAAAGGCCCTTTCCTCACTGAGATCTTGATCTGAAGGGTGAGGTGTCTGCAATTAGGAGAGCAAGGGGTTAATAAGGATATATAGGCCTGACTGGGCAAGCTGACTCCCCTTCCTGGTACTCCCCACGTAGTTCGTAGGCTAAATGTGCTCACCTTATATAGGTGAAAGCGGAGCTCTCCATCCTGCGTCTGTGCAGGGGCGCCGAAGCCAGTTACTTCACTGGTTAATTGTCCAGCCTCTTGGTTGCAGAGGATGAAGATTTGGAGCTAGGCCGTTGTTAGCAGCACGAACGGCGGTTGCTTGAATATGGAGGTCCGGAGAGCGATGGAATGGTGAAGGTATTGCAGGCAAGTAAGTAGAAAATGTCAATTCGAAGTTAAAAGCACTTCTTAATGTCTCTTTTACTTTTTCAGGTTGCAGAAGCAGCTGGGTAGAAAAATAGATGTCGAGGAATGCGCCGAGGAGTGAGAAAGATGAGAGCTGCCCAAAACACGTGCGTATAGATGGTGTTTTGTATTTCTTAATGATGTCCTTTTGTTTTGCAGATGCGAGCAGCAGCGTCGGCGGAGGCGAGAAGAATGCAGCGCAGGTAAGGAAAGTTTCACGGTGGTTACTAACCAATGTCCTTGCTTCCACAGGGTGCCGAAAAATGGAAAGCTGCAGCCCGTGGCTTGAGATGCACCGATGGACTGGGTAAGTGCTGCGCTGGTTTTTATCTTGTGCTAACCTGGTGTTCTTTTCCCTTCTCAGGTGCTGCAGAAGACGAAGATGGTATTTCAGAAGGTAAGATTACGGATTTCTCTTCCCTAGATGCAGAAGTTGAAGATTCTCTGGAGCTGACACGGTGAGCGTCCTGCTGCTATTGCAGAATAACGCGAAGCACGTTGCTCTGATCGGGCGTGGTTTAAATAGTCCTACTGGAGTGCTTAGGTGTCTCCTTCCACAGCAGCCTCGCCGAGGTAAGAAGTCCCGGCTTCCAGAATAGTTCCAGTATCCAGTCCCAGGGAGTGGTGCTGGCCACACCCAGAAGGTAAAGTAGTTCCAGCCATGGATGGATGAGGATTTCATCCTGCAGGTGAGTGAGCAGCATGGTCTGCAGCCGGTAGGTCCACCCAAGCACCATTCCTTACATCATGAGCCCGGCACGTCCTGTGCCGGGACTGGGTCCCCTTATGAGCCTGGCGCCACTGGCGCCAGGACAAGGTCCATAAGGCCCCTATGGGAGCCGATGGGTGCCTGGAAATGAAGTTGTGACCCAGCTTCCGAGGCAGTTGGGCTAAACCTGACTCCTTGGAGGCTGCGGTCATGACAGCATCCCCCCTCAAGGCCCCTCCCAAGCTTGTCTTTTCCGGAGGTTTTGGCTTGTTGGGAAAAGCCCGATGAAATATTCGGACTAAACGAGGTGCATGTACATATTCTGAGGGTTCCCAAGATCTCTCCTGGGGTCCATATCCCTTCCAATCAATCAGGTAGTATAGTTTTGATTTGGAAATTTTGGAGTCCAAGATGTCTCGAATTTCAAATTCGGATTCTCCGTCAACTTGGATTGGCTCAGGAGGTTTAGTCAAACGGGTTCCGGGTTGCACAGGTTTCAGGAGAGAAACATGGAAGACAGGACTTCATTCGAGTAGGTAATTCTAGTTTGACAGCCACTGGGTTAATCACGGCCGTGATCGAGTAGGGTCCTAAATATCTTGGGTTGAAGGTGCGTGGCCCTTTTAAAGATAAATGTTTAGTGGACAGCCAGACTTGATCTCCTTTTTGATATTGAGGAGCCTCTTTTCGATGTTGGTCTGCTCCTTTTTTGTATGATTCTTTAGCCCGTTGAAGATGAGCTGTGGCTTCTTTAAATGCTTGAGTTATCGTCGAATGCAGATGGTCAACAGCAGGTGTTCCGAGAGCTTGAGGTGGGTCCAGATTTGAGGTTCGAGGATGACTTCCATACAGCAGGAAAAAAGGGGTTTTTCCCGTCCCAGAGTGGATTGAATTATTGTAAGCGTATTCAGCAATCCAAAGGACATCCTTCCAAGTACCCTCGGATTGATGCAACATGCAGCGCAGATATTGTTCTAGAGTTTGGTTAGTTCTCTCAGTCTGCCCATCGGTTTGAGGATGATGGCTGGTGGAAAGTCGTACATCAATTTGTGCCAAACGACAACAACTCTGCCAAAAATGGGAAATGAATTGGCTCCCTCGGTCAGAGATTAGTACTGAAGGGAAACCGTGCAACCGGACAATGTTTTCAAGAAATTCTCGGGCTAGAATGGAAGCTGTAGGTAAACCCTTCAGTGCGATAAAATGAGCCATTTTTGAAAAAAGGTCCACAATCACTAGAATTGTGTTGTATCCGGAGCAAGGGGGTAAGTCCGTGATAAAATCCATCGAGAGCGTGTGCCAAGGGCCTGGTGGAATGTCTATTGGACGTAATAATCCTGCTGGTTTTTCCTTCTGACTCTTGTTTTGTGCGCAGATACCACAAGAAGCCACAAACTCCTTAACATCTTTCCTCCAAGATGGCCACCAAAAATGCCTTTTAATTTTCTCTGAGGTTTTGGCAACTCCAGGATGTCCTTCCATTAGAGAATCATGGTAGCAGGTGATGACCCGTTTTTGTAAGTCAGCGCAGGGTAAGAATAGTCTTCCTTGGAAATACAATAGGTTCTGATCTATTGTAAAATCCTTTCCTTTCAATTGCCAATTCGATGAATCTTCGGGAGTTATGAGTTGATTGACCCTTGCTTTAATCTCTTCGAGGGATAATGTGTTGATTACTCCTAGTATCTTTTGTTCAGGAATTATTGGCACCGGCTCCGGATTAGCTGTAAGTTCGTCTACCCCTATCCGGGAAAGGGCGTCTGCTTTTCCGTTCCTAACGCCTGGTCGAAATGTGATTACAAAATCGAATTCTGCGAAGAATAAAGCCCAGCGTAGTTGCCTCGAAGATTGAGCTTTAGCTGACTTCAGGTACTGGAGGTTACGGTGATCCGTGATTACAGTTACTGTGTGCCGGGCTCCCAAAAGATAATGCCGCCAGGCCTTAAAGGCGGACTTAATTGCCAAGAGTTCTTTGTCCGTAATTGTGTAGTTGATCTCAGGAGCCGAAAATTTGCGAGACCAAAAGGCTACAGGGTGTAACTGGTGCGTTTCGGGGTCTCTTTGTGACAGCACCACCCCCATTGCAAGACTGGAAGCGTCTGTCTCGACGATGTAGGGAAGTTCTGGACGGGGATGCCTTAAGACTGGAGCAGAGATAAATTTGGCTTTTAATTCTTGGAAGGCTTGTTCGGCTTCTGGAGTCCACTCGAATCTTTTATTCTTTTTCAGAAGAGCCGTGATAGGTTGGACTACCCGAGAGAATTCAGGAATGAACCTTCGGTAAAAATTAGCGAAGCCCAGCATGCTCTGCACACCTTTCACGGAAGTTGGGGAAGGCCATTTGGTGATAGCATCCACTTTTCTTGAGTCCATGTGAACTCCGTTGGGTGATAAGATGAACCCTAAAAATTCCACTTCCTTTGCGTGAAAGGTGCACTTCTCCAGTTTAGCAAACAAGCGGTGTTGGCGAAGTCTCTGTAAAACCGCTGTGACGTGTCTACGATGATCAGTTTCTGAGGCTGAGTATACCAGGATGTCGTCAATATAAACGACTACGCACACATCAATAAGTTCTCTGAGGACATCATTCATGAAAAACTGGAAAGCGGCCGGTGCGTTACATAGTCCGAAGGGCATTACTTGATACTCAAATAATCCATATTTAGTGCGAAAGGCCGTCTTCCATTCGTCGCCCTCCTTAATGCGTACCAAATGGTAAGCTCCTCTGAGGTCTAACTTTGTGTATATGCAGGCGCCTTTTACCTGGTCCAATAATTCAGGAATCAAGGGCAACGGGTATCGGTTTTTGACTGTAATCTGGTTCAGGGCGCGATAATCGATACACGTTCTTAGGTCACCTTCCTTTTTCGGGACGAAGAACAAAGCTGAGGAAGCCGGGGATTTCGAGGGGCGGATGAATCCGTTAGCCAAGTACTGGTCCAAGTATTGCCTGAGATGGAGGTTTTCTGGTTCAGTGAGGGCATATATTCTACTGCACGGAGGGGTGGACCCAGGTATCAGGTCTATCTGGCAGTCGTATGACCGATGCGGAGGCAGGGTGTTGGCTTGATCTTTCTGAAAGACGTCGCTGAACTCTTGGTATTCCAGAGGTAATCGGGGGTCCTCGGAAGTGATGGCTGCTAGCTTGATTTCGGGCTGAGGATAACAGGTTGAAGCGCATTCTGGAAACCGAATCACCTTGGCTCGCCAGTTTATCTGAGGATTGTGCTTTTCCAACCAAGGCATTCCCAGAATCACCTGAAACTGCGGGGCCTTGATTACATCAAACACGATCTTCTCCCGATGTCCGCCTTGACATAACAACGTTACCTCCATGGTGGTATGAGAAACTGGTCCGGAAGCTATTTCAGTACCATCCACTGTAGTGATTACGTCCTTTACCATCTTGGGACGTAGGGGAAGATCCATCCTGGTAGCCAAGTCGTGGTCCACATAATAACCGATTGCTCCGCTATCAATGTATACTTTGATAGCATGCATGCGATCTGGTCTATTGGGACTTATGAGGACCATAGGCATTACCAAATGCGAGGTCAAGGAACTGGTTCTAACGCTTGGCAAGCGGACCTCTACGCTTGTCGGGCGAGGTCGTTTCCCGATTCCAGTTTCTCAGCATTTTTATCAGAAGCTCCTACGGTCTTCTTGACCGGTTCCACTGAGCAATCACGAAGGAAATGTCCAGAATTCCCACAGTATAGGCACAGCTGTAATTGCCTTCTTCTTTCCTGTTCTTTCTGAGTTAATGGTCCTTTTACTACTCCTATTTGCATTGGTTCCACGGAGTCATTCCCTTTAGCGGAGCTCTGAGGTCTTGAAAGTACCCGGGTTTCAAATCTGGATCGATCGGTCTTCCTGTTCTGTAGCCGATGATCTAATTGGACCACTAGGTCGATATAATCTGAACAGTCTTGCGGCGGATTCACCACCTGAGCTAAAACGTCTTTAAGTTCCCCACGTAGACCTCTGTAGAAGAGCGTGATTCTCTTATCTTCAGGCCACCTGGTCTCAACCACCAGTCTATTAAAGGACGCTATGTAAGCCAGGAGATCCTGATTACCTTGTCTGAGTGACAGGTGTTCATTGTCCAAGGCCTGCCCCTGTGAATGTCTTGCGAACAACTTTTCCATACTGGTCTGAAAGTCTTGAAAGTTATAGAGGAGCGGGTCATCCTGTGTCACGAGAGGAATGGACCAATCTGCAGCACTACCGCTAAGATAGGAAAGTACAAACGCTACCTTGGCTTGGTCCGTTGGGAATGCGGCGGGTCTACACAGAAAGTGCAAGCGGCATTGATTGATGAATACTGCATACCGCTTTGGATCACCGGAAAAACGTTCGGGCGGGACCAAAGGCACATTCCCTGGCAGATTAATTTGCACCGGATTACTTGAGGTTGTAGGAGTGCCGCCCCCTCCATAGGGAGGCAGTGGCGTCTGTCCCGCTTGAGCCTGTAGCAACTGTCTGGCCAGATCATCCGTCCGTTCCTTGGCAATGATCAACTCCCTTCGTAAAGCGTTTGTTTCTTGGCGAGATGCGTGTACTTCTGCCCTTAGTTCCCCCAGCAATTGAGCCAGTTGATCTGTGTCCGAGGTTTCCATTGCGCCTGGGTGGGAATATTGCGGTAGGCTTCGCGTTCTGTAACGCTCAACTGAATCCCTCGGAGGCGCAGGTCTGGGCTGGGGGTTCTCGGAGTCTTCTAGGGTCACGCGCAGGCCTCGAATGCCACCCTGGAAAGGCCCTTTTCTCACTGAGATCTTGATCTGAAGGGTGAGGTGTCTGCAATTAGGAGAGCAAGGGGTTAATAAGGATATATAGGCCTGACTGGGCAAGCTGACTCCCCTTCCTGGTACTCCCCACGTAGTTCGTAGGCTAAATGTGCTCACCTTATATAGGTGAAAGCGGAGCTCTCCATCCTGCGTCTGTGCAGGGGCGCCGAAAATAGTTACTTCGCTGGTTAATTGTCCAGCCTCTTGGTTGCAGAGGATGAAGATTTGGAGCTAGGCCGTCGTTAGCAGCACGAACGGCGGTTGCTTGAATATGGAGGTCCGGAGAGCGATGGAATGGCGAAGGTATTGCAGGCAAGTAAGTAGAAAATGTCAATTCGAAGTTAAAAGCACTTCTTAATGTCTCTTTTCCTTTTTCAGGTTGCAGAAGCAGCAGGTTAGAAAAATAGATGTCGAGGAATGCGCCGAGGAGTGAGAAAGATGAGAGCTGCCCAAAACACGTGCGTATAGATGGTGTTTTGTATTTCTTAATGATGTCCTTTTGTTTTGCAGATGCGAGCAGCAGCGTCGGCGGAGGCGAGAAGAATGCAGCGCAGGTAAGGAAAGTTTCACGGTGGTTACTAACCAATGTCCTTGCTTCCACAGGGTGCCGAAAAATGGAAAGCTGCAGCCCGTGGCTTGAGATGCACCGATGGACTGGGTAAGTGCTGCGCTGGTTTTTATCTCGTGCTAACCTGGTGTTCTTTTCCCTTCTCAGGTGCTGCAGAAGACGAAGATGGTATTTCAGAAGGTAAGATTACGGATTTCTCTTCCCTAGATGCAGAAGTTGAAGATTCTCTGGAGCTGACACGGTGAGCGTCCTGCTGCTATTGCAGAATAACGCGAAGCACGTTGCTCTGATCGGGCGTGGTTTAAATAGTCCTACTGGAGTGCTTAGGTGTCTCCTTCCACAGCAGCCTCGCCCAGGTAAGAAGTCCCGGCTTCCAGAATAGTTCCAGTATCCAGTCCCAGGGAGTGGTGCTGGCCACACCCAGAAGGTAAAGTAGTTCCAGCCATGGATGGATGAGGATTTCATCCTGCAGGTGAGTGAGCAGCATGGTCTGCAGCCGGTAGGTCCACCCAAGCACCATTCCTTACATCATGAGCCCGGCACGTCCTGTGCCGGGACTGGGTCCCCTTATGAGCCTGGCGCCACTGGCGCCAGGACAAGGTCCATAAGGCCCCTATGGGAGCCGATGGGTGCCTGGAAATGAAGTTGTGACCCAGCTTCCGAGGCAGTTGGGATAAACCTGACTCCTTGGAGGCTGCGGTCATGACAGTGTATTATGGTTAGCACCCCTCTGGATTGTGAGGAGTACTCTGTCCCAATTCTGAGGGGGCCTCAGTCTTTGGCAAAGGATTCCGCTACCTTACCCGTGGTGTGTGTCTCTTGCAAGTAGAGGATGTCTATCCGGTGGCGGTTGGTGTATACCAGTATTTTCCTGGCCTTTATGGGATTTGCCAGCCCTCGCACATTCCATGATAGAAGGTTTACTCCATTTACTGTGCCTGTTGTCGCCATGCGTGATTGAAAGCTTTCATGATGATGTACTTGTCGATCATACGTGTGCCGTTCTTGGACCAATCGTCAGCTTTTTTTGTTGTAACCTAACTTCCTTGCCCCCCTCCCTTCCCACCCGCACCTTCTCTCCAACTGGACGGTGTATTCCCCTTATTCAACATAATAATCTGTAATTGTGGGTGGCTTTGTGTGGCCACTCCTGGAAACATTAATACATGTTGCTCGTGGGGAGACGTAACCTCTTGTTGTATTGCAGTGGGTGTGTCTCTTTCCTGTTTTGGGATCAAGGCTTTTGTTAGGAAAGATTTCATATGTGTATGTAATTTTCCCTCCATGTGTCAACCCACAAACATTTTGCTGCTGTTTGAACATACCTGACTGACTTTGCCAGAGAAGCACAGCCTTCAGCTGCACTCCTCTGGTCTTACGCTCACTTGTTATGGGGAAACTGACATGCCCTTAAGACAGTCAGTGCAGGGAGACTTTGCTTTCCTTAGTCCTTTTCCTCATGTTGCAACTTTTGTGCAACATGTAACCAGTGTACAATGTATCTTACTGTACAGTACACTTGGGTCTCTAGCCATTTCCCAAGGCCCTAGATACTCTTGCTGGACTTTTTATGAACTGTGCAGATGTGTCATGGACAGGACTGGTGGCAGCTAGTGAGTGAATCTCCTGGGAAGCACAGGATTTATTGGGAAGGTGGGTGTTAGGAAATCCCAGCGTTCATACTGGAAAACATGGAAACTACACCATCATTACTACCTGCAACAGAAACCAAGATGGCGCCTATTTGGTTCCGTTTATCCCACTTCTAAGAGCGGGTCTAGTTTATCCCAAGATGGCGACCTCCTCACGCTAAACGCTATATCTGTATTGTAATGATACAGGTAGGCGCGTCGCTACTCGCTCCACACCCTGTGTAGCAACTTAGCAGCTTTCGCTCCTGCGTTATTGCAAACTTCCATCTCCAGCCTCCAGACTTCGGTCTACCTTTTACTTTCCCTGCCGTTATATCCTACTTTCCTTTTTTCCTTCCCGCGGCTGTTTCCTTCCACAGCCGCGCCCTCCTACTCCCTCCTTCCTCTGCGGGCGCTTCGGCCCCGCTGTGCTTCCTTTGCTCACCCGCTCTGGGCTCCTCAGCCCCGTTGAGCTTTCTGTTACACTGCCTCCGCACTGGTCTTCGTGCAGCCCCACTGTGTAACTTGTCTGAGCACGTATTACAACTTCGCTCCGGGTGCCGTTCTGCCCCATTGAGCGTCCTGATTACTTACCTTCTCCCGGATTCCTTTCCTGAAGATAATTCCTGTACCGTACTTCTACTTTTCCGAGACTCGGCTACGAGCCTCTTTGTGTCACGACTACCGGCAGCTGGACTCTTCTGCTCACGGCACAAGATCAAAGGACTGTTTACAAGAATACTTCCCTTACCTGCACGTCTTCATTGGAGGAATCCAGATATATCATCGGAGGGTTTCCCGAGGGTGTCGCCCACAAGGCGCTTGGAGCCCATTCTCTGGTCTCTTCAGCCCCTTCTCGGAGGCATACCACAACTTCAGTAC
This sequence comes from Ambystoma mexicanum, assembly GCF_040938575.1. Lineage (NCBI taxonomy): Eukaryota > Metazoa > Chordata > Amphibia > Caudata > Ambystomatidae > Ambystoma > Ambystoma mexicanum. The sequence continues at coordinate 1,117,821,510 of NC_090928.1, read as the reverse complement.
CACAGGAACGAACCAAGAAGCCAAAGGAAAAAGAACACCAGTTCTGTGAGTACCATCTTTATCTCTATTATTGAGAGTCTAAGAGTGGGCTCCTGTATAGTGAGCCTACAGAGTCTACAGAAGGAGACCATAGGAGGTTGGTGGTTCCCCTTGCTGTAAGACCCTTCCTCCTGCAGCTGGCGCATGAAGTGCCCCTTGCTGGTCACCCTGGAATCAAGAGAACCAAGCAAAGGTTATCCATGCACTTCTACTGGCCCAAGATGGGGTTGCAAGTAGAAAGTCACTGCAGGAGTTTTGCCTCCTGCCAGTTATCTGGTAAGAGTGGCTGAACAATCCAAGCTCCATTGGTACCACTCCCAGTTGTGGTGGTACCATTTGAGAGGGTAGGGATTGACATTGTTGGTCCCCTTGACCCCCAAACATCCTCAGGCAATAGGTTTATCCTGGTGCTGGTCGACCATGCCACCAGATATCCTGAGGCCATCCCATTGAAAACTGTGACTGCCAAGTCTGTTGCAAAAGCTTTGCTTGGCATCTTTACTAGGGTTGGCTTCCCTAAAGAAGTTGTGTCTGACAGAGGCAGCATCTTTATGTCCAAGTATATGCAGGCCATGTAGAAGGAATGTGGGGTTACCTATACGTTTTCCTCTGCCTATCATCCACACACCAATGGCCTGGTAGACAGGTTAAATAGGACCTTGAAGAGCATGATTGGGGCTCTGGAAGAACCCCAAAGAAGGAAATGTGATCTTCTGTTACTATGCTTACTGTTTGCCTACAAAGAGGTACCACAAGAGGGTGTTGGCTTCAGCCCCTTAGAACTTCTGTTTGGTCACCCTGTAAGGAAACCCTTGGCCATAGTCAAGGAGGGATGGGGGATGCCCACTCCCCCCCCATAACTACCAACGTAGTGGACTATGTGCTAGGGCTCAGAAAAAGGATGGTACTCCTGATGGGTCTGGCTAGTGAAAGGTTGAAGGCAGGGCAAGCTCTGGTGAATCAATGGTATGACCAGAAGGCTTTCCTCATCAACTTCACACCTGGTCAGCAAGTCCTGATCATGAATCCTATAAGGCCTAGAGCTTTACAGTACAAGTGGTCATGCCCTTACACAGTGGTGGAGTCACTGGGTGAGGTCAACTATTTGGTAGACCTTGGAAGGGCTGGTCAGGCTCCAAAAGTGTTCCATGTAAATAGGCTGAAGGCTTTCACCCCAAGAGATGAAATCGCAGCACTGCTGTTGGCTTCAGATGTTGCTGAAGAGGAGTCTGAACCTCTTCCTGACCTGTTCCAAAGCAGTCCTTCCGACAGCTCAATTGAGGGAGTCCAAGTGGCCCCTCGCCTGACTTCTGATCAACAGGCTGAGGTGAAAGCTTTGCTTATGTAGTTTTCCCCCTTGCTTTCACAGTCCCCTGGTTTGACACCTTGGTGCAAACATAACATAGACACAGGAGACAGTGTACCTACCAAAAGAAGGGGATACATAATGTCAGACAAAGTAAGGTCTTACATTAAGACAGAGGTCAACAAAATGTTGGATCTTGGGGTGATTGAACCCTCCAGTAGTCCTTGGTCCAGCCCAGTGGTTTTGGTTCCAAAGCCAGGTACTTCTGAATTGAGGTTCTGTGTGGATTGCAGGGCTCTGAATGCAGTCACAAAGACAGATGCACACCCATTGCCTAGAACAGATGAGATACTTTGGGTGCCTCCAAGTACCTCAGCACGTTTGACCTCAGTGCAGATTATTGGCAAATAGCCCTTGCAGAACATGCCAAGGAGAAGACAGCTTTCTCAACACCAGAGGGTCTTTACCAGTTCAGGGTAATGCCTTTTGGGTTGAAGAATGCCCCTGACACTTTCCAGAGGCTTGTGAATCATGTGTTGAATGGGTTGGATGAATTCTGTCTTGCATATCTGGATGATATAGCAGTTTTCAGTACCACCTGGGAAGACCATGTGAAACCCCTTAGGATTGTGTTACAGGCTCTTCAGAAGGCCCACTTGACCATAAAGGCCAGCAGGTGCCAAATTGGACAAGGATCAGTGGTCTACCTTGGACATGAAGTAGGTGGAGGAAGGATACAGCCTCTACCCAGTAAAGTTCAAAAAGTACAAGACTGGCCTACCTCCACTACACGGACCCAGGTGAGAACCTTTTTGGGACTCACTGGGTACTACAGAAATTTCATGGCAGACTATGGTACCATCGCTGCCCCGCTGACTGCTCTCACTACTCCAAAGAAAACCAAAAAGGTAACTTGGTCTGAAGAGTGTGAGAAGGCCTTCAATGACTTAAAAAAATCCTTGTGCCAGGCCCCTGTTCTCAGGGCTCCTGATGACCAAAGACCTTTTATTGTGCAGACGGATGCCTCCGACATTGGGATAGGAGCTGTACTATCACAGGTAGATGAGAAGGGTAAGGAACACCCTAGTGGCTTCATTAGTCGCCAGCTTAAGGAGAGAGAGCTCAGATGGTCTACAGTAGAGAAATAATGTTTCTCTGTTGTGTGGGCCCTAAGGAAGCTGAAGCCCTACCTCTATGGGACACACTTCACTGTGCAACTGAACATAAGCCCTTAAAGTGGCTAATGAACATGAAGGGAGAGAATCCAAAGTTACTTAGGTGGTCCATAAGTCTGCAAGGCTTTGACTTCACTATTGAGCATAGGCCAGGTGTCCAACATAGCAATGCTGATGGGTTGTCCAGAATGTTTAACTGACCTGAACAAGAGACTCATCCAGGGGTGGATTAGTTCCCCCTGTCCTTAGTCTGGGAGGGGCGAGTGTTAGGAAAGATTTCATATGTGTATGTAATTTTCCTTCCATATGTCAAGGAAATGCTGCTGTTTGAACATACCTGACTGACTTTGCCAGAGAAGCACAGCCTTCAGCTGCACTCCTCTGGTCTTTCGCTCACTTGTTATGGGGAAACTGATATGCCCTTAAGACAGTCAGTACTGGGAGACTTTGTTTCCCTTAGTCCTTTTCATCATGTTGCAACTTGTGTGCAACATGTAACCAGTGTACCATGTATCTTGCTATACAGTACACTTGGGTCTCTAGCCATTTCCCAAAGCCCTAGATACTCTCGCTGGACTTATTATGAACTGTGTAGATGTGTCATGGACAGGCATGGTGGCAGCTATCATTTCGCATTATTTTTAACCCTTTCCTGCCATGTGAACTGTGTTAACTGCGTTTGGCACAAATAGGTGGCCTGGCTCCAAAATGGCCATGCCACGAGGTTCTTTGTCCTGTCCTTTGGCCATCTTGCCCCTTCACCTTCCCCAGGTCGAGTTGACCTGGGCCAGTCCTTATTTGGTCATGCATTTTCCCGCGAATCCCAATGCTTTCGCAGGCTTCTGCATGCCAGGTGTGTGTGCCTCCAGGATGTGGGCTGGGATGTCTTGTCCCATTACACATCCCTGGTGCCAGAGAGTCTGGAGCGTCCTGAATGCCTGAGACCACTGTGGTCTGTGATTGGTCCACGTATGGAGTGAGTGTTTGTGAGCAGATCTCCCATTGGGCCCTCTCCGTTTTGGCGCAAAGGCATCTTTGAATAAGAGGAGGCTAAAAACACCACTACCATGTTGATCTCCTGAGTTCTCACTGAGCAAAGGATAGGATCCAAGTATCTCGCAACTACAAAGCTGAGTCGAGGAGCCGCTGGTGACCCGCTGGAAGGTTTGGCACCCTGCACTCGCTGTCGTCCTGTGGGACCCCTCTACACCTGGCCATCCAAGAAGGTCAGCCAAGATGCTTCAATCCATTGGAATAGTGGGACCAACTATTCTCGGCACCTTCACCAAAGCCTGCAAGTAAGCCTTCTCAGAGGTGTCCCTGGGCCAACCAGTGGGCTGACCAGCTTATGCAGGACCTTTGCTCTGTCTCCGCCGTCGTTTCGAGGAGGCCCTTGTAATTTGGTATACTGCTAGCTCTGTGTCCACGGCACCCTCACACCGGTCCACTGCTATTGCGAAATAACGACTCCATCCCGAACTCTTGAACTGCCTCTGCCTTCAAGTGGAGGTCCTTCTTGAAAAGTGGGAACTTATTCTTCATTGCCTTATCCACCTTCACGAGCTGTTAGAGACCCCTAAAGAGACCCTGCTTTGTCCATTGGAACAACCGTTTGCATTGGCACACATGTACTATTTAGCACAAGGCTCCACTCTTCTTAGGGCTTGGACTGCCTTTTAGTTAGGTGAATAACTGATGTTGAATTGTGACTAAAGATTAACTGCACTGCCTGTTTCCTTCCCCTCTAGGTTGTTAACATAGTTTGTGCAGTTCTCTCTTTAGACCCTCCTGGTCTTGTATATATATTGTATTGAGTGTGATGGATTGGTTTACTTAGTGTTACTGTGATTCTTTGGTACAGTCTGTGTTACAAAGGCCTTGTAATAAATGTGTCTATATTTTTAATATAACACCTGTCTGGAATAATTTGTATGTGTCCTTGCTCTGTGTGCCCATTGAGGTCCTTCAGTCACCCTCATCCCCCCTGAGACTTAGTCTTGACCGCCTGCCATAGCTACCCTGATTGGTCTGTCTTGTCCAGAGGTTACCCTGTTCCAAGAAACTAAGTTGGCCTTCCGAACCTCTGCCCCTCCTTCTTAAAAAATTGGTGTACAGCGGTGGGATAGGACTGAAGGTATCCAGTGTTGCATACTAGTGAGGGCATTTCAAGTTATTCCTAACAGGACGCATAGTGAATTGTTGTAGTATAACTGAAAAAGACCACAGTCCTATCAAACAGTATGGAAACAAGTACCTTGGTAACTTTGAATGCTTTTAAATCTGAAACATTGAGAAGGATGTGTGCTGAGAGAAGTGTATCTGCTCAAGGCACAAGAAAGAAAATGATCCAAAGAATCATGGACTGGCAGGAAGCTCAGCTTAATGCCATAGCTCCTGTGGACAGTACAGAAGGAGGTGGGGCTGCTCCCACTGTCATGACTGATAGTTCTGTCACTGCACTTGTTCATGGGACCCAGGAGGGTTTGGAGGATGTAATGTCTAGTGTTTCCTCTGCCAGTACTGGAAGTGATGCCATGCTTGAATTCAAGAAGCAAGAACTGCTGTTTAGACAGAAGGAGCTTGAATGTAACATGACCAAACTGAAAATAGACCAGGCACAAAAACAGAAAGACAGGGATCACCAGTTGGAACTGGCCAAGCTTCAGGTTGCCAATGGATCCAAGGGTCCTGGACATGGGTCTGGGGCCTCCTCTCATCCAAGGTTCCCTAAAGATCTGCTCAGTGTGTATGTGGAAAAGAAGGACATTATGGACTGGCTGAATGCATTTGAGTATGCCTGTGAAGTTCAACAAGTTGACAATGCTGATAAAATTGCCTGGTTACTTAGCAGACTGCCCCATTCTGGCTGCAGTGCCATTATGGAAATGTCAAAAGCTGAGAGAGCAGATTTTGCAATGTTGAAGCAAACTCTCATTTTAAAGTTTGGAAAGACTCCTTCCCAATACTTAAAAAGATTCAGAGTACAAAAAGAAAGAAGGTGGTACTTGGGTTTCTTATGTAACTGAATCCTTAAAGAACTGGACTGGCTGTGTTGAAGGTTATAAAGTCTCTACTTTTGAAGGTATGTTATGTCTTGTCATGCAGGAACACATTTTTGCATCTTCTTCCCCTGAGCTTAAGCAGCACTTGGCAGATTCAAAGGAGATAGATCCTAAGAACCTTGCCATAGCAGCAGATTTGTGGGTGTCACATAGAGTGCCCCAGAAGGACAAGACTCATCCTGGTAAGCAGGAGGAGGCGAAAAAGTCCAAAGATAAGGAGGGTGGAGAAACTGAAAAAACTTCCTCCCAGAAGGGATACAAAAGAAGAAATAAGGGTAAGACACAAGAGAACTCACAGGGCAGTGGAGGCCAGCCTCCAAAATAGAACTCTGGTTATAGTAAGCCTCCCTATGTAAACAGACCCAATGGATCTTGTTTTGCTTGTGGAGCAACTGACCATGTGAAGGGGGGCCCCAGATGTAAGGTCAAAACCTTGGGGTCCACTTTGATAATCTGGCCTTCTCCTCCTATGTGGAAGAAGAGATTACAGGGGCATCCTTCTCCTCAGACTCATTCCCCAGTGGGATAGAAGCTGAGGTAGTTTTAGTTTCCCTGGGTTCCTGGGAGCCTAAAGTCTCAGAGGCTTATGCTAGGATTCCAGATAATACCAAGCACTACTTTAAAGACTGTGTGCTGATCAATGGAGTAGATAATCCAGTTCCTTGAGATAGTGGGTGCAGTCGAACAGTAGACCCGGAGGACGTTGCCAGAGCTCCTCTGGCCCCCACTAAGTTAGCTGATGGCCCACCTCTCATGTTCCCAGTAATACCTGTTACTCTTACTATCAATGGTACAGCAGTCAAAATTCCAGTGAGCATACAAAGGAATGTCACAGGAAAGGTCTTGCTGGGAAATGATATCAGAGCTTTAGGGCTTGTGGGAGATACAGCTGAAAGACCCTACACAAGGTCTCAAATAAGGGCAGCACTGGCCAAGACCAATGCTATGCCCCAGCCAAAGGGGAAACCCAAGGCTAAAGGCGTCAGAAAATCCAAAAGAGGGAAAGAGAACATTCCCCCTATCTCACCTACCACTGAGGTGGAGGTAGTTGGTCAATCACCAGGACCTGACAAGGAGGTGGTGATGCATGAAACAATTGACCCACATGACCATACTGAACTAAATGATTTATTAGTGGAAGGTGGTCCTGAAAGGGAAGACTTTAGTAAGGGCCAAGGTGAGTGCCCATCTCTGGAAGGCCTAAGGAGACAGGCCTGTTCCCAGCTTGTGAGTGAATCTCCTGGGAAGCACAGGATTTATTGGGAAGGTGGGTGTTAGGAAATCCCAGCGTTCATACTGGAAAACATGGAAACTACACCATCATTACTACCTGCAACAGAAACCAAGATGGCGCCTATTTGGTTCCGTTTATCCCACTTCTAAGAGCGGGTCTAGTTTATCCCAAGATGGCGACCTCCTCACGCTAAACGCTATATCTGTATTGTAATGATACAGGTAGGCGCGTCGCTACTCGCTCCACACCCTGTGTAGCAACTTAGCAGCTTTCGCTCCTGCGTTATTGCAAACTTCCATCTCCAGCCTCCAGACTTCGGTCTACCTTTTACTTTCCCTGCCGTTATATCCTACTTTCCTTTTTTCCTTCCCGCGGCTGTTTCCTTCCACAGCCGCGCCCTCCTACTCCCTCCTTCCTCTGCGGGCGCTTCGGCCCCGCTGTGCTTCCTTTGCTCACCCGCTCTGGGCTCCTCAGCCCCGTTGAGCTTTCTGTTACACTGCCTCCGCACTGGTCTTCGTGCAGCCCCACTGTGTAACTTGTCTGAGCACGTATTACAACTTCGCTCCGGGTGCCGTTCTGCCCCATTGAGCGTCCTGATTACTTACCTTCTCCCGGATTCCTTTCCTGAAGATAATTCCTGTACCGTACTTCTACTTTTCCGAGACTCGGCTACGAGCCTCTTTGTGTCACGACTACCGGCAGCTGGACTCTTCTGCTCACGGCACAAGATCAAAGGACTGTTTACAAGAATACTTCCCTTACCTGCACGTCTTCATTGGAGGAATCCAGATATATCATCGGAGGGTTTCCCGAGGGTGTCGCCCACAAGGCGCTTGGAGCCCATTCTCTGGTCTCTTCAGCCCCTTCTCGGAGGCATACCACAACTTCAGTACCACAGGAACGAACCAAGAAGCCAAAGGAAAAAGAACACCAGTTCTGTGAGTACCATCTTTATCTCTATTATTGAGAGTCTAAGAGTGGGCTCCTGTATAGTGAGCCTACAGAGTCTACAGAAGGAGACCATAGGAGGTTGGTGGTTCCCCTTGCTGTAAGACCCTTCCTCCTGCAGCTGGCGCATGAAGTGCCCCTTGCTGGTCACCCTGGAATCAAGAGAACCAAGCAAAGGTTATCCATGCACTTCTACTGGCCCAAGATGGGGTTGCAAGTAGAAAGTCACTGCAGGAGTTTTGCCTCCTGCCAGTTATCTGGTAAGAGTGGCTGAACAATCCAAGCTCCATTGGTACCACTCCCAGTTGTGGTGGTACCATTTGAGAGGGTAGGGATTGACATTGTTGGTCCCCTTGACCCCCAAACATCCTCAGGCAATAGGTTTATCCTGGTGCTGGTCGACCATGCCACCAGATATCCTGAGGCCATCCCATTGAAAACTGTGACTGCCAAGTCTGTTGCAAAAGCTTTGCTTGGCATCTTTACTAGGGTTGGCTTCCCTAAAGAAGTTGTGTCTGACAGAGGCAGCATCTTTATGTCCAAGTATATGCAGGCCATGTAGAAGGAATGTGGGGTTACCTATACGTTTTCCTCTGCCTATCATCCACACACCAATGGCCTGGTAGACAGGTTAAATAGGACCTTGAAGAGCATGATTGGGGCTCTGGAAGAACCCCAAAGAAGGAAATGTGATCTTCTGTTACTATGCTTACTGTTTGCCTACAAAGAGGTACCACAAGAGGGTGTTGGCTTCAGCCCCTTAGAACTTCTGTTTGGTCACCCTGTAAGGAAACCCTTGGCCATAGTCAAGGAGGGATGGGGGATGCCCACTCCCCCCCCATAACTACCAACGTAGTGGACTATGTGCTAGGGCTCAGAAAAAGGATGGTACTCCTGATGGGTCTGGCTAGTGAAAGGTTGAAGGCAGGGCAAGCTCTGGTGAATCAATGGTATGACCAGAAGGCTTTCCTCATCAACTTCACACCTGGTCAGCAAGTCCTGATCATGAATCCTATAAGGCCTAGAGCTTTACAGTACAAGTGGTCATGCCCTTACACAGTGGTGGAGTCACTGGGTGAGGTCAACTATTTGGTAGACCTTGGAAGGGCTGGTCAGGCTCCAAAAGTGTTCCATGTAAATAGGCTGAAGGCTTTCACCCCAAGAGATGAAATCGCAGCACTGCTGTTGGCTTCAGATGTTGCTGAAGAGGAGTCTGAACCTCTTCCTGACCTGTTCCAAAGCAGTCCTTCCGACAGCTCAATTGAGGGAGTCCAAGTGGCCCCTCGCCTGACTTCTGATCAACAGGCTGAGGTGAAAGCTTTGCTTATGTAGTTTTCCCCCTTGCTTTCACAGTCCCCTGGTTTGACACCTTGGTGCAAACATAACATAGACACAGGAGACAGTGTACCTACCAAAAGAAGGGGATACATAATGTCAGACAAAGTAAGGTCTTACATTAAGACAGAGGTCAACAAAATGTTGGATCTTGGGGTGATTGAACCCTCCAGTAGTCCTTGGTCCAGCCCAGTGGTTTTGGTTCCAAAGCCAGGTACTTCTGAATTGAGGTTCTGTGTGGATTGCAGGGCTCTGAATGCAGTCACAAAGACAGATGCACACCCATTGCCTAGAACAGATGAGATACTTTGGGTGCCTCCAAGTACCTCAGCACGTTTGACCTCAGTGCAGATTATTGGCAAATAGCCCTTGCAGAACATGCCAAGGAGAAGACAGCTTTCTCAACACCAGAGGGTCTTTACCAGTTCAGGGTAATGCCTTTTGGGTTGAAGAATGCCCCTGACACTTTCCAGAGGCTTGTGAATCATGTGTTGAATGGGTTGGATGAATTCTGTCTTGCATATCTGGATGATATAGCAGTTTTCAGTACCACCTGGGAAGACCATGTGAAACCCCTTAGGATTGTGTTACAGGCTCTTCAGAAGGCCCACTTGACCATAAAGGCCAGCAGGTGCCAAATTGGACAAGGATCAGTGGTCTACCTTGGACATGAAGTAGGTGGAGGAAGGATACAGCCTCTACCCAGTAAAGTTCAAAAAGTACAAGACTGGCCTACCTCCACTACACGGACCCAGGTGAGAACCTTTTTGGGACTCACTGGGTACTACAGAAATTTCATGGCAGACTATGGTACCATCGCTGCCCCGCTGACTGCTCTCACTACTCCAAAGAAAACCAAAAAGGTAACTTGGTCTGAAGAGTGTGAGAAGGCCTTCAATGACTTAAAAAAATCCTTGTGCCAGGCCCCTGTTCTCAGGGCTCCTGATGACCAAAGACCTTTTATTGTGCAGACGGATGCCTCCGACATTGGGATAGGAGCTGTACTATCACAGGTAGATGAGAAGGGTAAGGAACACCCTATTGGCTTCATTAGTCGCCAGCTTAAGGAGAGAGAGCTCAGATGGTCTACAGTAGAGAAATAATGTTTCTCTGTTGTGTGGGCCCTAAGGAAGCTGAAGCCCTACCTCTATGGGACACACTTCACTGTGCAACTGAACATAAGCCCTTAAAGTGGCTAATGAACATGAAGGGAGAGAATCCAAAGTTACTTAGGTGGTCCATAAGTCTGCAAGGCTTTGACTTCACTATTGAGCATAGGCCAGGTGTCCAACATAGCAATGCTGATGGGTTGTCCAGAATGTTTAACTGACCTGAACAAGAGACTCATCCAGGGGTGGATTAGTTCCCCCTGTCCTTAGTCTGGGAGGGGCGAGTGTTAGGAAAGATTTCATATGTGTATGTAATTTTCCTTCCATATGTCAAGGAAATGCTGCTGTTTGAACATACCTGACTGACTTTGCCAGAGAAGCACAGCCTTCAGCTGCACTCCTCTGGTCTTTCGCTCACTTGTTATGGGGAAACTGATATGCCCTTAAGACAGTCAGTACTGGGAGACTTTGTTTCCCTTAGTCCTTTTCATCATGTTGCAACTTGTGTGCAACATGTAACCAGTGTACCATGTATCTTGCTATACAGTACACTTGGGTCTCTAGCCATTTCCCAAAGCCCTAGATACTCTCGCTGGACTTATTATGAACTGTGTAGATGTGTCATGGACAGGCATGGTGGCAGCTATCATTTCGCATTATTTTTAACCCTTTCCTGCCATGTGAACTGTGTTAACTGCGTTTGGCACAAATAGGTGGCCTGGCTCCAAAATGGCCATGCCACGAGGTTCTTTGTCCTGTCCTTTGGCCATCTTGCCCCTTCACCTTCCCCAGGTCGAGTTGACCTGGGCCAGTCCTTATTTGGTCATGCATTTTCCCGCGAATCCCAATGCTTTCGCAGGCTTCTGCATGCCAGGTGTGTGTGCCTCCAGGATGTGGGCTGGGATGTCTTGTCCCATTACACATCCCTGGTGCCAGAGAGTCTGGAGCGTCCTGAATGCCTGAGACCACTGTGGTCTGTGATTGGTCCACGTATGGAGTGAGTGTTTGTGAGCAGATCTCCCATTGGGCCCTCTCCGTTTTGGCGCAAAGGCATCTTTGAATAAGAGGAGGCTAAAAACACCACTACCATGTTGATCTCCTGAGTTCTCACTGAGCAAAGGATAGGATCCAAGTATCTCGCAACTACAAAGCTGAGTCGAGGAGCCGCTGGTGACCCGCTGGAAGGTTTGGCACCCTGCACTCGCTGTCGTCCTGTGGGACCCCTCTACACCTGGCCATCCAAGAAGGTCAGCCAAGATGCTTCAATCCATTGGAATAGTGGGACCAACTATTCTCGGCACCTTCACCAAAGCCTGCAAGTAAGCCTTCTCAGAGGTGTCCCTGGGCCAACCAGTGGGCTGACCAGCTTATGCAGGACCTTTGCTCTGTCTCCGCCGTCGTTTCGAGGAGGCCCTTGTAATTTGGTATACTGCTAGCTCTGTGTCCACGGCACCCTCACACCGGTCCACTGCTATTGCGAAATAACGACTCCATCCCGAACTCTTGAACTGCCTCTGCCTTCAAGTGGAGGTCCTTCTTGAAAAGTGGGAACTTATTCTTCATTGCCTTATCCACCTTCCCGGGCTGTTAGAGACCCCTAAAGAGACCCTGCTTTGTCCATTGGAACAACCGCGTGCATTGGCACACATGTACTATTGAGCACAAGGCTCCACTCTTCTTAGGGCTTGGACTGCCTCTTAGGTGAATATCTGATGTTGAATTGGGACTAAAGATTAAATGCAGTGCCTGTTTCCTTCCCCTCTAGGTTGTTAACATATTTCGTGCAGTCCTCTCTTTAGACCCTCCTGGTCTTGTATATATATATTGCATTGAATGTGATGTATTGGTTTACTTAGTGGTACTGTGATTCTTTGCTATAGTCTGTGTTACAAATGCCTTGTAATAAATGGGTCTATATTTTTAATATAACACCTGTCTGGAGTAATTTGTATGTGTCCTTGCTCTGTGTGCTTATTGAGTTCCTTCAGTCACCCTCACCCCTCCTGAGAATTAGTCTTGACCGTCAGCCATAGCTTGGTCTGGGTTGTCCAGAGGTTACCCTGTTCCAAAAAACTAGGTTGGCCTTCTGAACCTCTGCTCCTCCTGGACAGAGTTCAGAAATCCTTCTTAAAAGCTTTTACTTGTGTTTGAGTGTTAGGCTCGACACCACAGTTTTTATATTTCAACCGTTATTTCAGGGCATCAGGGATGTGTTGTTCGATGTAGGACATGGCCTCTTCAGGTGTTTCGAAAAAGGGGCCTCTGCCCGAGTGCTGTAGTCAAGGTTTTGCAGGAAACAGCATAGCGTACAGTACTTTCTTATCCCTTGGTGTTTTTTTGACTTAGTCAAATGTTCGTCTGGCCGCTTGGACTCCATTGGAAAAATCTGGGTAGATGTGTACCCGGTTGGAGCCAAAGTCAAGGAGCCTTTCTCACGTGATAAGCGAAGGAGTAGATTGCAGTCGCGGTAGTTGAGAATGCAAGCTATTTTCGTGCGTGGAGGAGCCCCTGGCTTGGGAAGTGGGTTGAGTGATCTGTGCGCCCTTTCCACCAGGAATTGCTGTGAGAACTGGGCGTCTGGGAACAGTGAGCAAAGTATTTCCTCTATGAACTGTTCCATTGGTATGTTCATGGTTCTTTCCGCCACCCCAAACACTCTGATATTATTGCGTCAAAGTTTTGCAGGAAACAGTATAGCGTTTATAGAAGAAGAATAGTATATCTACGATTCAGACTGAACCAGGTACCAACACTTGAAAGTGGTCAGAAGTCAGTCAGAACTCAACCTGGGACATTGATAAGTAAAGTGGAAAAGGAGGTCAAAAGGTCAAATTGCGAAGGGTCGCAGGACCATTTTCGTCCCCCGTTAGGAAATTGGGTATCTTCCCCACTAGGCATTGCACCCAAGAAGGTGCCAGGGAAGTACTGGTTCATCCTCAATGTATCAATCCCTAGAGGGGCCTAGGTAAATGATGCAATGGATGATGTCCTGTGCTCTGTGAGGTATGCCTCTTTTGATGGGGGGCTGGCACAGTTGGGAATGTTGGGTAGGGAGGCGCTTCTTGAGAAATCTGACATTGAATTTGCCTTTCGCATGCTCCCGATGCACCCTGATGATTACCATTTGTTGGGTTTTCAGGTAGGGGGAGAGCATTATTACGATAGATGTATGCCTATAGGGTGCCTGATATCCTGTGCTTATTTTGAAATATTCAGCACATTCTTAGAATGGGCAACAAAGAAGGAGCATAAGGGAGCCCAGGTTCTGCATTATTTAGATGACTTTCTGTTTTTGGGTAAGAAGGCAACAGATCAGTGCGGGAGAGCGTTAAAAGCATTCCAGAGGGTGTCAGACACCCTCAGGCAGTGGTCTTCAAACTTTTTAGGACTGGGCCCCCCCAGGGCAAATTGTGGGCTGGCCAGGCCCACCCCCCCCAAAAGCCATATGGACAGTAAGTCCAAATAGCTATGAACTATTGCATGCCATCACCGCACCCTACTCCCAGTATAGTCCATGGGCTCCCCATCTGCTCCCATCACAGTCTCTGTGCTCCTTCAACCCACTCTTACCCAGTGGCTGGGCTCTCACCACCCCAACACAGACCCTGTGCTCCCCCACCCTACTCCCAGCACAGTCCCAGGGACAATGGCGGCTGGTGAATTTTTTAAGTGGCGGGCATATATAGTTCCCCCAGAGAGGCCTGAACCAATCAAGGTCGGTTTGAGGGATGTACACCCGTGAATTGTTTTAAAATAATGGGTTAAAATGTTTCATTTTAGAGCATACTTTAAAATAAATTTGGTAAAAAGCCAAACAGTTTGCAATTAGCACTGGGGAGCCCAGGGGGCGGCATGATATTTTAAGTGGACATCTATGATAGATGTCCAGTAAAATAATACCATCCCTGTTCCCTGGGCTCCAGAGCGCCTCAGAAGGAGAGCTGATTTTGGCAGGTGGGTAAGGGAATTGTTCAACAAAGGCATTTTTAAAATGATATACAACCCCATCCCCCACTTTCCAAAAATAAGCTCCACAGACCAACACAAACACACAGCAATCTCTCTATCATTCACACGAGCACCCATCACCATACACTCACTCATAACACAAGCATATATGCATCCATGAACAGGAATCAGGAAGCAAGAGCTTCCTTTTTCATGCACATGCATGCGCAGGGGCCTGCACATGTGCAAGGGCCTGCATGGGACTGTGCGTGGGTGCTGAAATGCGTGGGTCTGAAATGTCCTGCTCCAGGCTGCTCTGTCCATATTTACAAGGAGGCGCAGGAGCTCCCCCTCACACATAGAGACATGCAGTACCCCAGCCAGCATTTCCAATAAGCTATGCAAGGCTGCCGAAGCAAAATGCCCCCAGCCTTGCATGGCTCAGTGAGCATGTGCGGCTGGGGAACTAAACTGTCAAATGGAAACAGTGTTTCCCTTTGACAGTTCAGCCAGCCCAGGAGCATTCCCTCAGCTGGAAAAGGCAGCAGAGGGAGTGCTCAGTGTTTCATTGGGTTGGCTCCTCTACTCCTCTATGATGGAGGAGGGGGCCACTGGGTCGACGCCCGCTCGCCCATTATGGATGAGTCGCCAGGCAATAGGGCAAGGCCCGTACCAAAAATGCAAAATGCTAGTGTGGGCCTGTTTTTTGGGTCAAAATGGCCCACTTTTTTGACCAATGTGGATCAGTTTGATGAGTTACTTCACTATGCAGCTAGTCGTTTTTACCATTGTTGCTGAATAAATATTCTTAAAATATCACAATTTGCTTACATTTTAGCAAAAAACACCCATTTGGATACTATTCAAACAGTCTGTCACTAAAGGAATGAACTGCCATTTGCAACTGTCGGCCACATTATCATTTGTGCCCGAGACAGTTTTATGCTCCAGTCTGACCCTGTGAGCCGCCCTGCCCATTTCCTCCATTAAAAAAAGTTTTTTTTTAAACGTCTTTTATTTTTATTTTATACATTTTAGGCTGGGGCTCCTGCCCTCACCCTTGGTATGTGGCCAGGCCCCTGTGGGGGCGGCGTGCCCCACAGTTTGAAGACCTCTGCTCTAGGGGTACCTCTTGCCGAAGAGAAAACAGAAGGCACAACTACACCACTCTGCTTCTTGGGGACTGCGATTGACTGCGAGTTGGGTGAATGCCACCTCCCTGGGGATGAAGTTTGTGTATTCTGGGAGGCGGTGGCCACCTGCCTTAGGGCTGTTACAGAGTCTGGTGGGGCAATTGAACTTCGCGCTGAGGATAATCCCTATAGGAAAGCCATTTTCTCTGGCAATTGTGGGGGCAATCACCACACCAGGCCGTCCAAAGAGCTAAAACACGACCTAGTTATTTGGGACGGGTTTCTGACCGATTTCAACGGGGGGCAGGTCTGACCAACAGAAGTGAAGAACAACATACAATTGGGGCTCTAAAACGGATGCCGCGGAGAGCGTGTCATTTGGCCAATCCTAGGTAATAAATAGTGTGGGCAGCAGTGGCCTTCCGGCTGGGCAGACTGTGGCTGACCAAGAACATTACCTTTTTGGAACTTTTCCCAATAGTGGTAGCATTAACTGTCTATGGGGAGGAACTAAGGGGATGGGTGTGCTGTTTTGGACAGACAGCATGTCAGTGGTTTGCTCTATTAATAACCAGAGAGCCGCATGTCTGGTGGTATTGAGGTTGTTGAAGAGATTGGTGCTGTTGTGTCTCTGTGGGAATGTACGCTTTCAGGCGAAACACCTACCTGGTATTAATAACAATGTGGCTGATGCTTTGTCCCATTTCAAACTACAGGAGTTACAGTGGTGCCTACTAAGGATGACCCAGTGATGACCCCCTTTCCTGAGATACTCTGTGGGCTTGGTGCCCGGATTTAGCCTCACTAATTGAGGTTTCAGTGTCTAGAAAGACTATGAAGGCTTATAAAATAAAATCTTAAAGGAATTCAAGGAATTTTGCGATGCACAGACCACAATTGACATACTTCATAAGGATGCAGTAATGACATTTATGGGTCTGTTACAATCATAGGGAATGGCTGGGGAAGGAGGCAGTACAAACATGGCCACTATAGAGTTCTTTGCAGGATTACAGGGTAGACCCCCACCCTTTACCGACTTCTAAGTAAAGAAAGCATTGACGGGCTGGAGAAGGAGGATTGAGGTCAGAGGTATAGCAGGTGCCCCCTTGATCTAGAAAAAGTGGTCTCCATCATTGGGGGGCTATGTGGGATCTGCAGGGACGAGTGGGAAGTAGTATTGACCAGGGCGGCATTCGCTATCGCATTCTTTGGCGCCTTCCGGATTGGGGAGTTAGTGGGGCCATCCACATCGGATTTTTGGGGGGCTTGTCGAAGGGGGAACCTTTCCTTCAAGGGTGATTCTTTGGCTTACTCATGGGGGAGGAGGTCAAAAACTGATCAAGAGGGAAGGGATTCTAGAGCTGCAGTTACAGTGTATGCCATGGCAGAAATCTGCCATGGAAGACTGTTGAGGCCTTTTTTGGTAAACAGAGGAGAGGGGTGGCCTGCTGTTCCTGCATAAGGACGGCTCCTCCTTGCCTAAGTTTCAGTTCAGGAAAATCTTTCAGAGGTCTTTGGAGGACACATGGCTCGGGAGGTTAGGGTTCACCCCACAATCCTTTCAAATTGGGGCAGCCACCAAGGCAGCAGGGAATGGATGCGAGGAATGGCAGATCAAGGAGATTGGGCGACGAAGTCCCGTGCCTAGAAAGGGTACATAATGCTGCATCTTCTCTGATGATGTTGCAGCTGGGGAATGGGGGGGCTGAGTGGACAATGTAATGCAATGGCATAATGTGGGGGGGGGGTCTCCCCGGCAGTTGCTAACTGGATGTCTCTAACATACTTTCTTTATAAATTTGTGCAGGATAGAAGATGGCGAGGCCAGTGGTATGGGTTGTGGACCATTCGTTTGTTCTGAGAATGGAGCAAAGGATGCGGGAGTGCCCGGGTTTTTATCAAACATGGCAGGCTCTGACCTACACTGGATTTGTTCGGAGGGTTTGCAGGTGTGCCAGGTATGCTCAGTGGTGTAGTTGTTGAAAAGTTAAGAATTAATTTGTTTCCATAAATTGCGCACACATCAGAGAATTGTGAGTGCTCTTTTGAGCAATATTTAATCAAAAAACAACACAGCCGACACGTGTTTCGAGCAACAAAGCTCTTCTTCCAAGGCTGTCAACATAAAACACAAAGTTTGTATACATATTTGGCATAACCATATGTAATGAGCCAGAAAATAACAGATAAACAGACCCAAAAACGGGAGGGCAGAGAGGTAATGCAGTCCAATCCAAAAATGTATCATGCCCACACCATTTATTACCTAGGATTGGCCAAATCACACGCTCCCCGCGGCATCCGTTTTAGAGCCCCAATTGTATGTTGTTCTTCATTTCTGTTGGTCAGACCTGCACCCCGTTGAAATCGGTCAGAAACCCGTCCCAAATAACTAGGTCGTGTTTTAGCTCTTTCGACGGCCTGGTGTGGTGATTGCCAACATAGTGTTAAAAAATACATTAGCACAAATAAGCAATAGTCAAGAGTACCACATATGATAAAGCAAAACAGTTTGCATCAAAAGAATATAGAATGTTAGCAATAACAATTGACACACGTAACAGAACATAACAAAACAAAAAGGAAAAAGTCCGCCCAGGGGAGGACTAGATGTGTTTAATTCACGGCATCGGCTTATCTTTTGCTTCACCGTTTAACTATTTTTCGTAATTAGCAACAAGTGTAATTTGTCATGGTCTTTAATTTCTTTTTGCCACTAATTGGCTAGATGGATGGTTTCCCCCCAACTTCCTGCTGAACAATAAGTTTAAAATGCTAGTTCCTATTAACTAATCCTTTCAACACCAAGCTCGCTCTTTAGCATGATATTATTCCGTCCATAGCGAGTTAATACTCTCAACATGGCCGCCGTTCTGTGCCATGTTTCTGTATGAGTGCGGTTTCTCGAGCTACATGCATCTCTTTACTTAACAGGAGTATTCGCGTACACACAAGAGGCTCCTGTTTTTTCAGATGACATGCTGAAACACCGGTGAGTTTAGTCTTTTGCGCAGACCCCCGCAGACTAGCACCAAGCAGGGGCCATGCGCATGTGACTACTTTTCTTGTTTGCGTGAACTAGGTAGACTGGTACACCATTAATATGAGTGTTTGTTTCTGTCTCCCCCTGCAACTGATGCCGCCTCCTTGTTGGCCGGTTCATTGTTCACAATTGCTTTCGTTTTGGCCAAGATTTCTATTGCAATTGCAACTTTATAGGTATGTGGTTGCATGCTTATATTGATCTTATTAGTCTTTTGCCGTGCACAATTGAAGGCAAGTGCCTAAATCTATAAATTAATTTATATTTACAGTGGAGCTGGTGAAATCACCCTGTATATTTGCAGCCCTTAATTTCAATATTTAACTGGTAAGGCTTCTATTGGTTATAAATTGTCATTAACAACAAGATAAACAAGCCAAATATACATGGCTTAATTACCTATTTCAATTAAATAATACTTAGGGTTTTATTTTCCCCTTTTGCAAACAATTCCTATTCAATCCTCCAAAGGTAAAAGTCTTTCTCTCATGTGGCATTTTTGCCCTTTAATTGCATAATACATGTGGTGAACAAACTGTTTTGAACACACACGACCAGGTCACAGAATAGTTCTGTATTATCTAACCAATTGCATCTTTTCTTTTTCCTTTTTGTTTTGTTATGTTCTGTTACGTGTGTCAATTGTTATTGCTAACATTCTATATTCTTTTGATGCAAACTGTTTTGCTTTATCATATGTGGTACTCTTGACTATTGCTTATTTGTGCTAATGCATTTTTGAAAACTATGTGGGCATTGATAAATTTTTGGATTGGACTGCATTATCTCTCTGCCCTCCCGTTTTTGGGTCTGTTTATCTGTTATTTTCTGGCTCATTACATATGGTTATGCCAAATATGTATAGAAACTTTGTGTTTTATGTTGACAGCCTTGGAAGAAGAGCGTTGTTGCTCGAAACACGTGTCGGCTGTGTTGTTTTTTGATTAAATATTGCTCAAAAGAGCACTCACAATTCTCTGATGTGTGCGCAATTTATGGAAGCAAATTAATTCTTAACAATCCCATTGAAGTAGCCACCTGGCAGGGTGTCTACAAACTTGCTCCTAATTGCAGCCCTTACCATCTCCTTCTTATTTTCTGTCAGGGCGCCTAACCTCAACCATCCAATTCTGCCAAAACTTCCTCAAAGAGTTGTTGAAAAGAAAGAGGGAGTTGACGAAACCCGAGTTGGTGATTTTACACGTGGTGGGTAATGACTTGGCACAGTTAGGGAGAAAGGACCTGATGGAATGTTTGATATCCCTCTTCTGATTTTAGTTTTAACCTTTTTGCCCAGGGGCTTTGCTCGCCTTATCTCTAAGATTAGACTGGAGGTGTTCAGGTCCGGCTCGCTCATGGAACATTTTGGCTTGGAAACAGAACAACGAACTCGCCCGGCTGCCATGGATCGTGAAAAATGGCCTGTTGAGGTGCCCTAGGACATGTCATCAAGAAGGGGTACACTTATCCTAACTGGGTACCTAACATTTGCTGCAGAACTGTTCGGCCATAATGTGAACATTGGTACAGGTGGGGGGTGTCATGGACCAGTGGGTCTGCGCCCCTGTGGCAGGTTGGGGAGGACAATGTGAACACTGAGATCCCCTTCCATGGAACTCCAGAGTTGAAATAGTGCTGAGGGGAGGGCACAATCCCCCACCATCATAATGGGTGTTCAGCCACCGGAGGGTTCCGGCGGGGAGGTGGAATCAGGGGGCAGCTTGGGCCGGTAACGAAGGGGCTGCCTCTTGGTATAACCTCCCTGCCCCCCAAGGTCATGGTGGGGAGGTGATAGGGCCTGGACCACTTGTCTGTATAAGAATGTTGAAACGTGTGGATTTTGTTTTATAGTGTATTTGTTAGAAATGTCACATTTCTGGTTGGTAAATTTGTGTTTTGCTGTGTAATAAAATGTCCCCTGGCACTGCCCCCTGCAGAGCCCACCAATTAAGGAGAATAGATTGGAAGATTCCCAAATGGTAAAGTCTGTGACCACATTAATAGATCAATTCTCCAAATCAAATCCACGACAGACAACCTGAAGAAGAGTCAGATCAAGAATCCTAGCAATTATGTTGCCATAAAATCGCAACATACATGAAACATTTTGCTAACAGTATGGCCTGCAGCTGAAAGGAGTTTGACAGAAAGACAAAAATAAAGTCTTCATGAACAAGGTACAGCATTGCCCCTGGCTCTTAGGAAAAGGTGATTTGTTACTGAATAAATGTTGTCACTGGATGAGCAACATCAAAGGATGCTGTTCTATAATTCATGATGGCGAACCTCGCTTGTTTTTAGACAACCCTAACTTTAAGCTCCAATGGAGCTATATAGCGAATCGCTGCGGCCGCGATTGGCATATTTTAATTATTGCTACTGCGAAAGAAGTAGCCCAAAAAAAATTGAAATAGATCTCAAGAAATTGGAAGAAGACATCAAAAAGATTATCTAACTAGACAATGTAAAGAAAAGGCTAGAAGAAATAGAAAAAGATATGAAAGAGTTTAACAAAAATAATACTCTAGCATGGATCCAACGTCTAAAAAAAGACCTGACGAAATACACTCATGAGAAGGCATACCCATATACAAAAGAAGGATATAAAACAACCGGAACTCAACCCAACGGCACCCAAAACCAGAATCAAAATTGCAGGGTTCGTTTTCGCACTACCTCATTTAGCTCTTCTAATAGCAGTAGCGATCCTGACAGTACAGCCGCAGGGAGTACTACACCATCTAGAGCGCAAGGTAACACGAAAAGAGGACAATGCAATCCAGGGAACAGATCTAGGAATTTTTTACACCGAGGCCCCAATCAGGGATAATGGAACACTGATCAGCGATTGACGTGGAGAGGCAATCGGTCATAGTGAATTTATCAAAATATAAACCCACACAAGCGGAAGAACAAGTCCTAAATAAAGGCTTATGTCATTTCTAAAAAACATGATCCATTCCTTTTCCGCAACGATTTTTATAAACTAATGCGTAAGATCCATCTAAAAGTATTGTTTGCCGACACATCTAATGCCAATGAAACACCTCAGAGCAGGAATTATACAGGTTTAAAAAATCCTTTGCAGTTTTGTCCTCCAAGTTATACCAACTCTCCCGAATCAGTTATTTTAAAAAAACTCAACTCAAACTCAACTCAACGAAGCCATCGAATGGCAGACAATCTAATAGTGAGGCTATAAAGGAAACTAAAGGAATGAAAAGGAAAACACAATCTGGAACCTTTACATATAATTTAAAATAAATTATGAATTAACATAGCTTGAGGGCCAACATCAACAGTATAGATATTTATTCTTAATATATTAACTCCATTCTTGAGGCGTATATTAACTCATTAGTAAGGTAGGTCCTCGGTATAAAAAAGTGTGCGTGTGTAATGTGTAATCTTCATTGCATTACAATTATAACCATAATGGAAATTATATTCAATTAGCCTTCAAAAACCAGAGATAAAGAAAAATATGTCATACCATAGGCACCAGAAAAGTTATATAAAAGGGTAGCTCAAGCTTGCGATGTGCAACCAAAATAGAAAAAGGACTACGTCCTTATATTAGCATCCCTATCCAAGATGGCGGCCGCCAACTATGACAAAGCAGGTCACGGGCACAACAAACAAAGTAACAACGCTGTAGTTCCTCGGATCCACAGAGAGAGTTGCACAACTGCCACTAGAGAAGCCTGATATAAGGTAAGCGTCTATTCGAGCGCATTACTAGATACATAGACCTAAATTCATAAGTTACCAGAAAGGCAGATGACGCGCTACTGTTTAGCGAATGTTATCAATGTCACGCCACATGTAGATCCACAGGCTAAATCGTAATGTATCACAATGGCGATAGATGTTTTACTGTCAAGCACTAATCAAATTGCCTGACAATTGTGCCCTCTTCTTTTGTTTCCCAGATGGGGCACAATTAAGATCTTAATCCAATTTTGCCTGAACCGCCTACTAAGTGCTAAACCAATACCATGCAAGAAAATACGCAAACCTACGGCAACAGTACATTCAAGACCCAGAATCAACTGAAGGTGAGCATTTACTAATTAGAAAGGTCTTTCCCAGTGTGTAGACAAAAAATCTATACATCCTTAATTAATTACAAGGATGATTAACTAGAGGGCATTTTGTCTCTCTATCTTTTACTTTCCGGCTGTAGCTTCTTATCAACTAAGAATAACCGCCCCACTTGTTTGGTCGATCTGAAAGTCAAAACTATTCGAGGACTACTAGATGATGATTTTCTCACATACCAACTGAGGAAGATTTCTCAAGGGGTAGGTGACACTCCCTTTCGCATTGCTTTCTTAATGCTAATAGATCATGCAGCACAGTCAATGGACAGCAGGTAAAGAATCTATATAAATTTAAATTACAGGTCGAGCTAAATCAATTTTCCGCTCAGCTGACGACTAAGAGGATAACCCCTGTTTTATTCAGGACAGAATCTCCTTAAATATTTTCTCCACAGACTGGACCAGGTAAACGATATCCCAGTCACAGTCTAAAAATGTAACTAAATTATAGGAAGAATTTAAGCAATAACAGCTCACTCCTCCTTTTTCTTTTTCTCCTTTTTATCAACAGTCACATCTTCAAATATATATTGAAGCCTCCACTGTTAACAAGATTTGTAATTGTAACGAACTGATGCTATTGCAGCCAATCTTGTTTTATATTGTAACACTAAGTGTACAGTGACATATCTCCTGAAGAAAGTTCCGAAAACTATATATGAGAACTGAAACATGTCGAGCTCCCCTACCCTGATATGACGTGATCAGGGTTTAGCATATACCCCAATAAAAGGGCCCTGACTACTCTAAGATGGCAAATACCCCTAGAATAGCCAATAACCAATTAATGTTAAAAGTACATACAGTATCCTACTAGATTTAGGTATTTGTGTCACAATTTAATTGTCTGTTTTTGTACAGTGTTTTAGGATTTAATATTTTGTGCGATAAATGACAAGCCTTGATGTTTTTTGCTTTTTAATCTTGAATAATTTTGAATAAATTAATATTTTGTACAACAAAACAGTATTGATATAATGTATAATTACTGTGACTGTTGATAAGAGCTATCTACCTCTTATGTATATGATCATAGCCATATCACGCCATCCAGATCCTGCCATTGAGACACCAATTATATTAGATAACAACTTTCGGACAATTGTTTGCCTGGTCCTAATGGACATAGACTACAGAGCCCAGCCCTCGAAATGTTCTCCTCCTACCCTTTACCTTTGTATACATCATTCCTACATCTTGAACCAAAGAGGAACATAGCGGATACTAAATCTTCATATAAATCACTGTTGCATAAGTTGAACACGTTGATGCCCTCAGATTGTAACAACGCTGAGATTCCAAGGACAGCAGAGGCCGAAGTTAATACAACAAATATGGGTTTGACATATAAACCCCAAATCGGTTTTAGACCAAATTGAGGCCATAATTTGCATAACCGACAGCAAAGTTAACGTTATTAACTTAACATCATAGAACATAGCAGGTCAAACTGGGAATATCAAGGATAGCCAATGGCTGGAATAGAGCATGAAATCTGATATTACTCATCTCCAGGAGACCTGAGCAGTCATCCCGGTATTTATTCAAGGAAACACATGCTTTCATACTCCAACTATAAAGGGCCCATAAGATCGGGCCAGAGAGGGTTGTCAATCTGGGTAAACCCCATTATCTTCTTAGACTCTCAGATTGTGCTGACAAATTCCCCAGACACACAAGCACTACTTTTAGTGCTACTTTTTGCCTAGTAATTATCAATGTTCACAATGTACCAAAAGGTTTAAATGACATGAAAAATATTTTGATAGTAAAACATTTGCTTGAAAAATGGTCTAGCACCCATAAAGGAAAGGGAGTTTAGCCAAAATTATAATGGTTGATATAAACCCACAATTCGAGCCACTCAAACATATTATCAACCTTCTCATTGAGGAAGATGGACTATGGGAATCTATCTCTTAGTGCTACCACCCCAAAGGCTGATCACATTGTTATGCATTGGAGAAACAGTAGTGTACAGGGGCGTTATAAATGCCATATCATATAATATCATTGGAGGTAGAGCAACTCCAGCAAAGAACTAGATAGATATACATGAGCGTTTGATCAGCGATTTGCCAGCGAAACCAACATACAACGGACACAAAAGATTCTCATAAATTGATTACATCTGACTACATTTAGACACCTGGAAATATGCCGAATGTCTAGAGGACACCCTTACAGCTGAAAATGACTACAGCCCACTGACATTAGAGATGGGTTTGGTCTTGTCCAATCAAACTGTCATCTATAATCACCCAATACCAGTTTTAGAACATGTCATATTGTCTGTTGCCCTCACTCCTTGTGAAATTTGGAACTCTTATGAAATCATAGTGGATATTATCAATCCTATGTGACTGAACCAGTCTCGCAGCATCTTATTCAGCATAAGCACCCAGGGTGGGGGAGCCAGCCAATCAGGTGGCTAGGAACGCGGACTGACATTACCAGGTAAAGCCTGCGTTCTATGCTGCCTGATGCCGAGCTCCACCGCCCTCCATCTTCCCCCCACCAACCCTGCTTTTCAAAAAATCCTCCCTCCCCCAATTTCACTTACCTGTTAGCTGCAGCAGCAAGTACCGGTGCCACTGCTGCAGCTGCTCCCGTCCCTGCTCTGGCCGCCATGGAAGTGGAAGAGTGGCTCCATACGAAGCCCTGCCTCCCTATTCCATGGCGGGCATGTTGGTACAGTATTTTCTCTATGTGTCCCGTTCACAGAAAGAAAATACTTTCCACCCGGGGTAAGGGCCCCTCGCTTCCCTTAACTTAGGCGGCGGGACATTACCCATAGGGTGGGCCCGCCACCTCGGGCATATCACCTCAGCAGAAGAAAGCCATTTGGTCCGACAGGGAGTGTGCAGTACAAAAGCACATTTTGCTTGAAGCTATTAAAACCTAACAAGAATGGTTATGTACAGGAACTGGGAAAATCTACCAAAAGTCTCAGAGTCTAATAATTCAAAGGAGGTTTGGAGAGTTCCACTCTATGCTGGAATCATGCATAGCAGAAAACAAATGGCTGGATCATTTTAGTACTTTATCTAAAGGGAATAGAACTTTATTCTCTACCCTGGAAATTACCAGTCACATAACAAACTCTTAAGAACAGACGAGCGATATGGACCTGTTCACCAGAAAAGAGAATTGGCGATTCGATCCCAACATCAGCAAATGTTGCCTCTGAAGCTATTAAAACCAAACAAGGAAGCTATGTGTACAGGAATTGGGAATCCTTGCTGAACACTTCAGAGCCCAATAATTAGAGGGAAGTTTAAAGAGTAGTTTGCTTTGGCCCAGATGGGCCTTCAGGAAAATCCCATGTTACCAGTGGACATTTTTAAAGAGAAATAGTCACCTGGAACCAAGTTGTAATGTAGCTTTTTAATGCTGTCCTTGCCGCAGGCAAAGTGCTGTCATCATGGACGAAGGCTGAAATTATGCCAATCTACAAAAAAGGCAAGAGGGATTCACCATCGAATTACCATGATATTGTCCACTTTGATTTAAGGGAAGACCCATGGCAAGGTTCTATTGGCCCACTTAAACAATTGGATGTCCAAGCCCAGCATTAGCTATCCTCTGCAAGGCGGTTTTCAAAAAGTTGGGAGCACTACTAAGCAAATCTTTAGGATCCACCTCTTGACAATTAAATATGTGACCTTAAAAAACAGGCCCCATATCTGGCATTCGTAGACAGGCGAACTGTGCGCAAAGCGGTACTTAGGAATCTGTCTCTGGCTCACACTAGTTAATTAGCATATTATGGTCTCAATACTTAGGGCGATATAATCCTTTTGTATGATAAGACTGCCACCATAAGATATGGCATGAGGGGAGAATGCACACTTTTCTTTGCTGTGGAAAAGGGCGCATGGCATGGCTACGTTTTGGCCCATGCCTGATTTCTTTCTATATCTTAGTGATCTTGCAATTGGAATAAGATATTTCCGTCGAATGCACCCTCACTAAATGGCACGCCAGTCAAAATATTGCTGTTCACGATTGTCAGAAATCTGCTCAGAAAAAGGCCTTTGGATAAATCAGGACAAAACAAAGGTTGTGTCATACCTGGGAGCAGGAAGAAGATACCATCAATTAGGATCACACTAAATGGCTCCTGACTTGAAGAGGTCACTCCCTTTGATTATTTATTTTCTTGTCCGAAAGCAGCGCGTTGAACCTGCAGATAATAATAAACAGCTTTGAAACTTCAAATTTGAAAGTTGGGCAAGTCTCTAGATTTGCACGCACCTGTGGCAAGAACGCATTGCTCCTTCACTGTTAATCTGTAAAATGCAAGCCTGCCAGGCCAACCTCCCTGGAGCAGAATCAAATCTCTTATTAAAATAGAAAACACATTTCTTAAACAACTTGTGGGCCTCCCCCTTTCGGCCACAAACATAATGATATACCTAGGTTGCTGGGGTAATAAAAATCCCTTCACCAAATGTGCCTTCAGCCTCTTGTTTTATAAATGTTCCTTGAACTAAGGGCTGTTATAAACAAGCAGTTTTGGCTTGTGTATAGGTAGGTATTATACATTCCCCAGGCACTATGCCCAGGTAATCACATTATTTTCCAGTGGTTGCTATCCTATGGCCAGCTGGTACAGTTATATCAGTGTCTGGCAAATGCCTAATCCATGCCTACACAAAAGCCAAAACTGTTGGCTTTGCCAATGCTTTTTTTCCTGACTCTAAGGCCTTTGATTTTGGCTCAGGCGGGAATTACTCTCTGTCACACTTTCCTATTGTACTCCCCCTGCCCCCTGCACCCATATTACCCTCAATAAATAGCCATCCTTTGGCACTGATTGCCTTTTCCAATCCTTATGAACTCTTATCAGGAGAGTTTTGCCGCTACCATCTGGTTGAAAACAGCCAAGACCAATTCATACCTCTCACCCTTTATAAACCAGGGTGGGCGGAATTGGAAGATTTTATTTTTGGCATTTGAGAGCTCATTGAAGTCTATGGATAGGTATGGGGATTGTGACATGTGTGAACTGACCCCACAGCGGGTGATATCTGTCAAAAGCGTGTGAATTGGGTGTATTGCTATTTATTAGAACTCTACCGCACATCTCAAGGCCATCACATATCTATAACATGTCTTAAAAAAACCTCACCACACTTAAAACATTAGCAACCACTAGAAACAGAAGTTGCTCTAAAAGTCACTTCTCCGGTTTCCTTTTGTTGTTCCCTTTCTTTCCGACCAAACACCAGTACATGTCTTACATTCATCTGTGTTTACACTATCATTTTTCACTTCACTATGGGGCTAGTAGTAGTGATCGTTGCTGCTGAATAAATATTCTTTAAATTGCACAATTTGAATCGATTTTATCAAAAAACTCCCCCATGGGTACTATTCAGTCTGTCACAGAAGGAATGAATTGCCGTTGCAACTGTAGGCCACTTTTTCATTGGGCGAGACACTGTTTAGGCCCCAGTTCGACACTGCATTCTTCCAACTGGTTATTTCACCCTTACCTTGTCAACTAAGTATTTCTGTTTTGTCACCCATGTTTTCTGCCTTGCCCTCGTTTTGCTTTTTCCCCCTCTTCCATCATAGTCTGATTCAGGGGTGGACTGGGAGCCAAAAGAGGCCCTGGAAAACTGTTTTCAAGTAGCCCCATATTACAGATCATGAGCTAGCTCAACCCCTTTTCCATTGCAAATTTGGAAATCAAGGCCCATGATGCAGATGCCTACCGGGAAATCTCCAGAGTTCCCTGTAGGCCAGTCCACCCCTTCTCACAATTCACTCACCCATGGACAAGGACTAGGTGCTCTAAAATGACTCGAGGCGGGGTCACAATTTTCTCACCCATGGACAAGGACTCGGTGCTCTAAGATGACTCGAGGCGGGGTCACAATTTGCTAACCCATGGACAAGGACTCCGTGCTCTGAGACGATTCAAGGCGGGGTCACAATTCGCTAACCCATGGACAAGGACTCAGTGGTGTAAGACGACTCGAGGCGGGGTCACAATTCGCTCACCCATGGACAAGGACTCAGTGCTCTAAGACGACTCGGGCGGGGTCACAATTTTCTAACCCATGGACAAGGATTCCGTGCTCTAAGACGACTCGAGGCGGGGTCACAATTCGCTCACCCTTGGACAAGGACTTGGTGCTCTAAGGCGACTCAATGCGGGGTCACAATTCCCTCACCCATGGACAAGGACTCAGTGCTCTAAGACGACTCGAGGCTGCGTCACAATTCACTCTCCCCAGGGACAAGGACTCAGTGCTCTAAGATGACTCGAGGCGGGGTCACAATTCGCTACCCCATGGACAACGACTCAGTGCTCTAAGTTGACTCGAGGCGGCAGTGGCGTAGACAGGGCAGAGCCTGAGCGGGCAAGGTCCACCCAAAATCTGTAAATGTCCACTCAGCAATACTGTGTGGGCATTTACATCTGTTAATATCACTGTGGTAGGCCCAATTTCATTATCTTCAGGCCCAACTTGTTAGACAATCCTGGCTACGCCTCTGCGAGGCGGGATCACAATTCCCTCAACCAATGGACAAGGACTCAGTGCTCTAAGACGACTCGAGGTGGGGTCACAATTCACTCACCCAAGGACAAGGACTCGGTGCTCTAAGACGACTCGAGGCCGTGTCACAATTCACTCACCCATGGACAAGGACTAGGTGCTCTAAGACAATTTGAGGCAGGGTCACAATTTGCTCACCCATGGACAAGGACTCGGTGCTCTAAGACGACTCGAGGCGGGGTCACAATTCGCTAACCCATGGACAAGGACTCCGTGCTCTAAGACGACTCGAGGCGGGGTCACAATTCGCTCACCCATGGAAAAGGACTCAGTGCTCTAAGACGACTCGAGGCGATGTCACAATTCGCTAACCCATGGTCAAGGATTCCGTGCTCTAAAACGACTCGAGGCGGGGTCACAATTCGCTCACCCTCGGACAAGGACTCGGTGCTCTAAGACGACTCAAGGTGGGGGTCACAATTCGCTCACCCATGCACAAGGACTCAGTGCTCTAAGACGACTCGAGGCGGGGTCACAATTCACTCTCACCCAGGGACAAGGACTCAGTGCTCTAAGACGACTCGAGGCGGGGTCACAATTCACTCTCACCCAGGGACAAGGACTCAGTGCTCTAAGACGACTCGAGGCGGGGTCACAATTCGCTAACCCATGGACAAGGACTCAGTGGTGTAAGATGACTTGAGGCGGGGTCACAATTTGCTAACCCATGGACAAGGACTCAGTGCTCTAAGACGACTCGAGGCGGCGTCACAATTCACTCTCACCCAGGGACAAGGACTCAGTGCTCTAAGATGACTCGAGGCGGGGTCACAATTCGATACCCCATGGACAAGGACTCAGTGCTTTAAGACGACTCGAGGCGGCGTCACAATTCACTCTCACCCAGGGACAAGGACTCAGTGCTCTAAGATGACTCGAGGCGGGGTCACAATTCAATACCCCATGGACAAGGACTCAGTGCTTTAAGACGACTCGAGGCGGGGTCACAATTCACTCTCACCTAGGGACAAGGACTCAGTGCACTAAGACGACTCGAGGCAGAGTCACAATTCGCTCACCCATGGACAAGGGCTCAGTGCGGTAAGACGACTATGACGGTAATGAGCATTACAGGTCAAGGGGGGAGACACGGCCCACAATTCTTTTGGAAGGCATTCAGCTACATTTATTTTAACAACATGCAACAGATAATAAATGTATGACATCACAGTATCCGCAATATTTGTACCCAAAAATCATAACTGGGTGGGAATGGCCATAGGGAATAGCATGGCCATATGCATATGCTTAGCGGCCCTCCTCATATGCCATTTCTCCCTAGCTGTAAAAGTTTTGGATTATAGGTGGTCCAAATTTAAAAGGCAGCATTTGTAGATACCAATAGTAAGTTCCAGCTGTTGTAGGGAATGGAATGGAGTAGTGTTGATCTAAAATGAGTAATATTAGTTAGGGGTTTAATTGCTTGAACATGTTACACGTGTAGGCCACTATGGTATGCTCTCAAAGTACTGGGCCCTGCAGGGGTCTGCAACCTTTGGCTATCCAACCGTTTTGTACTACAACTCCCATCAGCTCTATCCAGCATTTTCAATGTTGACTGGTTGGTCCTGGGAGTTGGTGTGCAAAACCTCGGGAGAGCCAAAGGTTGCAGATCTCTGTACTAGGGGCTAGGAATACACTAGAGTGCATGCTTTAGAGTGTCCTGAACTTTGGGGAGGGGGCAGGGGTGTTGCTAGGTCTGGAAAAGATCTGGGGCTATGCTAATATTGGGACTGTTGGAACTGGGGGGTAGCTAGCCTTTTTGGTTGGAACCCCCTTGAGCTTCTATCCTGGGCTACAACCAAAAGACCCAGGGCTATAGCCCCCTCAGCCCCCCCCTCTAGCAACGCCTCTAGGAGGGGGTAATGGAAGAGGCTAGCTGGGACGGTAAGATCATGGCAGCAGGGTGCGTGTGCGAGGGAGGAAAGGATCAGGCGGCAGAGGATGCCTGAGGCCACCTGGCTAAAGCTGGGCGCTTGATGGGGCAGGAATCAGAGAGTAGGCGGGGAGGGATGCTAAGAAGACTGAAGGGAGGGCATGCACTGGGCGGGGTTGCGCAGATAAGAGCGGTGGAGAGGAAGTCAGGGTGTCTCGACGACGGAGCCACGCGTGTAGCTTTACAAATAAGCCCAGTCTCATTATGCATAAAGCACCAGCTTAGTGGCGCTTATTCCGATAGTAACCGGAGAGAACACTTGCTTGCGATCGATTTGTACAGACGAGGTGACAACTGGCACTGCACTAGTAACGTGTGTTTCACACAGTGTTTGCAGTTTTATAGCGCTGCAAAGCAGACGGCATGTTATTATTACACATCTGAACGTTCGAAAATACGAGTGAGCCTTGTTGCAATGATAATGTGGGACATGCAGGCTGCACACAGATTTCTACAGCAAGTGCTTTAACCGTCTTAACTATCTCAACAGCACAAGAAAGGGAAGACGAAAAGAACATTGGATTTCCATGTGTTAAGGTTTTATGTCAGCAAGTATGTTCTCGTGGTGCCACGAGAGGCTTGGAGATAGCGGGGGCTGGGCTGCACACCACTTTGGCCTTCCGTGGGTGGAGGCCGGGCTCGGCCTCCCGCTGATGGCAGCGTCCCATTGTCGCAGCGTGCTATAGCAGACACTGCCAGTGGGATGTTTATTGGGCGGGGCGAACACACAATCAGGAAAGAACAACTATCTGGGGATAATGGGTCATTAACAACTCTTGGAGGGAGGGCTGAAGCCGACCCTTTCATCCCGCCACCAGGGGTCTCCCTGCGCCGGCTTCTGCTGGAAAAATGGCCAGTGTTTGGCGTGAGAGAGAACACCTCTCCCGGAGGGGGCAGGTGCCACATGGAACAAAGGGAGCGGTCTCACGTGTGGCACAATACGGCTGTGCTCGCAGCTCCGATAATGTCTTATAAATAAAGAGACATGCCCTGGTTTATTAATGGCTTTGTTTTGACGAGGCACGACCAGAGGACTGGGAAACTCTGTTCACTTCCTAATGGATGCAATTATTTTTATATAAATAACGCTAACATGGTAACATACAGCAGTCTACTAAATGTCATGGGCGAAAACTTCATGCATGGCAAGGGACAACCAAACACATGTCCCACCATCCAAGAGATACTCATCCAGTTCCATTTTTAGTTTGCATATCCCGGAACTCCCCACCTTCATCACGACCTGAGATCAAAACCTGCCCATCCACCCGAAGAGCGAGACTCGTGCCACTCGCAGTGCCTTATGCCCCATGGACTTTAAGTGGGAAGGTTCTGCAATCTCGTTTTCAGGCTGGGCCCTGCTGGGGCTCACTAATCTCCCCTGTAAACCCCGGCCACTACATGACAAGGATTTTTCCTAAAGCCTGAAGCTCTCGCTCATGTGGGAGAGCTTTAGGCTTCAGATTTTTTAAAATTTCATCCATAATGGTGGCACTGCACCAGCGAGGCTTCCCTTCAAGCAAGAGATGTCCGTGGGCCGGGCCACCATTATGCAGAGGAACATGAGGCTGCTGGAAGCAGAGGCCTTGTTTTCTAAATCCTGAAGCTCCCGCGCATTCGTGGGAGTTTCAGTCTTTAGGAAAAAGGTCCCCGCTTCCAGCGGAATGACCCTTTATGTCCCCTAAGTGGTGACACTGCCCCTCCCCAGCTGGCGAGGGGCAGCGCTACCATTAATGCTGAATAGGCGAGGCGCTGTCCACTGCTAGGCAAGCCTATAGAAAATTAATACAGCAGTCAGCACCCTCTCCCCAAAGGGGAGAGGGTGCTGATCTCAACAAAGGCTGCCTGGCAGGGGTGCCAATAGCCCATTGAGCCGGGGATAGTCAAGGGGGCGTGGCCTAACGGGCCAGCAGATGACACCGCTGCCGTTAGGCCACCCCACTTGATGAGCCCCGGCTCATTTTGCAGTGCCACTTAAGGCACAGGCACCAGGTCATTTCCCCTTATGTGGAGGATCACCAATTCGGGCTCGGGCAGCCGATGTGCAGCCCTGTGTTGGGTCACGATGTTGCGCACTTCGCTTATCCTCATTCCAGGGACGTCATTTCACCAAAATACATGGGGTAGTGGAAGTGACATCTCATGACCCTTGACCTCTGGTGACATCACAGGAAGTGATGTAATTTGACCCCACCTCGAAGTGACATCTCAGGAAGCGATGGAATATCACCTTTCACCCCTTGACAAAACAGGAGGTGGCATCACATAGCATTGTTCCAAAGTACACTACGAAAAATATGGTTATGATAGCACTGTGATGTGATATACATTTCATACAAGAATGGCTCAACATATGTATCGTTAATATCTATCTATCTATCCATCTATCTATCTATCTATCTATCTATCTATCTATCTATCTATCTATCTATCTATCTATCTGTCTGTCTGTCTGTCTGTCTGTCTGTCTGTCTATCTATCTATCTATATTAGTTTTTATATAGCGCTAAATCATCCAAAGGCCTCAGAGCCCTCACAAGGACACAAACAGAACATAGAAACATAAAAAAAGCAGACGGAAAATCAGGAAACCAGAGCTTGAGGTAAATAGAGATTACTCAGTGCCATCATCAACCAACCACGTCTTGAGCTGCTTTTTAAAAATGCTAATGGATCCACAGTTTTTTTATAGACAGAGGCAGTGAGTTCCAAATCTTGGGGACGCAGAAGTTAAAATGGATACTACCCACTCTTTTTAGGAGTTGGCGAGGTTGAAGTAGATCCTGATTATTGTTGGATTGCAGGTTTCTCCTAAGAGGTGCGTTCTCTATTTTATCCGAAAGATATTTGGGTGCAGTACCGGATAGGCATTTCAAAACTATTACAGCACTTTTAAATTTGATTCGCTGACCAACTGGAAGCCACTGAAGATTCCTCCTCTCAACCGATATCTTCGAATGTTTACTTAGGCCATTTACTGCTCTAACAGCTCCATTCTGGATGGTTTGCAATTTTCTTATGTTCGATTTTGAGGTGCCCATCAGCAGACTGTTACAATAATCGAGTTTAGAATTAACAATCGCACCAGCTAGTATGGCTAGGTTGGGCTTAGTTAAATAAGGGTGCATTTGTCAGAGAAGGTTAGAGGAAAAAGGCACAGGTAGATTTGAGATAGGAAGTGTGTCTTTTGAAAGAGAGATGGGAATCCATAAAAATGCCTAGCGTTTTACATGGTCAGAGACCATAATATTGCTGTTGTTAATTCTGAAGCTTCTATATTTGACTTCAAGATGTTTTAATCTCTGGGGAGTGCCGATTATCATCAGCTCGGTTTTGTCTTCATTAAGAGCCAACAAATTTGAAGCCATCCAGACTTGTATGGCTGGATGTGTACAGGCCCACATTACCAAATTTCTGTGAATGCAAGCAGATCGCCAAGGCCAAATGATAATAATATACTATTATATAACACTTATGCTTAAGTACTTCAGATAGAGCAAATATTCATATAATATCATCCAACCTATGTTGGTACTCATTTATCAACTTCAAAAAGATGAAAGGCTGAGTTGGTCTTGTCGGGATTCGAACCTGCAACCTGCAGATCACACACACACATCAAAGCAGCAAATGCTCAACCCACTGAGCTATCTTACCAGCTATAGCTATCTTACAAGCTATAGTAAAATTAGCAATTACATGTCTGAATGTTCTCGAAGTCAGAAAGCAAATTACACTCTGTAGTGGATACCAATAAATCTGTAACTGAGATTTAACAGCAGGCCAGTTCATCTGCTAGTCTGGTGCAAAGTTGACCACATGTCAAGCCTGCGTGGATCTACTTTTCAGCCTTAAGAGGTTGGCAAAATACATACCATTGTGAGGGTTCATAACTGTGTATTAAAGAATTTAGAGTAGTGCAGGGAAAGCAGCACACTCACACGCATCCCATACTCCGGGCACTCCTTACCTCATACATGCAAACAAACATCCTGAACAGCATGCCAGGGAGATAGGAAAGATAGATACATTACAACAAAACATGAATTGTGGCACAATTAAATCACGTGCCACTTTATGTGCTATTGTCAAACATTTCTACACTGTACACAAGCTTTTAGGCACTAGGACTTTGTCAAGTGACCGAGAACACTGAGATGGAATGTCTTGTGATGATCGCAACAGAGACAATGTCAGACAAAAACATGCTATAACTGCAACTTGCGAACAGCTACATACATAGTCCGAAATGAATGCTTATTCTACTCTAAATGCTTTTTGGAAGCTTTTGTCTGCACTGTGAATTTGAGGTGTTTAAGAACAAACTAAATCAGTGACTCGGCCCCTGAAGTGTGCCTGAAATAAACTTTTAATGAGTCTATCAATTATTGTATAGAATCCCAGAAAGACAACTGATTTGTTATTCCTAATCTTTCTTATTTAGGATCACTGATTACACTTGTGGAACCCCCTGTTTTTTTTCAGAGGCCTGAACAAGAAAACCAGCAACTCCAGAAACAAAGAGCTACATGGTGCTGGCCACAGCCCAGGAGCTTCCATTTTATTTAGGGGTAGCAAGGAAGACCACAGGGGTAGCAAGGGAGACTTCGGGGACAACCCCCAAATGACATACCTGCCTCATTTCCCCTTTTCCAATCCAGTGTATTGCCGCCTCCATGCACCCAACCCCCCTAAGGCCTTACCTCATTCTTTTCTCCGTCCTCCTTATAAAGGAGTGACCGATCGCCCAGACCATTTGGACCAGCGGTATCCTCTACAGTCAACAGAAGAGAATTACATGTTAAGCGAAATATTGCCATTTTGTACATAATCATAACAACAAGTGATCCAGTGGCCTTCTCCTCACCACTCCTCCCGGGTGATGGCGCCTCTTTTACCGTAACAGGACAAGTGTGGCTTGATGTACCGCTTGTAGGCCCCTGACGTCCATCTCCCTAGCTTCATGATTTCTTCACCATCGAGCCCGTGCCTAGAAGCTGTGGTAGCTGGTCCTATCCGGAAGGAATGGAGGGAGAACTCAAGCCTCCCAAAGGCCGCAGCTTTAATGGTTTTCTGAAAAATCATCACAAACTGAAATCTGAAGACCCCAGGCCCTTCCTTGTGCCTGAATAGAGGGCCCTCCGTGCTTCCCCTAAGTGTGATAAAATCCCTTAGGCAGCCATTGAACAAATCGTCCTGACCCCATTACTAGCCAGGTTGAGCACTGCCCCTCTCCCCTCTTGTTCCATTTTCGACTTTCTTACATATATTTGCACCAAGTTCATCCCCATAAAACAGATGTCTGACAGGGCTAAGCCCCCAGTGTGGTCCATCCTAGTGGCCCGCACTATTTCACCCAACCTAAATGCCCCAAAGGAAGCTGTGACAAAAATGGTTCCGGAACAGTGCCACCTCATTGGCCCGGACCAGTGCCTTTTTAACATCAAAATCACTGGTCGGGCTTACTATTCCGTGCAAACCTGCTACAAACCTAATGGCTGCCACCTTCCCCTTGGCCATCCCTGCTGACATCCCAGAGTCGTACAAGTGCCCCAGGAAAGCAATCAAGGTGTCTCTTTGAAATAGATCGCCCTCACCCTTATCCCGGCAGAATTCCCTGTACTCCTGATATGCTTTTTCATATGCTACCTTTGTCATTTTAGCCAGCGAACCAGCGATCAGGGGTGCTGAATTGGGGCACCAAAACTCCAGAGCCTGTCGGGGAACAGAGTCATCTTTATCGCTGCCTGAGGCAACCATCTCCGGAATTCCTGCATCTTAAAACGAGATAATGCGTCAGCAGTGTTATTGAGCATGCTAGGGATGTGCTTTGACTGAAAATGCACCCCCCTTTTAAAGATACCAAGACCATTTGCTTCAGTATTCTAAATACCATGGGGCAAAATGCCCTTTCAATGTTGATTTCCATTACTACTGACATGCTGTCTGACCAGAAAACCACATGCTTTCCCCGGAGGCCTTCGCCCCATATTGTTATGGCTACCACAATGGGGAACAGCTTCAGAAAAGTAACATTTATAGTAAATCCACCGGTGAACCATCCCTCTGGCCACTTCTGCCCACAACACTTGTTCCCCCGAAACCCACACTCCCTGTGGCCTCTGTGTAGAGCCCAATCCCTTCGTCTGGGAGTACTGTTTCTGGCCATACTTGGAGCCCATTGAAGTCTACCAGGAAATCATCCTAGACCTTGAGATCCCCCTTGATGGAGGCAGAGAACCTTGTGTGGTGGTGTTTCTCAGTGACTCCAGACATTGTCCCAGTGACGGCACGCAAAAATGGTCGCCCCATCGGAATGATTCTAAGAGCAAAGTTTAGTTGACATAGCAAGCGCTGCAGCTGAGCCAAGGTCACCTTTCCTGCCTGCAAGTATACGTACACTGAATCCCGTAACTCTGCCACCTTGTCTGCTGGGAGCCGGCATATCCCCTTCATTGTGGCGACCAGCCCCTTTGTTATTTCTTGTGCCAATGGAACCCCTAGTTGCCATTCCCTGAAATGCTTGCAAGGTGCTGAAGCACTGGCAGGAGTGTGGATGAACCAAGCGAAGTGCCCGGAAAATCAGGAAAAAAAAATTGTTGAATGGACCATTTGTTCAATTTTGGCCTGGACCAAAATTCCGAAATCCCCATAAAGTCGAACAAGGGGAGCAGGGGTTGCGTGGAGGGGGGGGGTTCTCCCACTCCCTTTGTTTTGTATTATGGGCTCATGGGTTGCAAGGGAAAATACATTTTTTTAAAAAAAGTAATGTGTCTGAGATACTAAGATTTTCACTTCCATCATTTCAACCGTATTCATTTTCCAATCGAATATTTCACATAGATTCAACCCAATAACAGAAAGTCATCCAAGTAATGCACTACTCTAGTCCCCTTCCACCGCCACTTTGTGATCTACTATAAGAAAGAGCTTAAGGTTTCGAAAGAGCTATAACGAAAAACACAAATGAGCAAGGTCATAAAGGTCTCAATGCTGACAATAGATTAACAGAATCCTAGACTAGTCTCAACAAAATTGGTGGACACAGAATTACGGAGAAGTCTGTCAACTGCAGTTCAGATTTAATTCATGTGCAGGACTTGACGTGCTTTGTGCGATTGTACCCTGGGACAATGGCACCTCCTATTGACCCCTGCCCCCAGCTTCTTGCTGACTCTCCCAATGACCTCCCCCTAGGCTGATGTTCCATGACCCTGCTGCCCATTGCCCTGCCATGGGCCAGCTATTTCCTGTGTTCATGACCCACTGCCCTATTTGACTGCCGAGTACCCTTTTGCACCTGGGCTAAGCTAGCGGCTCAGCCTTGCCCCATGTGCTCGGTCTCGCCCTTGTCTGCCCAGCATATGTGCATTGCACAAAGCAAGGTGATGTCGGAAGCGGCTGCACGCAGCAGTGCGGCTTGACGTCTCCCTGGCCTGTTAGTGGGTTCCTTCCTCTAATTCTCCAGGCCTGTTGCTACTGGCTGGTTTTTCAGCTTTCCGGGGGCCCGGTAGCACTCGACCGCCTGAGTGATCTAAGTGAGCTGGCAGGCAGTTGAGCACTGAGCAGGCGAGCCAGCTCTTCAGGCTCCGGGCTGCCTCTTTCTGTCTTCATTTTCATGCCTGGAGGCATTCAGGGGTGCCCCTCAGTCCCCCTACGGCCTCTACAGCGGATGGCTGACGGGGTGGTAAGCCGTTCAGGTTTCCTGTACCGTTGCACATAATCTATTAGTACACGTGTTGTGTGTTTTGTCCTACCAACGAGTGGCTTTATTTACAATGTCGCAGCTCTCTCCACATATGCCCATGAATCCTGTGTTCTCAGCTTCACAGGCTTTTATGTCGTCTAAACAGGGC
Organism: Ambystoma mexicanum; assembly: GCF_040938575.1. Classification (NCBI taxonomy): domain Eukaryota; kingdom Metazoa; phylum Chordata; class Amphibia; order Caudata; family Ambystomatidae; genus Ambystoma; species Ambystoma mexicanum. The sequence continues at coordinate 1,117,782,708 of NC_090928.1, read as the reverse complement.
ACCGTGTCCTTAAAGGACGTAGAGATGTCTCCGGTGCCTTGTAAAAACTGCATCTCTGAAGTCTTGGCTTCTAGCCTGCGCAGGAGACAGAGACTCCTTGCAAAGCTTTCCGATCCACCCCTTGATGTCATTAATGGCCTCGGGCACACCGTTTCCTCGTCCTTTGGGGTGTCTGTTGTTGAGCCCCATCCGGTGTAGCACCCCTGACAGTCCCCCTGATAAGGTCTCTGTGTCCTTGCCTGGGGCTTCTTTCCCTGTTAAACATGTAGAAAGCTGCTGCGTTATGGGAACATATTCTTCAGACGTAGACAGCTCTTCTATTAATTCTGATCACATTCCATCTGCAGGCTCGTTTCCTGAGCAAATTCCCACACACCGCAGACATGGAAATCTTTTCAGGCTAAAACTATTCTCGAACTAAGCAAGTGTGCTAATCCCAGCAAATTCACGGCATGGTTGGAACACGTCCAGAACCTTGTGAAGAGTCAACATTTGTTTAAACCTGTGAATCTCTGCCCTTCTGACTCCCTTGTACTTTCCGGATCATATGAGGTTACCAACAAAGTGGATAGTTTTTGCCAAATTGATTTGCCGCCCGAATTTTCTGATAATCAGGATCTAGCCACCTTGGGTCTGTGCTTATATGCAGAGCAGGGCCTGGCTGGCAGGACTGGGTCTGTGGAATTTGAAATAAATAAATAAATACGTCCCTTTTGCCCCCTGGGTGCCCATGCTAGGGGGTCCCTCCCCTCATACTGAGACCAACTGTGCCGTTACCAAGGGCTGCAGCGGTGCCCGCTTTTTCCATCAATGGGTAACGAGTAGCCGCCCCTTGTCCCAAAGGCACCCCCTGCCTCACTGGCTTTGCCATGTAAGGAACTCACGGTGACAACAGTAAAGACAGACAAAAGTGATCACAGTTCCAGGGTGTTTATTAAACTGCAAAGGTAGGTTGTAAAAATGCATAATCTAAACCTAAATCTAAGATGGGAGCAAGTTTCGACCATCAAATAATAATAAGGCAGTCCTAGTGGCGCCGTGTCAAATAAAAGGGCCTATACTAAGAAAAACCTATTGCCAATCCTTACACAAAATACAAAAAGAAGTTGGGATAATGTTCTTAAGAAAGAAGGAAGCGTTCACAAATGATAAGCCAGGATGCAGTACTTGGGGTCTCCCTTCCCCACGTTTTCTGCACGGGGCAAGGTGGGAAGTTGGAGCACAGCACACGTGCAAGCTTTCCCAGTACAAAACAGCCTCTTGCCGCCGTGGGTCTGATGTATCAAAATAATAAACAAAGAGTTCCTTTCTGCTTGTACATTGGGTGATATCTTTCACCCTTGAATCCCCCTCTTTCGTGCGCAGATCCCTTAAAACCTCTCAATGATACCAGAACCTTTGATAGTTACTTCTGCTGGTTTCGAGGGACTGTCAAATTCACAATATCAAAACAAAAGTTCAACAAAAATCTCTTCTCTGTATGCACGTAATCTTTGGTTGATGGCTGCACACCCCTTGGATCTCCCTTGTTCGGGCACAGATTGCTTTGGCATTGACATATCTTCGGGTGATGACTATTCACCCCTTGTATCCCCCTCGTTCGTGCTCAGACCCCTCTCGACTGTTCGCCTCCCTCGCTCGGATTCACTATGGCGTTCTTCACAAGTCTTAATATCTTTTTGTACAGTTCACTGTGGACATCCCTCGTTTGGGTTCACTCTTGTCAACACACTGTTTTTTGCCCCTTTTTATCGGCATCCCTCATTCAGGTTCACGTTTGCCAATCTGTCAATCGTACTTTTTCTCATACAACTCGTACTATGCAGGATCCACTTCCCTTAGCTTCACAACTGTTCGTCAGTCAAAGACTTTCGACTGCACAGAGGATTTTTACAAGACCCCTGTATGACCACTTCGACCCCTTTCTTGCCTTTCCCAAGGTCTTCTGGTTATGGTAGTTTCAACAATTGGGTAATTGCCCAGAGTTTCCTGTGTGAGCACCCACGCTGTGCCGGACTCCTCTGTTGCTGGCTTCCCCCTTTTACATCAGTAGTTCTTTTAACCTTTCACATTTCAATTAGCAGTTTGCTACTTTCCGTTCAACACAGTTCAATTTCTTATCGTCTCTCCCCTCGACTCACCGGCTGTGATGAACCATTTGGCTTTCTTTCTCTTTGGAGTCAAGGTTGGTACTTCCGAGACAAGCGTCTGTCCCCAGGTTGGTTATCAGTGGAGGAGGGTCTCGTGTAATGTTGACATCTGCTGCAACACACATTGGAAATTGTTTGCGGTCTTACGATTCCTTCTGCAGAGGTTTCACAGGCCTTGGTCGGAAAGGGCAAGGTTGCTTTTCTCCTTCTCACCTTCTCGGTATGCGCCATCTTTCTCCTCCTCTTGAACTGCCATGCTGAGCTTGCTTCCTGGACGTGCGGTCTGCCTTGCTCATATTGTGTTCTTGTGCTCCACCTTTTATCCTTGTGGGGAAGGGAAAGGGTCATCAGGTGTGTGCGGTTCTGGTCAATTGCCTGACTTTGCCTGACCCTGGTGTTGTGACATGTCAGGTAAATAGCTCGAGTGTTAGTCCGTCGTCCTTCGTAATATGCAAAAGTGTTAGCATCGGAAAAGGGGGCAGGGGTAAAGTGTTTGTGTATCCTATGTGGTAGGTTGGGGAAAAGTTGTCGGAAGAAGGGGGATACCGCGTCTCACCCATCGGTGTTCCACTTCCACTCCCCAAGGACCCCCCCATCCAGGTGATCCTCCCTCACTGGCCCACCCCCAGGAAATTGATCCAATTGCGCTGGCCGTGTCCTGGCCACCTGGATGACAGACCCCCGGGGACTAATCAGGGAAACACCTTCAGGTTTCTCACAGCCCCTCCTCCTTCAAAATACTGGGTTATAGCTGCCCCATGTGTTACTACTAACACCATACTGCTTGCTTCCGTATTCATATTGCAAATTGCTGGACCAGCGGGAGATGTGGCAGTCCCCATCGTGTTGCTAACTGCAGCACGGCTGATATTGCCTGTGCCTGTATAACTGGCAGCTGTACAGCTGTTATTGCCTGCACCTCATCCACCCTTGCCCCTTTCTCTTATTTGTTGGTGTAAATGCGGCCATTGGGGCCACATTCTTTGTCCTGTGTTGACCCACTCTTTCCGCTGCCACCCCTGGCACCTGTTGTTGCCCTCCCGTGCTTTCTCCCCCAAGCTGCGCCATCACTGAGTCTATTCCCATGTCCTGCAGTAAGGCAAATAATGCCGCCACTTTGCTCAGGTCCATATTCCCCCTCCTTATTTTTGTGACCCTGCATCTCCGCGCCCCCAGTCAGTTCTAGGCCGCTGCTTCCTGCAGCTGTCTGTTTCGCCCGCCAATCCGGCGCCTCCTGCCCCGCCCACCCTGCTGCCTCTCCACCGGGGGAGGGGACCCACCTTCATGAGTCTTAGTGACTTCAGAGAAAATGATTAGCTCTGCATAAAGAAAACCAAACATTCATCATCACATAAAGACATATCAGTTACCTAATTTGCAACACTCTATCTATCAGGAGCAGCTTAGCCATTTCACTGTACCTTTGTACCTTGCAATTCAACTGAGTCCTGTACTGTCCCCTGCTAATTTTAAACTAATTTTATCCCCCTAATGAGTGCTGCTCTAAAAAAGATATCACTCTAGCTTTCAGGAGTAGTTCCGACTGTGCCAAGTGCACCGTTTTGCTAAATGGAGCGCTGCTCCAAGATCGCCAGTAGCCCCCATTTGCTCTCACCTGCCACCCGTGCCTGGCAGGAGAATTCCACTCCAACTTGCTTGGACGACAGGATTATTCACACACATGGAGCTTCGCTGCACATAAATTGAGCAGCCCCTCTGCAGTATCGTGTAGAATCACGTAGAACCACAGAACGCAGGAGGGGAAGATTCTGATATGGAATGCGGGGAGTGTCTGTTGATGGTTGAGGGACGAGAAGGAGAAGGTAGCAGCATTCATATCCCCTAATATATGAGTCTGTTACTTAGTTTATACAATAAATACCTTTTACGTTTAATCCCCTCCATGTCCAAGTAGAATTCTTCAGGTGGCGACGAGGATTCCACAGTATTGCCGATCCAACTACACGAAAAAGGCAAAAGGAGTGGCAACAGTCTCTGGACCTCACAGGTGAGAGATTCCAAGCTGTGCAGCTCTTCCCCAGCCATATGTAACTTGGGGGCATTCCGCATGGCACATGGAGGAGCACGGTTTAAAAAAAAACAAAACATCTCATTGCTCATCGGATCCCTGTTCATTGGACCCTGTGTTAGAGGAAGGAACCTTACAACCTGATGTGTTGTCATGCAACGGGCAGCCATTTTGACTGGCCAGGCACAACAAGGACATTCTCAGAGGGACATCATGCTTTTCCTCGTATCAGTATAAAAAACATTTTTTTCTTTTCTCCTTCTTCAAATATTGCAGCGGATAAAACAGAAATTTACAGAATGAAATAAGGACACCAAGTAAAGTTGTTATTACGAGAAGACATGAAAATTTGAAGAAAAAAAAGGATTATACATACATTAAAAAAAAGAAAACAACAAGAGTTACCACTTGCAGTTATCACTCAGGCCGCAACAGCCAATCTTAGTGGGGCAGGAGACATGTCCATGCACAGGGTCCCACCACCTGCAATATTTTTACCTGAAATGGGTGAACCTACATTTCCATGGAAAAGATGACTAAAAACGTTTGAACATTATGCCAATATGGTTTGTGTCACAAATTACAGTGTTGAAAGAAAAAAATCCCTTTTCTTACATTGTTTAGGCCCAACTGGCCAGGAGAAATTTGAGGATCTGCCTGATCTGATGGGCGTTGAGTTGGGGATATGAATAAATACGAGAAATCGATAATAAAAGATGAATAAGCACTACGAGAAAAAAACAAAGTACCATCTTGGAATGTTACAGGTTTGCTAAAAAAATACAGAAGGAAGGTGAAAGTGTTGAACAATACATCATAGCCCTTAGAAAGCTGGCCAGGACATGTAAATTCAATCAACAATTTGAAGAGAGATTGAGAGACCAATTTATGTTGGAATGTAGTAGTAGCAAAGTACAAGAGCGGCTGTGGATTGAAGATGATCCACCGTTGGAGGCGGTTCTACGGATGGCCAAAGAGGTTGAACACACTAAGAAGTGTGTAAAAGTCTTAAAGAATAGAGTAAAAGAAGTCACAATCAAGAACAGTTAATCAATTAATACCCTACAAACAACAAATGGCGAGCGGGTGGCCAGTGTGAGTAACCCGAACATGAGGAGAAGTAGCAGTGATGTGAGAGAAACCAAGTTTACCAAATACAACTGGGAGAACAGAGATACCCGAGAAACAATGAGGGGTGGAGGCCATGGCACTGAGTTTCAACAAGCTCAAAGTAGCTGAAGAGGAAGAGGACGCGCCACTGTGATAACATGCTACAGATGTGAAAGTCCATCCCTTTGGGCCAACAGTCCAGAGTGCCCTGCTCTAAGGATAATATGCAGAAATTGCAATGGGAGAGGACACCTAGCTAGATGCTGCAGAAATAGAGGGACCAACACAAATTGGATTGGAAATGAAGATAGTGATGAAGGAGAAGAATGTGTCTCAGCAGTCGGTGGTGAAGATGAAGACTTTGACAGCCCCAAGACCACCATAAAAGTAAATGGGACCAGAGTACTTGCATGAAGTTGACATTAAGCCAAGGGCATATGGTGGCTCGGAAATTGGCATAATTGGATGGTTCAAGCCTACATTAGGATTTAAAGACAGACAGGGTGAAGGATCATCCGTTACTTAGTTGGACACACCAGAGATTATTCAAAGAACGCCTGAATCCGAATGCAGTGGAATCAGTCTTCTTGGTTGAGTCACCTAAAACTAACAAAGGAAAAGTGAGAACAGAAATATTCAGGGACGAGATTGGGTGTGTGAAAGGTTTCACACATCGCATTGTTCTGAAACAAGGGTGCAAACCAGTAACACAGAAATGACAAAGTGTACCGTTAGCCATGAGGGATGAGGTGAAGTCTGAACTAGGTAAACTGGAAGAACAAGGAATAATAGAATGAATTGATGCATCGGAATGGGTCTCCCCACTGGTAGTGGTGAGAAACAGCTCAGGAAAAGTAAGGGTGTGCATCGACTTAAGGGAGCTAAATAAATGTGTAATCCCTGAAAGACACCCCATACCCAATATACAGAAATTGATTTCAACAATAGGTTCTGCAAAAGTATTTTCAACACTTGGTCTTACTGCGGCATACCATCAAGTGAAACTGCACAAGGAGTCGAGGCATTTAACTGCTTTCATCACACCAGAAGGGCTGTTTCAATATCACATAATGCCGTTTGGTCTATTATCTGCAGCCTCAGTTTTTCAAAAAATAATGTACTGGATATTTGATGGTGAGGAAGGCGGCATTCTTTTACAAGATGACATCTTGATATATGCTGACAGAGAGGAAGAACATGACAGGAGATTGGAGAAGGTCTTTAAGAAATTGCATGATGTGGGTATGACGCCCAGCAGAGAGAAATCGAAGATTAATAGGAATGGAGATTGAGTATATGGGACATGTAATATCAAAGGATGGAATCATGCCTAAGAAGGATTTGGCAAACACTATAGAAAATATGGCCACTCCGACCTGCAAGGAACAGGTCAGGGCATTTTTAGGTATGACCGAATACTACTCTAAGTTTATACGAGAATTTGCAAACTACACAGTTGTTCTATGAAATATGATTAAAGTGAATAAAAGATTCATGTGGGGTGAAGAATGTGAAGATGAATTTCAATACATTAAGAGTGCTCTGAAGACAGCACCGGCATTGAGAAACTATGTGCAAGGAAGACGAACAATAATCACAACTGATGCAAGTAATGTAGGTTTAGGTGCTGTTTTGACGCAGACCCACAAAGGAAAAGAACATGTGATAGCATATGCATCTCGGTTACTAAAAGGAGCAGAAAAAGCCTATGCAACCATAGAAAAAGAGGATTTTGCAATTAAATGGGCTAAAGACTAATTTTGAAGCTTTGTGTGGGGAATCAAATTCGAGTTACACAGAGATTATAAACCGCTAGTTGAAGTGTTCTCAACCAAAGGCCTTGGCAAAGCATCAGACAGGATAAGAAGGTGGGTTTCCAGTTTACAGGAATTTGAATTTTCGATAATGTACATTCCAGGTGTGAGGAACTATGTGGGGGACTGCCTGTTTAGAATGACGAGTTATGGGGGGCGCTGTGACGCGGTGCGCAAGATGGCCGCAGTCGGAAAGCGCTCCGCTGGAGGCTTACAGATACGGACGAAATCCGTTCTGAAGAATGCACTAACCAGCGTGGATACTGTCTTTAGACTGCAGCAAGGAATGCCTGGCATCGCTGGATGTGGCGGCTGACTCGGAGGATTGTACTTGCAGGCATTTTCTGAAGCTATTGGCCCTGGGATCAGTGGCGGGCTGCCCCTCGCCCAACTCTAACGGCTGAGGCCCTCTGTTAAGTGACTTCAATTCAGCACTCCAACTAAGTCAATGCCTAGTCTGGGATGCCCAAGGGAAGCCCTTATTTATATATTTTTATGACAAGTTCATAGATCTGGATGATAAACCCTTGTATAACGCCCCTCTCTTTGAATCCCCCTGACCTCACTGAGCCAAGAAGTAGGTTTGTTTTGCAAATTAAAAGATTTATTTGAAAAATTAAACAATATATATAGATCACACTTTTATAAATAAATTAATATTTGATAGCACACTTATGAATATGACAGTGATCAACAATGGATAATATTACACTAGCACACTTTTTTTAATTATTTAGGAGTTGGTATAGAGAGGATAAGGTAGCTGAGAATACTCTTATGGTTTCAAGGAAAAGCAATGATGGAAAGAATGCAGCACAGAAATAAACTGATATGGTTTCAACAAGAGATAATATAATCACTTTTTCTTTTGACAATTCACTCCCCCCCTATGCAATATAAAAAGATGGAAAAGAGCACACAATTTTCAGGAATATAATCAAATGTAATACAAATTCTAGCTCCCCCCTAGCTAGCTTAGCACGTGTGGTTCCAAAGATACGGACGATTTAGTGGAGGTAGATTCTCAGAAATAAAGTAAAGCTCAGAATGACAAATGACACTTTCACAGGTTGGAAATGACAGAATGGACACACAATTTCTATGCAGTTCTAAATAGGTGGAAATGGTTTGAATTAGATTATTTTAAACTAAGAGATTGGTTTTGCACAGCTCTGGCTGGATACTGACTCCTAATTTTGGAAGGAATGGGCCTCATCACAGATCTGGTCAACAGGTTTAGCTGCGGTTCTCTCTGCTCTGCTGGTCTGGATCTCTGATTCTGGCAAAAGTTCTTGACACTGCACAGCGGTCTGGTCTGGGTCTGGTCTGCGGTTTGGATACAGCTCTGCTTTCTGGGTCTGGTACTGGCACCGCGGTCTGGTCTGGGTCTCTGGTTCCGGCAAAAGTTCTAGCCAGAAGCGAACAGCACAGCCCGGCTGTTGACTAGTTTGGTCAGGTGGCTGGATTCTGAGGCCTGCTGAGAAGGATTCAGCTTTTAGACTAGGCCTCTCTGCTGCAAGTTCTGAAGTCTGGATTCTAAGTTCTGGTTCTAGAGTCTTCTGGCAAAGCGCTTTGCAAGAAATCAGTTTGAAGTGGAAAGTGAATGTCCATCCTTGGGTCTCAGTGGCTCTTTTTATGTCTTTTGAAAATGGGTGTGTGCGTGGGCATAACTAAGCCTGCCCCTCGCAACTTATCATTGGCCAAGTTCTCCTCTCTCCCTTGATTGGGGAAGGAAATGGAGTGTCATCGTGATGAGATATGTTTATGGGTCAGAGAATCCTCCCCTTGTCGCTTTGCACACAAATCTATTTTTGATTCAAATGCATATTTATCTATGCACAATTTTTCTAATATTAAATGTCCAGTTAACATATTCTCTGTAGCAACAAACCATCCGATCCCTGACTTTGTAAGATGTCGTGTCCACTTCTGACAGAATTCTGCCCTTTTCATCCAGAACACAACCTCTAAACCTTTCCAGAATTTACACAAATATGCGCAAGGAATATGGGCATCAGATGATGAAGTGTCAGATTTTTAACATACATACATTTGGAGTAATACCCTATTTTTCGCTACTACTCCCCAGAACATACCACAGAGTCCTAACACCTCTTAAAATGTGCACAGAAAAATCACAGGAATCATGATATCATTGATATAATTTTGACAATTATGTACTATGAATTATCCATCTTTCTAAAATGATGCTCTGGCCCAGAGGGGTGTGGTTTGCCACAGCACATGGGGGAATTTCTGGTTTGTCCACTTCCTCCAAGCTGGCTCACAGAGGCAGTGCCCCTCCCATTTTCTTCCAAGAGGAAGCTATTTACAACCCCCTGATTTAACATCTGCCTGAGCCACGGAAAGTTCATTGTTCATTGTTCTGTTTCCTGCAGTCGCAGGTACTCCTCCCCTGATTCAATCAGAGGGATGTGATCTCCTTTTGGTGGGGTAGCAGAAGGGAGGCCAGGTCTGTGAATACAGTTGCTGGGCAAGTTTCAAATCCTGTCAGGGGTAGTTGCCGGGCAGAATTCAGTCCCTTTAAGCCAGGCTTCAGCCAAAGATCACTTTTGTTCCCATTTTTCTTCATTCAAATCAAACTTACAATTTTGACACATGCTGCTAGAACGCTGATTCTAAGTTCAAAACTATGACATTTAAACAGTTGCAACCTATGTGACACTCAAAAGTAGGTCACTCATTTATTTTAAACATTTCGATTTTAGTGGCTTTAAATCCCATTTCACTTAAGCTGCTGACATCCACAGCTCAGCCAGTTTTGTTATGAACATTATTTTAGGCTCTTCATCTTTCCAAATTTTGTATGCACACAAGACTTCATTCTGCCAGACGTCTGCTGGTGTTCAGTAAGATTTGTGAATATCTTGCAATGTTTGAAATAGGCATTTTGAGCTTGCATTCAGAGAAACAAAGGTGATTTCAAAGCGCTTTTTGAGCTAACAGGCACTTCTGTTTTTCCTTTGGCACCCCGTTTCACTCATGGCGCTTCTGGCCCATGACGCTCGCGCTGCTGGGTGGCGGGTCAGGCGACCATTTTGGTGTGCGCAAAAACTGCACGGTTTTCCTGGATTCTGGCGCAATTGTGGGCTTTTCGGCCATCTTGGATTTTTTAAGCCCACAGCACCAAATGGTGCAGCATAATAACTTGAACGTGGGTCGATACAACTGACAAGCCCCCCGCCAGACTGCACTTTGATTTCGAGTCGAGGGGAAGTCGGGTGCAAAGGATGTTTGATCCACGCGCTGGGATGTCCGCATCATCTTCTTCCGATTCCGCAGATTGCCCAGTTCAGCATCTTTTCCTCCATCAGGGTGGATCGGTCGGTTCCCCTCGCCGGTCCTTATGGGAGGTTTGGGCCCCTCGGATCTTGGCTCCCGGTCCCTGGGTCGTCCTTCTTGGGCAGACTCCATGGTTTATCTCTCTCTCTTCTCACCTAGGATGACAAAGCAAAGCGGCAGAAACATATTCGTAGACATTTCCCAACCACTATTAATGGTGGGGTGAACATATACATTTTATACATCAGGAGACATTTGCATTCAAGAATCATAGAATTTTATAGGCTACATGTGGAATATTTTCGGGTTGGAAATGTATTACTCTGGAGCGGCCCCCTCTTAGATTGCAGAGGACTCCTCCAGTTGCTGCAGTGTGTGCCTGGGATGGCAACACTTTAGCTGATTTATGTGGACCCACTTGTCTTCACCTTCCGCCAAACTGCCTTTGGGGATGCAGATCTTGTAGGCGACTGGGGAGATCTTGTCTACAATTTCAAAAGATCCCTTCCATGTAGGCAGAAATTTCCGCTGTTTGGCCTGGTTCCTTTGGAAATTTAGGGGACCGGGTATAGATAAACCTGGTCCCCTACATTGTATTCTTTCCTAGTAGTCTTCAAATCGTAGTGAGTCTTCATGCTATCGGCTGATCTTTCTAGGTTTCGCTGAGCATAGGAAAAAGCATGTTGGAGGAGTTTCCTTAAATTTTCAACATACTCATGCGTTGTGGAGGCATTGATCAACGTTTGCTCTTGGGTCTTGTAGAGCAAATGCTGGGGAAGCACCATCCTGCGTCCAGTCATCAGCTCAAACGGTGACATTTTAGTTGCAGATGAAGGGGTAGATCTGATGGCCATTAGGACCAGAGGTAATCGGATATCCCAACTTGGCCCAGGATCTGCCACAAACTTTTTTAAGATGCTCACAATGGTTCGCTTGTAACGTTCTACTGCACCAGAAGAGGCTGGCCGGTAAGCAATGTGTAGCTTCTTTTTAACCCCCAGTATCTCCCACATCTTTGTCATTACTTCGCTGGTGAAATGGCTACCTCTGTCTGACTCAATCCTTTGGGGTAGACCAAAACGGGAAAAGATGTGGTTGATCATCAGGGCAGCTGCTGTGTCTGCCTTTCAGTTTGGGGCCGGGAGACATTCCACCCATATAGTAAATAAGAATGTCACCGTCAACATGTACTTATTTCCCCTAGAGGAGCGAATCACGGGGCCTATGAAGTCGACTTGCAAATCTGACCATGGCAGTGTCATCCCACTCATTTGGAGAGGCGCACGGTGTGTGAGGGATGTTGGCTGAAATTGTGCACACACAAGACATCCCTTCAAGTATTGGTCGAGGTCCTGCCCCATGTGTGGCCAGTAAGCAACCTCTCTTAAGATCTCAAGTGTTGTATGAAACCCCCTATGACCTGCGGTGGCCGCATCATGGGCGTGACTTAACATCAGGCTTTGGAATGAGGTAGGGGCCACCCACTGATCATGGCCAGCTTGGGATTTCCTTACGTCTTGGATTCAGAACATTTTTAGACATTTCATCAACACTCTAAGGTCCTCTTTCCCAATGTAATCGGTATACGTCAGGGGAAAGTTCTCAGGGTCCTCAATGTGTTGGTAAAACTTACCAATTATTGGATCCCCCTTCTGAACTGTAATCAAATCAGCATCTGGGGTCTCCTTACTCCATTGTGCAGTTGAAAGATCCTTGTGAGCATTTGTCTGGGACCTAGTGATAGCAGTGACTTGGATTTCCCCCAACAGGGACTCAATCTCTATTAGATCCCCTTGGATGGCCCCGGTTTTGGCCAGCTGATCAGCTAAGTCATTTCCAGTTTTGTCTGGTCCCTCTACTTTGGAATGACCCTTGATCTTCTTCCAGTAGATGGTAATCCCATTCACGGTGACCAGATAATCAATGTTTTGGATTAACTTCCCATGTTTCAAGGGTTTGTTATAAGCATATAACATGCCTCTGGTTTTCCAATTAACCAGGTGCTCCACGAACCCCTTTCCGTACATAATCCGAATCTGTGATTATGACCAGTTTGTGGAGTTGATGTTGGACAGCAGTGAGAATGGCTTGATGCACAGCCATCAACTCTGCCACCTGACTACTTCGGGGACCAATCTTGTATCCAGCGGAGGGTTCTGGGGACTCATTCACCCATGCATTCCCTACGCCGACCACAAGTTCTCTTTCCCCGTTGTTGTCAACATGGCAAGAGCATCCATCCACATAGACAGTGGGCATTTCCTCACACTTGTCTTCTTCAAAGACTTTGTGTGGGGAATTAAGGTATGCCTCCATGTTGTCCTTGATTTTTAGACTTTCGTCCTCGAGACAGTTTTCTCTGGCACAATCATGCAAGTCAGCCAGACCTTGCGTGAGGGGACTCTTCTTGTTTTGGCCATATCTGACCTCCACCTGAAAACCTTGCATTGACAGAGTCCAGGAAGTAATTCGGGAATTACTCACATTTCCGGCCCGGATTCTGTCACTTTGGAGATATTGCAGAGGCTGGTGTGGAGTCTCTACTATGATGTGTTCCCCCTGGATAAACGGGCGGTAATTCTTCAATGCCCACACTGTTGCCAGGAGTGCCTTCTCACAATCGATTAATTTTTCCTCCACAGAGGATAAAGTTTTGCTCACATAGGAGATTACTTTATTGACCTTGTCATGCTTTTGATATAATACTGCAGTCAAGCATGTATTAGAGAACCCTGTCTCCAAGAAAAACTTCTTGTTTCTGACAGTGTAAGCTAGGCAACGCGCTTGTGAGAGGCTTCTTTTGAGCTGTCTTACTGCCTCGGATTGTTCTGGACCCCATTCCCACTTCACCCCCCCTTCAAGAGATGAATCAGGGGTCTGGTGATCTCTGCGTAGCCCTCAGTGAACTTTCTGCTATAATTAGTCAGTCCAAGAGTTGTGGGGTCTTTCAGTTTCTGAAGCGCTTCCACTTTCTTTTCCTGGGGACAGAGACCCTGAGGAGTAATTTCATGCCCCAAGAAATCAACACGGGTTCTACACCACTATGCTTTCTGAAAGGAAAGTTTTGCTCCGGCAGCCCTCAACTGGGTCAGAACATAACGGATCTCTGCTATGTGTTCCTCCACAGATGAACTTTTGATGAGGACATCATCTACGTAAGCCAGGTTACCCCTTGCACCCAAGTCGGGCATGGCCTTGTGTATGAAAATGTTGAATTCATTGCCGGAGTTGAGGTATCCGAAGGGAGTCCGGGTCCATGTGTGCTGCTGGCCCTCAAAGGTAAAAGCCAGCTTGTATTGGTCCTCCCTACTGACAGGCACAGTCCAGTATCCATTGGTCAGGTCTATTGCAGTGAATACATGTGACCCCTGGATCTGGGCCAGCCCATGGTCAATGTAGGGAAGAGGCTATCGGGAAGTATGGACCCGTTTGTTGAGCTCCCTAAGGTCGGCGCAGAGTCTCCACTGGCCGATTGGCTTCAATATTCCCAGCACCGGATTATTGAAGGTGCTGTGGACTGGACGGATTATTCCCCGGGACTCAAGGTTCTTAATTATTTTAGTAAGGGACTCCATTGATGTGGGAGGCAAGCAATATTGCTTCACAAACACTGGAGTCATGCCAGGGTCCGTGGGAATTGTTGTTGTGTGGATGTCAGTGCGACCACAGTCATATGAGTCTACCGCAAAGAGATCTTGAAAATCCAAGAAAACGTGTTTCAACTTTTGCTTCTGTTCCAGAGTCACACAGGCATCAGCTAGGTTGACTCTCTCTTCCACCATCTGCCTGAAGCCTGGAAAGACTTCTGGTTTTGCTATCTCAGCGGCCTCCTCCAGCTGGGTGGAGAGGTCCCTGGTCAGGGTGCTGATTTGGACTGGAGGCTTCAGGTGGGAAAGGCAGCCCTCATGGACCTGGAAAATCACCTCATCCCTTCTGAAGTCACAAGTCACATCTTCCTTACCATAAGGGCAGGAAGTGAACACCAGGAAGTCCCCCCATGCCGGGTAAAGATCCTGTCTGGTGTTGTATTGTCATCACTGTCACTGTAAAAACAGTCCTTGGGGATTGGTCCTAACAGTTCATTTCCTAAATCAATGGAAAAATGTCAGTCATCAACCGCCATTCCAATAATTGTGCCTGCGGCTAGAGTAATACTCTTTAAGTCGCTGTTATCCTCTATTGGAATGGTGTCATGTTCTAAGTTGACTAATGGTGTTGGGTTTACCCCAACCCTTGCTGTTGGAGAGAAGCATTTAGATGAATATAAGCATCATTTTTCAATGTTTGTCCTCTTTTAACTTTCACTTCCAGGGAGAATTGTTGGGTTCTTTCTGGGATGTTGACTTCCTCTTTAATCTGAATTTCAACTGCATACGGTAGCAATTGGGCTGACCTCAATGCTTTTTCTGGATCATCAAAGCCCATGGGATTATCCGCTAATCGGGACCAAGCTTTGAAGTTTATTAGGTCCAAACTAATGGCAAAGCGATTGAGAATATCACTGCCAAAGTAAAAGGCGGCAGTGACGTCTTGCACGACCCAACAATTATGGACTATGCTCTTGTTGCCAATGGAGATTTTGAGCATACACCTGCTTGGCAGGAGATGTTTGGGATTGGGTGTTTCCAGATTCATTTCCCATTTGTCTATCAGTTTGAATATGGGAATGGCTGGATCTTTTGGGAGTTGGCGGAACATGGCTTCGCTGATGAAGCTCTTACCGTTGTTCACACACACTCGGGCGAGAACAGAGTCCTTCCCGTCATTTAACTGAACAGGGATGAACAACTGCTCTCCAATTTGCAGAATATCAGCCAGTCTCTGAGCTGATTTCACATCTTTCTGGACTATTGGAGTGGGAATGTCTGATTGTGGATTAGTAAAGAATTTCAGAGTGTTTCCTTCCAGTGTGGAATACCACCTTAAACTGGAAGGAAGGTTGATTTTCAGAAATAGAGAGGACCCCCCATTACCAGTCTGTTGTCCTACTGCTATTACTGTCACGTCTGGAATTTGGTTGTTCTGGAAGTGAAATTCTACTTGGTCAGATTTTTTTTCAACCATGTGGCAGGTGCCGTTTAAACTAACATGGTTGACGCTCTGGTTTAATTTTGGTCGGCTAGTCTGGGTCCAGAGGACCTTGTTTACGCAATCTATTAGGGGGTATCAGGTAATATTATCCCCATATATATGGTCACCGTAAATAATATCACCGGGAAAAGGTTGTGGCGATATATATATGGGTGACCATATATATGGGGGCAGGGGCAAACATTTTTTTAAAAAAAAAGAAAATACAAATTAAAAATTGGGGGTTGCGGGGGTGTCCCCCGCATGTTTCATGCAATAATGTCGCCACAAAAACGGCCATTTTCCGGCGATATTTTTGCATTGCGAGATTTTTGTGGCAACATTATTACATGGAACCTATTAGGGGTGACAACCTTCTCAGGAGGTCATTCCCTAATAAACAAGGGGTGCCCTCTGGAGTCACTATTATGACCGGGTGTTTCACCTTGTGTCGCCCAATTTTAATGTCCAAATCTGCAGTCCCCTCGATGGGAATTTCCTTCCCGTCAAAGTTCTGAAGTTGTCCAGGAAGAGAGGTGAGAGGAATACGGTAATTCTCCCCCCTTCCTGCATTTAGTTCATCAAAGGCCCTTCTGGACAGAAGAATAGCTTGGGATCCAGTGTCCAACACTGCCAAAATTGTACCCTCCCCCTGCACTTTGACCGGGGCATAGTATCTTCCCTCCTTCTCCCCAAGGGGGCACAGATAATGCAAATTTTTTGACAACTGGTGGGCAAATTTTCTGGTTTTGGACATGCAAAGAGAAGAGATTTGGGCAGAATTCTGTGGCGAGTCATGGGAATCTGCAAGAAAAAGTTGGCAACTGGAAATCAGAGCCGTTGTGGGTTCCCCTGGTTCCGGTTCTGGGCCGCCCCCCCCTTTTTGGAGGCAGTAACCAGAATGGGTTTGAACCAGGGGATTTTGATGCTGTTGGTTCTGGGATGAGACGATGGGCGGCGCTAGCTCAGTCCCCACATCTACCCAGTCTGGATTTGGATCTCTTGCGACCCATTTTTCTTTGGGAGGAGTTCCCCATCTCTGAAGGAGAAGATCCTTTTCTCAGGATCCTCTGAGGATCCCTCTCCCTCCAATTGGAAGATCTGTACCTCCTCCACAAAATGGGTCTGTTTGGGTCCTTTGTTTCTCCTACCTCCTCTCTGCTCCTTGGGTGGCAGACTTTCAGGGGTAGGAGATTTTGTTTCTGGTTCCTGGGTTTCCAGGGGCTGTTTACAAGTGGGGAAGGAAGCTTCCTCCAAGGTTTTACACCCCCCTTCCCCTTTTACCTCCTCCCTGGGAACCGGTGGGTTATCGGGGTGCTGCCCCCATCATTGTTCTGGAGCACCAGGCCCAGAGTTTGGGACATTCTGCGCCGGCATGCTCATCCGAGGGTTCTGTTGGGCCCTCAGCATGTGACCCAGATCCCGTGCCATATTTTGGACCTGGCGTTCTAACTGTGAAACCCGCTCAGGCTGATACAGGGTTCTATTTTCTCCCCTGGGCTGATCCCGGGAGGGGTAGCTATCCCTTCTCTGGTAGTACCCCGGGTTGGGAAGATTTGGGTACCCCTCCACCCTTGGCCTCCCCTCTCCCGGATTAAGTGGTCTGGGCTCAGGGAATTGGGGAAAGAAGGATGGATGATTTTGGGGTTGGAAATTGGGTGGATACCTGGGAAAAAACTTCTGCCCAGTATTTGGGGAATTTCTGCCCTCCTATGGGAAGTTAGGAGGGGAGTTCCCTGGGTTAGGTGCTTGGCTGGATCCCCACCTTGGGCCAGAGGAGTCCACACATAACCCAGTATGGGTCGGTTTCCCTTGTAGCGGGGACTTACATAGTCAGGAGAGCGAGGGACCCCATTTGTGGGACTACCTCCTTGACTCCCTGTTTGTGACTGGCCCGAGGGCCTTCTGGGCTTAGAATTATTCTGCACAGGCAAGTTTTTAGGCCCCCCCATCTCCAAATCTAAAATGAAATGGGGGCAACCTTTACCTCTGCCACCTTAGCAGCAGCAGGGGTGCTGGTTGATTTAGGGCTTTTCTGCGCATTACTTTTATTCTCTATGGGCTTCTGCACCTCATAGATCCGGGTAGCCTGTTCAATGACCCAGTCTAGTGACCTTTTCTCGTGAAAATCTCTCAGTGAATGAGAGATGGGTCATGAGGTATTTGGGCAAAGCCTGGAAAAACGTATTTACAAACTCTTTACTGTCCGTGCGCACCCTTTTGGTAGTCTGCGCAAAGGCACGCTTCAATTCCTGCACAAATTCTTGTGGGGCCTGATCCTCCCCACATTGCAAATTGTAGGCTGCCTTGCGAGCCCCTTGGGGATTCCGGTGAACAGAATAATGTTTCAAGATGGCCACCCTATATGTGGACCATCTTGAATGGTTTTGGTCCTCCAGCCCCGCAAAGAAACTGGAGTATTCTGGGGAGAATGTCCATTTCACATACTGAATGCAGCTACTGCTGTCCTTCAAATGGAAAGTCTCCATCATTTGCTCGTAAAGCTCCAAGTGTTCCCAAACAGAATACTTGGCGTTTTTGTGATAAGGGGTGATGACACTCCTTATTGCCTTAATCTGTTTTAAGGGGTCCTTAAGCAAGGCCCTTTTTGCCTTATTGGCCTTCTTGGTTCGGGTAACCCTGGTCCATTCATCCTCTGACTCAGAAGCACTGCTCCTAGAGGTGCCCGTCTGCTCCTCCAGGTTTTCCCGGATTCTGCGAGCCTGGGAATGGCTGGCAGAATGTGGGGCCCTTGTCTCCTGTGTCCTGTGACGCTCAGAGGAGTCTTAAGATCCCTCCTTGCTGCCAGGATTTGATGGGTACCCCCCCCCACTGACCTAACTGGGCAGAGGTTTTCAGGATGCCCTTAGTGGGCCTACTCTCCTGGGGTTCCCCACTAAATTGCACTGTACTTAGGTGCCCATACCCGGATGCCCGCCCATCCATCCCTGGGTGGTACTGGTCTATGAGCCCCATACTTTTGGCTGGATAGTAATCTGCCACCCCTGTGGCCCTGTGCTCATGTGCGCCAGGGGACATGGGGGTGGCAGAGTCCAGGGACTGGGAGAGGTGAAGGCCTCTGGTACTAGGGCTCCTGAGGTTATGCTCAGGTGTTTCCCTTTCCCAGCGAACCTCATCTCTATCAGCCCCTGCTCCCTGTTGCAATGCAAGAGCATGTGCTTTCAGTTCCTCAACCAAGGCCTTACTGGACTCTATCAGTCTCTCCTGCATGGCTACCTGTTGCTGAAGCCTATCATTGTCCTGGCAGAGAGCCTCATTCTCTCTCTGTGCTTCCTGGTTTGTCCTGGAATACTGGGCCAGTCTTTGCTGCAGGAGGGTTACCTCCTGAGTCCCATCCCTACTGGCCTGCGCCTTTCTTGCCAGAGCATCTTCCACCCTCCTGGTGTGCTCTAACAAGTTCTGATGCTCTTTTTGGAGGTCACCCAGTCCCTGGAGGGCCAAGTGATTTTCTTCAATTTCTCCTTTTAATTGGCAGACTTCCTGGCCTAAGATGTCCCTTTCCTGACTAAGAGCCTGCATCTGTGCCGCCAGATCGTCTCTCTGCCTTTTAAGGGCACCAGCTTTCTGGCGCTCTTCCTCAAATTCTGTCTGGGTATCCAGGTCTTTCAGAATCAGTTTGTTGCTCTCTGCCTTCTCCCTATCTAGGTGGCTTTGCAGGGTGACTATCTGCTCTGCACATGCCCTATTGAAGTCCAGTTGTTGCTCCAGCTTTTTCTGGCTCTGCAGTAGGGCGTCCAAACCTTCTTGGTACTCCTTCTGCAAGGCCAGAAATCTGGTATCCTGGTCAGACTTTTCCTGTTGCAGGATACCCATAGCCTCTTTGATTTTAATGAGATACTGTCTACTCTCATTTTCTGACTCCTGGCTCCTGTGCAGCCTCTGCTCAGAAGAAACCAGGTCAGATAGGGCCTTCTCTAATGCCATATGTTGCCTATTTGCCAGATGTTGGCCTTCAGCACATTTGTCCTGTATGGCTCCCACATATAAATATAAATAGGCCGCTATCCTGATAATCTTCTCGTGCTCATCTTTGGCTTTAGGGGCCATATATAGTTCACTCAGGGCCACATGTAATGGACCCTGATCTCTCCATATGTCTGACCCTGTTGCAGTGATCTGGGGTGCAAATGCCTGCAACCACACTGTCTGGTCCTGTTCCGTCCATTCGCCTCTCACAAATAGCTTATGTAAGAGGTGCTCTCTGGCTATTTTGATATCTACCAAGGTCGTCATTCTGGAAATTGATTTCCTTCCTGACTTACAGAAGTTAGTATTTTATTTTGCAAAACAGACCGTCTCCTTAGAGCGTCCTTCTTTTGAGGGGTGTTTTTACAGTGTAACACAGCGTGGTGGTCCAACAGGATTTATGTATCCTGTCAGTTAGCACACTGTATTAAGCTGCACAAGTGGTAGATCTAATCCAGACGTCCCCGCTTGAGCCCCCACACTGTTAAGTGACTTCAATTCAGCACTCCAACTAAGTCAATGCCTAGTCTGGGATGCCCATGGGAAGCCCTTATTTATATATTTTTATGACAAGTTCATAGATCTGGATGATAAACCATTGTATAACGCCCCTCTCTTTGAATCCCCCTGACCTCACTGAGCCAAGAAGTAGGTTTTTTTTGCAAATTAAAAGATTTATTTGAAAAATTAAACAATATATCTATATCACACTTTTATAAATAAATTAATATTTGATAGCACACTTATGAATATGACAGTGATCAACAATGGGTAAAATTACACTAGCACACTTTTTTTTATTACTTAGGAGTTGGTATAGAGAGGATAATGTAGCTGAGAATACTCTTATGGTTTCAAGGAAAAGCAATTATGGAAAGAGTGCAGCACAGAAATAAACTGATATGGTTTCAACAAGAGATAATATAATCACTTTTTCTTTTGACAATTCACTCATCCCTATGCAATATAAAGAGATGGAAAAGAGCACACAATTTTCAGGAATATAATCAAATGCAATACAAATTCTAGTTCCCCCCTAGCAAGCTTAGATCAACCTGTATGCTTTTAAACAGTCAAAAATACTTTTAAATGTGGTTTGCAATGAAGTGAAAATATGCTGAAAATGATTTTAATTCCCTATAGGAGATTCAGGGTGGGTAACAGCTACTTTGAATTAGTTCAGGTCAACACTAGCAATGATTCATGAGGGATTATCAGGTTGAAAACGAATTTCAGCAATGGAAGCAAAACACAGCTATGTTTGACAGGTGAAGAAGTTTGAGTCAAATTGCAATTCGCTGCACTTTTTTTGAGTGCTTCGAGCGCGATTACGGAAAGACTATAACAAGTAGAAAGTCGCTGGGCTTGTTGGAAAGCTTAGATTCCTAGCTTTAAGATGACAGTTAAATCTCGTCCCTAGCACGTGCGGTTCCAAAGATACGGACGATTTAGTGGAGGTAGATCCTCAGAAATAAAGTAAAGCTCCGAATGACAAATGACACTTTCACAGGTTTGAAATCACAGAATGGACACACGATTTCTATGCAGTTCTAAATAGGTGGAAATGGTTTGAATTAGATTATTTTAAACTAAGAGATTGGTTCTGCACAGCTCTGGCTGGATACTTACACCTAATTTTGGAAGGAATGGGCCTCGTCACAGATCTGGTCAACAGATTTAGCTGAGGTTCTCTCTGCTCTGCTGGTCTGGATCTCTGGTTCTGGCAAAAGTTCTTGGCACTTCACAGCGGTCTGGTCTGGGTCTGGTCTGCGGTTTGGATACAGCTCTGCTTTCTGGGTCTGGTACTAGCACCGCGGTCTGGTCTGGGTCTCTGGTTCCGGCAAATGTTCTAGCCAGAAGCGAACAGCACAGCCCGGCTGTTGACTAGTTTGATTAGGTGGCTGGATTCTGAGGCCTGCTGAGAAGGATTCAGCTTTTGGACTAGGCTCTCTGCTGCAAGTTCTGAAGTCTAGATTCTGAGTTCTTGTTCTGGAGTCTTCTGGCAAAGCGCTTCGCAAGAAATCAGTTTGAAGTGGAAAGGGAATGTCCCTCCTTGGGTCTCAGTGGCTCTTTTTATGTCTTTTGAAAATGGTCGTGTGCGTGGGCATAACTAAGCCTGCCCCTCGCAACTTATCATTGGCCAAGTTCTCCTCTTTCCCTTGATTGGGGAAGGAAATGGAGTGTCATCGTGATGAGGTATGTTTATGGGTCAGAGAATCCTACCCTTGTCGCTTTGCACACAAATCTATTTTGATCCAAATGCATATTTATCTATGTACAATATTTCTAATATTAAATGTCCAGTTAACATATTTTCAGTAGCACCAAACCATCCGATCCCTGTCTTTGTAAGATGTTGTGTCCACTTCTGACAGAATTCTGCCCTTTTCATCCAGAACACAACCTCCAAACTTTTCCAGAATTTACACAAATGTGCGCAAGGAATATGGGCATCAGATGATGAAGTGTCAGATTTTTAACATACATACATTTGGAGTAGTACCCTATTTTCCGCT
The DNA here is from genome assembly GCF_040938575.1 of Ambystoma mexicanum. NCBI lineage: Eukaryota > Metazoa > Chordata > Amphibia > Caudata > Ambystomatidae > Ambystoma > Ambystoma mexicanum. The sequence goes on along the minus strand of NC_090928.1, from coordinate 1,117,760,729 downwards.
ACTACCCCCAGAACATACCACAGAGTCCTAACACCTCTTAAAATGTGCACAGAAAAATCACAGGAATCAATATATTATTGATATAATTTTGACAATTATGCACTATGAATTATCCATCTTTCTAAAATTATGCTCTGGCCCAGAGGGGTGTGGTTTCCCACAGCACATGGGGGAATTTCTGGTTTGTCCACTTCCTCCAAGCTCAGCTGGCTCACAGAGACAGTGCCCCTCCCATTTCCTTCCAAGAGGAAGCCATTTACGACCTCCTGATCTAACATTTGCCTGAACCAAGGAAAGTTCATTGTTCTGTTTCCTGCAGTCCCAGGTACTCCTCCCCTGATTCAATCAGAGAGATGTGATCTCCTTTTGGTGGGGCAGCAGAAGGAAGGCCAGGCCTGTGAATACAGTTGCTGGGCTAGTTTCAACTCCTGTCGGGGGTAGTTGCCGGGCAGAATTCAGTCCCTTTAAGCCAGGGTTCAGCCAAAGATCACTTTTGTTCCCATTTTTCTTCATTGAAATCAAACTTACAATTTTGACACATGCTGCTAGAACGTTGATTCTAAGTTCAAAACTATGACATTTAAACAGTTGCAACCTATGTGACACTCAAAAGTAGGTCACTCATTTATTTTAAACATTTCGATTTTAGTGGCTTTAAATCCCATTTCACTTAAGCTGCTGACATCCACAGCTCAGCCAGTTTTGTTATGACCATTATTTTAGGCTCTTCATCTTTCCAAATTTTGTATGCACACAAGACTTCATTCTACCAGACGTCTGCTGGTGTTCAGTAAGATTTTTGAATATCTTGCAATGTTTGAAATAGGCATTTTGAGCTTGCATTCAGAGAAACAAAGGTGATTTCAAAGCGCTTTTTGAGCTAACGGGCACTGCTGTTTTTCCTTTGGCACCATGTTTCACTCATGGCGCTTCTGGCCCTTCATGGTCGCGCTGGTGGGTGGCGGGTCAGGCGACCATTTTGGTGTGCGCAAAAACTGCGCGGTTTTCCTGGATTCTAGCGCAATTATGGGCTTTTCGGCCATCTTGGATTTTCTAAGCCCACAGCACCAAATGTTGCAGCATAATAACTTGAACGTGGGTCGATACACCTGACACTGCGCCGCTGCGGGGGAGCTGGCGGGCTGCCTGGCCGTCCCTGTGTGAGCCGTGTCGGCTGATGTGCGGCGGCGCCCAGCCCGTGGTCGTGCCTAATGTAAGAGGTTCTCCGCTGCCTGACTTTGGGATCCCGAGTTTGTGCTGGTGCGCAGTGGACACGGAGGGGAGGCAGTGTCTTTCGGAGGCACGCTGCGCCGGCGGCTAGCGGGTGAGCCTTGGTCCTCGGGCGGTTTACGGGGAGGGAGTTATGTGGTGCTAAGAAGTCGCTCCCCCCACGCCGGGTGTTGCCGAGGTCTTGCCTGCGGCTGCAGCGGCTTTAGCTGGATCCCTGCGAGGTCTTGCCTGCGGCGTGGCAGCTTTAGCTGGATCCATGCACCGAGGTCTTGCCTGCGGCCGTGGCAGCTTTTACTGGATCCCTGCAACGGACACTTGTGACTGTTGGGTGCGTCGTCCTGTGGTTCCCACCCCCTGGGGGTCGCCTAAGGTTGTGGCTTGTTTTTTTTTTTTTTTCTTCCTCTGATGGGGCAGTGGAAGAGGCGCAGCAGTCGGTTCTGCGCTGGAGCCCCTGGTCCCAGGGGGGGGGCTGCCCTCCACACCTGCATCATCGGTACCTGCCCCAGGGCTTTAATTTTGTGGAAGACGTGCCCCCCATATACATAATGTTTGTTATGCCTGAAAAATCAGCCTGTCACCTGGTGTGTGCTCGCAGTCAGAGCTGGAAGGGGGCTGTCATTTGACAGTGGATAGACCCGAACTTGGTCTCCTCATCTATTTGCAGCACTTGGCAAAGGTCATCCTCATTTTCTCACCTCTGTACCCCTCTCAGGTGATATCTGTGAGGGGTCACACTTGAAGTATACGTGAACTTTCTTTACCTGATGGAGTACCCGGGATAGTGTCACTGGACTGAGTGCTGGGTGTCCGGGGTGATCTGCCTTTGCCCCCTGACAGCACTACGAGCTGCCCGTTGGTTTATTAACTGTGTGGAGTTGCGGAGGGCCTTAAGGGCTTGCACGGACGGAGTGTGACCCAGAAAGATATATGTAGTCTACTCTGAAATCTCTGTCCATTATAGAGATAGCTCTACAGTTCTTGCGGGAGCGTCTACTATGGGTAACGAAAAGAAACAGTCCAGAATGGAGCAATTTGCTAGTCAGGATCGTGATCCGTCACGACAAGCTGCGTGTTCTAGCCCCTCGCAGATCGACATTGGGGTCCTTAATCAAACCTTGCTGGCACTGAAGGGAAGAACAGATAGTCTTAGTGTGAAAATTGACACTTTATCGTGCAAGGTTGACTTATCCGCGGTCCAGATTGATAAGTTGTGTGGAAGGATGGCCGAGGCTGAACATAGAATTGGGGATAGTGAGGATAAAATAGCACCTCTCCAGTGGGAGGTTGCTTCTCTTCAGCAAACGATACGGAAGGTGGAGGCTAAGAACGAGGACCTTGAGGGGAGATCTAGGCGGAACAATATAAGGATCACAGGGGTGGCCGAATCAACACAGATCGATAATATGGAACTGTTTGTTGAGAAGCTTTTGTTGGAAGTCCTTGATAATTCTCCCATCACTAACCACTTCATGGTGGAGCGAGCACACCGCTCGTTGGCCAACCGTCCTCCCCCTGGGGCCCCGGGGGGGGGGCAATCATTGCCCGCATTTTCAATTATAGAGACCGTGATCTGCTTGATGAGGGCAGCTAGAGAGAAGAAGACTTTAAGATGGGGCTCTGCGACCATACGGTTGTTCCCGGATTTTAGCAAGTACAGGACCAGAGGAAGCCGTTTCATAGGGCCAAGAACATCCTGAAACAAAATGCTGTCCGCTATGCTATGTTGTACCCTGCGAAGCTGAGAGAGTGCATGAAGGCAAGACTATGTTCTTCACCTCATCGGACGCTGGAGAGAAATTTGCAACTGAACGTCCGGAGCCGGAGGAGTCGCCGAGGGGCTCCCCTTGACCTGACTGCTGGTTGTAACATGCTATGGATTAATGTTATCTGATCTTCGTGGCCCTCTCAGGGGCGTTCACATGTTTGATTCAAGTTGATCAATGTTACTGAAGTGGTAATAAGGTTGTGGTTTATACTTCTAGAGCTGTGACATAGCCTCTGGACAGAAGGAGCTGCGGCGGCCGCCAGCACCCCCAATGCCCAGTGGCACTGGTTCTTTTGGTCTGTGTGTTTAGTGAGGGTTCCATGGGTGGGGGGAGGGATGTGTTAGCTGGTAGATTGGGGTTTCTGGCATGGGTGGAGGGTGGGGGGGTTCAGTTTGGTGGGCATTGTTAGTTGTACAAGGGATTGAGGGGATTGTGTTTGGGGGGGGTGGTGGTTTCTCTCTTCCAGGTCTTGGATATTACTGGCACCTTGGGTTTTTGCCCTTTATTCCTTATGTTTCGCATATGTTTTTTACACGCTATTGGAAGCTTATAACCACTGCCTTTAATCTCTCCTGACGTAACCCAGCCTTGTGAGGCTGAGACGCTTTTGAAAACAACGCTAACTGTGGTCACATGGAATATTAGGGGGTTCACTAATGGGGAAAAAGGGCTGTCTCATTGCAAACTTTGCGAGGAGGCATCATGCCAATGTATTATATGTCCAGGAAACACCCCTGGGGCCGGGGCAGAAGCTGCCAGTGTTGGCTGGCTGGGGTGTACATAGATATGCTTCATTCTACTCAACCCATGCCAGGGGTGTAGCTATTTACATTAATCGGTTACTAAACTTCAAACTGCATAAAACACTTGTTGATACAGAGGGCCGGTGGGTTTTGGTTGCAGGGGAGATTGAGGGCTGGTTCATCCTATTTGTAAGCATATATGGTCCCAACTGTGATTGCCCTGATTTCTTTCAGAATTGCGCTATGCACTTACGTACATTTTGCGGGTACGAGGTGGTCTGGGCAGGGGATTTTAATGTGGCGTTATCCTTAACCCTAGATAGGTCATCCTCGATGCAGACATCTCTCGCTCGGGCTGTGTAACGCTCACCTGGTATCCACGGGGACGTCACTCAGCCTGTTCTGACCTCTTACGACCTCGAACCCTTCCCTGGAGGCTATTCGACTGGAGACTGGGCCTGAAACACAGGTAGAGTTTAACTCCCTATTGTCTCTGTGTGCTTGAACCCCTTCTTCCCCGGGGTCCAACCCTTCCCTTTGATCCACAGCTCACCTTGTTTTCTTGGATAGTGTGCTCTCCGTCCTGCTTTCAGGGCAGGGGCGCGTTGATTGATGCGGGCTCGTTGCTTCCTAGTTACTTCACTGCCAAGAGTCCGACAGGTAAGTGTAATGAGTCTTTTGAACAGTTCTCTAACTTCGTTCCTTTCCTTCCTTAGATGATGGCCGGCATCCGGGGATGGCGGCGTGCTGCTGAGATGAGTAGCGCTGAAGGTGAGTGAGAGCGCGATGCACGCTGCAACCCTTTCGTATTTGCATTGAACTGAGTTCTTTTTCTGTGTCTTTTAGGTGCCTCAACGTTTTCAGCGTGGATGCCGGTTATGAAGAACAAATGCGGTGGGTAAGTGCGGTATGCAGCGCCTCTAGATGTTTCCACGCTAACCTGGAGTGTCTTTTCCCTCTTGCAGATGGATGAGAAGTTCCGGAGACAGAGTTCCACCAGAGCGGCTGGGATTCAGGTAAGCGTTTGAAGTTTGTACAGTATTTAAAAATAAGCGAAGATTTGCAGAATGCTTACTAATGCCTTTTTTCTGTTCTTTTCCCTTTTCCTTAGAAAGTGGTGTGCCGGGATGGGATTGACACCGCCGAAGATGCCCGCAGAACAGAAGGAGCGATGAATGATGGGCAGAAGCGCCGCAAGGTAAGGCTGTTCCTAACGGTGTTCTTGTTCTTGCAGGAGCTGAGCACAGAAGAAAGATGCAAGCCTACTGGAGACCGATCCGAACACGGTGAGTGTCACGCTGCAGGTGCAGAAAACGCAAAGCATGTTTCTCAGCCTGGGTGTGGCTTAAAAAGTCTCTGGGTATCCCAGGTGTCTCTGGGCTGAACCACACCCAAAAGACTAAACCGCACATGCAGTTCTGGGAACCGAAATATGTGGGGGCATCCATCTTGTCCCCATCTATGCACTTCAAGTCCAATCCCCAATGTTATCCTATGGGAGTGAGTGAGTCTGGTGCCACAAGCGCCAAGTCTGACTTCAAGTGGGTCTTTGGAGGGATGGAGAGGCCCTTGAGGGCCATGTAGGTGATCGTTGCCTGGCTCCAACCTGACATCTTGGAGGGCTGGGGACATGAGGGGCAAGAATCGTCACAGGCAGCTATCAAGTGGTCCTCCATTGCTTCGGACTACGCCTTGGTAGACACTTGGCGACATCATAATCCGAACTCCCGGGAATTTACCTTCTATTTGAGCGTGCATGGGAGCTTGTCTAGAATAGATTACAACTTCTCGTCCCCTGAACTGTTCCGTGGTTCTGCTAAAGCTGTGATACTATCCCGCATCTTGTCTGACCACTCCCCCGTCTTGGCCCAATTGTTGTCCCCTCTTCTATCTCTAGACAACGTAGATGGAGATTCAGAGCTCGTGCCTTGGAGGATTTATCATTCCGGGAGGATACCCGCCGGGCTATTTCTGAATTTTTTCTAATAAATGTGGACTCTGTCTCAGACCCAAGGGTGGTTTGGGAAGTGTTTAAGGTGTTCATCAGAGGGTGGTGTATGTGGGGGGGGGTTCTGTGGTCTATTCGTGGTGCCATAGTGTCGAAGGAAAAGGAATTGAAGGAGTTGGAGCAGAGACTGGGGGAGGCTAGTTCCCCCGCCCTTCAGGATAGCATTGATGTTAAGAAAAGGGAAATACATCTATTATTGGCGGATGAGGACAGATTTTTGGGGGACCTGATAACTTCCTCCAGGTACGTTGAGGGGGACGGTCCTAGTAGAACCTTGGCGTGGGCCGTCTGACAGGAACGTCACTTACAACCCATTGTGGAGATTGTTACTGCCGAGGGTGAGTCCATTAGGGATAGCGGCAGGATTAATGAAGTGTTCTGGGGGTTCTACGACTCATTGTATACCTCTAAGTCAAAGGCATCTCATGACGTCATTCTGCGATATTTGGATAGGGTGGCAGTGGGGTGGTTAGAACCGGCAGTGGGTGCGCAGTTAAATGTTATTCCCATTGACAAAGAGTTTCTTAAAGTTATTCAATCCCTTCCTAATGGGAAAGCTCCAGGTATTGATGGCATTACTTCTGAATTATATAAAGCGTTCCCATCGTTAATAATCCCTCATCTGCGTAACATGTTCGAAGCGTCAGCTTCACTTGGGGTTCTCCCTAAAACTACGAGATCCGCGCTGGTGACTGTTCTGCAGAAGCCAGATAAGGACGCCAGACGATGTGCATCCTATAGGCCTTTGTCCTTGGTAAATACGGACAATAAAATTATAGCTAAGCTATTAGCGGATAGACTCTTGCCTCTTATGCCAGCCCTGGTCCTTCCGGAGCAGGCTGGTTTCATACCTGGTAGGTCTACACAGAACAACCTGCGCAGGTTGTTCACTCTGATGCACAATGTTAATCCCGAGGTCCCTATAGCAGTGGCAGCGCTCGATGCAGAGAAGACATTCGACTTGGTTGAGTGGCCTTTTCTCTTAGAGGTCCTCAGGTGGGCAGGGATGGGCACCATATTTTTACAGTGGATCTGCCTGTTATACACTGCACCGAGGGCCTTGGTATATACACATGTCATTCAGTCTGATCCTATCTTTCCATCGCGAGGCAGGTCTGTCCCCTTTCCCCTACCCTATTCGCCCTAGCCATAGAGCCAGTGGCTTGCGCTCTTAGGGAATACCATGCTCACAGGGGGGTCTCACTTCAGTTTCATCCTTCGATTGTTTCCTTATACGCGGATGATATGTTAATTTACATAAAAAACCTGTGAGCTAATCTTGGTCCTGTGGTGGAGGAGGTTTCGGAGTTTGGGGCCTTGTCTGGCCTTTGTATCAATTGGACAAAATCGGAGGTGCTTCCACTTAGTCCGGGCGTATCCCCTCTAGGCGTCGGGGACTTCTTTGCGTGGCGACCTCTGAGTATTCGTTATTTGGGTATTCGGGTGTCCACTTTCCCCGGCAGACTGTATGAGGAGAATTATCTTGCTGTTTTACAACTCCTGGAGCACAGGGTTGACACTTGGGTCCGCCTTCCTCTCTCTCAGGCTGCCCGCATTTCGTTGTCCAAAATGGTGGTGTTGCCCAAGATGCTTTATGTATTCAATAGTGTTCTGATTTGGCCGCCAGCCTCTTTTTGGCATCGGGTTAAAAGTATGTTGATCAGGTTGATATAGGCTGGGAAACATCCTCGCGTAGCCTTGGAAATGTTGTGCCGTCCCTTTTCTCAGGGGGGAATGGATGTGCCAGATCTCTATTTATACTTCCTGATTGCTCAGGCGCAGTACGCCGTGTGGTGGTGGTCCCCAACGGGTGATCTTCCACATTCTCGTTTGGAGAAGGCAATTGCGTATCCTGACGATCTCAGGGGTCTCCTTTCGGCTCGACAGGAGAAATATCCCCGAACGGCGGTTCAACCTACGGATATCACTATCAGAGGTTGGCTCCGGCTTGTGGAATTAGTCGGCGTGTCCCAGTGGTACTTCCCTGCGATGGCCATTTACCGAGTTCGGGAGGTCCCGCTCACACATGAAGCAGTGTTCATACATCATTTTTCTAGGCTTCAAATTCATACTCTGGGCGATGTTGCACCGGACGGTAGATTCTTGTCATGGGAGAATCTTTCAGCGAGGGGCTTATGGAACCCCATAACTCAGCTTTTATATTTTCGGTTGAGAGAGGTGCTGAGAATTAGATGGAGTGAATTCCCAGTTGCACCATGCCCATCCCCTCTCCTGTTCTACACTACTACAGCGCCCCTCACCACATAGAGGTTATAGGGGTAGATGGGAGGTTGCCCTGGGAAGAGTGCTTTCGGAAGAGCAATGGAAACAGATTTGTGCTCAAACCAGGGACATATCTGCCAATTGTAGATTTGTTTGATACATTTTAAATTCTTACGCCAAGTATATCTTTCCCCTGCTAGGTTACATAGACTATACCCTCTTCAGCCCCCGGAGTGCAGGAGGGGATGTCAAACCTCTGCCGATTTTAATAGGCAGTGTCGAGTATGATTGATGTCTCTCTCCCTCTTACCCCACAATGTTGGCTGTTGGTATTGATAGATGTTGGCTCTGGTTGTCAGAGACGCCTTGTGGGCATGGCTTCGGTGGTCTCAAGGTCGCTACTAGTTAGGAAGTGGGGGTCTCCGGTGCCTCCCTCTTTTCAACACTGGCTTAACCTTATGGCGCGCTGTGAACGCATGGAGACTCAGTTTAACTTAACACTTCCATCTAGCAGCAAGCCCAAGGATTATTGGGGTCCCTTCAGAGAATATATGGCCAGAGAAATGGATTCAGAAACCAGCTTGGATACGTAGAGGGTGGGATATTTGTTTGTGGGTGTGGGGGAGGGGTTCTGGTTCCTGGTATAGGTCGGGGATATTGCATATGGTGTTATCTTCTGTATGTAGTTGTTCTGCACGTAATGACCCTTTTTTCCCTTAGGTGCCTTAGTAATAGTAAGAGGGAAGTTTGGGGAGAGGTTGGGGGTGGGTTGGCTCATAGGGGGGATAGCTCCCTGGGACTGTTAGTTGTTGTGACATTTTTGTTAACATACTGTATGTGTAATGTTTACTTTTGTTGTGAAATGCAAATAAAAACAGTTATGAAGAAAATTCTGAGGAGGATGAAGAGGAGCAGGAGATGATTTGTGAAATTTGTGAATCCTCAATATCAAAATAGGATTGGTGTCAAGAGATGATTAAAGATGCCAAAACGATGCTTGTAATCATAGGCTGGGAGTAGGATAGTTTGTCTATTAAGAAAATGCGAGAAGCGGGAATAGAAGGATTCTGGAATGTAAAAGATGAACTGTATATACTAGATGGTTATTTGATGAGAGGAGATAAGTTGGTACCCCCAGGTGATACGTCTTGGAGATGAAGGCCATCAAGGAATTGTGAAAGCCAAACGCAGAATAAGGAATACTTATTGATGGCCAAGATGTGACATGCGGATCAAAAGAAGCGTCAGAAACTGTATCCTTTGTATGAATTGTGATAAAGGATGTGTGAGTGAAAAGTATCCAATGGTTCTGACAGACATACCGGAGGGACCCTGGAAATAAATAGCCATTGATATACTGGGGCCTGTGTGGAGTGAAGGGTGTCAGACCTTTTGCATAGTTGTCACTGATATGTTGACGAGATGGGCAGAGCTGAGGATGACCGCAAATGTGACCACCAAGAGAGTGATTGACTTTTTGGAAGAGTTGTGTGGTCGTGAAGGTTATCCTGGAGAGGTTTTGACTGACAATGGGTCACAGTTTAAATTTAGAGAAATAGAGGAGTACTTTAAGGGAAAATCTATTACACACAAGACCAGTGCCATTTATCATCCCCAGACCAATGGCATTGTGGAAAGGTACAATAGAGTGATTAAGGAGGCGATTAGGTGAGCATGGTCTAATCAAATGAAATATTTTATTTATATTGCGCTCGTACACAATTGTTTCAGAGCGCGACCAGGCAAAGGGAGGGGAACAAGGAAGAACAAAAAAACAGCGATCTTACTAGGCCCAGTGACATTAAGAACACGCAAATGCACTGAAAAGGGAAAAGGGGAGAAAGTGCATGGGAGGGGGTAGAAGTGGAAAGTGAGGAACAGAGGAGAGAACAGAATAAATACTAAATGAAATAAATAAATAAATAAATGTGATTGGACCTGGCCAACTACTAGCTCATTGAGAAACTCCCTTTATTGGCAAAATCTTGGAAAAAGTAGTTGCTACACAACTACTCACTAGAATCGAGGAGACCCGCAAACAATGCTTCTCTTGGCACGCACTGACTCGCTGGAACGCTATCCCGTTGTCGACTCGGAATGCTCCCACGACTCTCCAATTTCGCAAATGTATTAAAACATGGCTTTTTCAACAACACCAGACCAAGGACTCATTCCAATGGACACACCCACTGATGCACAGACCTCAAATCACAGTACTTTGCTATTGTTAAAAGGGTTCTATGTCATTTTCCCGACAGGAGTTTTTCGATTGCATTTTTACTGAATAAATTCCATCGAAAAAAACTCATTGACAGTTTTTAATATAGAGGGGTTCCCCTCTCAAACACCCCCTTTTCTATATTTTTATATCTACCCCAACCCCCTCCCTACCATTTTTATCCTCCATATTTCAATGAGTTTTTTTCAATGGAATTTTCTTTGAAAAAATACTATCGAAGAAACTCCTGTTAATGCAACAACATGATACTGTTAAAAGATGGTAGCCCAAATGATGGCCACCCACACTGTACAGCGCTGCACTGTTCCCAAGCTAAGTCTGTGCTTAAAACAATAAAATACAAAAATAATACTCGTATGGCCAAAAAAAAAGTTTATTAATCGTTCATATTGTTGTGTAATTTTATTATTAGGAGTGTTGTTTTAATGTGTATTATTCAGTTTAACACTCCATATGCCATTTATTGTGTATAGCTGTGCTGTTGCTCTACCCCTTTAAAGACAGTGGTGCTATCCCAGTGCCGGTTGCATTTACACTTTTCATGTACACAAGCCTATTACTTTGATGTGTGTGTTTTCTTAACCCTGGTACAGTAAATTCTGCCATTAATATGTGGCATTGTGTGATTTATTTCTATGATCTAGTTTAAGTGCAGTACCTCTATCCAGGCCTAGCGATCCTTCGCTGTTGCCATTGAATTGATGTACACCTGTGTTTCTGATGTTCTGAGCACTGTTTCCAAGGGGGGTGGAATTGTTAAGGCTGTACTTAAGCATTGTGTGAGGCTATCAAGTGTGAAATATGCTGTAATTAAGTTTACTTGCCTTTAAACTGTCTGTGAAATAAAACAGTTTATTTCAAGTCATACATGTAAAAGATGTTCATAAGTAAAGAAAGGAGAAAAGGTTAGACAATCGCATGCACTAGTTGGTTTAACGAATAAACCTCGAGTCTTCATTTGGTGTAGCAAAAAAAGGAAATGTCCATTTTGCTCGCAGGCCACTTTCATTGAATCCTGTTTTGTGCAGGTTTTCTAAAGTATTTTACAGCAAACAATGAAATGGGGCAGGGGAGAAGGTTGAGGTTAGGTATCTAGAAAGGTGTCTATCTGGTGGGGTGACGGTTGCTATGGTCTCTCCCCTCTTTTTATGCTGTAAAATGTGGTTACAAAAATGTATGAAATAGAATTGGGTGACATCCCTGCGATTAAGTATCAGAACCAAAAAATATACATTGCACTGCAAATGACAATGGAGAAACTACTTACTGTTTGGTATCCCTGCTTTGTACATAGATTCAAATCTGTCCACTCTCTTCCAGCATTATCCTTTGTGATATTATGTGAAAGCCTGTTAGGAAAAGTTGTGCTGATTTCTAATAAAGTGCCATATTTGTTCTTTTTGCGGCCTAGTATTAATGCTTGCATTCCCTTTGATTTGCCAGGAATGTGCATTCTGATGATCAGAGTTCTTGCCATTCAGTATTTGCTTCCATATTTCCAGGCTGCTTTCCCTATTTTGTCAAGAACTCAGGAGGGTACGTATCACAGGCTACCTTCATATCACTTTCCCCACCACTTAGTTTGTTGAGGGAAGCCATCATCATTGTCCCTGAAACCTCTGGCTGTTGCAATAGGGAAACATGTAACTGACAAGAGAGACATATTACAAGTCCAGCGGTAACCTGCCGGTGCTACCGGCGGGTTGTCGCCGGACTAGTAAAACTGTTTCTGCCACCTGAGATCCCGGTGCCACCGTGACATTACAAGTCCCGGCGGCTCGGGATATCAGCTGGCGGAAAGTGAAAGTCCCCATTCCCATGGAGTCCTCCAGGACTCCAAGGGAATGCGGACTCAGAAGCACTGGCACTGTTGCTAACAGTGCTGGTGCTTCTGTGAAAACTCTGCTGGCGGGTACCGTTAAGCCCAGCAGGTCAGATCTCCCAGGCGCAACGACCCTTGCCCGCAGAGTTGTAGTGTGGCAGTTCAGAAAGGGTGCTGGTATGGTGCGACCAACATCCTTATTTCCAGACCACCACACTTGTAATGAGGCCCATAGATTTACATTGTCTTACCATCAGTGTGATCTAGACTACTAAATGGTATGTCCAATGTTGGCATACGTTTCTTCATACACTACAAGAAGAGTTGCACTAGAATGAGGGTGTGACCTTGCATAGACCCATGTTTCCGTGAGTCACTTGGACATTTTTGGAGTGGGTCAATCGTTTTATGCATAACAGTCATAATCATATTTGAATAAAATTCTTAAGTATTTTTTACTAAGACAAATGTGTGACTACAACAACCGTTTCCCCTGATAAATAACTTGTCTGCGGTTATTTCACGACTGACCTCATTCGATTGCTTTCATGCTTGAACCGGATGGGACGAATGGCTTATTGACGAGCGGGCTGGCATTTGCAGGAACAGAATTTTAAAATGCACGCATAGATATGTGCTTTAGTTAATAAAGCTGGAGACCAATTAAGGGCCCTCGAGTCCCGAGTTGGCTGCCTGCCACATATATATATATATATATATATATATATATATATATATATATATATATATATATATATAAAAGTGGTTTAGGTCGGATGGTATTCGTCTGCAGTCAGTTCTAGGTATACTTGAAGCTCGCGTGGGTCCTGTCATGTTATACACTACGTGTGGCTGTTTACTTGAGGTGTTCTCTAAAGGTGTTGAACCTCAAAGGACCCACAGCACAAGACCAGACATCTGGGATTTGTGGAGTAGAGTTCAGGATTTCTGCAGAACACAGCCTTCTCCAGACAGGGGGAGTACATTCACAACACGAGGACTTCGTTTGCACCCTAGAAGAGGTGAGCAACGCCACAGTTCCTCGCAGCGGAGGGTCTGACGTGTTCCGCGCCACGCCGCCGTCTGGACGGGTCTTGGGAAGGGCCATTTATGACCATCATTACGTCTACATCCGGAATCCTTCCACAGGAGGTGACGTACCCAGCAGGAAACATTGGCCTGCACGAGCCCGGGCAGCCGCCCTGATGCTTCTACCTCCAGTGCACCGCCCTCACGTGTTAACTTCACGGTTTTTGACAACTTTATCGCAAGGATTCATTGCAGGTCCCCGCCATGTCGTCCGTCTGTCATAAGCTAACCCATGATGGTGCCCGTGTGCGGACGGCATGGTCAAGTGAAAGACTCTCGCAGGTCAATTTTTAAATGCGGGTTTTCGTTTAAAAGCGAACATAACACACTGATGCTTGTTTTCCTGATGTACAGCATGATTGACCTTTTAAATGATGTGCAAATTAGGTACATTCATATCAACAGTCACCATATCTTCTCTTTTCAAAGGCCGTGCCCCTTGCAGAGTGGTGGGAGGTAATTGAAACATTAGATTAAAAAGCAATTTTATCCATTCCAGGAAGAGCTAATGGCGGCTGTCTTCTTGCTGATAGATTTTATCCATCAGCAGTGATTTTTTGATACTTAGGCTTGAGCCTCATTACCTCATCTTCGTGGGTTGAGTATGTAGTCTTGGATTAGAATTCTTCATGGTCTGTGTGGACTAGTCACAGTAGGGCTGGTTTCACAGGGTCTTCGCCGTGATGGGCTGCGGGTAGTGGTCCAAAGGGTTTGCAGTGGTGGCAGTGAGTCTTCTGATCAGAGGGTTCGGGTTCTGATCCAGTCCTTGGCAGAACTTTTTACTCAGCTTCGCTAGATGCTAGTCCAACATCTCGATGTCCAGTTCTCTGTGAAGGTTAGCTATCCTTGTGAAGAGTGGAGCTCCAGACGATATCCATAGGGCCTTGTTCTGGACTATCCGAACACTCTTCCGGTGTCGCTCATGGCAGATCATCCATGCTGGGGAGGCATACGTCAGAGTAGGTCTGAAGATCACCTTCTAGACGTTGATCTTTGTCTGGAGGGGCATGGACTTGGTCTTCAGGAGTGGGTACAGTGCTCCCATCCTTCCTGTTGCCTTCTGCTGGGTATTCTCGATATGGCTTCTCAAGTTGCAGGGTCACACCGAGTGTTGGGAGTCTGTGGTGACCCCCACTCGCGATGCCCGTAAGCCCCCAAGCATCAATAGACAGACACGTCTGCTCTGCTCGGGCTTCCCGGTCGCACTGTCGTGGCCGGGAACACTCCCTTTATTTATAATGCACGCGACGGCGTGCAACTTCACAACGCGTGCACGTCCCTTAAAGGGGCAACGCCACACCGAGGGAGATAGTGGTGGAAATGGAAAACATTTAAAGGGGATCCCACAAGGGACGTGGTGGGGGTGGAGTTTGAAGGTAGTGGCAGAAGTTCCAAAGAGGCAGAGGCTGGCTGTTGGACTCCACTCAAAGGAAATGGTCAAAATAATATTTCAAAAATTGGTCAATTTATTTCATGCTGCTTCTTACCAAACTCCACTCTGTACATCAATTCCACTTTAAATCACTTCCATGCATTGGTGCACCCAAAATACGGTTGGTAATGCAGTGATTTTTTGCAAAAATATTTAGTACATTAAGGGATCCATAGACTCGCTCTACAGTAGAAGGCTATCAGGGTAGCTCATCAGGTTGAGAGACCGTTACCAAGATGTTATATATTCAAAACTGGTTGTTAATCGTATGCCTTTTGTAATTCCTTATAAAAAAACAAGTGCTATAAAATGTGTTTAGCCAGGGGATGGGTTGGGCTGGTCGCTTGCTTATTTATATTCATGGTGGATGTGGGGACATTTCTGCCCCTGTAGTGAAAATCAAAAGTTGGCACCCATGAACACACAGTTATATTTCCTAATAACTGCTGTCAGCACAACAGAAGCATTTATTTGTGATTAACCAGTTCAAGCATATAACATCTTTCTAAATATAACGTGATAAAATACAAAGGAGCACACAAATTACAGAGTATGTGTGGTAGTCCGACAAACCAAAAAAAACATTTCAAAGAAAACGAGTGAATGCAAGCAGCATTTTTCAGTTTGGAAATTACTTTTTTTTTCTATGGAAGTGTAAAATGCACATTTGGAAAACAATATTGTCCCCAACATGTAGAAAGCCTGCTTTCAACAGTGATGCCCTCTCACATTTATATTCATGGCCCATTGATTCCCGTGGTGTCCCTTTCAGGCCAGAAGAAATAAAACAGGCTGAGCAAATAAAGCCTGTAGACACGCGAATAACGGCTGGTGAAAGGAGCACAGAGCAGATTAGATCACCGAGCTCCCAGTTTCCCTCAGCGAACCTGGGGGCTCAGTATAGCCAGATCACAGCTTAGGCAGGCCGGGTCCCGAGATCCGGCCGGATATCTGATGCCAGATCTCGGACCTGGTAAGACCCGGCCCATTGACCAGCGCTGTGTACAGCATGGATGCCAAGATATCCCCATTGAGATCCAAAGTTAGAAGATGGATGCTTAACAATAATGGGGTCATGGGTTTTCCATTTGCCTGCAATTTTAATGATATACAGCACTAGACAGAAACCTGAGTACATTCCTGTTTTTGTTGTCAGGGCTAGTAAAGCAAATGGGATGGCCTTACATATCCATTTAATAACTGTCTTTTTTGTTGACTGCGCCAGTAAAAAAAACGAGCCTATGATTTACTGGAGCACACACCTTCTTAAAACTAGGTTTGTGGTGTTAGTAATAAATACTTAAAAATCTAGATCAATTATGGGGCTGTACTGGGGAGACCCCCGGCCGGCCCATAGAGTCGGGGTTTGCTCCAAAGTACTTCCGAGATAGCTGCACCTTGAGATGGATGGGGGTGCAGATTTATTACTCCAACACCAATCAATAAGGACAACTCAATGGTTTGGCAAAGGGAGTCCGTTTAATGACAAGCACACAAAACGGGGAGTCATGTCAATCAGCAGTGATGCGATAGTCCGTCTCACTTTAACTCCAACAAACTTCATATAAAACATAACTTTCATGCTCAAAACGCGTCATAATCTGACGTGTAACACTCAAAAGTTAACATACAATTCTATTGGTTAGGAAAAGGTAACTTTAATATAGGTGCTATATCTGTATATGGTAACAGAGTGAGGGGATTGGGTAAACACTGTCAGGTGGGCTTCTAAGCCCTTCCTTCAAAAATTACTACTGTAGATGTCACTAAAAGTACAACGTCCTATTGGTTCTATTAACTATAGGACCCTAGATTATTTGGTCAATTGTGATTGGGTTGGCATCAACCCCATGCATACATTTCCACTTTGCTTAGCAGCACGCAGAATGGTCAGCCAGGTGCAGAGTGTCCCCCAATTCACCCTGCCTTCCTTCAATCAATCATCACTTTATGTGTCAATTAGTTCGCTGTTGTTGGCCTCGAAACTGCATCTTCTTGTCTCGAGAAAGTTCTGATATCTCTGTCTGGGCGGATGGCAAGCATAGGTGTAAGCCTGTGCTCCTTTTCACTCGGATGGTCACGTGCTAACACACCGTGAATTTGCCTTGTTTCTCTCAATTTGTGTATTTGATTTTCGTTTAACCTTCCACCTGCCTTTGCCTTCTTATCTCGATTCTTCAGAGGCAGGATATTCTGTTCTTAGCTTCAATTAAAAGAAGCTACTGTTCATAGCTTTTATTGGTATAACCATTGCTTGCCAGGCACAAGCTTCCTCTGCCGAGTTTCGATTCAGCCTTCTTTCCTCGTGTTGCTAGAATATAAATCTTCTTGCGTTTGGCCTATAGTAACCTGGGTTGGTTCTGCTTTTAGTGGAAAGCGGACTCACACTTATATAATGTGCTTCGTTTGAGGTAGATTGTGTACAATGGCGCTTGCCGCTCTATTCTTCTACTTAGCATAGCAATCTGCACTGTTTTCTTAGCTTTCTTGCGGTTACAAGCATATGTACAGGTGTTAGCTGGTTGAATATCTTCATCCTGCTTACAGCTTAAGCTTCTTTGTATTTCAACATCGCTTTCTTCTTCTAGGTTCACGATATCCTTATTCATGTCGTCTTGTCTCTTCGCGTCATCCTTTGGTCGTCATTTCTTCTATGGGTGCGTTATTCCAGGCCCTTGTGATATCACTATTCGTCTTCCATTCAAGACTTTTTGGTTTCTTCCTAGACAGTACTTAAGCTATTCTTCATTTCGTCTCATTTGCTGGTAGGGTTTTCTCAATGGATACCTTACTATCCATGGTTGTCTAGTTATTGGTACTGCAATAGGTATTGCTCTTCTGATAGGCACTGGGCAGAGCCCTACTGCGGCTCTCTACTGGTTTATCTGCTCCTCATACGTCACATATTTCGGTGTGAACATTCCTGGTACTTCAAAATGGGCGATGGGGTGCAGGCTTTATTTGGGACCTCCTCTACACTCCCCCCTCTGGGAGATTCATCGACCACTTTAACTTCCTTTCTTGGATTCATCTCACTTGGTTCCTCTGTATTCATCTTCACTTCATCGCCTCGGTTCATTCCTTCTTCATCTTCTGGGTCTGTACATGATGGTTTGAAGAAGTGTCTCTTTGGAGTCCATATCATTATTACTCCTTCCAGGCTTCATTCTGTCCTTACATGTTCATCTTTATTCCATGTCATTAGTTGACATTGTCCATTTGGGCTGCAGTAAATCCATCTTCCCACATCATTTCTACGTTTTCTGGGATAAAGAAACTTTGTACCTTCTGGTGCGTGTCTGCTGGCCCTCACAAAGTCTCCTATTTCTTCATCAGTCAGGTCTTTGGGCTTCCATCCTGGCTTGACATCAATCATGATCTTCATCCCTATGGCTTTCTTCGCAGTCTTCTGGCATTGCGAGATTATTATCTTGATAGCGCAAAATCCTAGTAATATCATCACTAGCATGGCACCCAGGAACTTGAATGCATCCGCTATCCATTGTGGAACCCATGAAAACAGTGATCCAAACCAGCTGTCATCATCAACTTCATCGGTTTCATTGATCATCTGGTTCTGTAGGTTTGTCAGCATACCTATAGCTTCTGTTAAAGTTCCATATTCCTCGTCCTGAGAAGGTATAAATGTTCAACCTGATTCTCCTATTTTTGCACAAACTCCTCCATCCATAGCTGTGATCATGTCAAGGATATATCTGTTCTGGAGAGTCATCAGTCGGATAGCTCGTAACTCTTCCTTAAACGCATTGAACCCTTTTTGGTCGTGTTGATGGTCTGCAGTAACTTCCATCTAGTTATCTGCAACCATTTAGTATTTACTCCAACTTAGATTTGTGGCATAAAAATCGTTGTGTACACGGATGAGCCTGTGTTCATATGGGATTGCATGAAATGCTTTTTCTGATTTAGCAGAGAAGTAATTCTCTCTCTTCATTGGGGTTATTCATTCCACAGATCTCCTCTTCTTCCTCAGGTGAGCATCTGCTTTCGGAAAACTATCAATGTTCAGGTCACTTTTCGGCATCACTAATGCTGGAATGTGGACGTTCACCATTGTGCATATGCCTCCCCAGTTTATCGGCAGTCTGATGTATGCTTTGGATCCACATGCCCAATAATGATCCATGATCACTGCATTCCCATGAGTCATTCCTGGAGCCTCAAAAATTCGTCCACAGTTCTAATTCTCCCCCATTTTTCTTGTACCATTGCTCCGGAAGCACAATTTTGGGCTTTCTAATGGCAATATCTGCAAGTGTTCTTGTAATATAGCGGATGGGTATAGACCACTCAGTACACAGGAGTATGATTTGAACTGCGTTTAATTATGTAACTTAACAAACTTAAGAACAAAGTGTTCAACAACTGGAGTATTGCCTTGGACTCTTTACTTCTTTGTGCACTGTTTCTACTCTTTGAGTTCCCTGGTAGGATGGCTGTGCTGGTTAATAAAAAGAGTCTTTATGGGTGCACCGTCTTGTCTTTTCAACACGTGCCCCCTAGAATCAGTATCTTTGGCTCCTTTAGAAGGTTACTTCCTATATATTTCGTGCCAGAACATGTGGTATCTTGGGGCTGATCCGACACTGCTATTGGACCTTGGTTCTATTAATTATATGTCCTCTTAAACAGTTACTGAGAAAGTAATTCTCTTATCTTCACATAACACTTCCCTTTCTCTCTGTTCTTCGTGCTTATAAAGTAACTTTCACTCGTCGGTTAACTCGGCACTTCCTGCTTCTCACCTTTTCACTCGGGCTCTCCGTCTCTTCCAGAATATCAGCGATGAACACCAGCCCCTGCCCAACTCGGAGAGATCAGCTGTTCACTGCGGTCGGCCCCTTTCCGACGCTAGGTCTGGATTGTAGTCGCTCTGAACCTCACCGCCGGCCTGACGTCCTCGAAGACTTCGGCACCGGCTCCTCCCCCGCAACGGTGGGGGCTTGAGCGACACTACGGGACACCTCGCCGCAGCTCTAACAGTTCCGGATGATTTTGCGGAGCCGACTCCTCCTACGCAAGGGTGGGGGCTGTACGGAGCTGCGTTGTCTCTCTCAGCTGCTCTGACAGCCTCACTCTCTGCAGGGGTCAGGCCGGAGCTGTCAATTGGACGGTTACAGCTAATTCGGGATTCTCGCCTTCATAATGCCTTGCCAGCCTCTTCGCTCACTTTGTTTCCCTGTAGTTATTCTCGGCTCGCCTCAAACAGTCTTTAACTTATCTTTTCACAAGACGCTCAACAGGAGCATGTCTTGGCTTAACTTTTTAGGGCTACCTTATATCAATAAGCCCATTCATAAACAACATCCGCTTCTGAGGAAACCTTTTCTTCCTCGCCCTTCTCCAATGGCTAAAAAACAACAACACAAGTCCAGTATAAAAAAAAGCACCTTATTGGAAATATCTCTTTATCTCTCATTGGACCACTCATATGTTTCTCCAAGAGATAGGACCCTCCCTTCATGACACTTTATGACATCATCAGCTAACTCTGAAGGGGAATTAATTATTTAATTGGTTCTGAACTGACTCATCCTCCTCTGGCATCATCACAGTCCTCCTCTGTCTTCGACCCATGTTAGCAGTTTTGTAAGTTTTGGACATAGTGGTTTACACAGCCTTTGTGAGTTTTCAATTGCTTCCTTGCAGGTTCCGAGGACCATCCATGCTCTGCAGATCACTACTCCTTTCTCCCATCTGTCTGGTGAGAGCACTGTTCCCCAAATCTGCATTTGGCCTCTGTTTTTCCAAATTTGAGCCTCTGCTGGAGTTTTCCCTTGGACATTGGGGGTCGTCCGAGTAGGGCGGTAAGGGTTAACGGTCACCGGTAACGAGACCGGTGCCGTTAAACCCTTACCGCCCTATTCCGAGTTCCCTTTGCTGGTTGGTACTTAACGCCTGCTTTTTGCAGGCGTTAAAAAACCAACCCGCAAAGGGACCTAGGAGCTAATTACGGCACCGTAATTTACGGTGCCGTAATTAGCGCCTTCCCCATTCTCATTGAGCCCTATGGGGCAAAAATGGGAATGGGGAAGGGCCCATGATGAACGGGGAATTACCGCCCCCGCCAACCTTGGAATGGGCGGTAATTCTGCCATTCACCATGGCGGAGTCGGAAAAATAACAGTGTCAACCAAGGCGATAATAGCGCCTTGGTTAACGCCAGGGTCGGAATGAGGCCCATTTAGTTTTGGGTTCACTTCCTGCTCCTTTTACTCCAGGCTTCTCGTACATGATCACATGATTCCTAGTATGCGCTCTGTTTCTTGTCTTAATGTCCTGGACATAATCATCTTCATCGGGATAAGCTGTTTCAGTTGCACATATCAATGAGGCATCACCTACCATGAACTGGCCTCTGGTATTGCACATTGCTATGTGTGAGAGACAGTGTGTTGTCGGGACATCTATTTCTACAGCCACGAAGATCTTGGACTTCCCCATGCTGTATGGTAGGAGTGCGCAAACGAAGCATTCCCCTTCGGAATTTCGTCTTCCAACTTCCTTCATGTGCTGGTACCAAATGTTGTTACCTCGGTGTGCTGTGCTATCCAGGTAATCGTTCAGTTAATTGTCGTCTTCATGCACGCTTCTCTTGATTCTTAAGGTCTTCATGTAGTTTGCTATTACTACATCTCTGAATGCATCTGTATGACTTTTTCTTGCTAGGGGGTTCTCAGGTATCCTGGTCCATGGTGCAGGCTTCCTCATCTGCGCTATTTGAGTGGACAGGAGTCTGGCAGCTCTTTCCTTTTCTTCATACATCTTCTCCCTGCTAGATGCAATTGCCCATACCCACCAACCTGGCACTGGTCCAGTATATGGCTGTACTGTGGAACTGGTACTTGTCCCTTGTGTTGGAACGTATATGCTTGGTAATGCAGTCACTGCAGTTTTGTTCTTCAGTTCCTCATGCAGTTTCCTCGCTCTGGCTATGTGCGGGAATAGTAAGTCTACTAACATTTGTGTCCATGCAGAGAGTTTCTCAGAGTTGGCTTTTGTTTTCTCAAAAGTTTCTGATATGACTGCTCCTGTTGGTTTTTCTCTTAACACTTCTTGTTTTCTCATTGCAGCTTCTGTGAAGTTTCTTATGGCAGGCAGTCTATTCCTTTCTGCTGCTTTGGTTTGTGGTTCTGCAGTCATTGATACTAGGCCTGTTTCGTGTACATTCAGTGTTTGCATGCTTGCAGTTGTCAGTGTTTTTACTTCATGCATCTCTTGCCGACCCAGTCTCTGGCTTTTCTTTTCATTCGCTATCACAAGTGTGTGCGTATCGTTGCTAATTACATCCATTTCAAGTTCATTTACTCCACCATCAGACCTTCTAGGGACTGGAATAACTATATAAGGTCTGGGTGCTTTTGTGGGTTTCATGCATTCATCATTATGTGGGTGCACTGAAATTGGAACGCTTTGTGCACAAATAAGGAATGCAGTCCTGATTGTTAATGACAGTAGAATAATAATGAATATGATACATAAGTACATTATAGTTTTATATGTTAGGGGGCAGCATTTACTTCCAGAGAAGCGGGGATGCCTCTCTTTTTGTGGTAGGACCAGGTTACTGCTCTGGACCCCCATCTAGATAATTCGCCAAATGTCAATGTTATTATTCCCTTAACCAGTATCGTCTTTCGAATTCTGTGTTTAGAAGTGTCTGGTGCTCCAAAAGTGTCCCCCCTCTTGCGAGTGACAATTGTCTCTTATTTCAGGATACAGTTCTTTTGCTAGACTATGGGAGAAATCAAATTACGTAATACTTCAGTGAGTCCCTTTACTGTGCATGTTCAAAGTAGGTAAGCTCCCAGTCCACCCCTCAAATCTGCGTCAGTCCTGAGGACATGTTGGACACTGATCAATATGAGAAATAGGAAAAATAACAACAGGTATAACAAGTGAAGTTCTCTGCTCTGCTTCCTCGATCTGTCTGAGGCTTTTAGAATCTCCTCAGATAGCTCCTCTGATGATTCGAAAGTTCCACTTAAAGTACGATTCCATGCAGGAGCATTCCCATTTGTTCAACATTAGCTGGATCTCTGATGAATGTGAGGATGTCAACATCAGTTGATCTCCCCACAAGCTCTGAAAAGTCATTTACTAGGCGAAAATGGACGTTGTGTGCCAGCCTGCTGTCCTCTGATGACAGAGACATCTGTCCTGTCTTTGCTGAGGTTCAGGATCATATGTTTTTTCTTTGATGTAAACAATGTCTGCACTGTCCGTTTGCATGGAGTGCGACTAGAAATATTATGTTGTTTAGGAGACGACTTAGGTTCTCTGTGTTTGTCGAAGAAATGTTAGTATATCTGTTGTTCTCCCAACAATAGATGGACAGTATTCAATTATGCAAAAGAACAGTGTGTTGATGAGCTCATCTATTTCCGCCTGTGTTGGGAACATTTGATTCTTTTGATTCTTCCTCACTGTACTCAGGGAGTAGGATAAATAGTTCGGCAATGACAGTAAGCAGTTGTCTTATTATTTTTTTCGTTTTCAGGATCTTGGAGAAAGTCTGTGACACTGGTGAGCCTCCCTACC
Source organism: Ambystoma mexicanum (assembly GCF_040938575.1). Taxonomy (NCBI): domain Eukaryota; kingdom Metazoa; phylum Chordata; class Amphibia; order Caudata; family Ambystomatidae; genus Ambystoma; species Ambystoma mexicanum. Next base: position 1,117,737,615 of record NC_090928.1, on the reverse strand, counting down.
AATGACGGGTATGATCGTAGCACTAGGTTGAAATAGGTGACCACGTCCTTTGTGATATCTCTACTGTGGGACACCATAAGTGATTCCAAATAGGGTCTCATGGGGAAGGAATCTGGGTACTGTACTTTCTTCCAATTTATGTGTCCTCAATCAAAATTTGGCATATCCTTTCTAATCAAGGCTTTAGCATGCCTCAGTACAAAGTTCAAAGTCAACAGACTATGTTGTGGCTTACACATGCAATTTTCTTCTTCACCCTGCAACTAGGATGCACAGAGTGTCCGTCTTTTATGTCCTTATTCCCTTTTTGCTTAGAGGAATGTCCAAAATGAAGCCGCAACTTTTGCACAAAAGGTCTTTGTCTTTGTCTAGCTGGTCATGCGTCCTTCTTCCTCGTCATGGATCTCGTCTGCATGTGCTGTGGTTCTTCCCCGTTGCTCGTCAATTCCTCTCGTTGGGGTGCAGGCAGGGGGCCTTCTTCGATGTAGGGTTTGATATCACCAAGAAAAATCCACACTCTCCTGCCCTGTAGCTTCACAGCAGACGGAGTGCAGTCCTCTATGATAAAAAGGACCGTTGAATCTTGGCTTATCCCACCCTTTCCTTGTATGGTTTTTCACAAGGACGGCGTCTCCAGAGAAGACGAGTGGAACACGTAGACCTTGAACTGAGTCTGATGCAGTGTCTCCTTCTGTGTTCTGTGCTGCACGGCACCCTTTTCGTCGGTGCTCCAGCTGGTCTGAAATTACAGTAAGGCAAGATGTCATGCAGTTCAGATAGTTTTGCATTTCAGCCCCTAAAATTTCTCCTGTTGACTGGGCATCACATCTAGCTCTATCTCGGGGTGTCAGAGGAGTTCTCATTCTTCTTCCTGCGGCTATTAGGTGTGGCGTAAGATGATGGTCGGACTCTGGTTGGTTCCGAAGTGCATACAGTGCCAGTGGAAGGCAGTGCAACCATCCCTTCTTTAGAGTAAGCTTCAACTTGGCTATCCTTTCCTTTAGCAAGCCGTTGAGCTTCTTACAGGCCCATTACCTTGCAGATGATACGCTGGCGAGAACCTGTGCTTTATACCAAGCAGCAAGCTAATCTGCTCAAATATTGAATTAACAAAGTGAGGGCCATTATCTGATCTCATGACTTTGCATACCCCACACCTTAGGAACACTTCCCTCACTAAAAATGTGGCCGCACAGGTAGAGTCTGGGTGTGTACATGGACCTGCCTCTATCCACCTAGAGAATGGACACACCACAACAATTAAGTATCTGTATCCATTACATACTTGAATCATGTCGATGTAATCGACATGCAAGTGCTGAAAAGGCCCATTTGGCCTGGGGATGACTCCTCTTATTACCTTTAATGTGTGCCTAGCGGTGAATTGCTGGCAGATTCTGCAGTTCACCATAAAAAATGCAACATGCGCTGCTAAATTTGGTAGAGCGTTGCTGCTAGATTCTCTTTTGTCATATGGGCTGGGTAATGTAGTTGCTCCAGCGCTATTTTTAATAGGGCTACAGGCATTACTGGTTTACCAGTGCTGTCTTGTCACCACAAGCCGTCAGAGGGGTTTAAAGAACACCCTCGACATTTCCACAGGTTCTTCTCTTCCTGTGGTGCCTCCCCTTGGAGTTCCATTAACTGTGTTTGCCCCAAATTGCTGTAACTTTCAGGTGTAGTTCGTGTAAACATCATTAGCCCATTGGTATGGCTAGCTTCCACTGCCATAAGCGTCTCACTTTTGGATGCCATACCAAGCTTGGCCTCTGTGTCTGCTGCTTGATTACCGCATGAGATCAAATCTGTCCCTTTCGTGTGGGCGGTGCATTTCACGGCCGGTATGCCCATAGGGAGCTGTAGTGCCTTAATCAGCCTGTCCAATAAGGCTGCGTGCTGCACTGGCGTGCCGTCTGCTCTAAGGTAGCCCCTCCTAAGCCTGCGTGCACTGTTGACGTCACATAGGCGGAGTCACTGTACACTGTTACTTCCTAGTCTGCGTGATTCAAAAATGGCGATATCAACGCCAATAATTCTGCAGCCTGTGCTGAATAACGAGATGGTATTCGAGCACTAAGAAGCACTCAAAACTCTTCATTTGTTGCGTGTTTCATCACAGCAACGCCTGTATATCTTTGCCCATCACTTTGATCGATTCTCAAAGACCCGTCAATAAAGACAATCTCTCCTCCTGCCAAGGCATTTTCTTTTACCCTGGGAATTTCATCATAGAATTCTTCATAATTTGTGCAATTATGCATTGGTTCTCCCTCAGTGACGGGCTCTGCTATAAACATAGAGGGCTTTACTATCTTACATCAGACTATTTTAATCGATGGGTTTGATATGATCACTTCATAAGCAGAAGCTCTCTGAGGTGTCAATGTGCCCTTTGGTTTCTCTAGAATGGCAAATAATTAATGCTCGATATACAGCGTCATGGAGCATCCCATCACAATGGTTGTAGCCTTCTCTATGGCGAACGTTGCAGCAACTAAACTTTGTTCGCATGGAAAATGACCTGTCATTACTGGGTCCAAGTTCCCACTATAATATGCCAGGGGCTTGTACCCCAATGTGGTTCTCTGTGTGAGTACTGCTGTCATAACGCTGCCATCTGTATGTGAAAACAGGTAAAATTCCTCTGCATAATTGGGAATCCCGAGAGCTGGAGCCGTACAAATAGCTCTTTTGAGTTCAGCAAACCCTTTCTCCATTGTTTCAGACCATTCAATCTTTTCTTTCGTCACTTGGGCCTTCTTTAGGGCCTGAAGTAAAGGCTTAGTGTAAGAGCTATAGTCGAAGACCCATGCCCTAACATAGTTGCATAGGCCTAGAAAGCTCTGCATCTGCTTTATCGTGTGAGGCTTAGCCGTGTTCAGTATAGCTTCAGCCCTTTCTGGAGTCACTTGCTTTCCTTTATGCGAGATTAGCTGGCCTATGTACAGCACTTCTTGTTGACAATATTGTAACTTTTCTTTGTCAACTTTATATCCTTTCTCAGTCAATATAGTCAATAGCTGAATAGAATCGTGCCTACATTGCTCTTCTGTTGTGCTGCAAATTAGGATGTCATCTACATATTGTAAGATGACACTTTCTAATGCAATATTGCTCAAATCCATCTGCAGGACTCTGTTGAAAATAGACGGAGACTCACAGTACCCCTGTGGCAGCCTCATGCTCTTCAGACGTATTTGTCTGAACGTGAATGATGTCAGATCTTGTGAGTCACCGTGCAACGGGATTGAGAAAAATGCATTTTTTATGTCAATCACTGTGAAATATTTTGCCTCAACGGGTATATTACATGAGCTGGTAGACGGGTTAGGGAGTAGGGGGAACTCAGCCTCAACAATATCGTTTATTGGCCTAAGGTCTTGCACTAGCCTCCAAGACCCCACTTTACGTTTTTTCACAGGATACACTGACGTATTATATGGTGACTCTGGCGTCACTAAAATGCCCTGGTCCATCATGGCAGAAATTGTCTTAAAAATCCCTTCACCTGCCTCTCTGGACATGAGATATTGTTGTGCCTTGGGTAGAATTGCTCCTGGTTTTAGTTTAATTTTCACTTCTCCCACCCCCTTTAAGTGGCCTATGTCATAGGGTATTTTAGTCCATACTGCGATAGGCGCCTGGGCTATGTCGTCATCAAAATATTCAGGACGGTCTAATGCCATCATCATTCTCTGATGTACCTCTCTCTTGATCATCTTTACCATTGTTTCTCCTATATCTGTTTGTTCTTCAAATAGATCGTCATCGGTGACGTCAGTCAGTCGATATCCTTCTTCGATGGCGATTATCGCGCACCATTGACTGCCATTGACTGCCCTCGTCATCGTAACCGTCAACCAATGCCACTTTTCCTCGCACTGCAGCTGTGTTTATCATCAAGGGAAATACTTGTCCCTCCTCCTCATGCATCGGTATTCTTGGTCTAAATAGGAACTCATCAGGGTTCTCATGATTTTGTCTGCAAGGCCTGGCAATACTGGCATAAGCGCACGCATGCCATATGCGAATATTTTGGGCTCTAATGGTATAACCCTCATGGCTGTGTGTCCTTAGTATGCTCTAATCATCTCACATACATTTGAGTAGTGCATTCCTGGAGTGGAACATACAATGCCCTCCTCCGTGAACGAGATTGTCATGTTCAACTTTGTCATTAAGTCTCGACCCAAAATGTTTACTGGTGTCTGACGTGAATATAGTAGGGGCACATTCATTTCGCACTCTCCTATGGAGACTGGGAGTGTGTTTGTAAAGGGAACTCTACTGGTAGCTCCTGTAAAACTCTGAGTATCTATGGCCTTGCCGGACAAGGAAAATGTGCCATTGCGTATGCACGAGCGTGTTGCACCCACGTCCACTAGGAAGGAATATTCTTTACCCCTTATAACGACATCCACCCTAGGTTCCTTGTGAGCGTCTGGTGTCACTGATAGGATAGAGCACATCAGGGTTCCCAGGGAGCTGTCCTAGTTTATGTACAAATTTGGCCCACTGTGTACTTGTGGAATTCCCCCATTCCCATTCTTACTTCCCCTTCCAGGGTTCAGAGTCTGCCTTGTGCTGATTGTCTGTGACACTTGCAATGGTGCCTGTTGGGATTGTCCTTGTAGAAAATTGCCCATGCTCTGAGTTTGCACTCCTTGTTGCACTCCTGGCGCTTGTTGTTGCACCGTGTGATTCTGTGCAATGCCCTGTTGTAACACTGCAGGTGGACTCGCCATGCCTTCTCCCATTCCTTGTCCGTTCTGTATCAAGCCTTGATTTCTGCATGTGCGCGCCAAATGCCCTGTCATTCCACACAGCCAACATACTGGCGGTGGTCAGATTACTTGCCCATTCGACATATCCGGGTTTCCATTTTGCATGTTTTGAAGGCCTCCTTGATTATTTTGGAAACCTCCCTGATTACTCTGCCATCTTCTTCCCTTCAAGAGCATACTTTGATAGTTTCTTCTGTACCAATTTCGCTTCCTCACCCTTTCGAGTTGCTTCCTTTTTGCGGTTCTTTTCCTGCAGCAGTCTACAGTAATGTGCGATAGTCAACTGTATTTCAGCCCAAGGTTTAGCCTCAACTCCTACCAATTTCTTGAGTTGTTTCTGCACCTGTTCTGGCAGCCCTTTGCACAGTATATGGTAAAACACAGGTATAGATTTCGTCTACGATTCATGAGCCGCAAGTACCCATGCGTCTTGGAAATTCTGTATATAAATTAACAGATCCTCAGAATCCTTAATTTTGTGAGTCATTATAGCTCCCATATCGGAAGTATCTGGATACAGTACTCGTAGCGCTTTTCATACTGCGGCTCTACAATTGTTAAATGGAGCTCCATCATGCAAGGTATTAATTGTGGTTACACCAGAGTAGCCTGCTCATGCCCACACATCGTCTGCTCTCTCACCAAGTATGGCGATTAGGAGACCCTTAATGTACCCTATGGCTAATGTATTTCCTCCTGTCATTTTTCCTAACTCGTGTATCCACTTTCCGGCTCCCGATGTCAGTATTGGAAGCTTGTTTTTCAAGTTTTCCCGATCCATGTGTGGCCATGGGATATATTGTGGTCTTACTTCCCCCCTCCTCTAGTAGCAGAAATTGGAATGTGTAGCCCTTTTTCTCTTCTCTCATTGGTCTCCTGTCTATTGCAGGGGTAATATTCCTGCATCGCCATCTACCTGGCAATGTCCTTAGTCTGTCTACATAGGACAGTGAAGACACCCCCTCTGACCATGGGATACTCCTTCATTTTGGTCGGACTGCGTTGCTGACTCCGATACCCTTGGTGCAGATTCGCTAATGTCTGAGTATCCCTTTTTCCCTTGGGAGTCGTCTTGTGCTCTGTCTCTCTTCCTCATTTTCCTCGCGCTCCTCCCTTTCGGAGTCGGACATTGCTTGTGCCCAATTTTATAAAGTCTAATCTTTCAGCCTATGTCAGCTTTTATTGCTCTCTTAGAGCGAATCCTTTGTGCTATTTTTTGTTTGAGTTCCAGGGTCTGCACTTAGAGTGCTTATATTGTGGCTGAGACAATATGAAACCAGATTTGTGATTTTTGTAATTGGTACTCTTGTGGTGTGCGATCCCCAGAAACAAGTACAGTCAATTTTCCAATATGCTTTAATTTGTTTATTTCATAAGTAACCAGTTTCTTCATGTATTTGATTCATACATTTGGATATTGCTGTGTCCTTACTTCGTACTTTCAGTATGTATTAGATTCATACATTTGTATACAGCCCATTGTTCTCAATAAATGAATTACACATATGTACAGTTTCACATTAGTTGCTTGTTCCCCATTCACGCAACTTCTCATATCCTCTTTGTTCCTACTTATTTCTAGCCTATCCAGGGATAGATCTCTATTCCCACTACTTCCAGTGACATCCTCAGTGTCATACAACTGAGTGATCTCCAGGCGCTCGTCTTCCCCCTCCCCTTATGGTGTTTGTTCTAGCCCCATTTCATCATATATTCTATTGATCGTTTCTCCGATGCTTCTGGTATCGAAGTCATCTTCCATACTTGCCCTAGACGTGCCTGGTACTGAATCGTACGCTGGAAATAATTCTTCGATGTCTTCCCAGTCTACAACTGGATCAGGTTTTTTAACCTCCCTCTCCAAATAATCAAGATCACATGCTCCCTGTCTTCGCTTACGTTCGATATCGTCATCAAATTCTTTGCGCTTCCTCACCTCTTCTCTGACCCTATCTTCTTCCTTTTTCTTTTCATTTCTACGTTCATCTGCCCTTCGAATTTACACATCTCTTCGTCTTCTTATTCTTTTGTCACATATTCTTTGCTCTTCCTCTAATCTTTGCTGTTTTTGTCTGATCATCGCCTTCTCTTGGGTTGCGATCGAGCTGTCTTTCTTGCTCTTCGCGATATAACTGTTCTCGTCTTTGTCTTTCCTTCTTATCCTTTCGTCTCTTAACTCCTTCTCTTTCCACTTCCTTTGTGTCTCCTCTAACCTCTCCTTTTGTTTCGCGTCATCAATGCCTTTCCCATCGAGTTTTAGTAAAATCTGTCCTCTCATCCATTCGTTTTTTGAGAACCCTATCTCATCAGTTCTGTCTTTGCTTCCCTTCCATCTCTTTTTATCGAGAGATGTACTTGTCTGTGCCTGATCTCTTCCTTCATTATCGTGTCTTCCTTTGTCCCTTGAGACTACGGAGGTAATATCTTTATCCTTATCTTTCCCTTGATTTTCGTCACTACTATGTGTAGATGACTCAGATGCGGGATTGCTGTACCCCGTGGCTGCTTTGAGTTCTCTCAGTGGGTATAACCCCTCGTCCTTACTTTCTTCAACTCTCGTTTCGGGGTGGGGCAGGTGGCACAGTAGGCGTCTCATCCCCCTCTGTGCATACATTAAGTATTCAATCGGTCAGCGGCTCTTCCTCCTTCACTTGTTAATACATTTTCCACAATTCGAGAACAGCAAGGCGTTTTTCTAACTTCTTGCCGGTATATGTGTGATGCAAATATGTCGTCATATGTTGTAAGACGGCTTTAGATAAAGACCCATTTTGTGGCCATGGCATAAACATCTGGTGGGCGGTACCTTTAACCCACTCGGTACTATATTTCTTTAGTTTGGGTGCGTCTTTTGGCAACTGCTTGCATAAGTGTGCTAATGGAGTAATGTCCTCCATGTTTAAATCCGTTCCCTTTCCTCTTATACAACATTTGTCAATGCTTTCGTGTGGTTTAAACAACTTCTAACAATATGAGCAAGCACCAAACACTGCAAGCTCCAATCCAAATTTTCACAACATTTTATATATTCTAATGTACTCAAAGACATTAAATCACATTAAATCATGTGCGATTCTATCTCAGCTATTAAATCGCACAAATTTCGAATCAGTTTTTTCAAAGAAAATGTTCAATAAATATGACGTCACAACAGCAAAACATATGACAGACGTTTGACAGACTCGACAGACACCAGCTGGACACAAATATCTCTGCCTCTAATCATTATCCCTTCATGGAGTGTAAACGTACCCCTTTCACGACGTCTTTAAACATTGTAGCCTAATCGTTCCCCATTATTTGGGATTCTGGGTACATGTTTCTTTTAGCCTCTATATTAGCGTAGGAATAAGGTGAATCCTCTCACTTCTCGGGTGTCTGCCTCGGTATCCTCTCTCTTCTCGGGTGTCCTCCCCGGTAACCTTTTATTTATTTAATTATTCTTTGGTCACTATCCCCTTACATATATATATATATATATATATATATATATATATATATATATATACAGTCTTTTCTACTTCTGACTATTTTTGGTTTCCCTCCTCCCTCTGTAACCTTTTCCCTTTACTTGTTCTAAGGCATGCACTATTTTCCAAAACATTCAAATTTTTGTTTCATTCACTGTTCGCATTGTTCCATTTTCAGCTTTTCACCCGCTTAGGTGCCCGTAGGAATGGGAAGGGAAGTGTGGGGAACACGGGACCCTTCAGGCCCTGACTGCAGTCTCTTCTTAATCTACCACTGACTACGTGGAGCTTCACGGTCTACTCAGCCGAATGGCAAAGGGCTTGTGATATTGCCAAAGACCTAGAGTTTCTTTATGTCGACGGTCAATAGGTGTCTTACTTTAATCAATAATCGATAGTCGATAACCATCTGATCTTGCTACCAAGTATACTGGGGAGACCCCGGCCGGTCCATAGAGTCAGGGTTTGCTCCGAAGTACTTTAAGACGAGATAGCTGCACCTTGAGATGGATGGGGGTGCAGATTTATTACTCCAATACCAATCAATAAGGACAACTCAATGGTTTGGCAAAGGGTGTCCGTTTAATGACAAGTAAACAAAACGGGGAGTCATGGCAATCAGCAGTGATGCGATAGTCCGTCTCGCTTTAACTCCAACGAACTTCATACAAAGCATAACTTTTATACTCAAAACGCGTCATAATCTGACGTGTAACACTCAAAAGTTAACATGAAATTCTATTCATTAGGAAAAGGTAACTTTAATATAGGTGCTATATCTGTATATAGTAACGGAGTGAGGGGATTGGGTAAACACTGTCAGGTGGGCGTCTAAGCCCTTCCTTCAAAAATGACTACTGTAGACGTCACTAAAAGTATGACGTCCTATTGGTTCTATTAACTATAGGACCCTAGATTATTTGGTCCATTGTGATTGGGTTGGCATCACCCCATGCATACATTTCCACTTTGCTTAGCAGCACGCAGAACAGTCAGCCAGGTTCAGGGTGTCCCCCAATTCACCCTGCCTTCCTTCAATCAATCATCACTTTATGGGCTATGTGTCAATCAGTTCACTGTTGTTGGCCTCGAAACTGCATCTTCTTGTCTCGAGAAAGTTCCGATATCTCTGTCTGGGTGGATGTCAAGCATAGGTGTAAGCCTGTGCTCCTTCTCGCTTGGATAGTCACGTGCTACCCCACCGTGAATTTGCCTCGTTTCTCTCAATTTGTGTATTTGATTTTCATTTCACCCGCCACCTGCCTTCGCCTTCTTATCTCGATTCTTCAGAGGCAGGATATTCTGTTCTTAGCTTCAATAAAAGTAGTTACTGTTCATAGCTTTTATTGGTATAGCCTTGGCTTCCCAGGCACAAGCTGCCTCTGCCGAGTTTCGATTCAGCCTTCTTTCCTCGTGTTGCTAGAATATGATTCTTCTTGCGTTTGGCCTATAGTAACCTGGGTTGGTTCTGCTGTTAGTGCAAAGTGGACTTGCACTTATATAATGTGCTTCGTTTTGAGGTAGATTGTGTACAATGGCGCTTGCCGCTCTATTCTTCTACTTAGCATAGCAAGCCGCACTGTTTTCTTAGCTTTCCTCCGGTTACAAGCATATGTACAGGCGTTAGCTGGTTGAATATCTTGATCCTGCTTACAGCTTAAGCTTCTTTGTATTTCAACATTGCTTTCTTCTTCTAGGTTCACGATATCCTTATTCATGGCGTCTTGTCTCTTCGCGTCATCCTTTGGTCGTCATTTCTTCTATGGGTGCATTAGTCCAGGCCCTCGTGACATCACCATTCGTCTTTCATTAAGGACTTTTTGGTTTCTTCCTAGACAGTACTTAAGCTATTCTTCATTTCGTCTCATTTGCTGGTAGGGTTTTCTCAATGGATACCTTACTGTCCATGGTTGTCTAGTTATTCGTACTTCAATAGGTATTGCTTTTCTGATAGGCACTGGGCAGAGCTCTACTGCGTCTCTCTGCTGGTTTATCTGCTCCTCATACGTCACATATTTCGGTGTGAACGTTCCTGGTACTTCAAAATGGGCGTCTTGGAATGCAGGCTTTATTTGGGACCTCCTCTACAGGGCCAACGGGGGAAAAAGCAGATCTGGCACACTAAGCTGCTACTATATACTGAGAAGAAAGTAATGTCCAAAATTGGTGGACTGACTCAGTCAAAACGTAGCGGTTATTATTAAGAATTATTTTAAAAATCAGTTCCACTTTAATCGTTGTTAGAAAGTGCTGACAATTGTCATTCTTTTATTAATACACAAATGATAAACAGTAATAGTATTGAGCTCTATGCGTTTCAGGAGAAGACTCCCTTCATCAGGAGTGGAAAATCTTTAGGGGTTGTCTCAACAAATCTTCAAGAATTTCATGTATCTACAAAGGTAGGTAGAGAAAGCTTAAATGAGTGTTGCCAATTATGGCCACAATATGCTTAAATAAGTTAGGTTTATGTAAGATAACCAGACATATTATCCAAATTCACCTTAGTGTAAGCACGTGGGACCCTTGACAAGTAAGATCTTCTAAGAGATAATGTTTTCATGGAGGCGAGGTGAAAACTCGACCAGTTGTGATATTACAACTGATTAGTGCCAATGGTCTTGCCAGCACAAATATTCAATAACTAGAGTAAGTGTTGGAAGATCCTACCTTGGTGTGGAACCACACTTGGATCTAGTAGAAGAAATTGCTTCAGGATATGTGCTTCATCATCTTGCGCTTGATTCATGTTTGCATGTATGAATAAAGTCCACTATCAATGGCTGACTCCAGGAATATATCTACTACATTTAATAATGATAATCTAACAAATGAAGATTCGCAGTGTGTTCGTGATGTGTTCTCAACAGTTCTCATTGAGGGGTGTAGATATCAGAGGTAGTGTCGTAAAGATGCGGTCATCCAAAGTGAATGATGCAGGAATAGATGTTTTTAATTTTTTAATTTTTTAACATTTCTTTTTACAAAAATATATATCAAATTTTATTTGTTAACACATGATAAAACTGGACAAAGAGAAAAATGCCCATTCAATAAAAAACCTGACAACAAATGACATAAAACACAACGGAAAAACATAAGAGCTGGTATTTTTTACCACACAAAATGCTTGTCCTATACCCACAAAGTGGTGTTAGTAATTAATGAGTGACTTGGTAGACATTTCTTTTTACGAAACAAAAGTCCCCATTAAAGATGTGTCAACAGTAACAAGTCTGTTTCCAGCCTCAATAGAGTTGCCCCAAGTACACAAAATCTCGGGGTCAATAGCAGTTGTATATTTATCCTATTAGGGCTTTCATCAGGACACTTGCAATCCAAAGTGAGAAGTTTTTTGGATGTCGCTTTGATGGTCTTTTAGCACTCACAACCAGCATTTCTCCAAAAAACCATAGAAAAGATTTTTACCTACCAAATGACAGAGATTTTTTTTTCTTCCGTTTTTATTGATTATATTCAAACAAACAAAACAACTCAAAACAGACATACAGTGGATGCATAATCTCAGTCACAGGAGGTATATAATGCCATGATCCTGCCCACTGTATCTCCCCTTCCCTCCCCCCTCCCCAGCCTACTCCTCATTGTCTCCAGTCTCTCCTTCTTGCAGTAGGGATTCCTGTTCAACAGAACTCGATGAGTCTCTATCCACAAACGAAGGCCCAAATAATTCTGCAATCAATTGCCACCAGCTCGTTAGGGTCACAGCTTATTCATCTACCTCTCCTGTACACGCTTCTTGTCATACCACAGTTTCTGCATCTGCCCACTTTTGCAGATCTTTCAACCATGTCTCCATTTTCGGTCTGTGGCATACCTTCTAGCCCATTGCAATCCTTCTCTTTGCTAGGACATACGCTAGGTCTTTCAGTTTGCTTACATGCTTAAGCTTACGTGGTCTGGGGAAACCTCCTATCAGACAGGCCCACGCCATATCTACCTTCATGTGGATCCCCTTATCTTCCAGTTTTTGTGCTATTTCCCCCAGTACCTCTCTATCAGTGGGCACGCCCAAAACATATGCACCATTCCCACATTTTCTTCATTGCATTTAGGGCACGCCTGACGTCCGGCATTTTTAAATTTGGCTATCTTCTGAGGCGTCAGGTATGCCCTGTGAGTAATATACAGCTGCATCTGTTGTAGCCTAGCATTTCTCGATACTTTTCTATGGTATCCTTGTGCTCTTTCCCACATCCCATCACTCATCGGGGCTCCTACTTCTTCCTCCCAATCCAGTCTGAGTTGCACCACCTCTTTGCCCACTTGGGACATTAACATCTCATACAGTCTAGACGTTTCATGTCCCCCTTCTGCTATGTCATATATCGTGTCTATAGCAGTATCTGGGTCTTCCGCCAGCACCACTTCAGACCAGGTATCTTTAATTTGTTGCACCACCCCGTGGTATGTAATATATTGCCCCACCTGCAGTCCCGCTTGTTCCACCAGCTCCCCAAAATCCAATATCTTCCCCTCCCGCCACACATCCCCCATCGTTGCTATCCCAACTGGTTCCCAGTGCTTCCTAATCATCAACCTAAGTTGCTTTTCGCTTCCTACCACTGCGATCAATGGAACCTGTGGGGAGCACAGGGTTGGCTTTTCCATTAACCTGCACGCTATACGCCACATCGTCCAACCCAGGCTCATCATCCTGGTGCGACCTTCTAACTCCAATTTAGGTAACCAGATCATCTCTTGCAGAAAATATGGGGCGCAGTCTGCAGGAATAGATGGTTCCCCTTATTTGTGGATGGGGATCAGTTACATGGCTCTGCAATGATAGGGTGTCCTTGGTTAGAGTAAGTTAAGAGTCAATTACATGTAAGTAGAGTCATGGTAGGCCATTAAGAATGTAATGACCTATCCCAAGTTAATAGAGGGTGGGTGGTACTCCTTAGTGGATAGAGATCTGTTCTGAAATGGAGTGCCTAATGTTAAATGATATACATAGTCAGATTCTTGTTAGCACAAACAAGGCATACCGTTAGGGATAGCTTAGCATATCCCAAAGTTAAATTAAAGTGGTGAACTCCAAAAATGAGATATAGCCTGAGTTACATTGCTGTATCTGCTTAAAGGGGTCTCAAATATGGAGGCTCAGATGTATAGAACACAGTTGCTTGTTTTACTTAACTATGGCTAATAACTGGTGACTTGTGGATGCGGGTGTAAACACAAGATGGCCGTCATTTATGATGCGTCGGGTGGCGTTGCTGTGACGCTATGACATCATCGGGATGCCGTTCATAACAAGGTGACGTGTCTATCCCGGTAGCGCTGGATGTTGAGTGCTTGATACTAGCACTCCATATCATAAGTGATAATTATGCTAAGAGTGAACATTAAAAGTGGAAAGTGGAGGGACAGATCTTCTAGTGAATCTATATATAAACATGTAAGTGCAAGATGATTAACATCCTATGGGAGAGGAGCAAAGGAGCATCTCTCATATTGGTCTACAATAATTGGGGTGGTACATTAGATCTTGTTGTGAGAAGGGCAGATGGATTCCTCACTAGAGCTCAACTCTGGAGGTGTATAGCAGACAGATCTGTTGTGCATCTGTAGATGAAGAGATATCAGTGGTATACTGACAAGAGGGTTCTCAAACATGACATAGTTGACAACAGTATCACGTATACATAAATACAGTAGCAAAACCTTTGACAATTATAACTCGAGGATGTAAATGCAAAACGTGATTACATCACTTATTCATTGCATCTAATTAGGTTTGCTGCATCCTACATACATAAATAGACACAATGGGCCTCATTACGAGTTTGGAGGTAGCCATGCCGTTCTTACCGGCATGGCTACCCCCAAACCGGGTCCCGGGTCCCAGGTCCCAGAAATAGGGAATTACCGGGCCATTCCGACCTTGGAGGGTCCGGTAATTCCCTTTCACGGGACCCGGACCCGATACATCCCCATTCCCATTGAGCCCTCATAGGGCTCAATGGGAATGGGGAGGATGCTAACAACGGGCCTGTTAATGACGGGCCTGTTGTTAGCATCCTGGTCTGCTAGCGGGTCCTGCTCTGCATATCTGGTCTGACCAGGCGTGCAAAGCGGGGGCCGCTGCAGACCTCGTAATGAGGCGGCCCAGAATGAACGGTGGTGGTCCCTTACCGGCACCGTTCATTCCGCTGGCGCCTACGTTGTAATGAGGCCCAATGTGTGTAAATTACATTGCAAATTGGTTGTACATAGTCCATATCAATTAAGGTAATTAAACATACAATTTGGCATACATGTATTGTTCATTCAATATAAAAGTGGATACATTTCAACATAGCACGAATCATGGATGCAATGATCTATAGCTTTGTTCATTTCCAAAAATGCAGTCAGTGCATTATAAATCCATAGAGTACAAATCAGACATGTAAGTATATCTAACTTCAATGAATATAACTCATTGTTACAGGAACGCTGTCAGTGAAAACTCTTCATTAATTCTTTTTGGTTCTAGTTCATCCAACTTATAAATCCAGAACATTTTTTGGCGTGGGAGGAGGTTGCTGGTGTTGCAACTATTTCTAGGATAACACATTTTAGTTGGGCATCACTGTGTTTATTTGTCTGAAAATGTCTTGCTAACAGTGACTTCTGTTTTTTGTTGGACTTGAGCTCCATTAGTGTTTCTTTCATTTTTCTGGTGGTTTTTCCTACATATTACTGGCCACATGGGTAAATTAATCCATATATGACAAATTTAGAGTCACATGTAGCATAATGTTTCAAGTAGATTTTTTTGTCCAGTACGTGGGTGTCTTAACATATTCCCCTTTCTGTACATTGCTGCAATGCAGACAGGAAGGTACCATACTTTGGTTTATAGACAAAGAGTTGTTTTGGTGTCTCTACTCTCTCAGCTTTCAACAAGTTGTCCCTTTTGTTGCGTGCTCTTGTGTATGCTAGCATTGGTGGTTGTGGGAACAATTTAGTAAGTTGGGCATTTAGTCTTGTAATTTTTCAATTTTTCATAAGAAGGTGGTTGATTGAGTCGATAATGCTGTTTGTGGCAGCCACAATTGGTCTGAAGGGGGAATTTTGTAGATTTTTGTGGATCTTGGGAGTCCATAAAATACTGGCATTAAAGGGTATTTGTTTGTTAAGAAGTCTTTGGTTTTTTCTTTGATCCAATCTTCTGTAAGAGCATTGATCAACACGTTATCAATGATCGGCTTAATAGAAGGAGTTGGATCATTGTCAAGTAACATATAGGCGTCAATGTCACCTAGAAGTGTTAAACACCTTGTCGTGTTGGAGTCCATTATGACAATGGCTCAGCCTTTGTCAGCTAGTTTGATTTCAATTGATCATCTTCAGATATTTGTTTGAAGAGTTTAAGCTGGTGTTTACGCATGTTTTGTTCCCGTATATCAAAGTACTTGATTGTTTTTAAGTCTTTCACCATTTTGGTTTCGGATAAATTGGGGGCTGAGTTGCGTATTGTAGGATTAAGTGTACTTTTGGGCTTCATCTCTAAGTAATCAAATGTCTGTGATCTTTCTTCCAATAGTTTGAGTCTCATCTTCCTAGTTAATTTGGCTATATTGATTTCTTCATCAAAGAATTAGTGTTATTTGTCGGTACAAATGATAGTCCTAAACAAAGTAGGAACATTTGTTGTTTAGACAAGGTCTGTTTGGAGATGTTAATGACTAGCTCGCTATTGTTTTCTTTCCTAGTAGCTTTCTTGTTTCCTCTCCTTGTCTTTCTTGCTCTAAAAAAGGGCGTGTATTTGTACGCCTTAGCTCTGCTTGTGTTGGGACTGGTGGGTTCAGGATAAAAGTTGAGGTAGTGGTTGTAGTACTCTTTTCTTGGGGTTGTTGTGGTTTGTTCTTTGCCTCCACTCGAAGTGTCACTTGTGGGGTCCGTGCTTCTAATGTTACGTTTTTGTTGTCAGTCCTGTCTGGTGTTTCTAAACTGTTGGTTCTGTTGATATAATTCCTGCCAAGAGTAAACTATACAGTCTCTAGAGTAATGGAGTGTGTCTCTTCCAAATTTTCTAATTTTTCTTTGCTCGATTTCGCATTGGTAGGAGTAGCTTTCTGTTGGTGTCCTCAAGGAATTGTGTTAGTTCTTCTTGTGAACGGAAGGTACGCAGTTGGTCTTTAAGTTCTGTGATGTCAGAATCTATCTTCAAGAGTCATTTTGACAATTCTTCTATCGGGAGTAGTATCAGCTGCAGGGAGCATTTATTGAGGATTTATTCCCACTTTTTAACAAATTCGCTACTCTCTTTGCATAGTGTGAATCTTAAGTAGACTCTCAACCCTTGTGGGATTCGTTGTGCTTTAGAGTACTGCGCTAGGGAGGAGGTGCATAGTTTTTGTGAAATTTCTTTTCTAATGAGTCTTTCCAAGTTGTTAACAAGTTTGTCTGGACTTTCTATGCAGGGGTTGCTCTTTCTGTGTCTTTTATTAGACCTAGAATTTGTGATGCCTCTTGTTCAATAAATGCTAGGGTGGTAGCGTCTTTAGTTGTTAGCAGATTCATTTTGGAAAACTACATACTTTCAGAAATATTCTTAGTATCTGCTGGGTGCGCGCCATGTTATTACACCACTCCAAGAAATGGGAAAGAAGAAAGTGATCCTTTGATTTACTGGAGCGCACACCTCACCTCCATGAAAACATCATCACTTAGAAGATCTTCCTTGTCAAGAATCACAATTGCTTACACCCCACGTGAATTTGGATAATATTCTTAAGGACTTTCTCCTACATAAAATGGCTGGTTATCTTACATAAAACTAACTTGTTTAAACATATTTTGGTCATAATTGGCAGCACTCATGTAAGCTTTCTCTACTTTCCTTTGTAGATACATGAAGTTCTTGAAGATTTGTTGAGACAACCCCTAAAGATTTTCTCGCTCTTGATGAAGGGAGTCTTCTTCCGAAACGCACAGAGCTCAATAATATTGATGACTATTTAAATCATTTATTTGTTTATTAATAAAAGACTGACATTTGTTAGCACATTCCAACAACACTGAAAGTGTAACTAATTGTATTAATACTTGTTTAATAATAAACACTAGGTTTTGACTGAGTCATTCCTCAGTACAATTGGTGTGAATGGGCCAGTGGTGTAAATGGGACAGGAGTGCCCTCCAATTTTGACATTACTTTCTTCTCAGTATAGAGTTAAAAAAAACGGACAGCATTACATATCCATTGAATCACCATCGCTTATATCTCCCTAGAAAGCAAGACATGACCACGCCACCTCCCTGGCACGATTGACGTCACCTTCCTCCTCACTACGCTAAACTATGAGCGAACCCCTGTCCCCATAGAACGTTCTCTGTGCGGCACACCAATGCCCCTTTCAAAGCTCACTTTTTATTTTCTGAAGCCATTTCATGTCACCCTAAAAGAGTAATTGCAACTAAATAACTGCTAACATATCGTCTCCTAAAAGATAATCACCCTTTATAATTTTATTGTTCACAAAACAACATTGCTTCAGATTAAGAGGATCGTCGCACAACAGCACTGTTTCCAAAACATTTTAATTGGTGAATATCTTGATCGGCATGCGTTGACACTGTTGTGCTGGCTAGAATGTCTCCAGAAGTTGAAACGGACAGATAATCGGCAGTGCAGTCATCCCACATTTCCTCATATTCCTCCCTCTCCCATGAGGCTCAAGGCACCAGACAACATCTCTTTTGGAAAGCCAAATGGCCACATTTAAATCTCCAACCCACATATGGTAACCCTAGTGCTTCAGATAAGATTTGGAAGTGGGAATAAAATGATTTTTAGGGAGTATAAATGTAAACCCAATTCCCAATTTTATAAGGGGGTTAAAATATGTTTTCACTGAAAAGCGAAAACGTTTTTGTAATATTTATTTCTTTGCACCTAGTTATTCATGCACATTAAAAGATACATTTTTACTTCTTCCAATCAGACAGTTAAAAAAGTAGTTTCTTCCTGTGGTATTTCGTGCACTACTGGTATAAACATATCCATGGTGCTGTGAGGGTGAAAGCAGGGGTGCAATATTCTACATGTCTTTTTCCAATTTTTTGTTGGGAGTATTTTTACTCCCTATTTTAATTTTTTGGGAGTATTTGCCAATTTTTAGAGAGTAAAAGTGTCTTATATACCCCTTATCTGTAGCGTTGGGTAACACGCTTGCTTACAATCACAGACCAAAAACAAGCCAACTCTACACAATTCATTAAAACGAATAAAATCATAATTCGGTGCCTTAAATGGCATATGAAATCGAGGGGGGTCCTTTTTAGTGGGGTGGCCTAAAGAGGCGTGCCCCAACGAGCTGCATGTAAGTGCCACGCACCCTCTTTTCCCTCTTAGGGTCCCCTTTGCAGGGTACGAGGGTGATGAACCCTGCATCTCTTACATAAATTGATGCCTGTCTGGGGTCAGCGCTATATCTCTTCATCCATAATTGTGGCACTGTCCCCGGTTAGATATCCCTTTAACTGAGAGATGCAGCAATTACCTTCAGCTTCAGGTGATCACTGCATCTCTTGGTTAAAGGAATGCCTGGTGGGGGCGGCCCAACCATTAAGGATGAAAAGGCAAGGGCGCTCGAAGCAGAGGCCTTTTTTCCTAAAGCCTGAAGCTCCCACGAATGAGCGAGATCTTCAGGCTTTAGAAAAAAGGCCTCGGCTTCCAGCAGGCTGACCTCTTCCATAATGATGCCGCCGGCCCCCGAGCATCTCTTGTTTAATGGAATGCCTAGCTGGTGCAAGTGCAACCATTAGGGACACAAGGCAATTTTTCTGAAGCCTGAAGCTCTTGCCCATGAGCAAGAGCTTCAGGCTTTAGAAAAAAAGCTGCAGCCTCATCAGCTGAGGCTTCTAGGGTTTTTAGGGAGCCCCGGCAGGTCCAGTCTAAGACCCATTTTTCAGAGACATCCGGGGCTCTACCCCAACTATCCTGGCCCACCTAAAGCCCTAATAACAGTTGCTCCCAAATTTCTCATCGTTACCTTTTTTACAAAAATAGTTGATATGTATCTAATAATGTTCCTAACAATTTTAGAGGAAAGCATTAATAAGTCTTTACTCCTGTCACTGATAAACCAATTTCTCCAGTCAAAACAAAATTGCAGGAATGTATGACCTGCCTCCTGCACCCTCAGGGTGGCTCAACCCCACCGACAGTATTGATCTGTGAGCCAAGAACCACCCTTCCACTCGTCACCTTGATCTTCTGCCGCTGACTACTTGCAAGCAGAGGCAAATCAATCTGGGAAAAAAGCTTTACTATCAATGGTCATGGCTGGTGGCAAAAATCATGGTAACATAGGGTGTTGACTGCTGCTTTACCACAACCCTAGAAAAGCAATGCCACCGAAAAAAAAGCTGTCCAAGTCAAACTCAGTATGAACAGTAGAAACAAAGGGATTGGGTGGGGCAGGTGCAGAGCAAGCATTGCTGGGTTGTCTGGCCACCCGGGAAGGAGAGAGGCTGATCACTGACCTCTCAGGCTTTTTATAATACTGACCTCACAGGCTTTTTATAATGCCTGAGACCTTCCTAGCAGGCCTGGCCTTCATCTGTTCTTGTGGATCGCTCCCAGGCGGAATCTACTACTAGCATAGCGTGGTCCTTGAGGTCCTCCGTCTCAGTAAGGGTTTCCTCTGATCCAGCTGAAATCAAGGAGTCGTTGGACTCATGCGATGGAGTTTCCAGCCTGAACATTTCTAGCCCCTCTTTAAGTTCTAGGACTTTGCTGTTCATGGGTTTGGTAGCAGCTGTGACCCAGAACTTCCCAGATTCTGAATGGCCATATGTTTTTCCCTTGGGAAGGTATGCAGACTTGGTCTCCACTTGTGGGTAGCCTCTGTGTTGGGGCCAAAATAATACCATGTTGACACTATTTGTGACCAGCAACCCAATATGTCACAAGACCAATCTTTACTTTTTACGTTTTTGTTACAAAACTGGATTTTTCAAATGCAGGCAGTTTGGCTCGTAGTCTAGGTGGGGTCCCTATGCACCTTTCCTTCAACCTTACCAGGGCAGGTGAAAGGTCAGAACTAGCTCTGGCAAAGGCACACATGGGATGGTGGTTCCTGTGTGTCTCCACCAATCAAGTGCCATATGGGCGTGGGAGGGGAGTGGATAGGGACGGGAGGAGCTGGGAGAAGGAAAAGCCAAAACAGGAGCACGGATTGAACCAACGCTCCTTTCGATCTGTGAGGCGGCTTGCACGGGGTAGCTTACCGCCACAGGTGGAAGGTCTGAACTCGCTCCGTCAAGGCACAAATGGGCTCCACTGTGAACCACTGGGTTTAAGCAAATACTTTAAAGGAGTAATTGTAATAAAATGAAAATACTTTATTTGGCATGATGCAAAGATAGTGACCTGAACGTGTGTCATCAATAGAAGCAATTTTTGCAGGGTGTAAAAATTCAATTTTCAAGCTACTAGCCAGACATAAAAATGTACTTGCCACCACAATTCTATAGATATACACAACACACCATGGGCCTCATTCTGAGTTTGGAGGTAACCATGGCGGTATTTGCGCTATGGCTGCCTCCAAAACCGATTCCGACTGCGACCTTGTTCAATGGGGACTTACCGGTCTAGTCCGACCTTTGCGGGACCGGTAAGTCCCCATTGAAAAATCCATTCCCCATTCCCATTTGAGTCCCCACAGGGCTCAATGGAAATGGGGAAGTAGCTAACTATTAGCTCTGAAGTCCCTTAACGGGCCCCGTCCATAACGCCTGGTAAAACCAGGCATTAAGGAAGTGACCCGCTAAGGGACCTCGGAAATGGGCGCAAAGTGATTACCGGCAACGGTGTCCTTACCCGTGCCCGGTATCCATTTGCGCCATACTCGGAATGAGGCCCCATGTCTTACTTGCTAAGAGTCAAGTATCACTAGTCAATGGATTGGAGCGAGTACACATTTTGCACCCTGATTCTAGAATGCTGCTACGAGCAGCAAGCGCCTGAACACCATGCTTGGATTTTCATGGTATATTCATGTTCGTGACCCAAGCGCACGTACGGCAGCGCGATGATGCCATGGGCGTGATGACATCATCACTATCTGAACAAGCATTTGTTCTAAATTATGGAATTATTTCATATCCATAGGTTAAAGACAACAATCATTTTCTTTTCGGAATCAAAAATGTTGAGATGTGCTTTGAATGTCCATGAATATATTACACATTGGCATTGTGTCAATGGATAACGTGCTGCACACGAATGTATCAACATTATGGAATTGCCTCCTACAGATGGTTGGTAAGAGGTTTAGGGCCTGAATCTTGATCTTACTCACGGAAAGGTTTGAAAAACTACTTTGGATGTCAATGATCATAACACATTCAAATTATATAAATGAACCACGAGGCTTCATCAACATAAATCCTTCTAATGTATAGGCTGCTTAGTCAGTCAGCAACCGTCAATATATCCGAAATGACATGTTCCACTAATGAATATCCACAAAAATTAAGAAAATTGTTTGACACAAGAGAAGAAAACTATGACTAAACAAAAGCCTCTGTTTAGAGAAAACAATTTATATATAGAAGTTAACATTTCATTTGTATTAATACCAGCTGGGAACAAAGAGTTCAATCTGTCTCTCTCCTTCTGTCTCAAGCTCTCTTCTGATTTTATCCGCTTACCTCCCAATCTCATGGGGCTGGAACTTCCCATGGAAGGCTTCACAAGGACCTTTAGCCCCGTGCGCGTTTTCAGCCTCCATATTTGCCATGCAGCAGATGCAATTTTTTGTTCTGTGTCACTTGGTAAGCCAGTGGTCCAACAAGGGCTTGGGAAGTGCCCCTAGGTCTACCCTATGACTTTGCAGTCCCTTGCCAGATCCGGTGCCGCTGGAGCTTTCCCACTGCTCCCCTCTAGCCAGCTCTGGAGTTTGCATTGTCGATGTTTGGTCTTCCATTGTGCCTCGTTCATTCCTATTTGGGTAACCAGTCCGTTCCTTCTTTTCTAGGGTGTGTCTGTCGGTTGGGCCCAGGTGCATTGTTTCCTTTGATATGTCATGGATGTAGTCATTTAAAACACACGAAGAGACTCAAGGGAAAATATTATGCCCAGTGAAACAACCCCTCAGCAGGTTATTAAAGGAACACAATGTCACTGGGTCAGATCGTTACTGAAGCTTAAATAGGGATCATGCCTTCTTTGATTTTGTTATGTTTAGGCAATCCTAAAAAACCTAAAAGAAACTCTCAGAAGCTTAATCTTCAAAAATATAGTTTTAATTTAATTTACTTGTTGTCTAGAACATGTGCAAAAGGGAACTATACAAAAAAGTATTGTGTGATGGAAAACTAAAGTGCTACGTGCTTAACAGTGCATAGAAAAACTTGATGTATACAATACATTATACAATTTCATACACAAATATCTAAAAATCAATACACTCAATCATGCACTTCATATCTCTTTCAAGAGTGCACCAGCACATCCAAAAGATATCCAAATAGCATGGGCATGGGCTGTCTGCAGTATAAATGATTACTATCCAGTGGCGCCTCGTATTATTTTTCATTTCAGGTGTGTTAATATATTCTCCCACGCAATCATGTGCTATCAAGCATAGCAAGGGGGCCAGAACCAATGTAAAAGGTTTCTCTTTAAGGGGGGCGTGGAAGGTTCCAACCAACAATGAGTTTTTTAAATAATGTATTGAAATGGTCCTTTTATATCACCATTTTTAGAATAACTACATAAAAAGCCATACACTTTACTATGACAGTTTGTAGCCATCATGGGTATTATACAGCTTCACCTCTCCAGGTGCTGCCATAATAGGCCAATTAAAACTTAAAATTCCCAAGTACTGTTTTATAATGCCACATAAAGTTTCATTTCCCAGGTACAACCATCATATACTTTAGCTCCTGCTCAAAGATTTTCAGTGAGGACTGGCAGAGGTCAGTACCTAGTAAGGGTCACTTTTGAGATTACTGTGTTGTTGGCCAGCCAATGCTACCTCCCCAACCTTCTTACACCTGGCAGCCGTGGCCAAAGGAGGGAGCAACCAGCTTCAGTGGGCACTTTGAGGAATCCACACTCCACCTTTTATTTTTCCTATTCCTCATCACATTGTCTTCCCCTTAAAGAAAGCCTGCAAGGATTCAGCATCATTCTAAAATCGAATTTATGCACCTGCCTTAAAACCAGGTGAGCGGGGCTAAGTGGCAAATACATTTCTGGCTCCTGAGGCTATGTAAGAAGGTTTAGAGTCCCTTGGGAGGCAAAGGGGGAGACATCTTGGAGGAGAAACAACCATGGATTCTTACCCATGCCCAGATGCCTGACAAGCGCTCTTTTGTTCCCGTGGTGGGCAAAAGTCCCAGCAGGTCCACTGAGCACAGCACCTTAGCAAGTCAGAATGAGGTTTGAGATGGCTGTAAGCCTGGTATCCAACTGTGGAAGGTGAAATGGGAGCCTGTGGTATTCATATCTCACATAGCCCTTTATCGGAACCGAAAATCCATGCCTCCCATAAGCATTAGCATTTTCTTTATGCTAATGAGTCAAGTCCCCAGGCTGCTCCTATCCCTATCTGCCATTTCACAGATCTTTGTTGTATACATTGTAGAATGGGTCTCATTACAAGTATGGTGGTGCAATAACAAACAGCGGTAACATGGCTATAATACTGTTACCTCTGCATTACAGCACTGCTGTACTATAGGGGTGACAGTGAGCTGGAGGATTTTCCTCCAGCAAAAAGCTGGAGGAACATCCTCCACCTTACCGACCAACATCGGCAAATTTGGCAGAATTACCACCAGATATAATTCTGCTAAAATCCCCATTGAATCCTGTGGTCTCCATACAATGGGGACTTACACCACCTACCCCCACATGGACCTTTGGATTTACCGTAAGATTACAAGTGGCAGTAAGGGTAATTCAGTTTGGCGGTATTCCACCAAACCTGTAATGCGGCCGGAGGTGACCTGGTTATTGTTTGCCTTTGCTTGTTCATGCTCTGCTCTGACAACTCATGCTTTGTTATGCATTTCCTGCCTTGTCACACCTTTTTATGCTTTGGAAGGTGTTAGGTTGAAAATCCACTTTTTACCACACGATAGCCCCTTTGGAACTTTCTGCTGGCTGGCTTTCTAGGTTTTGGGCTTTGTTTTTCTTCCAGCCAGGCTTTATCAAAAGCCTAACAGAGTGTCAATCTTGTTATTATGGTTCTACTTTGAAAGTCCTGATAACAACTAAGGTAGGGGGTACCCAAAGATGATCCATTTTTGGTACCCCTTCTTGGTTGGTCATGTGGCTAGTAGGCCGGTTGTGGCATTTTCTCCTTTGTACTACGATGCCACAAGGTGCAATCCATTTACCTTAATAAATCCTTTTTGGCATCCTCCTCCATTCAAAAAAATTGAGGTTGTCCTTGTTTGCTTCAAATGCTTCAGAGGTCACCAGTGGGTGCCTGTATGCCATGACTGGGAGTTGTAGTCACCCTTAAACAAGATCTGACTGGCATTTGCAGATGCCTGTCTGGGATAGTGTGGATGCATTCCTTTGTGTGAGAGACCCTTCCAGAATGCATGGGTGTGCTTGCAGGGATGGTCTTCAGTTTGCTGACTCAACTTCTATTTGAATGATTCTTGGCATGTGGTTGGATGCTGTGTTCACTAACTGCATGCCAAGGGAGATACACACAGACTTCCTTACCTACTCATCTTATCTATTGCTGGAAATATGTACCTTCATTCCTGGAAGGGCCAAAGCTCTGCGCCAGCATAATTTGGCACTCCGAAGTACTTGACGGAGAGGCTCTGCCTCTCCAGAAGACCAGCAGGAACCCTCTGCAATGCTCCTTTCCTCTGATCTGGTCTGGATATCTGAATCGCAGCTCCTGGTTGAGGGCCTTATCTCCCTGAAGCTCCCGCCTGTACCTGAATTGCCAGTTCCAGAAGTGTACACTCTCTCTGTAGTTTGGAAGACACTTTATTCTTCCACTGTCTTCTCCCCCTTTGATCTGGCCTAAGGCAGAAACCACAGAGACGTCTTGGACATCCTAAGAGAAGAATGGGATGTGCCCGACCATAGGCAAAACCGCAACCACCCGTTATAAATAACACCTAAGAATATATGGTGAAGTTCTGGCAGTTGGTGAGAACCAATATACACAAGACTCAGAATCGACAAGAAAGATTATGACAAAGAAGCTCTGCTGCGTACCTTTCATATAATTCATCCTGCCAACCATTCAGAACAAGCTGCTGGCAAGATGGCACAGGCCTTACGCGAGGGAACCGGCATACCAGCAACTATGCAGCTGTGAGAAAAGCTGCATTGTACTCTCCAGCGCTGGTGGTAACCCATTGCAGCCGACAAATCACTTTGTAGATTACCAGGCACTTAACAACGGGGCTCTGGCCCCCAAACAAACCAGATTCAAAATAAAGGGGTGTACCTGCACTAAATCCCTGGTCCTTCAGGTAAGATATAAGGTTCAGAACAGGTGGGTGGACCAGTGGAAAGGGATGACACAGGTTGTTCAAAAAATATTACAAATTTTAATAAATCAACATATAATAATACATCATTGTATGTATTGTTTTTAAAAACCATAAATTCAATTCATCACCATATATTTCATATGTTCAGCTTCCATACTCAATCCCATACTCACTGACTCATACATACATTCAACTTTAAAAAAAAATCAATTTAACAGTTTGTACACAATGTATTGATCTACTAATACAAATGTTTTCAAATAATGATTATCACAAATGTTTATGACCCAGTCCTCGTTTTCAGGTGTCGTGTTTTATCTGATTTGTTAATTCACCAGAATGTTCACATAATCGTCGACACGTGTTTCGGTCCACATATAACAGAACTGCCTGTCTTTGATTTTCCAAGACCTTCTTCAGGACGTAGGGCAAGAACTAATGGATCTACACTTATATTTGGAATCGTATATGCCAATTTCAGTGCTAAAAAACATACATAAAATACCATCAATATCCCATGTCATCCATATTGCATTTTTATTAGTGACTACTAATGTCACATGTGTATTATGTAAATAAACACATCAACCTACTCACCCCCATGTGTCAATTCAAGGGATGGCGAGTAGATAATAGGAATGAATCCTCCACGGTATCTCTGGCTTAGTTAGGACCCTGCGGATCAAGAGAGATGATACTAAATTCTCTGTGTCAATTTATTCCAAATTTTGATTTATAATCTCATAAATGGCCATATGAATTTACAGTGTTCACTTGTTCTTAGTCACAAGGTATTATTTTCCAATATTCCTAGATGTTGCCAAATTAACTCCGGCTCCAGACACCTAGAAGAACCAGAACATTCTAGTGTAGCTTTTATCTATGTTATTTACATCTTCTGTTAAGCATAACTGATACAATTTTAATAGGTGTGTTCACTCACCCAAGTTCCTTTCCACACTCTGTGAATCGGGTATAGTGTTCTCTCAGCCCAATTACACAAATCCCCCATAAATGGATATAAAGAGGAGGAAGAATCCTGCCAGGATGCAAAAAGGATTTCGTCACTTTCACGTGTTATAAACGGTAATTCTTTCATTTTTTAGATGATGCACCCATCTGTAGTTCTGTCGTTAGTTAATTCCGTCTATAGTTCTGTCATTAATTATATTTATAAATCATTTCGCCTTACAAATCCGGCATATTGTTTTTTTGTAAATATATAGTTTTTTCCAAATGGCGCCAGACTGAGATGATTTGGCAGCGTGTTCTTTACACTGCATATACCCTTCTCCACACAAAGTGCGAGACAGGGGATCCATCTTCTACAGTGATGGTAAATGTAAACTGCTCAATTTAAAAGTCCAAATATACTGAGCGTTTCTGTTAAACGCTATCAAGTAGCAATGCCATGTTGCCGATTATCCAGTACTAAATGGAGTCCTAACTCTCGTATTTTATATTAGGGACATTCTCCCGCTAGAATTACAAGGTAACCACTCTTGGCGTTATACCCATAGCCACATCCAGTGGGTGTTTAATTACAAGGCAACCGCTCTGGGCGTTATATCCACAGCCACATCCAGTGGGGGTTTAAACACAGAGTTTACCTTTATGATAATAACTGCACCGCGTACTGCCACAATCTCGCCGAACCCTTCGTGTTTCCAAATGGCAACATAAACAAGGGACTATTGTTTTTTTATAAGCCATCCCGGCATAATAGACACAGAAAAAGGACTCATCACGAATCCACCATGAATGAGTTTTTGTCCTTTTTCGCATTCACAAACACACCTAGGATTTATAAACCACTTGATATGTCTCATGACAACATCTTTGTGCTTTGCAAGTCATCTCCTGAACCTTCTACCTGAGAAGCACTGAGATCTATGCTAATCTGCTCGTCGTCGTGCTATCTGTTGGCTGCTATACTGCATTTCAGCCTTCATATTTGACTTTCAAATCTAGATGAACCTTTGTTGCTGCCAATGTTTATGTTGGCTGCTATACTGCATTTCAGCCCATATATTTGACTTTCAAATCTAGATGAACCTTTGTTGCTGCCAATGTTATGTTATGTGGCCCTTCAGACCACATTTGAACTGTGTTGTGCCTTATGGTCGCCTTTCAGACCACATTTGAACTGTGTTGTGCCTTATGGTCGCCTTTCAGACCACATTTGAACTGTGCTGTGCCTTATGGTCACCTTTCAGACCACATTTGAACTGTGGTGTGCCTTATGGCCGCCTTTCAGACCACATTTGAACTGTGTTGTGCCTTATAGTCGCTCACTCCTGCCACCTCTGGCTAGGTCCACCCTACCTGACTGTGTCCTCCTCCTCACACAGCCCTGCCCAGCATACAATCATGCCCACAGTGTCCTGCAAGCCCACCGCTGCCACCACCACGCTGCTCACTCTCCTCGCAACACTCACTGCTCTACAACTCCCTACTCCTACACATCCCCACATGCCCACAACACTAAGACCACTCCCCTACCCTATGCATCCCGCTACCCCAGATACCTCACTAACCATGCCACCTCACACCCTGTGTCGCAATTATGCATAGATGAGAAAGGCTTAGAGCGCGCACACAAACCACAGAATTTAGCACACGACCCCTTCCCACAGAACACAGAAACTATAGACTGAGCTCCCGCACCACCTCCAAATGCTACTCCCGCATGGGACACCCACTCTCCCACAGTCCACCTCCCACTAACCTCGCCACACCTCACAATACCACCACACTCAACATATCAGCTACAACCACCACTCACACTCCCACAAACAAACCACACACACCTCACATCAAATGTGCCCTCCTCAATGTCCGATCACTCCTAGCTCATGCATCTGATATTCATGACCTCATAGTCAACAATAACATAGACCTAGTTTACAAAGGTAGCGGGCGCCCCTCTCTCGACAGAACAAGGCCTGATAACCTGTTCAGTGGTTATTAACCACTTGAGAGTTCGCAGCCACTGCTTTTACTCACTGTGCCTTTCACAGATGGGAAATATCCATTTGCATATCAGTCTTTGTCCTGCCCAGGGGCAGTCCAGCACCGAAATGCAATGGCAATTCCAACCTGAACGAGAGTACCACCAGCAACCCCATACACGTGTTTCACCCTTGTTGGGGATCATCAGTGAGGTGAAGCTGATGCCTCTCTAAGCACAGTGAGAGACATAATAACATAGACCTATTAACCATCACTGAAACATGGTTACATGAAGCATCAGGCCCTGCCGTTGCTCTTGCACTACCACCTGGCTTCACCATACTCAGACAAGACAGGCCAGATCGAATAGGAGGCGGAGTAGCCTTCATCTACAAGGAAAACCTCCAGCTCCGACCTGTCAGTCACCCCTCGATCAACAACTCTGACCTCTTATCGACCAAACTCACCCTGTCACCCAACAGCACCATTAACATCCACCTACTATACCGCCCCCCCAGGCAACACCCCAGACTCCCAGGATAACATAATTCACATCCTCAGCAATAACATCAAAAGCTCCACCAAAACCCTTCTACTAGTGACCTCAATCTCGGATTCAACGATACTAAAGACAAATCTGCAGCCACTCTTACCAAGGAACTTATCGACCTGGGCTTCACCCAAAAAGTAGAAAGTCCTACTCACGCCAAAGGCTGCATCCTTGATTGGATTGCAGACCATAACTGCCTCTCCACTATCATCTCTAACTTCTCATTGCCCTGGACTGACCACAACTGCATCGAGTTCTCTATTCCCATCACCAAACACCACAAAACTCTAACCCCTGCTGGCGCTGCACAAGTCAGAAGCTCAAAAAAAAACCTCACAGAGGATAACCTGCGTCCTTACCTCAATACCCCCGAGCTAGCTCCCCCATTCGCTAATGATCCCAATGTTCTAGCAGACCTCTACAAAGATGTCATCACCAAAGCTATCAATGAAATAGCACCACTCGAATGGAAAAAAGAAAAGAAATCTCTACACGCCAACTCTTGGTTTACTGAAGATCTGCAATCTATGCGATCCGACAAAAGAGCAGCACTAAAAAACTGGCAATCTGACCCCTGCACTAGCACCAAAAACAATTTCAATCTAATCTCCCACCAATACAAGATAGCTATCACCAAGGCCAAAGCCAACGTTTTTAACACCCGAATCTCTAATGCCTAATCACACTCTAAAGAGATTTTTGCCATTTTTAATGAGCTTATCCCCCCCCCCAATACACCAGACGAAATAATCAAAGATGAAGCCTGGTGCACCAGCATTCAAGCTGCCATGCTACATAAAATCGACCTCCTCCAAAATAAATCAAAGACCACGGCAAAGCACTTCCTCAACCGACAGAAACCAAACCCACCAACACCCCACCCACCTCGCCCAAGCCCACCATACCTGACTTCTCCTTCAGAGACGTCACTGTATCAGAAGTCATCAACCTACTGAAAAATCTCAAACCTTCCCCATGTAAAGGTGATATTTGCCCACCTAAACTTGTCAAAGTCTGTGCAGACTGCTTTGCGCAGCTCTTCATGGCATTCATCAATGCGCCCTTTAAAACCGGCATCATCCCAGCTAACCTCAAAGAGGCCTGGGTCCGGCCTCTCCTAAAAAAACCTACTCTCGACCCCTTACAACCAAACAACTATAGACCTATAACCACAGTGCCATTCCTCCTGAAATTACTGGACAAAGCCGCACATTGCCAAATCCAACAATTCCTGGAAACCCACTCCATCCTCGGGACTAGGCAATCAGGCTTCCGAAAAGGACATGGCACAGAAACAGCCCTGGTGGATCTGAAGAGCCAGATCACCCAAATCATGGACATAGGAAAGCCTGCTCTTCTGCTCCTTCTAGATCTCTCAGCCGCTTTCGATCTGGTTGATCACAAGACTCTCACTTCACCCCTCACACACTCAGCCAACTTCTCTAAAGAGTCAGCTCTCTGGATCACCTCCTTCCTAGAGGGAAGGGCCATGAAAGTCTTCTCGGATATCGCCAATGCCACCCCTATGACAATCCACTGCGGGGTCCCTCAAGGATCATGCACTGCACCCACACTCTACAACTTATTCACCAAGCCCCTCTTTGACAAACTCGACTCTTACGGCATCACATACACGAACTACGCAGACGAGACACAAGTACTTCTACCTCTATCAGGATCATACAACGAAGACGCTACGGCTCTCCACACAATCTACTCCACTATCAAGGCATGGTTGGCAGTTAATGGCCTCTGCCTCAATGGAGACAAGACTGAAATCATGATATTAGGTCAACAGAACACCCTAGACAAACTTGACAAACTGTACGCTAACTTCTCCATTGACAACTCCATCATCCCCGTATCCACTACCGTAAAGACTCTGGGAGTATACCTTGACTCCTCACTATCTAAGTCAGCGCAATCACTTCCTCATCTGCGCACACCAACAAACTCATAAACGCCATCAAGCCCTACCTCTCCAAACCCAACTGCCTCTCTATAGCGAGAGCAACCATTGGAGCCAAACTGGACTTCTGTAATGCACTCCTAGCAGGCACACCAGCCAAAAACCTAAATAGACTACAAGTCATGCAAAACAATGCACTCCGGGCCGCTCTCAGTATCCCAAGAAGAGAGCATATCACCCATGCCAGGCACTCAGCCCAATGGCTCCCGGTCAAAAAGCGGATCACTCTCAAAATCCTCACACTTACACACAAATGCCTCTCTCTCTCCGCCCCGTCCTATCTATCAGAAACCATCTTCAAACCATCCTCCTCCCGTCCCACCAGGACGCAATACTCCAACCTACTCTGCATCCCACGCATCAAAAAAGCCAAAGCCGGAGGTCTACGCTTCCCATACATCGCAGCCAAAACCTGGAACGCTCTTCCTGCAGACATTAGAGGGGAAAACTCACTCTCTGTTTTTCGCAGGAAACTGAAAACCTCATTCCTTGCAAAATAATAGGAAACTTACAGCAATCCTTGTAAATATAGTGCTCTGCTAATGTGTACATGTCTATTGTAAATATTGTAATGATATGTAAATATTGCATCCTACGTAACTAAGACATTGTCTGTAACAAGCGCCACGATGCCCACGGGCTGACGTGCGCTCTACAAATCTGAATAAATGAATAAATATCTGTGACCGCTTCGAGCAAACTCGTCAGTGTGCTACCTGTGGCCATCTACCTGTTCTCCTGCAACATACTGCTCGGCCTGCTGAGTCCAACTAGGCCATGTATCCTAGTCATATTTCGGTCATTTTTACATTTCTATCTATTTGCGATTACAGTACCCAATAGAGCTATGGCCATTGGTCTCATTGCTATTGACTTGAGTTTCAATTGTTATGCTATCAATAGATCTATTTATTTTCATCTGTGTCAATTGTCATCGAATTGCATCCTTTAGGGGTCCAGTCTATAATGTAAGCATGTTTCCTTTTCGTGCAAGACAGAACATCCAAGGGACGAGTCACATGTTCAGAGTTTAGTCACATAATTAAAAACATTTCTGTAACTTATGCAAATACTAAGCCGCACATGATGAACTGGTATAGTTCCAGCGAGCAAAACAAACCTTGCATTGAGCATGGTATGGTTCATTTACTTTTTATGACATTTTTATTTATCAAGGTTTTATAATAATCTTGATATTTACTTTTCAGAATTTTCAACAATGCCTGCCTGTTCGATTAGCGGTTGCCCTTCGAAGACCCATGCTAAATCTGAAGGCACTACAATGCATGTATTCCCGAAAACTGTTGATCAAATAAGAGAATGGGTCAGACATTGCGGATATCCACTGGATGAGCTGGAAATTAGAGTCCAACAAGTCTTAGAGGACAAGAGGGGTGATCGATACCGCATCTGCAGCCGGCACTTTTCCTCGAACATGTATGCCACATCTTGGGTAACAAAGAAGAATAAACGGCAAACGACACGAAAATTGCTCGCAAACGCTATTCCAACTCTATTCGTCCACATTCCGCCACTGGTGAGTCAAGTGTCCGGATTTAGCTTTAGGCCTTGCGGTAGTGTGTAGGTAGCCGAATGGATTAATTGATATTTTAGGTGTTGTGTCCCTTGTAATACTCCCTTGTAATACTTTCGATATTGATATGAGTGTATAGCTTTTTGAATAGTGACATTTATCAATAAATTATTTTTCGATGTTATAACCCCCAAAGCAAATCTATTTATGGGCACAGGGAACTGTACTATATTGCGCATTTTCAATAGCATTATTCTCAAGAATTCTGTCGGTTTACATGGCAATTTTTTAATATTTGTTTTTCATCATCAAACAATAATTTACCTTTACAACTGCTTGATTATCCACTGAATCTGAAGCAAGAACATTCTACATCCGTGACGTGCCCACAGTTATCAACCACTTCTAGCGCGCATTAGGTAATCATACTTGGCTTGTTTTATGCATGTCAAGTAATAGTTTTTATGTAGCGTGTGATTATTTTACCAATTGTTTGGTTAGTGCTTTCCAATTGATATACATCTTAGTTGTCGTCCCCTGGTGTTTGCTTTCAGTTATAATTAGTGTTATCCATACTAATGCAAGTACTGTCTTTCAGGGAGATGCTGAAGCGTCCACCACATTGACAACAGCCCTAGATGTTCTTCAGCAGCACGAGGTATGGATACTGACAGCTCCATCGACCGTGATCATCAGGACTGGAACACTTGTCGTTTGATTGTTCTGCACCATGTTTCATTCGTGGTTAGCCATTGATATGTACCTGTGCGGTCGACCCCAAGTGTGTGTTGTGTCTTCAATATTGTAATCCTTACTAATGCAAATACTATGTTTCAGGCAGATGTTGAAGCGTCAACCCACGCACTTGATGCGGAGCCTAACATTCAAGTAATTCCAGGGGAAGCGGGACCATGCGGAAACGAATCGGCGCAACAGCTTTCGGAAGTGCGCATCACATTTACATCATCAATAGATATTCTTCAGCAGCACGAGGTATGGATACTGACAGCTCCATCGAGCGTGATCATATAACGTGATTCCATTTGCTATACTTTCTTCCCTATTAACGCAAGTTCTGTGTTTCAGGGAGACGATGGAGCTTCCACTACAATCACAAGATCCCAATTAGATGATGTAGATGTAAAGAAATCAGAGAAATAAGTCGATTAAATCTGATCATATTTAAATATTCCTTGATTCTTTTAGACAATGCAACATTTGTGGTTATCTCTTTATATGTACCTGTGCCGTCGACCCCAAGTGTGTGTTATGTTTACATTATTGAAAACCATACTAACGCAAGTACTGTGTTTCAGGGAGTTGCTGATGCCTCCTCTTCAATACAATAATTCGTGGCAGTCCATGCAGAGCCAGAGGTATGGATACTGACAGCTCCATCGAACTAGGTCATCAGAGCTCGAATACTTGTCGTTTGATTGTTCCACACAATGTTTAAATCGTGTTTGGCTATTGAGATGTACCTGTGTGTTCGTCCTCACGTGTGTTTTATGCTAACAATATTTTGATATACAGTAATGAAAATACTATGTTTCAGGGAGTCGATGGAACCTCATTCCGTGCTGTCTATGCGGATACAGAAAATATAGTCGTTGCAGCGCAAGAGGAAGGGGAGACATGCGGATACGAATCGGAGCAACAGCGTGCAGATGTTGACGGTGGAGTCAAAAAAGTTGCAAAGAAAAGAAACAAAAATAAGGTTAGTTACAAACAGTTCATAACTTTAGAAATGTTTTTGTGCTGGGGACTATTTTATGTTTTTTTCCAGTCAATTGTACTATACTTTATCTTGTGTTTAAACTGAACATCCCTTTTCCAATCTATCCTCTAGTTACCCGTGGGTGTCCGAACTATACATACACAGAGAGTGAAGCGAATGAGAGATGTTACTTGCCAGACCATTTACACTATGGAGGAACTATTAATTCAGACGCCGCGTGTTGAGACTCGAGATGCTCATGTCCAATGGCCAGATCATGAAATGAATGTGTCCGGAAAATCCAGCAAAGTTGTATTGGACCATTGCTACAGTGCGACCGCACCACCACAACAACATGATACTGGATGTATTGAAAATAGCTCTGAAGTAGTCGCAGATCAATTCACACAATCTACACCCGCCAAGAATTACCACCAAAAAAGCTGTCGACATTGTTGTGTTCTCCCATCAATGTTGAAGTAGCAGATGTTGAAATGACAGAGAATGAACCAGCAGCAGCATTCACTGACGCATCAGAACTTGATAGCAGCTATATTTCTTTCAAATGTGGTGATATGTCCTCAACGTCACAGGCCGAAACAACTTTGACGCCCGATGACAGTCCAATGAAAGAGGGCAAATACATAGTATTCGACAGTTGTTTGATTAATATTATAAGTATGCTGAAATGTGGGCATTCCGTTAGAGGGAAAGTATGTGGGAAGCCATTGATTCATGTCACTCGTCAAAAAAAAGGCAGTAACGTAAAAATAAATGCCACCTGTAGATTAAATCATACGTTCTCATGGTCTGCACAACCGATGCTGGGGAAACTGCCAGCAGGCAATCTACTATGTGCAGCTGCATCACTTTTTAGTGGGTCCAGTTTTAGAAACTTAGAGTCTTTCTTTCAGTTTGTGGGACTCCATTTCATTTAAAAAACGCAGTACTACAAATACCAACATGATTATCTGTTTCCGGCCATTAGTGATGCTTGGAAAATTGAACAATTGTCTCTAGCAAGTACATTCGAAGGCAAACGAATCAGGCTAGCCGGCGATGGACAGTGCAACAGCCCTGGATTTTCTGCCAAGTACTGCACCTACCACTTTCTACCTATTAATATATGTCATAATTGTGTACTAGTTTAGAGAAGAGAAGAGGACACGCAAGAATTCCCTGAAGAAATTGGGAATCTGCATAAGGAACCAGAAAAGGTCCAAGAGCTACTACTAGGAAAGAGAGGTATGTAATAAGCAACATACCTCAACACCCTTTTTGGGATAAGGGCGTATTTAGATGTAATTAGAGATTTATACTTTATAATTAATTACTAATAGGGTGTCGTTTTTGATTAACAGGGTACTCCCTCCAACCAGAGAAGATTTTTTATATCGGCACAAGACACATTCCCCTGAAGAATGTCCTACATTTTTGTATATTAAGGACAGAAACGTGTACAAGTCGGGTTTTTTTTAAATATACCAACATGAAATAGGCTGAAAATAGTGAGGCTTGGGAATCAGAGTGTTATTTGTTATACACATTTGAGATCCTTGATAAGTTGCTGCAATGTACTCACGCATGGTGCTTCTACTTGTGTTGTTTTAACATGATGTATGTGTTTTATGTATGATGATCATTTTTATGATTGTTTTATGAATTTTGATGATTAGTGATTAATAAAACTCTGTGATAATAAATTCCATTGTTATGGGAAGACCCTAAGGTGACACCATATAGAGCATAGGACTTTCTTTTTTGTATATAGGAATTTTTTGGTGTAGCAGACAGCAAAGGTATTGCTTCAGAGTTTGGTTTGTGCGTTCCGTCTGCCCGTCGGTCTCTGGGTGGTGACTGGTGGATAAGCAGATTTCCACTCCTGCTAACGCACAGCATTTCCTCCAGAATTGTGATATAAACTGGCTTCCTCTATCAGATATTACCATGGATGGAAAACCATGCAATTTCACTATGTGGTCCAGGAAGTTCTGGGCTAACACTTGAGCCGAAGGTATTCCTTTCAAGGGTATAAAGTGGGCCATTTTAGAAAAAAGGTCAACTACCACCAGGATGGTGGTGTACCCGGAATAGGAAGGTAGATCCGTGACAAAATCCATCGACCCTGTGTGCCAAGGAGCAGGAGGTATAGTCAGGGGTTGTAGCAGACCAGCTGGTCTTTGCCTTGAT
Organism: Ambystoma mexicanum; assembly: GCF_040938575.1. Taxonomy (NCBI): domain Eukaryota; kingdom Metazoa; phylum Chordata; class Amphibia; order Caudata; family Ambystomatidae; genus Ambystoma; species Ambystoma mexicanum. The sequence continues at coordinate 1,117,700,944 of NC_090928.1, read as the reverse complement.
GCCTTATTTTGAGTGCATATCCCGCATGAGTTCACAAAATTCAGTGTGTCGTTCCGCCAGGTCGGCCACCAATAGTGTCTCTTTACTTTGGCCAATGTCTTGGCCCCTCCCGGGTGACCTTCCAGGGGCGAACTGTGGTAATTAGTGAGAATCTCTTCTTGAAGAGTATGTGTAGGTAGGTATAGGCACCCTTGGAAATAAGGGAGTTCGTCCTGTATGGAAAAGTGAGCCCCCTTCTGGTCCCAAGTTGTTAGTTCTTCAGTGGGAATGCTATCCTTCACTTCTTTCTTGAGCGCATCCAGTGGGGAGAGAGTACTATCGCAAAGGCCTAGGATCTTTTCACTGGGAATTATGTCCACTCTGGATTATTGTAGGCCTCTTCTCCTTTGCCGATGCGAGATAATGCCTCTGCCTTGCCGTTCTTGACTCCAGGTCGGTAAGTGATTACGAAGTCATATTCAGTTAGGAGCAATGTCCAGCGAAGTTGTCGTGATGATTGGGCCTTAGCTGAGCGTAGGTATTGTAGATTCCGATGATCGGTTATGATTGTGATGTTATGCTTAGCGCCGAGTAAATAGTGCCTCCACTCTTTGAGAGCGTCCTTGATTGCTAAGAGTTGTCTGTAATGGCATAGTTTAGCTCCGCTGGAGAACATTTCCTTGACCAAAATGCCACTGGATGTAAGTGGCTGTTTGTTGGATTCCGCTGAGAGAGCACAGTCCCCATGGCTACACTGGATGGGTCAGTTTCTACGATGTAAGGGAGATCCAGTTGAGGGTGCTGTAACACAGGGACTGAGGTGAACCTGTCTTTCAATGCACGGAAGGCTTCTTCGGCAGCTGGCGTCCACTCGAACTTTCGGTGTTTACGGAGAAGTGAGGTAATCGGATGCACCAGGTGTGAAAAACCGGGTATGAAGCGTCGATAGAAATTTGAAAACCCTAAGAAGCTTTGTAACCCTTTTAGAGATGTGGGTGAAAGCCAAGTAAGTATGGCCTCAACCTTTCTGTTGTCCATCCTGATGCCTTGCGGAGACAACACAAACCCCAAGAATTCCACCTCTGTGACATGGAACGAGCATTTCTCAAGCTTGGCGTAAAGATGGTTCTCACGCAGTTTACGGAGTACCGCTCGTACGTGCATGATGTGTTCTTGCAGGTTGGACGAATAAATGAGAATATCGTCGATATACACTACCGCACACACGTCAAGTAACTCCCGTAAAACATCATTCATGAAATGTTGAAATGCCGCTGGAGCATTACATAGCCCGAACGGCATTACTTGGTACTCATATAAGCCGTACATGGTGCAGAACGCGGCCTTCCATTCATCACCTCTTTTAACGCGCACCAGGTGATAGGCTCCTTGTAGGTCTAATTTCGTAAAGACTTGCGCTTGTCATACCTGGTCTGACAGGACTGGTATTAATGGCAGCGGGTACCTATTTTTTATGGTGACTTGATTCAATGCGCAATAATCTATACATGTGCGGACGTCACCTTCCTTCTTGGGGACGAAGAAAAGTGGTGAAGCTGCAGGTGACTTTGAAGGACGGATGAATCCGTTTGCTAGATATTTATCCAGATACTTCCTTAGATGGGAGTTCTCTTCTTCGGTCAGGGCGTAGATTCGACTGCATGGTACTTGGGCCTCAGGTAGTAAATCAATTTGGCAGTCATACGAACGATGAGGTGGAAGAGTGGTAGCTTGTTCTTTGGCAAACACCTCTTGGAATTCCTGGTATTCGGGTGGTAGGACTCCAAATATCCCTAGCACAGGCACTGATTTAGGGGATGCGAGTAGCGGGTATTCTGAGGATTTGGAGGTCCCATAACAGCGTCTGCAGTCCTCTGAGAAGGCTAGTGTTCTTGCTCGCCAGTCTATAAGGGGGTTGTGAGCCTCCCACCAAGGCATTCCGAGAATCACCTGGAATAGTGGAGCCTTAATTCAAATCAAAGGAGATTATTTCCCTGTGACCATCCTGGCAGAGGAGTGTGACATCCGTAGTGTGATGAGTAACTGGACCAGAAAGTAATTGGGAACCATCTACCGCAGTTACGTTGTCAGCAATGGTCTTTGGGCTAACTGATAACCCCATCCTGTCGGCCGTCTCCAGGTCCATGTAATTGCCTGCGGCCCCACTGTCGATGAAGGCCTCGATTGCATGCATCTTGGGCGAGTGTGGTGGATTCAGGGTAACTGGAATAGCAAAGTGGGAGGTCTGAGGGGTCTTTACCATGCTCGACATACCGACCTCTATGTTTGTCGGGCGTTGGAGTTTTCCGCCTCCTCTGTGTCTTTGTTTCCTTCCATGGCACCTACTGTCTTTCGAGGGGGCTTTGCTGGACAATTGCGGAGGAAACGGTCTGATTGACCACAGTATAGGCATAGCTGTTCTTGTCGCCTCCTGTCCCGTTCCGACTTAGTGAGTGAACCCCATACTACGCCTAATTACATGGGTTCAGGGTACGCCTCTGCAGTGGGCCTGGGCCGACTCCTTAGGTCGTAGATCGAATGTTCTGCTCTCGGAACGGTCACGGTCAGTTTCCCTGCTTTGTAGCCGATGATCAAGCTGGAGAGCTAGATCTATGTACTCAGCGCAACCCTCCGGTGGTTTTACCACCTGTGCAAGTACATCTTTCAATTCCCCACGTAAGCCCCTGTAAAACAGAGTAACTCGTTTTTCTTCTGGCCAATTTGTCTCGGCAACAAGCCAGTTGAACGTGGCCACGTAAGCCAGAGGATCTTGATTGCCCTGTCGGGGTGCTAACAGCTCATCGTCTAGGGCTTGACCTTGCGTGCAACGGGCAAAGAGCTTCTCCATCTCATGATGAAAACCAGCGTAATCTCGTAGTAAGGGATTGTCCCTACTTACTAACGGGACAGACCAGTCCGTTGCATGGCCTCCTAGATATGATAGCACAAAGGCCACCTTGGACTGGTCATTGGGGAACAACCTGGGTTTGCACAAGAAATGCAAATGGCACTGGTTCATAAAGGTTCTGAATTTCTTTGGGTCTCCCACATATCTTTCTGGTGGTGCTAATGGAATATTACCCGGAAGTACCACCTGTACAGGGGTTACGGATTGAGTCTGTTGGATTGAGGAAGCAGCAGCTCCACCGGGTAATGGTGACCACCCTGCCTGGGTTTGGAGCAGTTGCCGGGCTATCTCATCAGTTTTGTCTCTGTTGATTATCAACTCGCGACTCAAGGAGTTTTTTTCAGCGCGGGCTGCATGCACTTCAGCTCGCAACTCCCCCAGGAGCTGGGACAACTGATCCACTTCCGAGGTTTCCATTGCTCAGGCAGAGTGGTTTACGGTAGGCTTTGTGTTCTGTCACGCTCACCTGGGTCTCTGCGGGGGCAATGGAGTCCTCCGGATCCCTCCTCTCGTACCCCGGGATTGGGAAACAGACCTGCCAAGAGAGATTTGATGTTTAGAGGGATTTTGTGAATTGGCTTTCTAAACCTCCCTCTGCCCTCCCTGTATCCCTGTGGTGTGTCTTCCCTAATTGGGGGTGTGACTCACCTTTTGAATTAGAATGGTGCGCTCTCCATCCTGCATCCGCAGGGGCGCTGAAGTCTGGGATTCGGAGCTAATAGCTCACTGAGTTCAGGCGGTGATGCGTGTGAAGGTGCCCTTTCCGGAGTTCGCCCAGTTACTGCACTGAGTATGTCCGTGAGTTCAGGCGAATGAAGAGCCCACACTGGATTGCGTGTGGCGTTTCAAAGGCGGGCGGTTGATCGGGCAAAACTGAACGCTGTAATAATGTTTATTGTCTTTACAGGTTTCAAAGCGGGCTGCCAGCCGGATGCGGGCGTTAGAGAGAAGAGTTCAGCTAGCCTCACCTCGAAAGGTAAGTTCTGTGTTCGCGCGGGAGATCGGGGTTTTATTTTGCATGTGCGCGCTTACTTGTTCTGACTCGTTCTCTTCTTTCTTCGGTAGATCGCGTCCGGAGCACGGAAAAACTGCGTAGTGGGTCCGGAGCGCTGGAGAACTGGAGACCGGGTCTGGAGAGCAGGAGAACTGGAGATCGGGCACAGAAGCGCGGATAAGAGGCGGTTCACCTGCTCGCGAAGAAAAGCAGCTGACGGTGATCCCAGGATATCCGAGCGATGGAGGGAGAAAGCAGGTAAGTTCGCTCCAAAGTGATGAGCGGCTGAAGCAGGCCGGAATCCAGGCGGCGGTGAACGTGTGCACAAGGCAACAGGAGGCACACAAAGCATCGACCAAATTTTGGGTGTGGCTTATATAGGCAGCCACACCCAAACACTAGAGCGTGCTTTACAGTTTCTCACATTACCTGGATGTCCCCAGGCATCCATGTTGAGAGCACAGGAAGTGGATGGGAAAAAACAAACCCATAAGAAGGTGTTCATATTAACAGTTTCTCAGTGCATGTTTTGCTTGCCAGGCCTTCACCCATCTAGCCCCTGCTCGTGTCTCAGGCCTTACCCCACGTGTTTGTGATCCCATGCTAGTACCCATGACAGTCATCTCCTGGGCAGGAAGACAAGGCCAGAGATCCAATGGAGAGAGAAGGGGGAGCATAAAAGGACAGCAGGAAACAGGAAGTTGTGGGTTTTTCAGGTGAGGTCGTAGGTGGTGAAGGTGGCAGACCAAGGGACCAGCAGGGGTAAGGAAGGGGCAGCAGAGTGTGGAGACGATTTCTGGAGAAGGTAGGTATTGGTTAGTGAATGCAAATGGTGCTGCGGTGTGAGTGTGCATGACAGTGCGGTGCTGGTCTTAGGTGAGGTAGTGAATGTAGTGTCTGAGTAGGAGCTGGGTGGAGTTGTAGTGTGGAGGAGGAACTAGTCGTGTCGTGATGGGGTGTAGCAGTGTGGAAGAGGGAGTAGTCGTGTGGAAGAGGAAGTAGTTGTGTGGAGGGGGAGTAGAAGATGGAGAGTAGAGGGAGGAAAGATAGAGGTGGGTAGACGCTAATCACTGGATAGAGTAGGGACAGTTGGGAAGTCGGGAGTTTAGTTAGAAATGGAATCCTGCCTTTAGGGCCTCACATGTAGTGCAAGATAGATTTTAGACAGAAGGGGGTCAATATTCATTATCCAGGGTTTGCAATTAAGATTCGATGAGCAGGAGCTAAAACCCGCTATTGGGTGTCTGGCATCACCCAGTAGGCAGGAGCGACTGATGGCGACCAGGAGCGAATACCCAGCGTGCAGCGAATCCTGCTTCCAGATGAGATGCACTTTTTAACTTTTTGCCCATTTATGTATGATCCATTAGGTTTAAATGTGTGCTACATGTGTCCTAATACATCTTTATAAACATTCTTAAATACTCTAAAGTTATTGTTACATATCCATGTTTGTATGGCACAGATTGGCCTGAAGAGCCAAAAGTAGCTCCTGTTAGTTGTTGGCTTCAGTCTAATGAGGCCGTCATTGGCAAAAAGCAGGAGCTAAATAGCTTCACGCAATTTCGAATCCATGATTATTTACTAACCTGGGGTCAAGGATGCTTGGGTTAGGGAGGAGGTGCTTTTCAAGACGAGAGAGAGAGAGAGAGAGAGAGAGGGCCCATTGTAAAATCAATAAAAACCCTTGAACCTTTTCTGAAGCTTGGAGTAGTAATTAATGTGCCATCTGTGACACTACTCCCTTCCAACACTCCTACGGGTTCCCATTGGTCTCCCTAGACACATACTCGCCTTGGCCAATCTCAGGCTAAACTATTCCTCTGCCTCTCAGGGTTGGGACTTCCCCCGGAAGACTTTAAGAAGGTTTCTAGCCCCGCCTTTGTTTCAATCTGCATTGGCATTGGTGGAGCCACGTACCCGCTGTGAAGCTCTCAAGCACCAGAAATATCCGGTCTACAATCCGACAACTTTCTCACAATAATCCTTCTTAAAAAGTTGCTACATCGAGGGATGAATATCTGCAGCAACACATGGCGGTGATCCCAAAGAAAATCGGACAAGAGGAGCCCTGACCCCAGCTGTTGCGAGACTGCAGCGACATCCCGTGAAACGGGAGAGAAGGGGAAGTGCCAATCCTGCTAGACACCACGCCGCGTTCAGCCCTGGAGAGGTGTCTCTCCGACCCAACATAGGAAGTCCTGCTTGCCAGAGGACTAACCGACCCGTTGACTCTCACCAGAGGAGCTGTAGACACTGGGCTCAGAAGCAACGAGACGTCTCACCCAACACATCATTAACAGGTGCAAGCCGGGCCCAGTGAGAACGGACAGACTGCAGAGAGTGCAGGCGCCCCATGGGATACCCCGAGAGACTTGAAGCCTGTGACCGCCGAAACATCGCAGAGATGCAGAGACCGGGGTGTGCATGTCAGAACCATGCCAAGAGCTGCCAGTGTATGCAGGACCACTAACGACAGTGCAAAGCCCCATTGCAAGAGAGGTATGACGGGCCGGCCTGGCCAGCCCCAGCACACTGAGGTGCACCCACGCCGCATCCGCAGAGAGGGCAGAGAGTAACACTGCAATAGAACTTCCTGGCCTACAACGGTGCAACAAGAGTCTTTGAGGGCAGTGAACAACTCCCGGACGGCCAGTGCAGCCTGGAAAGACGGCGGGCGCATTACCCCCACTATGAGACAACATACCCAAGTAAGTCCGCCGAGGAGAGGGCCATGGATGGCACAGGGTATTAACCCATAACACTAACACTCGATAGGCACTAGGAGGGACGGAGTGAACCCCGGAAAAGTGGGGGGGACTGCTCCTGCCCACTGGGACCACGACTCGGGGTGGGAACGAGTCTCCAAGGTCCCAACCCTGAGGCCTTATCACGTGGGCGAGGGGGGCCAACCCTGGTACGGGCCAGGGTAACATCGGAGCCAAGAGAACCGAAATACGTGGTGAAGGGTACTCTCCCCTAACTCGCCTCATAGCCACCGTGCTTATACAGCGCTGCATCAACCCAGAATGCTTGCGGGCCTGTGAGTCACATGAGGACAGGACACACGAGGAAGACCGCAAAAAGGAAACAACAGACATTGGATGTGGTGAGGGGGCCGAACACTACCAGCACACAGTCCTAAAGCAAGCCAGACCAGTGATAACGTGCCCAGGAGAGGGGGAAAGAGCTTGACACCGCCCGGAAAACCAGAGATTCTTGGGGAAGACATGACTCCCAAGACCCCAGCCCAAGGACCAACCACGCAGGGAACCGGGGTCGACTTGAAGCCTGACTGGGTCCCCATCCAATCACAAGGGTCAGTAAATATATCAGCATGTGCCACCCCTACACATAATCTAATCGTCACAAACGACCCCAGGCGCAATCCAAAGGCAGCGCACACAATGATGGATGCAGCGGAGTAAAATCACTTGAGAGGTGCACAGACGCAAAGAAGAGCCCGGAACCACCTGAGAAACGTCCCTAATGGGAGTCAGGATAGTGCCTACTGGGGGTCCCGAAGGTGCACTGAACACGCCGAACAACCCTGACCTTGTGGGACAGGTGCCACAACAGCTGAGCCAGCCAGCCCACACCCTGCAAGCCAGCAGGGGGGCAAGAAAGTGCAGAGCTCACAGGCAAATGGAGAAGGCATCACTGCTAAACATCTAATATCCAGACACAAATCACCAACATAGATCACACCTTCACTGGGGTGCTCCAACAGGGGGATCGGATAGAGGTTAACGTCAGTGCCGCATAGTTCCACTCCCGAAACATTGAGAACCTGCAGAAAGAATCCAACTGAGACTGAACATCAGTCATTACAGAGCTCTGCGCTCCCGCATATTCCAGTGCAGGGCAATGTCCAAATCTGGCAAGGGAAGCAAACAGCAGACGAAACTGCAGTTCAAAGCAACCTCACAGAACAAATCCACCAGGACAATGGAAGACTCACCAGGAACACTCGACCCAAGATCCAGCAGTCACTTTAAAAGACATCAAGGAGATGTTTACACAACTGCAAAGTAGCATCCAGTCCCTGGATGGGAAGTTAGACTCCCTAACCTGCAAAGTGGACCACATGCAGGTCAGTTTGGACAAGCATGTCGAAGGGCTAGATGAGGCAGAGGGGAGAGTGTCGAGGGTGGAGGATGAGTCAGCCTCCACTTCCAGAGCGATGTCGGGTGTGAAGAGGGCACTGAGAGAACTAACCGAGAAGCAGTAAAACCTGGAATCTAGGTCAAGAAGGAACAATATTAGAATTGTAGGCCTTTCAGAAACAGCAGATCAGAGGGACATGGAGAGCCTTGTCGAGGGCATACTACAGGGAGCACTGGGCCCCGAGGGGTTCTCGCCAGTATGTGTAGTTGAAAGAACACATAGGATACCGGGTGGGAGGAAACCAGCCCCAGGAGCACCGTCTCGCCCATTGATTGCTCATCTATTGAACTATCGGGATAGAAACAAAGCACTCTGCAAAGCCAGAGAAAAAGGAACGGTCTCATACAAAGGTGACACAATTAGGTTTTTTCCTGACTTCTCGGATAAAGTACAGGCGTCCAGAAGAACCTTCATCGATGTCAAAAAACAGCTACGGGACAGAGGTTCCCGGCTAACCTGCAAGTCGTGCACGGAGGGAAAACCCTGTTCTTCCAAACCCGATGTCGGGTGTGAAGAGGGCACTGAGAGAATTAACCGAGAAGCAGTAAGACCTGGATTCTTTCCAGGTCTTTCCAGGCTGTTTCTTTCCTGGAAACACTCCTGAGAATTCCCAGAGCACAAAGGAATAATGACTAATGGATGACCCATTTGGCACTAAATCCATCACAGCAACAAACACTGCATAAAACCACGTTCTGAATTCAGTACCGAGAAAGTAATGAACAACGAGAGGTGCAGCGGAGGGTCGGCCTCTTCCCTATCCCCTGAGCGGAAGCATTATTTCACTGAGTAAGGGTTAACTAGAAGCTGAAGAGTTGGGGCAGTCAGCGAGGGGAGTGACTTAACAGGGGATGTGTTGAGAGAGGGAAGCAGCAAAAGGGGAGGGAACTACCATCACTGGCTGGTTGGGGTTGCCAGTAGGGGAGGGGACAGGGTGGTCGATAGGGGAGGGGAAGAGGGACGCCACTGGTACAGGCGGAATAGGATCTATGCACAGGGTGAAGCAATTTGTACATGTACCAAGCCACGGATGACCCTCCGGCTTCGGGGGACGGGGAACGACTAGAATGAACCTGAGATGGCGACACTCAAATTCTTGACTTGGAATGTAGGGGCCTCAAATGTCCTTCTAAGTGCCGGAAAGTTTTGCAATACATGAGACGTCATCAGGTGGAGGTCGCTCTTTTGCAGGAGACCCACCTCACAACAGAGTCAGAGGCTAAATTCGGGAGAAGCTGGGGATTACACAGATATTTCTCATCATACTCATATGCAAGAGGGGTGTGCATGCTGATACATAACTCAGTCGGGTTCAGACAAACGAAGATCCTGAAGGACAGGGAAGGTAGAGCACTAGTGGTTCAAGGGGTAATCCAAGGAAACATATACACCCTGATCAACTATTATGGTCCCAATCAGGACACGATAGAATCACTTGAATGGATCGAAAGACAGCTAGGAGGTATACCCAAAGGGGAGATAATATGGGCGGGAGACTTCAACGAGGTTCTAGATCCCACCCGGGACCGCACTGGGGGAAATCCACGCCTGAAAACTAAGGGGTCTGATAAGCTCCAGGGAATAATCAAGGTGTGGGGGGTGGAGGATGTGTGGAGGATTAGAAATCCAGCAGCACGTCAATACACACACCATTCTGGGCCCCACAACTCTACATCGAGGTTAGACTTTTTTCTGATATCACGGACCATCCTGGGCCAAAATGCTGACGTGGACATACTAGCTCACACGCAATCATATCATGCCCCTGTTCTTCTAAAAGTTCACCTACTCGGACGGGGAGGGACGCAACCTCCCTGGAAGTTTAAGAGCGAAGGGCTCTCTGACACAGTTTTCAAAGAGGAACTGACAGCAGCCATCGATACGTATTTCGAGATCAATGAGGGATTGGTTGACTCAGTGGGAATTTGGTGGGAGGGGTTTAAGGGTGTGGTCCGAGGGGAATGCATCGCAAGAGAATCTGCAATCATAATACAAATAATAACTAGCTGAAAAAGAGTCTGTTATTCGTGCCCTGCAGGAGGCTAGCCCTACCCCCACACACGCCCAACAAGAAGAAATAATACAGGCACTCCAGGAGTTTCACGCTCTGGCACAGAGAGAAATAAAATATCTATGGGATAAGACAGCACTTCAACAATATGGAGAAGGCCAGGCTCCGGAGCGGGCCCTTGCCAGAGCAACCAGGATGGGAGCCCAGAGGGCAGGATAGCAGCTATAGCTGATGATACTGGAAAAGATAAGTTTGAAGATCTAAAAATATTCCAAGAGTTTCAGAAATTCTACACACACCTATACTCTACTCAGACCTGCACTTCCCAAGCAGATATAGACTCGTACTTGAGCCGGATATGGCTGTACTGGTGTACGGATGAGCAGAGGGAATGGCTGAACCGACAGCTGGAGCTAGCAGAGGTCAAGGAGGCAATCAAAGGTTTGCCATCAGGGAAATCCCCCAGTCCGGACAGTTTCACAGCCGAATTTTATAAATGTTACATCGACAAGCTGGCCCCTTACCTACTACAGGTGTACCAGCAGGCCGTCGATACAGGTCGTTTGCCCGATTCCCTCAGAGAAGTGGTCGTGGTGGTCTTGTTGAAACCTGGTAAACCGAGTAATGACTGCTCATCCTACCGCCCAATCTCGCTTATCAACCTCGATAATAACATTTTGGCGAAGATCCTGGCGACTAGATTGTTGCCGCTTATGTCGACAATGGTCAGGGCTGTTCAGGCAGGATTTATCCCGGGGCGTTCAACATCATACGGGCTGAGGAGAATGTTCGGCCTAATAGAGGCCCTGCCGCAAGATGAACCGATGGTGGCAGCTATGTTTGACGCCACCAAAGCGTCCGACTCGGTCGAGTGGCCATTTTTATTCACGATTCTGCGCTGACTAGGCTTGGGAGACCTGTTAATTTCCCTAATACTCCTATTGTATACAGACCCGGTAGCAAAGGTAAGAGTGAATGAGCAGGAGACGGACAGATATCACTCGGACGAGGAACATGCCTAGGCTGCCTATTATCCCCCCTGCTCTTCGCTCTGGTGATAGAACCGCTGGCCGAACGAATTAGAGAACTACATATAAACAGGGGGATCAGACTGTACAACCACAGAGTGGTAATGTCGTTATATGCGGACAACATGGTGCTGTTCTTAAAGGACCCTAATGTTAATCTGGATCCGGTGATGAAAGAGGTTCAGCACTATGGTGATCTGTCGGGTCTGAAGGTGAATACCAGTAAATCGGGTATATTTCCCCTAACAGACGCGGTAAACAATTCTAGGATAATTGGGGGTTCCAATGGGACTTGCTACAAACTCGGTACCTAGGGATCACCATAACCAGGAACAAGGAGATAGTATATCAAAGCAACTACATGACGACTCTGGAAGTTGCTAAAAAGGCCATGCTTAGATGGAACTCCCTTCCGCTTAATCTCTACGGTAGAATATCGGTAGTCAAAATGACCATCTTGGCCACATTTCTTTATATATTCCGCAACGCATCAATACCAGTGCCTGTGAGATTCTTCCGAGAACTGAGGACAGCAGTAACACAATTTAACTGGGCAGGTAAAAGAGCGAGAATATCCTGGCACAAGATCACAGCCCCGGTGCGAGAGGGGGGGTTAGTGTTACTAGAATTTGAGCAGTACTATAATGTGGCACAGGCCGGTTTTCTCATGTACTGGTACTGGGTGCACAGTGATCGGAAGCATATTGAAATCGAGAGAACATTAGTAGCTCCGGCAATGCTGAGATCGGTATTTCTTACTGCTCCTAGCTGATCGCATAAAATGCGACACATGGTGGATTTGACATGTAGAGCATGGACCATAGTAGAGCGTAAGACCAAGGGGGAGATACTCTACTCACCCGAACTCCCAGTCATTCATATCCCAGGCGTCCCCCTGACCAGTGAGGTGGGCTCCATATCCCTCATGGAAAAACTGGGGGTGAGTAAATTAGGCCAACTGTTCCCCATTGGAGTGTTCAGAACATTGGAATTACTGAAGGAGAAGGGGGTGTTGTCAGCACTAGATCTCTTTTTATACTTCAGGCTACGAGTGACCCTGCAGCGCCTATTCCCAGCATTTCCCAGACAACCCCAGACCACGAGCACACTAGATAGCATGGTACAGGGGGCCTTGGGACGCAGAGTCACGTCCACACTGTATACAAAAGCTCTAGCAAATAGACCTATAAACACAGCCAGTTCGAAGGCAGCCTGGGAACGAACACTGGGGAAAGAAATACCAGAAGAAATGTGAGGGTACTGCTGTGAGATGATTAGGAAGGGAGCCACCTGCATTAGATTTAAACTAATTCACTTTAAGTTCCTGCATCACTATTACTACACCCCCGTCCGAATAAAAGAACTATTTCCGCACACCAATGGGGGATATCCTAGATGCAGTCAGGAGTCAGCAGACTTCCTCCACATGGCATGGGAATGCGGGACAATTCTGGGATCAGGTCTTTGAGGTGATAGGGGGCATTATAGGGCGGGAGACTCCACCGGATCCAGAGCTAGCCCTGCTGGGTTATACTAAACCTATACCCAAGCCTACTAGGAAATTAGTATGGCTCATGCTGATACTGGCCAAGTGGAGGGTGCCACCGGTGTGGGGAGGGAGGCAACGCCCAGAGGTTACCCTGTGGGCCAAAGACATATTGTACTGCAACGATATGGAGACCAGGTGAGGCAATATGCAAGGCAACAGATGGGGGGACAGACAAATGTGGGATGCATATACACTCTATCTGCTTAAACAGTCTGACAAAGAAAAGGAGGAGTCTCTGTCAGAGCAGGATGCTCCCTAGTAGACCCTACATGATTATGGAGCCCACCAGAGGGACTCTGCTCTCCTCGAGAGGGAAGAGTAAGCACCCGTAAATACTTAACCATGCTGCGTCATTTCAGGAACAGACTTTCTGATCACTAAATAACCCCAAATTACTAACTGTTGGACTCAACCTAGTGCTGCTGGGAGTCTATAGACCGTGGCATATGGAACATCCTAAGGGACAACCACCCGAAGTTGGAAAAAGAAGGAAGCACCTAACAGAATGTACCGGGGGAGCGAGGGGGAAAATTGGGAGTTAATTTGCTGTTGTTTTGTATTGATTTAAATACCAATAAAAAGAATTATATAAAAAAGAAAAGCTAGAGTGTCATGCACTCTGTTCTCCATAGAGGCTTCTTAGTCTTTCCAGGACTCCCTCCTGTATGTTAGTTTAATAATTTATTTAACCAAAAGTTCCTTTCAAGGAAAAACAGTTCTTGTCAGCCTTATCACTAAGTTCCATAAAGATCCCTAAAGAATGTACTCATCTCAAGTTCCTGAAATTACAACAAAACCAAACTTCTTCATGTGGAGGGATATTTCCCTGATCTCCTTCCACCAACTTGTCCATTCTTTCCACACTTTAACCAGTTTGCGGGGTTTCTGGTGTCCCTGTGTTATTTTCTGCTCACTCTGTTGGTGGTTTCTCTGTAGATCGATTGGGGTCTCCAGACCCACTATTTTATTGAGTTCAACAGTGTTTTTGGGACCTTTCTGGGTTTCTGAATCCCTCAGGTCCCTCTGACACTTCTGGGTGATGAGCCATTCTAGCTTTTCCGGCTCACACCACCCCTTGTCTGCTCGCGCTCCCTCTTGCTCTCCAGTTCTCTGAGACCCTCTGTTGAGATTAGGCTCTTGTTCCCCTCTCGCTCGCTACTTATCTTCACTTTCCTCGTTCATTTGGGTTACCCGCGTACCTCTGGTGTGGCAGTCCTTGCTCAAGGGAGGGTCAGTCACTCTAGCGATGGTCCTGCTTTTTTCGCCGCTCTTCGCTATTGGAAGTTGGCGGTCTTCCCCTTCCGTAGGCCTCGCCTCGCTTCTGTTCCTCTCGGCTTGAGAATGGGGGGTCTCGTGCTCCAGTCGACATGGGACTCTATGTCTCATGATGGGCTCTGGGCCCACCACGTCCAATATGTGGTTGTGCCTCCCGGTCTCCTCGACTCTGCACAGCCTTGTTTCCTCTGGCCTTGCGCATCTTTTCCATGGACGTATTGCGTCCCCCTCTGGTGTTCTCTCGCTTCCGCAGTGCCACTGCCTCTACAGCTCTGTGCGGCTCTTCCCCTGGTGCACATTCTCGTCAGGGAGTCGTCTTAACTCCAGGATTCTTGTCCTCCATTTCAGGGTCCTTTGCCCTTTATTCGTCCTTCACTCCTCAGAAGGGACGTGTTCCTCAAGATAGGTGATCCAACAGCTAGGAGATTCAGCATTACCATGTGCCAAACACTTAGAGGTTTTGTCCTCTCTATTAACTCCCATATAGACAGAAAGTACATTTTCCATAGGGAGTTCCCTATGAGAATTGGAGTCCTTGCCTCCTATAGGGGAGTCACTCGTCGTGAGGTCCTGCTTTCCCAAAACCCTAGGGAGGGTTTTGCTGAGTGGGCTCACCTCCCTAGCCGCAAAGGGGGGCTCCCCCTAAAGAATAAGGAAACTAGTCTCCAGATTCGTCATGTTGCACACAAACACAACCACGCAAACACTTTTTTGCCCCCCTTTTTTGGTTGACGTACATTTTCCGAGGACAGTGTTGCAGATGTCCTTGCTCTGGTCTGAAATCTCTGGTCCTCCACTTGCTGCCACAACATTAACAAAGGTTTTATAATGTGTACGGTCTTGAGGGGGCTTCGAAATAAATGATGGATGTTGCGGCAGTAGCTTGCATAGTACACTTCACATTTCATGGCACTTGCGGAAAGGAGGGCACTGGCAAGGTTGTGGCAGTGACTTTACAAAATGAAAACAAAAGCTTGGAAGTTTGGCTCAAAGACCCACAACAGCTACTCCCTCGCAGAAAGCACATGGAAGGCAGGACTTTCAGCATGTATTGTAGTTTGCAAATATGCGTGGGACCATCCTGCCTATATTTCAAAACCATACGCCCAATGCTGCAGTGCGGCAAGTGGGCGGAATATATATATGGGGCGCCACTGCGACATGAGGAAATTTCCCAGGACAGTTAATCGCACACACCTAGCCCAGACACTACTCTGGCGAGGTGGATTATAACTGCACAGTCCATGACAGAGGGAGAGGGCACTCCCCTGCCAGAAGTTAATTGCGTCACAGGATAAGTGTCAGCCAATAGAGAGTCACATGCATCACGAGCCCCTTTACCTTTCAATGGCCTCAGTCACCCTCTGCCTGACACTGCTAGCAACCCCGCCATGTCTATACTAGAACTTATCAGTCGGATAGCCTGCTTTGCATTGAAAGGCCCAGTACCGGACCCAGTTGATATTGTGATGATATGATATGATATGATATGGCATTTATAACGCGCCTATACACAAGTGTTTCAAGGCACGACGAGGCAAAGGAGGGGGAACAGAGGGAAGACTGACAACGATCTAACTAGGCCAGGTGTCATTTAGATCGCGCAAGTGCATGGGAAGGGGTAAGAGGAAATGTGCGTGGGGGAAGAAGGAGGGGAATGTGCAGTACATGGGATAATAAATAAGATAAATAAAAAATACGGCCAGCTGGTGGCAAGTGCAAAGTAAGTGCAGACATAAGTGCTGGTAGGGGGACTGTGGGGATACAGAAAACAGTCCCCAGGTGCGGGGATTGCCAGGGAGGCAGTGCAGGTGTGCAACTGGCGGGGCCTGGGCCCGAGATCAGAAGGGTGGCCAAGTAACCAGTGCAGTTTCAGTTTCAGCCAGGAATTCAGCAGGGGAGAGGGGGAGAGAAAGCAGAAGCAAAGAGGAATGTTTTAAGGTGCTTCTGGATCCGGAGATGGTTCTCCTCAAGTTTTAGGGAGGCAGGGAGGCTGTTCCAGAGGGAGGCCCCAGCCGAAGAAAGAGATCTATCACCAACTCGTGGCTGGGGTCTCCCTCTGGAACAGCCTCCCTGCCTCCCTAAAACTTGAGGAGAACCATCTCCGGATCCAGAAGCACCTTAAAACATTCCTCTTTGCTTCTGCTTTCTCTCCCCCTCTCCCCTGCTGAATTCCTGGCTGATACTGAAACTGCACTGATTACCTGGACACCCTCTGATCTCAGGCCCAGGTCCCCTCCCCCGCCAGTCACACTCCTGCACTGCCTTCCTGGCAATCCCTGTACTTGGGGACTGTTGTTCTGTATCCCTACAGTCCCACTACCAGAACTTGACACCTCCTGTCTGCACTTACCCTTGCACTTGCCACCTGCTGGCCGTACGTTTACGTTATCGATCTTATTATCCCATGTACTGCACTGTCCCCTCCCACCCCCCCTCCGCACTTTCCACCTCTCCTTCCCATGCACTTGCGCGATCTGAATGACACCTGGCCTAGTAGGATCGCTGTCTGTCTTCCCTCTGTTCCCCCTCCCTTGCCTCGTCGCGCCTTGAAACACTAGTGTATAGGTGCGATATAAATGCCATATCATATCATACCCATACTGTGCACAGGTTCTGTCGACAGACATAAGACTAATCAATTTTGAAGATCCACGATCCTGTAGGTCGCTGTTCCAAGTCGCTTATCGCTGATGTGCTTTGCACTCTGAAGTAAACTGCACTGAGAATGGAGACGTGTGGCTGGCTGACATACCCCAGAGCAGACATGGAGGGGCGGCGAGAGTTGGCGTGCTGTAGCATACTTGGAACTTCTGTGTGCTCTCCCCACCTGTAGCCTCACTCTGGCACGTTGCTCTGTGTTGCAGTGCGTTGCAAATATCTTGGAAACGGTGCATCCTAGGGCTTTGAAACATGGCTTTTGAGGCCTTCGAGTTTTGTTTCTCACATTAAGACGCTTTTCCACCTGTCACATCACCCTGGCGCAGTGCTGTGTGTTGTGGTGCAAATATCTCGGAAATGGTGCATCCTATGGCCTTGAAACGTGTCCTTCTATGACCACATTGATGTTTCACCTATTAGAGGCAACCTAGTCATGTGTTGAGGTGATGAAATCTGGGGAAAGGGGTGGGGTGTGCAAATATCATGTAGCCAGTAGACAGACACGATAACACTGTCATTAATTGTTGAAAATCAATAATCCTGTAGGTCCCTGTTCTGAGTCGCTTATCATTTGATGTTCTTTGCACTCTGAAGTAAACTGTACTGAAAATGGCACGTGTGGCTGGCTTACATACCCTGGAGCAGGGACGAATTGGTGTGCTGCAACTTACTTGGACCTTCTGTAGGCTATCCTCACCTGTCCCCGCATCCTGGTGCAGTGCAGTGCATTGCGGTGCAAATATCTCAGAAACGGTGCATCCTAGGGCCTTGAAACGTGGGTTTTGAGCATCCCACAGGGAACCTCAAATTTTGTTCCTGCTGTTGAGATGCTTAAAATGAGCTTCATCCAGTCCTTCTATGACCGAATTGATGTTTTGCCGATGTCGTGCTTTTTTCAGTGCAAATGTCTCGGAAATTGTGCGTCCTAGGGGCTTGAAATGTGCTGTTTGAGGTCCCATAGGGACCTCAGATTTTGTACCTCGCATTACAGCGCATAAAATTAAGCCCACCTTGAAGTTTCACCACTTCAGGCAACCATCTGATGTGTACAGGGGCGGAAATCCAGTGAACAGAGTGGGATGCCCAATGTAATGTAGCCAGTGATGTCCGGATGGTCCTCACAGGTACTTGCTGTCTTATTATTCTGCTCCGGCAATAACTTTGGCCTTTCTGCCTAGTTACAAGATTCTTCATACTCACGCTTATAGTTATAGAGGCCTGTAGCCATTGTTTTTTCCTCCTCTTTTAGGGTAGCTTTTGACCTTTTTCTGGAGTCACTGGCACCTGAACTATTGCCCAAGATTCTGTTTCCACCTTCAGCTCCTATTTATTGAGTGGTTCCTTATCGCTTTCATGTATAAAAGCACTTTTGTACCTTGCTCTGTCGTCACTTCCATTTTATTTTGTGTGATTCCACCTTTTAGGTCTGTTTCCCTTCGCTTTCTGCTGTACATTTCCTTTGTGATAATCTTACCATTTTATCTTCCTGAATATGATTCTGGCCATAGGCATGGGGCAGTGTAACAAAACGACTATTGGTCCGTAGGAGTACAGGGATGAGTAGTAGCCAAACCGCCTACTCAGACCCACACCACTACTTAACCAGCAGTTATCCCAATCATAAAAGTGAAACCGGTACAGCTGAAATGTATACCTCCTTTGCTGTATGCTTTGGCCCAGGCCGAGTGCAAGGTATGTAAGGGGAGGGGTGTGGGCTGATAACAGTAGCAACCTAAAATACTGAAGTGCAATGGTTCCAACATAAAAGAATGTCCAATTAAGGTTTTATAAAATATAGGGCCTCATTACAAGTGTGCCGCTTGTAAGTGTGTAAGCTTACCAGCACTGTTGTTTCTGGACCGGCACACTTCGGGTTTGCCTGCCGGAGCCACTGTGCCCAACAGGGCTGACCATGCCAGGCACTGCGGTCACAGTAGGCAAGCCGGTGCTTCCGTGGTCCCCATTCCCATAGAGTCCCAATGGGACTCTATGGGAATGGGGACTTACAAATTGCAGGCGCCTGACTTCCCGGACCGCCGGGGTTGTAATCCCCCAGTGTTACAGGGAAGTCAGGTGCCGGTAATTCATTCCGAGTCTGGCGGCAACCCGCCGGTAGCACCAGCAGGGTTACCGCCAGACTTAGAATGAGGCTAGTCTTTTAATCAACCAATATATTACAACCAGCTAACTGAAAACACTAGCAAAACCTCACCCCTGTAAATAGAACTGGGAAATGCAGACTACTGTAGAATAGCTGTATGGGTAGATGAGCCAAGGTGTTCAGGCACTGAATTGGCACAATGTCGTAGACTTAAAAGGCAGCAAATGGGGCCTAAAAGTCACCATGGTCCCTAATATAGGCTAGGCTTGTCAGTGCCAAGCCAGGCTTCTTGGAGCTTCCAAAGGCATTGATTTCTTGTCCAGTTGGTGAATTGTTCGACTGGGTACAGTGCACAGTGTGGTCCAAGCAGCAACAGCTGTGGCCCAATGAGGCTTGGGACAGGCAGGTGTTGTCCAGGTCTGTGTGGCTGACGAGCGGTTCAATGTGGGAATCCGGGCTCAGAGCGGTTCCTTTACTTCTGGGTTGCTGTAAGGCTCAATCCATGGTGCCCAGGGACAAGGTACGTCCTTCTGTTCTGCACTCCCTCTCCGGGAGCTTTGTGGGCACCTACTGGGGATCTTTCAACTCCAGTGAACAGGAACCAGTACCAGTGCAGCCAGTAGGGAGACCGTGGCCCAGTAGCAGTCACCCCCACAGTTCCCGTGGCATGGTTAAGAGGCAGAGCTTTCCTGTGCCTTCGATGCCTTCTGTCTTCAACTCTATGGCAGAGGACTTTGGAATGGACTCCACTCAAAACAGAAATTCAAAAGTATGTCCTTCTCTTGATGGTCAAAAGATGAATCAAAGAATGAGGGGGTGCCCCTCTCTTTCTAAAGGTAAAATTTCACGGCGACTGGTCCGAAACAGGCCTGCTATAGTGCACTTTGGCTTATGACATTATTCCCAGAGCACATTGCCCATGGGTGTTGGGGGAGGGAAAGAGGAAAATGGAAGAGAGCCCTAACAGAAATCAAGATGTTGGGACTATTCTCCAATCCTACCTTTCCTGCCTGGCTACTCTATCTCCTCCCCTTCCCATGTCTGCTGATTTCAACATCCATCAGGGAGCTTCTGATGCACGTTGGTATGCCCTGAGGGAAGGTGTAACTCTTCCTTTGGAAAATGAAAAGGGCAGTATCTTAGACATTATTCCACATGGTAGCTGTGGAGGCAGTGAGCCTACATGCCAATATACATCAGTCCTGATATTGTTAGGCCCCGGTCACAGAGCTGACACTTGTTAGACCAAATTTCTGTGTGAGGGATCAGAAACAGGGCTCCAACTTCCAGACATTGGTCTCAGGGCTCTTTCTTCTCTTGTAACCATTAAAACACTAATCATTCAGTAAACTCATGCCCTATTCTGCAAATCAAAGTCACATGGGTGCTTACAATACAACAGTCTTCTGTCCGAAATCCTATTCTAACCTAACCTTTTCCCCTGTCTTCGATTTAAATCACAAACAACACAAGTCTTAAGGGAACTGCTGGCTTCTGACCCCCAAATCATGTCCTCTTTTAGAGAAGGCCTGTGCCCATAGTTCCAGTTCAGAAAAGACAGTTCTTGGGGGACTTCTGTCCAGAGGTCTCAACCGCAGGTCTCTCTCCATCCCTTTCCAGTTACTCTGAGACTCTTCTTGTCTCTACAGGATTTGATCAGTATTTCCTTTCTCTTCACTGAGACACTCATTCTCTCCTCACCATGGGTTTTCCCCTTCTCACTACCCCACTCTGGGATTTTCTTCGTTCTCTCCCAACTCTGGGGCTTCTCTTTCTCACTCCACACAGCAGGGTTCTCTATGTTTCTCCCCACTCTGGGGTGTTTCCTTTTATTTCTGCCCCCGACTCCGGGGTTGCCTCTGTCTAGCCCCACTCTAGGGTTTTTCTGTCTCTAACGCCCACTCTGGGTCGCTTCTCTTTCTCACTTGCCACTCTGGGGTGCTTCTCTTTCTCACTCCCCACTCTAGGGTGCTTCTCTTTCTCACTCATCGCTCTGGGGTTCTCTCTGCTTCTCCCCACTTTTGGACGTTTCTTTTTTCTCTCTCTGTTGCTTGCCTACCTCTTGCGTTGAGCCACTGTGTTCCAGATTGTCTTGAGTGATGATCCTCGGGAGGGGCGTGGGCTTGGTCGGCCCTCTTCTTGTCGTGAAGCCGCTTACTCAACTGTTCAACTGGGCTCCGCGGTGTGCGGTCTTGGCTAGGCTTGCTCATTCTTGTAGTCTCTCGGCAGTGTTTTGCTTACGTCACTTCTCTGCTGGGTGCTGCGTCCGCTGTTTGATGGTTTGTTCCTTCCTTCTTGCACTCTCATGGGGTCGGCTGCAGTCTGTGTCCTGCTGCCCCCTCCTGGTGCACATTTGGGACCTTCACACTGACACTGGCATTCTCTTGTTCTCTCTGGCCACTGTGAGAAACCTGAGGGTATTGTCACTCCTGAACCCCTTGGAACCTCTGCACAGGTGACCAGGGAAAGGCCATTGCTGTTGGATCCTGATCCTGGGGTGGAGAAACAAGGGAGGATCACCTGGGTGGAGGGTCCTTGCCGAAAAGGAGTGGGGTACCCTTGTGCGAGACATGGTATCCCCCTTTTCCTAATGACAACCAACCCAACTCTGCCCCAACCTTTATGGGCTATTATAAGTTATATCCCCTCATTTCTCCAACATTGCCACTTGAAAGTATGGGGGCGACGAAGAGGCAACTAAGAACAATGAAGACTCTGCTCTTTTACCACTCTAATACTGGGTAAAGGAAGAGGCCTACTAAGAGTAGTGAAGGTCAGGCATGTCCCTTTAACTGTGGTCAGGCAAAGTGGAGCAACCATCCACACCTGCAGTCTGTTAAAGGACAGCAGGTGTATAAATGGAGCCCAACCAGTGGGGAAGGGAAATGACAGAAGAAGGACCAGAAGGCCGGTGCAGGAAGCAGAGTGCCCTCTAACCTGGTGTGGGAATGGGGACTCCCTGGATAGGTGGAGGGAGCCGTGCTGGGAGGCTGCCCCTTTCTTTCAAATCAACGTGCTTGTTCCGCTGTGGTGGAGGACCACCCCAGGAGTGTCTGAGAACTGGAGTCCCGACACTGAAGAGAGAAGGTTGTGTGATCCGCGCTTCAGAATCAACCTTCAAAGCGACCAGTGGGTTTCTGACAATGAAGAACCCCGGTGCGCATGTGTGAACTTGAACGTTTCTTTAAATACTTTGTTTCGGAGTGGTCGCGTGTAGCGGATACACGTTTTTCGAAAGTCTCCGAACATTGAATGCCTCATTAAAGAGAAACAAACAAATATACTTGTCAAGTACTTAACTGAAGGAAATACTTTGTATCAGAGTGGTCATGTATGGCAAAGCACACATTTTCAAAGGTCGCTGAACAAACTGATTAAAGTGAAAAGAACACTTATATTTGATAACTATTAAACAAAGGGAAATATTTTACGGAGTGATCGTGTGGGCAAAGAAAACAATTTTAAAAGTGTCCAAACATTGAACTATCTAGTTAAAGTGAAACAAACAATTATTGAATTACAAAATGAAGGGAAAAGGAACCCTAAGCTAAAGACTTCATTATTGAATACCGAATTGAATTAAAACTTTTCTACTAACCAGATGAAAGCCAACAAGAGGAGAGGAAGTTTAAATCCATCATACATTGATGAAGTGCTAAAATGAACATAATTGTAAGCTAACTACAGTATGCTGAAATATGAGGTGATTTGAAAAGAACAGATGAGCAAAAGATATTAAAGCCTATATACAGTTCAATTTTTTCAACATGTGTGGAAGCTACAAAATCATCCAAACTGTGTATTCGACAGCAACACATAACTAAACAGTGGAAGACAAGAACATTTTGTGTTTTCTTTTGAAGTGTGGCACTTGGAGCTTGGGGAAGGGAACCCTGAGTTCTGATATAGAACATTTCACTTCAAAGCTGTTTGTATTATTTGACTTGGAACTTGGGGAAGGGCACCCCGAGTCCTAATTTGCGGAAGGAGATGCCGAGATTTGAAAAGACTAATTGTTTTCTAACTCTAAGAAAAGGACCTTTGAGACTTGTTTTATATTTGGGGAAGGGAGCTGAAGAAAGCCGTGAGCTGGAAGAAGCTCAGGACTTTGTGTTAACACTGGTTTTCTTTTGGTTGCTGAAAACCCTACACATTGTATGGTTATAGTTGTGAGGGAAAGCATAGGTTTTGAACACAGACAGATTCCTAAATTCAACTCTTTGACTCAGACTTTCCTTAGTTTTAATTAGGTAGGTGAATTCCGCCTTAGCATAGGGCAAGTTAAGCCTTTCTCCATCCTGACATTTAAGTTAATAAAAGTCATTATTGTGAATCTAGAATTGGTTGTCTGTGTCTGCCTTCATAATGCCTTCACCTCCCCCACCCCCCTGATCTCCTTTTGAGTGGTTAAACTCTGTGAGGCCTGGCGAAAGCCTCTTGTGATTAGTTGTCGCACGGAGGCTCCTCCAGGGAGCTTGTTGACTTGTTTCTCCTTAGTGTTCGGAGGAGATTGGGCAAAGGTAAAGGTCAGAAGCCAGGTTAGCCATTAAGGGTGTATGAGATCATGGTAAACACCAGTCCCTACATACCCTGGAAAGGTTTAGGAATAGAAGGGGTGGGGTAATAGCACTGAACATAACCCATTGGGCCCAATGGGGAATGGGAAATTCCCGAATGGGCCCAATGGGGAATGGGGATTTACCGTTCCGCCACACCCGTGATCTTGCACTAATAGCACCGGGGGGGTTTGGCGGTAGGGCTAACACCCGACTCGTGATGAGACCCGTACTTTAAAGACTGGTTTTCCCCCAGGCAGAATCTACATCTGCCTTTAATTCACAAATTAATATGACTGAGAAGGAAGAAGTGGCAAAGAATCCTGACTAATAACAGGTTGCCTTGCCATAGTACTGACAAGAGTTGGGCGCAAGGAGGCTTAAAGGTTATCTCAACAACAGTAAAGAAGGACTTTGGGCCTCATCAAAAGTTTGGCAGTAATCCAGTGCAATTTTCGACAACCGGAAATGGCGTTACCGCCGGGTCATGCCGCAGTATTAGTGCTGCATTACAATCTGGCGTGCATGCGTGCCCCACTCCGGCGGTAACGCTATTACTGTCTGGAGGAAAGAGCACCAAAATAAGGGTTACCGCCGATATATCAGCACAAATAGCGCTACTGCCACCGATCCCGGAGCTAATAGCAATGGCAGAAATTGTGTCATCTCCAGAACGGGAAGCATTGCGGCAGCCATTTTGAAAAACACAATCCACTCAAAATATCCATTTCCTGCAGCCATCTGTATCTGAAACAAGCCAGAATGTCACAGGAGATGACCAGAGGCAAGGTGCCTGAAAATCGTTTGCGAAAGCCCAAGTTCAGTGAGGGGGAGCTGGTGGTTCTCACTGAAGAGGTCATTGCCCACTGTGATGAGTTATACGGCAGTAGGCAGCGTAAGCACAAGCTCATTGCTGCAACCATCCCCACAATGATGTGCCCCTATGCAGTCTCCCCGGGCCAACCAAGCCCATCTGCCCGAATGTGTGGGGCCCCACTTTGTACCATAGCAAATGAGTCTTGCATGCCAACACACGTGGTGGAACCATACCTGGCAGGCACTAACACATCGCCAGTGGCATTGTAGGTGTTACGCTCACCTGACTCCCACGGAGGCGCTGGCCTGGTTCGCGCTGCTGTGACCTCTTCTAAGGTGATGCGCAGGGTTCGGAAGACAGACTGGACCGGGCCCCCAAATCTGGCTTGTCTGGCTCGCAGAAGTATCCTTCTGTGGGCGAAAATAGGGGATTAACTGTCTGCGGGGTAATGCAATCGGGCTCCCACTTTCCCCTTTCACCCACCTCGAAACCCTTCTGTGATTTCTCGTAGCGTCTCACCTTAGGGTCTGGAAGGACGAGCTCTCCATCCTGCTTCTGATGCAGGGGCGCGTTGGTATCCAGTGACTTCACTGGATTTTCGGATTGGTGAGAACCAAACTTGCTTGGCTTCCAGGTAATTTTTTTGATAAGAGGTTCCCTTGTGTCCATGCATTAATGTACTAATGCTGGTGTCTTTTTCCCCATAGGGGCCGGGGTACGGAATGCCGGGAACAGGCACCGACTCGAGATGAGAGGTGAAATCCTTGTAGAAATCAGGTAAGTCTTTAATGAGCGTTTTTTGGTAATGTCTTTTCATTCGCTCATTAACGCTGATGTCTTTTTTTCCCCTTAGGGGCCGGGGTCCGGAAATGCCAGGATGCGGCGCGGACCCGAAATGAAGAGGGAATGAATCAACAGGTAAGTCTTAACATGGAGATTTAGCTTTCCTTATTCCCTTCTCTCTCTCACCTTTTGTTCTGGTCTTTTTCTCCCTAGGCGTTGGGGCGTGACTGCGAATCCGGATGATCGCTGCTGAACATGGAGGCGCCCTGTAAAGGTGAGTGGAATGCGGCGCTGCAGCGATCGACACGATGAGCTTTTAAATTAAAGTCTTCCTTTTCAGGATTGTCGGCGAGATGTCTCCGTGATGCGGATTTTAGCAGGTAAGGACTTTTCCTTCTTCTGTTCTCTTCTTCTCTTCCTTTGCAGGTGATCCAGGATGCTGGCAGGCGTGGCAGAAGTCAGGATGCAGGAGCAGACACGGTGAGCGTCCAGCTGCTAGATGCAGAACAACGCGAAGCACGTGTGGCTGTTCGGGTGGGGTTTAAATAGCCTTGGAAGATGTTCAAGGTATGTATCCTTCCTCCAATCAGGTATGTATCCTTCCCCGACCACGCCCGGATGGTAAATTAGTCCCACAGGTAAAGAGGTTCATTTCAGGCCTCAAGGAGGCCGGGATCCTGCAGCATGGTCTGCATCAGGTAAGTGCACCCAAGCACTCCCATAATGAGCCTGGTGCCTATGGCGCCAGGACTGATGTCTTTTATGAGCCTGGCGCCATAGGCACCAGGACACTGTCCAAATGGCCCCTATATGGGGTTGCTGGGTCCTTCCTTGGGGACTGGATGTCCGCTTTTGGGGACGCAGGGCTTGAACCGGCTCCCCGGGAGCGAGCATCATGACAGCACTCCCCCCCAAGGCCCCTCCCAAGGTTGTTCCCTCCGTGGGTTTTGGTTTGTCTGGGAAGAGTCGGTGGAATTTCCTGACTAACTGAGGTGCATGCACATGGTCACTGGGTTCCCAAGACCTCTCCTGAGGTCCGTACCCCTTCCAATCAATTAGGTAGAGCAGTTTTGACCTAAACATTTTTGAGTCTAAAATGTTCTTCACTTCGAATTCGGGCTCCCCATCTATTAGAATAGGTTCTGGAGGTTTGAGTAGTCGGGTTCCGGGTACCACTGGTTTCAGAAGTGACACATGAAAAACAGGGTGAATTCGCATACTAGCTGGTAAATCAAGTTTAATAGCTACTGGCTTAATTATTGCCATAATAGAATAAGGTCCCATATATTTTGGGTTAAAAGTTCGAGGCCCTTTGAGTGGTAAATGTCTGGTAGCTAACCACACTTGATCCCCAATCTGATACGGAGGTGCTTCACTCCGATGTAGATCAGCATTCTCCTTGTATTTTCTCTTGGCTTGTTGTAAACGCGTAGTTGTCTGTTTGAAGGCAAGGTTGAATGTAGAATGCAGATGTTCTACTGCAGGCATTCCGAGGTTCTGAGGTGAGTCAAGGTTTGAGGTTCGAGGGTGATGCCCAAACAAAGTATAAAAAGGACTGTGGCCAGTTCCAGAGTGTACCGAATTATTATATGCGTATTCGGCTAGCCAAAGAATGTCTTTCCAGTTGCTTTCAGATTGCTGTAACATACACCGTAAGTACTGTTCAAGGGTCTGATTTGTCCTCTCGGTCTGACCATCGGTCTGAGGGTGGTGACTGGTCGATAATCTTACGTCGATCTGCAACATTTGACAACATTTGCGCCAGAAGTGGGAAATGAATTGGCTTTCCCGGTCAGAGATTAGTATAGATGGGAATCCATGTAGCCGAACAATATTTTCAAGGAATTCTTTGGCTAGGACAGAAGCTGAAGGTAAACCTTTCAAAGGAATAAAGTGGGTCATTTTGGAAAACAAATCCACAATTACCAGAATAGTATTGTACCCCGAACAAGGAGGCAGGTCCGTAATAGAATCCATTGATAGGGTGTGCCAGGGTGCTGGTGGTATGTCTAGAGGTTGAAGGAGACCGGCTGGTCTTTTCTTTTGACTTTTATTTTGGGCGCAAACACCACAGGACATCACAAAAGATTTAACATCTTTTCGCCAAGAGGGCCACCAAAATTGTCGTTTCACCTTTTCCTCTGTCTTGGCAATACCGGGGTGTCCCTCTATTAATGTATCATGATAACCGGAAATAACTAGTTCGTGTAATTCCTTATGTGGCAGGAATAAGCGTCCTTGGAAATAAGGTAAACCATTATCTATGGTAAAGTCTGATCCCTTTTGTATCCAATCCTGTAAGGTTGTAGGGTCCAGGAGTTGTTTCACTCTGGCTTGAATGTCTTCAAGCGTCTGTAACGAAGTCATGCCTAGAATCCTCTGTTCGGGAATTATTGGTACTGGTTCTGAGTTTGTATCAGATTCTCCCATTCCAATTCGGGATAAGGCGTCTGCTTTGCCATTCTTGCAGCCAGGTCGATAGGTAATCACGAAATCAAATTCAGCGAAAAACAAAGCCCATCGGAGCTGCCGTGATGACTGAGCCTTGGCGGTTTTCAAATACTGTAAATTCCGGTGATCAGTGATCACTGTGATGGTATGTCGAGCGCCAAGCAGATAATGCCGCCAGGCTTTAAAAGCGGATTTAATGGCTAACAGTTCTTTGTCCGTGATTGCATAATTAACCTCGGGTGCCGAGAATTTTCTGGACCAAAATGCTACGGGATGCAGTTGGTTGGTTTCGGGATCTCTTTGGGACAGGACAGCTCCCATGGCTAGGCTGGATGCGTCAGTTTCGACGACATAAGGGAGATCTGGACGCGGGTGTTTCAGTATAGGTGCAGAGGTAAACTTAGCTTTTAAATCCTGAAAGGCCTGCTCGGCTTCTTCAGACCATTCAAAACGTTTATTTTTCCTCAAGAGTGCAGTAATGGGTTGTACCACGCGTGAAAATTCTGGGATAAACCTGCGATAGAAATTGGCAAAGCCGAGCATGCTTTGAACCCCTTTTACAGAGCTAGGTGATGGCCATTTGAGGATGGCATCCACTTTTCTTGAGTCCATTCGGACTCCTTTGGGTGTCAGGATGAAACCTAGAAACTCGACTTCTGTGGTATGGAAAACACATTTCTCCAATTTAGCAAATAGTTGTGTTGGCGCAGTTTTTCAAGTACTGCCCTGACGTGTTTTCTGTGATCAGATTCCGAAGAGGAGTACACCAGAATGTCATCGATATATACGACAACACAAACATCGATGAGTTCCCGAAGGACATCATTCATGAAGTATTGGAAGGCAGCCGGCGCGTTACACAATCCGAAAGGCATCACCTGGTACTCGAATAATCCGTATTTAGTACGGAAGGCAGTTTTCCATTCGTTGCCTTCTTTAACTCGTACCAGATGATAAGCCCCCCGGAGATCTAACTTGGTGTATATGCAAGCGTCCTTCACCAGGTCAAGGAGTTCAGGGATCAGAGGCAGAGGATAACAGTTTTTAACCCTTATCTGGTTCAATGCGCGGTAATCGATACAAGTTCTAAGGTCGCCTTCTTTTTTGGGCACGAAGAACAAAGCCGAGGATGCCGGGGACTTTGACGGGCGAATAAAACCATTAGCTAGGTATTGATCCAAATATTGTCTCAAATGCAGATTCTCAGGTTCGGTAAGGGCATAAATCCTGCTACAAGGGGGTTGTGCACCGGGCACCAGATCGATTTGGCAATCGTACGATCTGTGAGGAGGTAACGTGTTGGCCTGTTCCTTTTGGAAGACGTCCTGAAAGTCTTGGTATTCCGGAGGTAGTTGCATGGAGGTAGAGGTTACAGATGCTAGGTTAATCTTTAGGTTTTCTGGGTAGCAGGTTTGTGTACAATCCGGGAAGGTTATTCTCTTAGCTCGCCAATCAATTCGAGGATTATGTGTCTCTAACCAAGGGATTCCAAGAATAACCTGAAACTGTGGAGCCTTGATTACATCAAACACAACACCCTCCCGATGGCCGTCGGGACAAATAAGAGTCACCTCAGTAGTGGAATGTGTTACCGGTCCAGAGGCAATTTCAGTTCCATCGACTGTGGTGATGACATCTTTGCTGGTTTTAGGACGGAGAGGGAGGTTAATCCTAGAGACCAATTCACGATCCACATAGTTTCCAATAGCCCCACTATCGATGTATGCCTTTATTGCATGCAACCGCTTAGGCTGTTCTGGATCTACGAGAACCATTGGCACAATGAAATGCGAGGTCTGAGAGTTAGTTTTCAAGCTCGGCAAGCGGACCCCTACACTTGTCGGGCGTAGTCGTTTCCCGAAACAGAGTCTTCATGGTTTTTATCAGCGGCTCCTACCGCCTTTCGGGGCGGTTTTGCCGGGCAATCTCGTAGAAAGTGTCCAGAATTCCCACAATAAAGACATAATTTTAACTGCCGCCTCCTTTCACGTTCCTTTTGAGTTAAGGGTCCTTTAACCCCTCCAATTTGCATAGGCTCAGAGACATCAACTCCCTTGGGATTAGCATGGGTCTTGACCAACACCCGGGTCTCAAACCTGGACCGATCTGCTTTTCTGTTTTGAAGTCTGTGATCCAATTGGACCACTAAGTCTATATACTCTGTGCATTCTTGGGGTGGATTTACAACTTGGGCCAAGACATCTTTAAGTTCTCCGCAAAGGCCTCTATAAAACAGGGCCTCGATAAAAGAGAAGGACTCTTTTATCCTCTGGCCATCCCGTTTCCACGATTAGTCTATTAAAGGTTGCAATATAGGATAGGAGTCCTGATTGCCCTGTCGCAGGGATAGAAGTTCGTCATCCAGAGCCTGCCCCTGAGAGTGTCGAGCAAATAACCTTTCCATGCTTGCTTGAAACCTTTGAAAATCACAGAGAATCGGGTCATCTTGAGTAACCAGTGGAACTGACCAATCGGCAACACAGCCGCTGAGATATGACAATACAAAGGCTACCTTGGTCTGATCATTAGGGAAGGCCCAGGTCTGCATAGGAAGTGCCACCAACACTGATTCATGAATACCGCGAATCGTTTGGGGTCCCCAGCAAAGCGTTCGGGTGGGGCCAGCGGCATGTTTCCAGGTAGATTAATCTGCACAGGGTTACTGGAAACCCCGCTCCTGTGGTTTCCCGGAACCGGGTAGAGGAGTTTGCCCAGCTTGACCTTGCAAAAGCTGTCTGGCCAGGTCATCAGTTCTTTCCTTTGATATTATTAATTCCCTCCTGAGGGCATTAGTCTCTTGACGAGCGGCATGTACTTCGGCCCGTAATTCCCCCAGTAATTGGGCCAACTGATCAGTCTCAGAACTTTCCATAGCGCCTGGGTGGGAATTTGTAGGAAGGCTTCGCATTCTGTTACGCTCACCTGACTCCCACGGAGGCGCTGGCCTGGTTCGCGCTGCTGTGACCTCTTCTAAGGTGATGCGCAGGGTTCGGAAGACGGACTGGACCGGGCCCCCAAATCTGGCTTGTCTGGCTTGCAGAAGTATCCTTCTGTGGGCGAAAATAGGGAATTAACTGTCTGCGGGGTAATGCAATCGGCCTCCCACTTTCCCCTCTCACCCACCTCGAAACCCTTCTGTGATTTCTCGTAGCGTCTCACCTTAGGGTCTGGAAGGACGAGCTCTCCATCCTGCTTCTGATGCAGGGGCGCGTTGGTATCCAGTTACTTCACTGGATTTTCGGATTGGTGAGAACCAAACTTGCTTGGCTTCCAGGTAAGTTTTTTGATAAGAGGTTCCCTTTGTGTCCATGCATTAATGTACTAATGCTGGTGTCTTTTTCCCCATAGGGGCCGGGGTACGGAATGCCGGGGAACAGGCACCGACTCGAGATGAGAGGTGAAATCCTTGTAGAAATCAGGTAAGTCTTTAATGAGCGTTTTTTGGTAATGTCTTTTCATTCGCTCATTAACGCTGATGTCTTTTTTTCCCCTTAGGTGCCGGGGTCCGGAAATGCCAGGATGCGGCGCGGACCCGAAATGAAGAGGGAATGAATCAACAGGTAAGTCTTAACATGGAGATTTAGCTTTCCTTATTCCCTTCTCTCTCTCACCTTTTGTTCTGGTCTTTTTCTCCCTAGGCGCTGGGGCGTGACTGCGAATCCGGATGATCGCTGCTGAACATGGAGGCGCCCTGTAAAGGTGAGTGGAATGCGGCGCTGCAGCGATCGACGCGATGAGCTTTTAAATTAAAGTCTTCCTTTTCAGGATTGTCGGCGAGATGTCTCCGGGAAGCGGATTTAGCAGGTAAGGACTTTTCCTTCTTCTGTTCTCTTCTTCTCTTCCTTTGCAGGTGATCCAGGATGCTGGCAGGCGTGGCAGAAGTCAGGATGCAGGAGCAGACACGGTGAGCGTCCAGCTGCTAGATGCAGAACAACGCGAAGCACGTGTGGCTGTTCGGGTGGGGTTTAAATAGCCTTGGAAGAGGTTCCAGGTATGTATCCTTCCTCCAATCAGGTATGTATCCTTCCCCGACCACGCCTGGATGGTAAATTAGTCCCACAGGTAAAGTAGTTCCTTTCAGGCCTCAAGGAGGCCGGGATCCTGCAGCATGGTCTGCATCAGGTAAGTGTACCCAAGCACTCCCATAATGAGCCTGGCGCCTATGGCGCCAGGACTGATGTCTTTTATGAGCCTGGCGCCATAGGCGCCAGGACACTGTCCAAAGGGCCCCTATATGGGGTTGCTGGGTCCTTCCTTGGGGACTGGATGTCCGCTTTCGGGGACGCAGGGCTTGAACCGGCTCCCCTGGAGCGGGCATCATGACAGTAGGAGGACGAGGGGGCAGGCCCATCTGGGAGAGCATCTAGGCCCTCAAGGCCAACCACCACCCCAAACAGCGGTAGACAGCCAATGCAGAGGTGGATGGGCCGCTGTGACACAGATGGCCAAGCCTACACCAACTCAACAGCCGACCAGGACCACTGCAAGGCCCACTTCACCCACTCACGCAGTTGGAGAGTCTGACATTGAGGCCACACCTCCAGGCAGGGCGACTGTGGAGACACAGGGTGACACCAGCCTAGTGTCACTGCCTACAGAAGGGCCATAAACCCCAGGGAGCCCTCACCACCGCCAGCATGCACAATTCCCAGAGAGCCCTCACCGCCGCCAGCATGCACAAACCCCTGAGGGCACTCGCCACTGCCAGCATGCACAGACATCTGAACGTACTTGCCTCCGCCAGCGTGCACAGACACTTGAGCCGGACATTGACACGCCTTCCTATGGTACCCCTGACAACAGCCCATGGCCACTGCATAGCCCCCCTCCCATGTGGCACAAGCCACCAAGCAACACCATGCTGCAGAGGCTGGAGGAGATGGAGGCAATAGGGCATACTCACTCTAAACACCTGCAGGCCATCCGTGACTGCCTTCAATTGGCCACCCGCAGGAGTGTGCAGGCCATGGTGAGGAACCGGGCAGAGACACCTGCAAGTACGGCTGCCCTGACAGTGTATGGACAGAGGGTCAGGGAGATGACCGAAGGGGTCTCAGCACTCGTAGAGGCCATACACCAGATCACAGAGGTCACACTTCAGCATGTCCGGGGGCCAGGCTCAATGGTTTCTACCTCCATGACTCCCACTGAGGAGTCTCGGGAGAGCACACCAAGGCTCCGGACCCAGTGCCATTTGGGCTCAAGATCACTGTTGGCTGGCATGGGTGGAAAGAGCCCATGGATATGATTGACATTTAGACACTTTTTGCCCTGAGTGGCCGTGCTGGGGTGTTGGTGGTGGGAGGGGGGATAGTGTGCTGGGGAGTTAGTGGTGGGAGGGGGAATAGTGTTCTGGGAAGTTGGTGGAGTGAGGGGGGATGGGGGATAGTGTGCTGAGGAGTTGGTTGTGGGAGGGGGGATAGTGTGCTGGGAGTTGATGGTGGGAGGAGGAAGGGGGGATAGTTGGAGGACATCATATTATTAAAGGTTTGAACTGCGTTAATGCGAGGACATTTCTGATTTTGTCATTGTGTCTATTTACATAAGTCATTGTCACACAGTGGTGCATGGCTTGTGCCATGTGTTACGGAGAATTCTCATTTATGGCTAATTACCCTCACCTAGTGAGTCCCTCAGCAGCTTTGCTGGATTTCTGGGGTTTATTTTTTCCATCTGGTAAGAGTCTGAGCTTTTTTTCCCACACTTACATGTGTTTTGCCATTTGTATTTCTACTGTTTGTGTGATCTTGGGCTCTGGAGCTACACCACTCCATGAGCCCCACTGTTTGGGTGTGTTTCACAGCACCTTCAGTGCAGTGACACAGGGTCGTCTTTGAGACTTCCAACTGACTCCATTTTTCTGAGGCTGACTACTGTCCCCCAGAAACATGCAAAGTTTCCATTAACTTTATATAGGCACTTTAGACTGCAGACCCAGTACACCCCATCTTACATCTTATATTTACCGTTGCTTTGCTGCTGCTGGTTTCATCCCTGGGTAGTGCAGATCGCTCCAAATGTCCTCCTTCTTGTCCCCACGACTGAAGCTTCAGGAACCGTGAGTCTGCAGGAACTACCAGGAAAAACTGCCGTGGCACCAGCTCTTCTACATACGAATAAGGTACTCTGTCCGACTTCAAGGAACTAGGGTGAACCCCTTTTCTCCCCACCAAAGGCTTGTCGTTATCTTCCTTTCCTCTTATTACTTTTGCTTCCCTTTTGAAAATTTCTAAGTACTCCTGGCAACCTCGAAACATGAACTGTTCTAACCTGGTGATACTTGACAACAGGACCCCTGTCCCATTGACAATGGCGCGGGCCTATTGACTTTTTTTGACTTTTATCTACGTTTTAGAAAGTGTCTCTTGATTCTATCTGCCTTGACAAAAGTATTGCCTATGATTTTTGTCCCATCTCTCTTGTGTTAATTCATGTGCTAAGTGTGTTTGACTACGGTAACATTTCTTCTCGCGGGTACGTTTCTCTTTCGTTAGCCCGAACTGTCATTACTGTCAAAAAGTGATCACGTAACAACCCCCGGTAACGTCTTTGTTTCACAACACCGATCTGTCAAATCCAAAGGTACTTCCCTTGAATTGTTCTGCACAAGGGGAATTGGTTGTGTGTAGTGTATTTGAAGTGTAGTTTTAATTTAATAGAAGTGAAGTGTTTTGTGAACAGATGGTCTAAAAATAAATGTACTTTTACTTTTTAACCAAAAACCTTGAGTCAGTGTTTGCTTGAGTCACAGTAATTGTAGTCCTTTGTGTAATCTCTACTACTGCTCATTTGCTCTTGAGATAAGTCTGGCTGCTCTGCTACTGCTACCACTCTGTGTAGTACAGGCTTGTACCAAATGTGAAATTGTACTAACACCTGTAGTCTTAATCTTGTGTAGTGGTCCCTAAGGGCACTGCCCAGGATTCTGCCTAACACCATGGAAATGAGTAAGGGAAATTGTCTATCAGGTCCTGGCAGGCCAGTCTGCCATCCCCCACGTCATCTCTGACGATGCATGCTGTAGCCTCTTCCTCAGGCTCTGCATCCTCATCCTCTGGGGGTGGCATGTCCATGTCAGGAGGTAGGGTACATTTCTCTTAATGCAGATATTGTGCAGCATGGCACACACAAGCACTATTCTTCCCACTATCTCAGGTGCGTACATCAGGGCTCCACCAGTCCGATCAAGGCAGCGGAAACGTGCCATGAGGAGGCCAAAGGTACGTTCAGTGCACACACGGGTCTTTCTGTGAGCGTGGTTGTACGCAATATTGTGCAGTTTTTGTGGATCATTTACAGTGTTCATAAGCCAGGGCAGCTGCAGGTATCCGGAGTCACCTGCATGGGGAGAAGCACAGCCATTAGTCACTGTGTAACGGGTGGGGGTGGATTTACACAGTGTCAGGGCAATGGACATCATGTGCATGTATATGTGGCTCCATTCCGTGGCATGTGTCTGTTCAATGTCTGTGCATGCTGTGTCACTCGTATAATGCATGGTCTTGCCTTTACATGCACCCTCTTCCCTGCCAGCAGGTGTGTCGTGATATGTCTGTCAGTGAAATGTGATGGTGACATAGTTGCCGTCTTGTGGCAGTGTACTGCTCCCGTGCATGTGTCATGCTGGGTTACCTATCAGCCTTTCCTAGGCTTCTGGGGGCAGTGGGTCGGCCCTGCAGAGTGGGTGTAAATGGGTACATGGTTGTGGTACTGGCAGGATTGTTGTTTTGAGATGCAATTTAGCATTTTCTTTGCTGTTGCTTCAGATTATTCATGTTGCATTCTGGTACCTGTAGTCATGTTGGTGTTTTCTAAAGTGCACATCAGCTCATCCGTCCAGGTATGTCGGACATGTGCATGCTTCCTGGGCTGTACTGTTGCATTGGTGCGGTAGGTGGCCAGGTACTACTTTTGCAACCGTCATTCAATTCTTTGTGTCCCTGTTCACAGCCCCCACCCCAATTTGGAAAGGTGGTTTACAGCGCATGCGTGCAGCCACTTTTACTCACCCACTATCCACGTCCATTGTCATCTGTGCCTCCATCTATCCTGGCAGTGTGCTGTTCCGTAGGACCATGGAGTCGTGGGTGGAACCTGGGTAACGGGCACAGCAGTGGGTAAAGATGAGGTTGGGGCTGCAGGTCACCTGCGCATTAAGGGAGTGGTAGTGCTTGCGGTTCCGTCACACTGCTTCATGAGTCTGGGGTGCCACCAACTCGACATGGGGGCAGTCCCGGGCTGCAATCACATTAGGCATTTGGGCTACGGCATAGAACTGTGCCTTCATGGCATTGACCTGGGCTGGGGTCGTGGGTAGCGCGATGTTGTGTTGCACATGCTGCAGGAGGGCATCATGGCCACGGAATGCTGGAAGGTGCCAGTACCTATGCATTGTATTCGTATTTAGTTTTTGTATTGCGCGCCTGGCCCAAAGGCATCTGGGCGCATTTCTTAAAGGTTTACAGGTTACAGGTAAGTAGGTAACAATAATGCATTGCATAATATGATAAACACACATTGTGTACAGTTCAATGCAGTGGTAGGGGGTACATAGGAAGGAGAAGATTTACACAAGATTTACAAAACGTTATGCAGTGTATTTACACAGAAAGATACAGATTAAGGTAGAGGTCAAAGGTTCCGAATGACCACGCCGGACACAGAGCCGGCGAGCAGTGTTAGTTATTGTAGAGATGGGGCAGCTTCATCCTGCGAAAAGAGCCAAGTTTTAGCTTTACTCTTGAATGCGTGATAAGATGGTTCAGATCTAAGTGGCTTAGGCAGTGTGTTCCATAATTTGGCGACGAGGACTGGGGCGCTAGACCCACCTGCTTTCTGCAACTTAAATCTTGGCATAGACAGGGGGTGGGCTTGGGTTGATCTGAGAGAGCGGGTGGAGGTATGGAATGTAAAACAGTTGGCTAAATATTCAGAGGCATGGTTAGACTGGCACTTATGAGTAAGTGCAAGGGTTTTGAGGGATATTCTTTGAGTAACAAGAAGCCAGTGTAGGCTGTGTCTGGTGTTGGAGATATGTTGTTTCCTGGGAATATTGAGGGCAGCCCTGATGGCATTATTCTGGGTTACCTGTAACTTGTTAATGTTCCTTTGACTAGTCCCTAAGTAAATACAGACACTAGCTTCAGCAGTGGGGGCACAGCTGTACGGATGTTTATCCTGCTCCCTATGTCGTCTTGTATTGTAGTGAGCTGCTCTGAAATGGTATCCCTGTTCAGGCGGTACAGAGTCACCAACTGGGTGTCAGTGAGGGCCCACAGTGAGGGCCTGAACCTTGAGATGGATGCATGCCTTGGCTGGGCTCTTTTACTCCTCCTCTCCCCCCCTTGCACTCCCTTTGCTGTGGCCTGGTTGCCCTGCTTCTCTACTTCCAGACGCAGCATGAGCAGCTGGCTGTCCCAGCTCAGTGTCTAATGGCCACATGGTGTTGGGAACAGTGTTTGAAGTAGGGACATGCCTTATTTAACCCTCTGGAGTGCATTGGGAGCACCTGTGGCTTCATTTCTGGCACCTGTGTTGATTTACCTCCAGCAGGAGGTGACTGCGCCGTGTTTTCGGCGGTATTAGCGCCGGTTTTCGGTGCTAATACTGCTGCACATGGACTTGTGATGCGGCTGTGATTACACTTTGTTTTGCCAGCACACTCTGGCTGCAATAGCGCCGGATGTAATAGCGCAGGCTGTGATTGCGCCGACTGATTTTACAGTCAGCAGTATTTGCACCGGCTCGTGATCCGGCAGAGCGGTATTTGCGGCGTTAATTCCGTTATCGCAACTTTTAAGGGTTACCACCCAATTTAAGATGAGGCCCTTTGACTTAACACTGGGGAGGATCCAGCCACGTGGACTAAAGAGCAAGAAATGACTGCGAAATAGAGAGAGCAGCCGGGGTGAAGACAGCCCAGTCCGGGAAGTTCAAACCTGAGAACACAAAGCTGCAAGAACGATGATGCCCAGTGGCGGGCACATTCAAGAACAGTCAGTGGGTCGTTGCAGAGGAAACCACGTCTGCTGCGCTGCAACGACGAAGCGAAGAGCAGAGTGAAGAAAGCAAGAAGCGCTGAATCAACGTGAGTCAGCCCATCACCCCAGGAAGAAACAGCGACGCTGTCCCAAAACGTAACAGGTAATGGGAGTAGCGGGAGACCAGATAGGGGCTTGGGTCAGTGGAGTGATCTCCCTCATCACAGTAGTAACACCTAGAGGACAAAGAATCAAAAGAACCTCAGGAGTAATCTCCCTCGTCATAGTAGTGACAACCAGAGAACCAAGAATCAAGAGAGCCTCTGGAGTAATTTCCCTCATCACATTAGGGATACCCAGAGAACCAAGAGATCCTCGGGAGTAATCTCCCTCGTTTCAGTAGTGAGAACCAAAGAACTAAGAGTCAAGAGTGCATCAGGAGGAATCTTCCTTGTCACAGTGGTAATCCAAGTAAGAGTAAAGAGGTTACTAGACAACAAGAGCTATCTGGAAGTAATCTTCACGCTGAACTGTAAAGCAAGCTTTCAGGGGTCCTTGGCAAGAAGTGACGAGACTTTTGAGGACTATTGCAAAAGACTATCCTAAGACAGCCCTCAAGTCTGTGTAAGGTGGGTCAGGAGAAGGGTGTCTTTCTCCCGACCATACTCTCTTTGTTGAATCTAAAATGAAAGCAAAGTATTGTTGCAAATGAGATCAAGACTGAGCCTGTTCACCAGGAGAAGGGGGTAATTCTCCTGTTACAATTTTCATTTGGATGCTGAACGCTTTTGTAGATTAGTGGTAGGGTTAGAGTAGGTTTTTGGACAGAGGACAGACACTTTTTATTTGGACAAACATCCCGATGACAAGCCCCCGAGTTGATATTTGTTTAGGTAGGGTTAACCCTTTAGAGATAGGGAGAGGTAGGTTTTTACTTCATTACTTAAATAAAACTTTGTCAAAACTTGCCACCTCTTTGTCTGGCTCCTTACCCCACCACACCAGAGAAGGTATTTGTCCACATTGCTTAGTGGTCACTGCAATGTCCATGGTACTTTATATTTTGTAATGCTCTGGCACGTACCATTCCAATTGACGCACTTGCATATTTTCTAAAGCAGCTTGCAAAGATAAACCCCATCGCTTAATTCTGCTTTGCAGATTTTTACATACTCATTGTTCGCACCATGAGCTTCCATGCTGAAGGCTTCAAAATGGAAAAAAACTCAGCGGCACCACAAATGTATAGCACAATAATAACCTTTTCCATAATAATGTAGCATTTACCGATACTAGACCCAGCCCAAAACGAATCACAGTTGGTCGGAATACTTTTGGGCAGAGATAGGACAGATTTCCAAATCATTCCCTCAATTGGGGTTAAATCGAAAATCGGTAAATACTTTGTTTCCGAGCTGTTGTGTGTCTCTGATTAACACAGAAAATGCTGCCACTAGAAGAAGCGAAGCTTAACTGACTTTCCAGAAGAGTATTGTTAAAGGGGCCGCACACATGAGACAGTATTTCCCGAGGCCTTGGAGGCTGAGTACTGACCGAAAGGCAGAAACATGTCTCCCATTGAAGTGGCGGTTTAATATTAAAACGCAGTTGTGTGTGCCTAATTTTGAGTTCCATTGAAGATATATAACTTCCAACACATCAAAGGTTGAAGCAGCAGAAGAAGGAAGTAGTAGAAGTCAACGATAGAACACGCATTGCCCAAGCTAATAGAGGGTTCACTATGAAAGCCAAATCCCAAGCATATAAGAACTGTACACTGGTAGTTTATGAAGTTGATGAATGTGTGGTTACACAAGAGTCTTCATCCAAAGTTGGGAGAGCGGCACAACCACTTTGGGGTAACTATTGAATACCAGGTTTATATAACGCTGGGGAAGGGTCCGGGTACTTGTTCACCAAAGTTGTGTTATTTCTGCATGGCAAAGACTATCTGGAAGTTAAGAAGTAATCTCGAAGCCTGAAGCAGAGTCTATGGTAGTTGCAAGATAAGCAAAGAGGCTGTCCTTTCTCAGGATATTGAAAGAAGAGTGCTTTGCCAACTTGTGGACGTAGAAGATGTCTTGCAGCAGTGCCCAATGTTGAAGTTGCCGCTGTAGCAGCACATAATAAAGCAGAGTTTGTAGCAGCAGTAGCAACACTGTGGCTCTCAGTACTGTTG
The DNA here is from genome assembly GCF_040938575.1 of Ambystoma mexicanum. Lineage (NCBI taxonomy): Eukaryota > Metazoa > Chordata > Amphibia > Caudata > Ambystomatidae > Ambystoma > Ambystoma mexicanum. Next base: position 1,117,661,505 of record NC_090928.1, on the reverse strand, counting down.
AAGTTAACTGTGGGACCACAGAACCTGTTCTCACAGTTACATTGCAGAAGGAAGTTGGCTGAGAGCCGAGGAAATCTCAAGCAAGAAAATCCTGACAATTTTACACAAGACACAGCAGAATCTAGAAGTGAAGAAGTTGTTGTCAAAATGATAGAAGATAATTTTGTCAACTTCCTCTATTCTTTCTTGGAAGGAAGTCATCCAATGATAGAAGATAATTTTGTCAACTTCCTCTATTCTTTCTTGGAAGGACGTCATCCAAGAAACTCCATTAGTGCTGTTCCTTTGACCAGTGTATTTTATTTGTCTGAACTTTGGTTGAGACATTTTGTTACTTGGAAAAAATTGACTTTGGGGCATTCTTGGGGGAGCAAGATCTGCCCAGGACCGTGAGACGTCATCAAAGACACTGGGTGTTTGGTAAACTTTATTTCTGTTGTATTTTTGTTATTTGAATGTTTATATTGTTTATGGCGATGGTTAGTTTTGTGAATGCTAGGACATTTTCCCATAGATCTTAGAATAGGTAGGGATTCCCTTGGTAGAGTAGATTTAGTTAGGATTTCTGTTATTAATTTTTGTTTAATAAAATGGCAAATCCTGAGAAAACGCAATGCAGTCGTGAGTCTGACATTATTGACCCCTCACATAAAATTGTAAACTTCCCATATAGATTTAGAAAGTTCTTAATTTGTTAGGTTAAACGTTTCGCTTTACATTTTTATCAGGGAGATTAGCATTTTTTTATATGGTTTGTTTAAAATTGTAAAGCCCAAGTATGACAATTCCCTAACACTTTCTAATTGCTGGTTTTGCGGTCGCCGATCCAAACCCTATTTCTCATTTCTCATATTAAAATGTATTATCTTGTTTTGTTTCATTAATGACTACATCATTTTGGATCACAAACTCTTGAAATGCTTTTGGCAATCTTTGTATGCTGACTCTTGCACAATCCAAAAAGATAATGTCATCCGCATAGGTCACCCAGAAAACTTCTGATCAAAAATCTCTGGAGACACATAGGTTGCTGCTGCCAGATACTCACCCAATTCTGAAAGATATAGATAAAAAAAGGAGGGGGCAAGAATGCACCCCTGCCTTAAGCCTCTATGTGTGTTGATTGATTGTGAGATCTGCCCTTGTAGATTTCATCTGATTTTAATCAGGGAATTAGCATGCAAGCCAATCAAGATATTTAATAAGTGTGCAGGAACGTTCCATGCTCTTAGTTTCACCCACAATATGTTCCTGTTCACTGTGTCAAAAGCAAGTGGTATGTCAATCCTTGCCACATATACTTGGGGAGCTCCTGAAACAGCAACTGAGTGTTGAAAGAGGTCCATAATGACACTCAAAAAGGTGGTACCAACCCCCTTCTTAAAACCTGTTTGATTGATCTTTAATATACTCTTCTGATTAGCCCAGTCGCTAAGTTCTCTCCGAAACAGTGAACAAAGGTTCTTTGCATCCGTGTCTAACAAAGCAATCGTGCAGTAATTAAGGGGGTCTAGTTTATTCACAATGTGAGAAAACTTCCACGCTCCCGGTGTACGTTCTTCCACCAAGATTTTGTGAAATAAGGGAAAAAGATAAGAAGCCCACATTTAGGATTTGCTTTCAAGATACAATAACAAAGACCATTTGTACCCGAAGCTTGGGAATTACCACAACTCTTAATTATGGAAATGATGTCATCCATATCGAAGGATAAATTCCACGGGCTTTGCACAGTTGGAAAAGTGGTATCTAGGGCCATCATCGCATACAAAGAGGTAAAATGCGAAATCCAAGTTTCCTCCAGGATTGGATTTTCCTGGCCGCTCAGCTGGGATTCTTCAAGACAGTCAACCAAACTCCAATAATTACTAACTGATTTGTTCAGGATGCATTTTAGCTTTTTCTCACCTTCCTGTTGATAGAAATTATAATTAAATTGTCAATCCCTGTTTTTATAACACTGCTTCATCCTTCTAATAGTTTCTCCAATGACAGAAGCGTTGGAACCACTCTTTCGGATTAACATGATATGAATTATAGTTTCTTTACATTGCTGAATTTCAATCATTTACATTGTTTACTGCTGCCTTTCAAATCTGGCCCTGCACCTTTCTTTCCCCTCTAACACCATACTCCTTCCCGCTGTCTTTGCTCTGCTGGGCGTGGTCTGCATGCTGTCCCTAGTTTCTGCCTCACCTGCAAGGTCAGTGTGCCTTGTCTGTTCATGTCCCCTCCTTACAGAACTCTCTTCTCCTCTCTCACAGACCTAGCCATACCCTTTCTGTTGTTCACTGAAACGTTCCGCCTGGCTTTCTTTCTGGGAACGTAAACATATGACTTCCTCCCTCTAGTACTTCTCTGTGTCACTGGCTGTGATCTTTTGCTCCTTAAGGCTAGTGCCAAGGATTTATGCCATTTATTCGCAGCAATTTGTTTGAAGCCCATTGTCGAGCACTAGACCTGCAAGTGCAGCTCCAGCCGTGATCTTGCAAGACTGTGTCTGCACGAGTGCTGGGGCTCTGCAGAGAACAGGAAGAGAGCGAGCAGTCGCACGTACGATGCTCCTCCTGCACATAAGAGTACATTCTCATAGATTTAATGAACTTTATACTTATATCAACAGACTAAATATAATATGACAGTGCATTCACCTTTCCAGCCTGTACATTGTTACACTGTGTGAAAATAAAAGCTTCATAACGCAATTCTGTGAGAGCCTCATCCTTACCAGGCCATAGCATAACTTGAAGCAAGCACAGGATTAGATCATTGTCTACACAGAAAGCTTGTGAAGAAGCATGCAAGGAAGAACACCACCTGAAGCGTTTCCACATACACCAGGAAAGCCAGTGATTCCATGGCCGCAGTGGGAACCACTATTTACTACGTACGTGGACGCCTTAGTAGGGGGAGATCAGGCCCCAGGAAGGAAGAAAGCCATGCTGCTGAATGCAATGGGGGTGGAAGGGTAGAGAATATCTGTCGGATTGAAGCCTGAACCAGTCGAGGGTGAGGAAGATGATTTATGTATTTGGCAGACTGTGGCAGGCCAGGTAGGCCAGCGAACCCCAGTGATATTATTAGACCAAACAGACTGTGCAAAGATCCAAAATGGCGACCTGCAAAGGATGGGTGGATTACCATGACTCGGAGCTGGAGGAACTGGACCTGGAACTAGACTGAGAGTTACCACCATCACCATCCGAATCAGGTCCAGCTCAAGAGCCCTCCACCCTGGAGGTGAACTCGCCTATAGTACACAGTGAACTTTCATCTTCACTAAACAATCCAACCACATCAAGGGCCTAAGGAGCTCAGAGAACTTTTCTACCATGAACGGAGCTGCACCTGTGCAGAGGCGGGATAGCAGGCGGGACAGCACACAATCGCTGCCGGAGTCTCAAGATGGGCGGCGGGGGCCCACGCCGCTTGGTGACACTGGCAAGAGTTCAATCCCTCCCTGCCCCCCACTGTGCAACCCCGTCCTTGCCTTCTCGCAAGAAAGCCCTGAAGCGAAGTCCAAACCAAAACAAACATAACGCATTCTACGTCCCCAAGAAGACGCAACATCACTCAGCAAAACTCACCTGAAGACTTGTGCTGCTAAGCTTCTCCCCGCTGGGGCAATGGCTGTCGGGGACGCGGTCCCAGTAATTCCAGAGGGGGCCGACGGGCCCGGCAGCTCTCGTGCAGCAGCTGTCGGGAAGTGGCTCAGGCACAAAGAACGAGTCTCGAGGTGCAGGCGTTGGTTCACAGGGAGGAGCCAGCGTCTATGGCTATGGATGTGTTCCAGATGTGTCCCCCCCAGCGCGCGGTGACGAGCGGGGAGGTGGGTGGGGGACCCCTAGCGCCAAGGATCTATGCCATTTACTCGCAGCAATTCGTTCGAAGCCCATTGTCGAGCACTAGACCTGCGAGAGCAGCTTCAGCCGTGATCTTGCAAGACTGTGTCTGCACGAGTGCTAGGGCTCCGCAGAGAACAAACATAACGCATTCTACGTCCCCCAAAAGACGCAACATCATTCAGCAAAACTCACTTGAAGACTTGTGCTGCCAAGCTTCTCGCCGCCGGGGCAGCGGCTGCCAGGGGCGTGGTCCCAGTAATCCCAGAGGGGGCCACGGGCCCGGCAGCTCTCGTGCAGCAGCTGTCCGAGAGGTGGCTGAGGCACAAAGAATGAGCCTCGAGCTGCAGGCGTTGGTTCACAGGGAGGAGCCAGCGTCTATGGCCATGAACATGTTCCAGGTGTGTTCCCCACCAGCGTGCGGTGACGAGCGGGGAGGTGGTTGGGGGACCCTGGAGCCGGTGGCGGAAGGGGGTGGTCCACAGTCGGGCTCAGCAGTATCAGAGGTGGGGGAACCTCGTTGTTCTCGGCGTGCGGAGTCTAACTCTGAGCCCCCGCCTCCCCAGATTGCAACCGGCGTAATACCCGAGTGCTCCACTGAGGGAGGGAACACTCCGGACTCCGCTGAGGCTACGCCCCTCCTCAGTACAGAGGCGCCACTGTCATCGGTCAAAGAGAAAGGGGGAAGTTCTGTAGTTATCTCCCCCACACCTACAGAGAAACAGACTCCTGACCCATTTGACTCTAACTTCCCGCTCACGAACGATATGACAAAGGAAGTAATGGAGGAGATTCCACAAACATCCCCACCTTCACAACTGGAACTGGGGGGGGGGTGGCAAATGACAATCCAAACGAAAGTAACACAATAACACTGGCCAATACAGACCAATACAGAAAAGAAAGATCCGCAAGTGCATCCCATCCTGAGAGCAGAGATTCTTACAACAACGTCTCAGGAAGCTTCCATGCCACAGTGTGCAAATAAAGATGCACCCCAAATTCTGAAGAGGAAACACACCACGTTCTCAAAAGCGAGTCGGTTTGCGGTGGGCAAGCTAACCAGACCCGCCATAGGAAGAAACAAAACACAAAATATTAACAACAAAAAAATTCAAGATGTCTGGGAACACACAAAAAGGGAAATGATGGAACACCTAGGAAAGCAGAGGTCCTCTATCCCCATACAACCGGAGGGAGATTCGGCAGACATCCCGGAGCCCACTTGAAACACAATGTGTGAGAAGGAAGCTCAAGTTCTCAATCTATCCTCCACCCCACCACAAGAAGACTCGGACCCAATGACGGAGATCATCGCTATAATTGAGGCAGACAAGGCAAATTCGGAATCCCGGAAGGAAGAGTCAAGTGCTAACATAACTAACCCGGGCTCAATAAACCCCTTCTCAGTTCCAGCTAAGGAACCAAACAAAAAGAAGGGGAACCCATTTCGAGCTTCTCATTTGGCATATTCAAGCAGGTAAGAATGTGCACTGAAAAAACTGTTGCAGACCGAACGCAGAAAGAGACAACAAGATCTACAAAGAAACTTGACAAGGCAGAACAGGCGTTCAGAAAAATGGAAAACAACAAAGAGCGAAAAAAAGAAAAAGCACATACCCAAAAGGTGATAGACTGCGTAAAACACGTCTTCCTGAAAACAAAGGAAGGGGGAACTACTAAATATACAGTTCAAACTACTGTCAGACAACATTCGTTGAGTGAAAACTCGGACTGGATTACTTTCACCATTGAAGAATCAGACTCGGAGACCAACATAGTTCCGACTTTAAAAAGGAAATTAGAAAATCTAGATCTATCAATTAATCAACTAGAGCCAGCAAAAAATACACAATTACATGACTCTACCAGCATCTCAAGGAGCACTACAACTCCGTCTGTAGCGACAAACGCCGCAGATCCCTTTTAGCAGTTGAGGGAGAGAGGGAGAAGGCGGCCTAGTAGCAGCGACAGTCTGAGGACAGCCACGAACAACTCGGAAAACAATTCGATCAAACGGTGCAACAAAGAAGACAAAGAAAATCTTAACAGACATCGGCCACTGCCTGCCAAAAAGGCGAGCAGGTCTAAGGAACCAAATACAAACTCATCCCGTGGACGGGGAAAAACAACAAATAAGTGGGGTGATGAAAGGAACCTTGACCGCACTCTACATACGCACAGAGAAGTAGGAAAAACAGAGCCTTTAATCAAAAGAATTGACAGTGCGTGCATCTTTAAACTAAAAAGAAGGTTGGAAAGAGATGACGACCTAATCCTGAACAGGACATCAATACTCAACATCTTTGGCAAAATTCCTGGGCTGAGAGAAATCAAAAATGCTGATCTGTGGATGGTGGAACCCTGTGGGTCAGGGAGGAAGGACTGCTCCCTACTCCACATCTCGTCAAAAGTAATCAGACATCTATTAACAAAAGAGGAAGAGAGCTTATGAGTTCTGGGGTATTCCCTGACAGAACTCCAACCAATGCAGGGAAAATGTATGTATGAAACAAGTAACAGAAATAAAAAGTAAAAGTTCAGCATACCGTTTTAAAAGAACAGAATGGTCCAGATGAAAGGGTAAACCGAAAAAAACCAAAAGAAACTTTGCATGAGATCCAAGAATTGAGCAACACTGACCTATAAACTTTCAGGTCGTTCCACGAAAAATCATCTACTTATCGTCATCACGATAAGGAGTACAGACGACGAGCGGAGCCAGAGATCCCTGAAACATTTCTGCACACAAAGAAAGACGAAAATCGGAGACCAAAAGGACCTCAGCCAGATACACGAACTGGACGGACACCAGCATCCAGACACGCCAAGGAGCTCCGGATGCCTGAAAGGACCAGTGGAATAAAGTCGAAAAAGTCACCACAAAATTGGACTTGGACAAAGAGAGGAAGCACATCGGACCGCAGGAACTAGCCATCACTTGCAAGAACAGTCAAACTAGATCAATTTGACGCCGCAGATTTCCCGCCAAGGCATACAGGATCTCGATCATCCCTTACCATGGGATGTTGGAACACCAGAGGATTCCACCAACTATTAGCCAAAAGTGATGTTAACTTGGGGACATTTGATCTTTTATGCCTGCAAGAAATATGGATGACTTTGAAACCATAGTTGGACGGATACTAACTGGTCTTCACTGAAGCACAAAAAGGCCAGAGGGGCCGGCCATCTGCGGGATTGCTAACGGCGATACGTTCAGGATGTGGCTTAGAGGTTCAAACGGTAATCCATTCATCGCACCTGACACAAGCAGCCATCTTAAACTGGTCCCGCCTACAGGGGAACCCGGGAAAGAAAGTGAAGGAAAGACTCCTTGTAATCAATGCATATTGGAATCCGGCACTGATTTCAAATGAAGACTTTCTGAACAGGATCGCCGAATTATGGGATAATTCAACAACAGCCCATCAATGGCAACATGTCATAATAAACAGAGACTTCAACGCAACCTGCGCAGGTGTGGGAACAGCTAGCAACACTGGACAACTGGATGTTCCCTGTGCACTAAGAGGTAACTTACTAGAATCCTTCATGGCAGACAGAGACATGCACAACCTGTACTGGCTGAGGGAAAAAAGTGACTTAAAAATTCCCACATGGCAAAGAGACCTCCAACAGAAGACCATAGATCACATCTATGTTTCGAAAGAATTACTAATGTTCATGTAGGCATCGTCAGTGACCGCAACAGAGCACAGTGATCATAACATCTTAACGCCCACATGGTCTGCTCCGCAGGGCCCACAACCATATGCACCATTGGAAATTGAAGCAGGGCGTGGTGGGTCATGGTTGAAACTCACAGAGGGTGCTATTCTAGAAATATCAAAGAAGTACAGGAGACCCTTGGCGGGAAGTCACAGGAATTATACCATCTGTGCAGAACGGTTGGACTATGCCTCTCTCCTCGCAAGATCCTTAAAGCCTAATGGAAAGCTTAGATGTCCACGATCAAACCCTAACCATCTATACAATTGGAAGTGGTCAAAAGGTGACGAATAATTCGTCAGCTAAGAAGAGTAACAAAAAGAGCACCATCAGAAGAAAATGTAAAGAGGTGGAAAACCGCCAAAAAAGAGTATCGAAACTGGCTACTCCAACATCGACATAGTATGTACCAATTAGACGCAGAACAAATGCTACGTGCGCTACACGGGAAAAAATCCAAGGACTTTTGGAACCTGATTAAAGGAATTACAAAGAACTCAAACAACAAACTCCAAAATAACGTTGGGGGGAAAAGCAATGGTCAACGCATTTCTCTAATCTATATTCTCGGCCTACATCAGAAACAGCCATTACAACGCCCATTCCTCAAACACAAACGACCAAAGAAATAAGAACTTGGAATATCTGCAGTGACGAGGAAACTATCCTGAATATGGTCAAGAAGCTTAACAACTTTAGGGCACCTGGACCCGACGGGCTGAGTAATTTAGAGCTAAAAAACATCCAGAACTGTGGGCCAAGATGATCAAGAAGATCTTTGAAAATTGTAACATCAATCGTGCGGTACCGCCCTCGTGGACTAAAGCCATCGTAGTCCCGATTTTTAAGTGGGGGGCACCGGACAACCCGAACCAATACCGGCCCATCACACTGCTTGACCGGCAAGGTTTTTGCCTCTTTGGCCCTGGAGAGTTTCAGAAACTGGCTGTGTAAAGTAAATTATGTAGATCAATTCCAATCAGGTTTCACTAAGAGGGCAGGAACATCGGTTAACATTTGGACAATAAATACTATCAAGTCAAAGGCGTTCCAAAGAGGAATGTCCGTGTACATGGCCTTCATTGACCTGGTCCAAGCCTTTGACCAGGTCAATAGGGAACGTCTCTGGACCAAACTACAGGCTAGACACTGTCCAGCATCAGTCTTGGAACCAATCCAGGCACTACACGAAGGGACATCAATGAGGGTTTGACTAAGCTGTGACGGTGGCCTATCGAAAGAAATAAGAACAAACATAGGCGTGAAGCTGGGGTGCACGTTGGCCCCCTCCCTCTACAACGCCTATATAGCTGACTATGAGGAGACTGAGGGAGTAGTTAGATGTTTTCCACCAACACCGGGCGGGGAAAACATTTCGAGGCTATTATATGCAAATGATATACTCCTGGACCTCACACCAATAGGGCTACAACGCCAACTACCTTGAAATCAACAACCTACAACTAAATAAAGCAAAGACCAAAATCATGCTGATGGGCAAGGTCAAGAATAACAGACGAAAATTCATCTGGAAGCTAGACGGCCAAGGACTGGAAGAGGTCCTCAGCTTTAAATATCTCTGAGTCACACTGTGCAACCATCAAAAAGAAATAGCTATGCAAGAATCTCTTTGGGCAAAGCTGAGGTCCTTGACAGCACAAGCGAAATCAGTGGACCGTAAATATGGACGCTTTTCCCTCGTCCCTGTGTTGAACTTTTTCAAGATGAAGGTGGTACCATCCTTAATCTACGGTGTAGATGTAATGCTGTGCCTTCCGGATTGGAATCTGGTTGACGATGGAGAGTTATTTCTGGAGAGCAATACTATGTCTAGAGAAAACAACACCGATGGTACTAATCAGGCGTGAATTGTACCTACCATCGCTTGCAACTACAAAAGCAAGATCTTTGTTAATGCTGTTCAGAAAACTGTTCTGTACTCAGAAACTGAAAGCATTGGATCAGATAAAGAAGGATCTAGATAAAGATTCCAACAAAATGTTAATAAAATGGAGGAAAGAAAATCAAAGACTTCTGCAAGATTTGGACTTCTCCGAAGAACTCCTAGTAAACAATCCAAACAAAGTCACAAAGAAGTTGTATGAAACTGACTGGATTTCCACGTTGGAATCTGCTAGTAGGTACCGCTTGACCTCTACTATTCCAACTCCCGCAATGAAAATACAAGAGGTGAGAGGTTACCTAAAGAAATGTCCTAATAAATAAGTGAGCAGACTATACTTAAGATTCTGTCTCAATCAGGTGAGAACGAGGGAAATCCAGGCCTTGAGAAAGCAATCTGACTCTGCCATCTGTCAATTTTGCTCTCAGAAGGACAGGGTGGAAACCAGTCTTCATTTGTTGTTGCAATACAGCACATTAAAAGAGGCTAGGTTAAAATACCTAGCAAAGGCCTTTCTCAGGGCTGTCAGAGTTATTTAAGGCTTCCCTCCCTTCCTCCTCACCTGAAGTACCCATAGGGTTATCTTGTGATTCCGACTTCCTTCCTGGATGTATTCGGGCTTGATCTTTGCTGTTCTTCTTGGCTTCCTTCTTTTGGCGTAAGTAGGTGCGAGCTCCCTGGGATGCCACACTGTTGGGTGATTGGGGAACCGAACAGCGGGGTCTCCCGTGAGCCGGCTCCTGAGCAGGGAAAAAGCCCCAATGGCAGAAAAAACCCTGCGGTGAGAGTCCTGACAGGATGGTCTCAGATGATGAAATGGGAGGAGTACAATCCTGGGAAGCTGAGAGAGGCCGGCAGACTGCAGGGGTAGGTCCGAGGAGTAACCAGATTACAGCCGGAGAGGGCGAGAAAAGAGGAGAAAACACCAAAGAAGTCAGCAGGGACCCCCAGGGAGGGGAAATGGCGCAGAACGGCTCCAGGGGTATGGGAAACCAAGGCGCCAAGGAGGGAGTGAGATAAAGGAGCCAGGCAGTGAGATGGAAGCAGAGGGGCCGGTACGAGAAATACCAGAAGGCTAGGCAAATTGCAAGGCAACAGGAGAGGAAGAACACAGAGTCCAAAAGGGGAACACGGCAGAACGGGGAAACAAGCGTTATCTTCGAGCCGGGAGTAGCAGAGAAGGTGCAACGCGAAGAACGCTGCCCGAGCCCGGCACTAAAGGACGTCGGCGGCCATCTTGGAAAACACTAGAGCGGTGCTTCCAGACGGCCGTCGAACGTAATAGCACCTGTCAATGGCGTCTCCACACATCCAAGAAGCGCCGCCCGACAGGAATCATGACAGTATGTCCCCTTCTACTTGGGGGGCCTCCTGGTTTTCCCAGATGCAATCTGTGAAACTTCCTAATGAGTCGAGGGGCATGAATGTGACTCACGGGCTCCCATGTGCGTTCTTTGATGGGGTAACCTTTAAAAATGGACCAAGTATTGTAGAATTCCATGATGATAACAGGAATCAACTAAACGGGAAACCTCGTATTCTGCTGGTTCAGACTGAAAGTCGCTAAGCGGTCTTTCAGATCTTCTTTTTTGTAAGGATCCGGAAGGTAGGGTTTCAGAAGAGAGGAATGGAACACGGGATGTACGTGTTTGAGAGAGGAAGGTAACTGGAGGCGAAAGGCAACAGGGTTAACCTTCTTGGTGATCCGAAAAGGTCCAATGTATCTAGGTGCAAACTTCCCTATGTGTGTCCAACGGGGTAAGAATTTTGTGGCCAACCAGACCTTATCGCCTTCCGTCCAAGAGGGTACTGCTTTCCTCTTCTTGTTGTCCCATGTCTTGTAGGAATGTCGACTAGCGTTCAAAGTCTCATTGGCTAACACATGAGTGTCCTTGAGTTCTTTTGGGAGATGATCCGTAGCCGGTAATTTCGGTGGACGAATCTCTGACAATGGCAAATGTCTTGGATGGTAGCCAAATGTGCAAAAAAAAGGAGACATATTGATGGCCGTATGTCTGCTGTTATTATATGTGAACTCAGCCATAGGGAGAAAGGCATTCCAGTCATCTTGCTTTCTGCTACAGAAACATCGGAGATATTGTTCTAGCGTATGATTGAGCCTTTCTGTCTGCCCGTTGCTTTGTGGGTGGAACCCAGAGGAAAGGGCTCGCTGAATCCCTAACTGTTTGCAAAGAAAACCCCAAAATTGGGAGGTGAATTGAGGGCCTCGATCAGACACCACGGTTTCTGGTAGACCATGAAGCCGCACAATTTCTTTCAAGAATATTTTGGCCATCTCAGGGGCTGTAGGTACCCCCTTCAAAGGCGTGAAGTAGGCCAATTTGCTCAGAGAATCCACACTTACCATGATGGCCGTGTTTCCTTCAGAATTAGGCAACTCCACAATAAAATCCGTAGAGACGTGGGTCCACGGTTGTTTGGGAGCTGGTTCCTGCTGTAGTAAGCCTACGGGCTTAGAGAAAGAATACTTATTGGCTGCACAGATGGAACAGGTAGATACATAAGAATGCACATCTCGATTCCAACCCGGCCACCAGAACATTCTGGACAAAAGATCCTTAGTGGCTTGTATGCCCTTATGTCCGGCCATAGGTGAATCATGACACCATGAGAGGGCCAGTCTTTGATGCTTCTTGTCGGGTAAATATGAAGCTCGACCTTTAAAGAGGATCCCCTCTCTTTCTTGTAATTCAGATCCTAAATCAGTCCCAATCGGTGAGCAATGTTGCTGGATTCGGACTTCGCGCAAAAAAGCATTGGCCACTGTACAGATCTCCTTACCCGCTAACAATAAATCATGGCTAAAGTCTGTTTCACCGTCCGAACCATGACTGCGAGACAGGGCATCGGCTAAGATATTCTGTTTGCCGGGGAGGTATGTAACCTCAAAATCAAATTGAGAAAAGAATACACCCAACGGGCGTGTCTGGCATTGCGACATTCCATCTGTTGAAGAATGCGAAGATTACTGTGGTTGGTGCGTACAGTAAACCTATGCATAGTCCCCTGAAGGAGGTGTCGCCATTCGTCACAGGCATGTTTGATAGCCAACAACTCTCTTTCAATGATGGAATAATTCCTTTCACTGGAGGACAAGGTTTTAGCATAATACGCCACTGGATGTTCAAGACCATCTTTACCTTTCTGAAGGAGGGCGGCACCAATAACTCCTCCTGGGGCATCCGTCTCTACAATAAAGGGGAAAGTTTGATCTGGCTGCACAAGGATAGGTGCCGAGGTGAATGCCTCTTTTAGAGCTTGGAATGCAGAATCCGCTTCTTGTGTCCAAGAAAAGGTAACTCCTTTCTTCAATAGCGAGGTGATAGGAAGAGCCATCTTGGAGAACCCAGGAATGAATTGGTGGTAAAAATTAGCCAGTCCGAGGAAGCGTTGTACTTCTTTAACGTTTCTGGGGGCTGGCCAGTGAGTTATAGCTTGTATCTTACAGGGATCCATGCAGATGCCCTCGTGGGAAAGGATGAACCCTAAATAGGATACCACAGGAGCTTCGAAAACACATTTTTCAGGCTTTACCAAAAGCTTGTTTTTCAGCAGACATTCCAGCACCAGCCGAACCTGTCTTCTGTGTTCAAGGAGAGACGAGGAATACATCAAGATGTCGTCTAAATACACCACCACTGAAGAGAATAGGAGATCGGCAAACAACTTATCCATGCAGCGTTGGAATACAGCGGGTGCGTTAACTAAGCCGAAGGTCATAACTCGATATTCAAAATGCCCTAGGGGTGTCCTAAACGCTGTCTTCCATTCATCCCTCTGTCTTATACAGAGCAGGTGGTACGCTCCCCTGAGATCCAGTTTCGTGAAAATAGATGCACCTTGTACAGCTTCCAGTATCTCTTTGATAAGAGGCATCGGATAGCGGTCTTTAATGGTAAGGCGATTTAAGCCTCGATAGTCGATACAAGGGCAGAGTTCAGATGATCCCTTCTTAGGTATGAAGAACAATGATGCTCCAGCTGGAGATTTAGATTCTTGGATGAGTCCATTTTGTAGATTACAATCCAGATACTCCTTGAGAGCTTTGCGCTCTGGTAAGGATAGAGGAAACATCCTCCCGAAAGGTATAGACGCATTAGGTTGGGTCTCAATGGCGCAGTCTTCTCTTCTGTGAGGAGGAAGGGAATGTGGCTGCTTGTCCAGGAAGACTTCTAAATAGTCTTGATAGTGTTCTGGGACCATATGGAGTGATGCTGTCAACACGGAATCTCCCTTGTTCGGGGAGGCCATGAGATGACTAATGTTATGACAGTCATTGAGACAAAGAGACGACCGAAACTGTATGGTATTGTTCGTTCAGTCAATCATCGGGTTGTGCCTGCGTAACCAAGGGATCCCAAGAATCACCGGAAAGTGTGCAGCTTTAATGATGTCAAATACCATCTCTTCCTGATGCTGAAACAATTGGACTTGAAGGGGCAGAGTCTCTTGGGTAATGGGTCCTGAAGATAGAGGTTGGCCATCTACCCCTTCTACAGGAATGGGCAGATTCTTGGATAGAATTGGAATTTCGTTCTCTTGGGCCCAGGAAACATCGATGAAGTTCCCTGCTGCACCACAGTCCAGCATGGCTAAAGCTTCCCAGACGGTAGAGGGATCCCCACACAACTTAACCTGAAACACCATCAGCCGATTGTCTTCTCTAGGTAGAAGAGTCAAAGTGTTGGTACAGGGATTTCTTTCAACACCCCCGGACCTACCCCTGATTAGGTTCGGGGAGATTCGTTTCCCTGGCGGCGCGGAGGAACCTCTGGGCAATTTCGAAGTAGATGTTTACTAGAACCACAGTACATACAGAGACCCAATTCCCTTCTTCTCTTCTCTTCTTGGGCTGTCAAAGGCCCTCTTGTGGTACCGATTTGCATAGGTTCCTCCCCAGCAGGGGAAGCCGGATGATCCCTAGAAGAATTGGGTTAGATAGGTAAGGGAGGGAGACAAGGACGCCTTCTTTCCTGCCTTCTTTCTCCCAACCTAAATTCGATCTGTAATGCGAGTGAAACAAGTTCTTGAAAAGTCTGGGGTCTTGCAATGCGTGCCAGTTCATCCATTATATCCTCATGCAAGCCGCGACGAAACAATGTCTGTTGGGCAGAATCAGGCCATCCGGCGTCTGTGGCTAACTGCATGAAGGATGTAAAGTAAGTTTGTACATCATGGGGGCCCTGTCTAATGTCAAGGATTGCTTCATATGAGGCATACTGGACCTCGGGCCGATCAAAGCGGGTCTTTAGATCATAATCAGTAGTAGCTGGATGAGACTGTAGAACTAGTGGTGAAACCCATGCCAAGGCGTTTCCCGTTAAATTTGAGACTAAGAAGCCCACCTTGGCCTTGGTGGTCTCATAGGTGCGAGGGCGGAAAGTGAAATCTAGCCGGCAAGCATCCGAAAATTCTTTCAACGTCTTCGGATTTCCATCATATTTTCCGCAAGATAAAGGTAGAGGAGGTAGGTCTCCGCGGGCTTCCTCACGAGCTGCTACCTGTAGCCATAGGGATTGATTCTCGGATCGAAGTGATTGTACCTCTACCGTAAGACCCTGAATGGCTGCCACCAATTCCTGGTACTATTAGAGAGAAGCCATCAGTGTCTTTTGGCGTTGCACTCTCTCAGGGCTGTCAGAGTTCTTTAAGGCTTCCCTCCCTTCTTCCTCACCTGAAGAACCCATAGGGTTATCTTGTGACTCCGACTTCCTTCCTGAACGTATTCGGGCTTCATCTTTGCCGTTCTTCTTGGCTTCCTTCTTTTGGCGTAAGTAGGGGTGAGCTCCCTGGGATGCCAGACTGTCGGGTGATTGGGGAACCGAACAGCGGGGACTCCCGGGAGCCGGCTCCTGAGCAGGGAAAAAGCCCCAATGGCAGAAAAAACCTTGCGGCGAGAGTCCTGACAGGATGGTCTCAGATGATGAAATGGGCGGAGTACAATCCTGGGAAGCTGAGAGAGGCCGGCAGACTGCAGGGGTAGGTCCGAGGAGTAACCAGATTACAGCCGGAGAGGGCGAAAAAAGAGGAGAAAACACCAAAGAAGTCAGCAGGGACTCCCAGGGAGGGGAAATGGCACAGAACGGCTCCAGGGGTATGGGAAAACAAGGCGCCAAGGAGGGAGTGAGATAAAGGAGCCAGGCAGTGAGATGGAAGCAGAGGGGCCGGTACGAGAAATACGGGAAGGCTAGGCAAATTGCAAGGCAACAGGAGAGGAAGAACACAGAGTCCAAAAGGGGAACCAGGCAGAACGGGGAAACAAGCGTTACCTTCGAGCCGGGAGTTGCAGAGAAGGTGCAACGCGAAGAACGCTGCCCGAGCCGGCACTAAAGGACGTCGGCGGCCATCTTGGAAAACACTAGAGCGGTGCTTCCAGACGGCCGTCGAACATAATGGCACCTGTCAATGGCATCTCCACACATCCAAGAAGCGCCGCCCGACAGGAATCATGACAGCCTTAACAAACTACTCGACCCTAGATGAAAATGAACTATGGGCACTTCTGACAAGTGGGGAAGACCCCAGATGCATGATTGGTATCACTCAGTTCTTAAGAAACTTGGATTTAAACAGTGGAGAACCACAGGGATAGATGGACTGAAACTAAGATTCAGATTGGAGACCTCTAAACGATAACCAAAGAGAAGGAGATGCATTGTGTGGACAGTGGAGTAGTGAATATCTAAACCCAACCCACCATCTACATACTCTTATGTCCCGTCCCCTTTCCTCCATATTGCATGGGTGTCCCTTTCAAGGGACTGGAGACGGAACCTTTTTCACCAGAAAAAAAAACCTTCTTCCCCTTTAAATTTAGAGGTGTTGGGGGTGCGGCCTTAGGGAGTATGTGCTGCCCTGACTACATCCTCCGGCGCCACACCCCAGACCCCTTTTCCACGTCAACGAGAATGGGCCGAATTCACCAGCGCTCCTGGGTTTGGCTTCGGCCATGTAATTCCACACGCGCTGTCTTTTATGTCTTTTTATCATTCAGGTACTCGGTCCTCAGGCATCACGCTCTTCCCCGAGGCATGTCGACTTCTACAGGGTTCAGCAGGTGTCCATCCTGCGACAGGCTCTTCCAGACTGAAGACCCCCACGCCCTATGCCTACGGTGCCTTGGCCTAGACCACGGCTAGCAAGATTGTACCGCGGGCAACGCGCTTTCCTCAAGGTCTCTGAAGAACAGACTAGCTAGGTGGAGGGAGTTCTTCCAGAGATCGCCCCCAAAGGACCTAAAGGACTTTGTCTATCATCAATCCAGGCCCAAGGTAGGGCCGCTCTTTTCCAGTGCCCCCCGCAAGGGATACTCCTTCAGAGGGACTCACCTGCGTGGGAGGGACCGCTCAGGTCCTGGTACCAGCACATGTACCGAGGCTGAATCGGTCCCTTTACAGCAAAATTAGCCCCTTGGCTGGGGGTGCGGTGGTGTGGGGAGGGGACTTTAATTGCACCCTGAATCCCAAAATGGATAGGTCAGTTGACAAAGCGGGGAAGCTGGCGCCGGCGGCCAAAGCGCTGGGGACAATGTTAAAAGACCTAGGCCTAGAGGATGTGTGGAGAAGGTTGCATCCAATGGATAGGCAATACTCGCACTACGCAGCGCCACATGACTTGCACACGAGGCTAGATTATGTGTTTGTAGCGGCTGAGATAGCGGGAGAAATGGTGGGAGCGGAATACAAGGCCCGGGTATTATCCGACCACTCGCCTTTGGTTGTAGAGTGGCGACACCAACCCCCCAGAGCGCGGATCCCGAAATGGAGACTTAGGACTGAGGCATTACAAGATGAGGGGTTCCAGGAGGATCTGAGGGAGGCCATCGAGGAATATTTTGATATAAACACGGGCAGTGTACGCTCTGTGGGAACATTATGGGAGGCGTTTAAGGTGGTGGTGTGTGGAGTAGCCATTTCAAAATCTAAAGGGCTCCAGCGGGGCATCGAAAGGGAACTTCAGGAAACAGAAATGGAGCTGGAGGGTCTCACACGACATGAGGATTCTGCCCGGGAGAATAGCACCAAGATAAAAGACCTACAGTTAACCTGCAGTGGACTCTGGGATAGGCTATGTAGACTAAATTACAAGAAATACACGGCGAGGCTACACGCATGGGGCGATAGGCCGGGCAGATTGCTGGCCTGGCTGTATAAGAGTGAGACCCCCCGCTCAGTGATCAGTTAGATTAGGGATGAGGAAGGTCGCATCTGTAATACCCAGGAGGGGGTAAACAAGGAGTTCCTCAAGTTTTACAGACACTTATATGAGGACACAGGGGAGGATAAGTGTCAGGACATACTGGACACGTTGGAGGACATAGAGCTGCCCACCCTGGACGACCTATAATGCGCGGAATTGGACGCCCCTGTCACCTCGGATGAGCTGGAGGTGGTGATCCAACATCTGCCCACGTGCAAGGCACCCGGGACGGACGGGTTGCCTAGTGAGTTTTACAAGACATACAAACAGGAGCTGCTTCAGCCACTGCTTGCCAGGCCTATGAGCAGGGGGAACTTGCATTGTCCCTTCGCGAGGCGATGATCATCCCACTCCTGAAACCAGGCAAGCCGGCCGTGGAGTGCGAGACCCTTGTCCATGCTCAACCAGGACAGCAAAATACTTACGGCAGTGCTGGCCAATAGGCTGAAGAGGGTGATCGGTAGGCTGATACACCCAGATCAGACGGGCTATGTCCCCGGCAGGAACATTACAGATAACCATAGGAGGCTACACCATATCATTGACTACCCTGAGGAAGATACGGGTGAGCTGGCTATCGTGTCGCTAGACGCGGTCAAAGCCTTTGATTCGGTGCAATGGCCTTGGTTGAAAGCGGCCCTGAGGGGATTGGGACCAGGATATATCAGGTGGGTCCAGTTGTTATACAGCACCCAGATGGCGAGAGTTAAAACAGGATCCATAATCTCAGATACTTGGTAACTTAGCAGGGGGACCAAACAGGGATGCCCCTGGTCACCCATGTTATACATTCTGGCATTAGAGCTGTTGGCAATATGCCTGCGGCAACAATACTGGGTGGTGGGGATTAGCCCGGCAAGTGGTAGACACCTGGTATCGCTGTATGCAGATGACATGCTCCTTTATCTGCGCTATCCGGAGGAGAACCTGCAGTATGTGCTGGAGGTGATGGACCGTTATGCCACCCTCTCGGGCATATCGTTGAACCCTAGGAAGTCTAGTTTGTTCCCCTTGGGTAGATATAAGAATGTCCCGTTACAGAGGCTGCCTATCCTGCCAATACCATGGCAGACTGAGGCATGTAGGTATTTGGGAGTAAATATTTAGCACAAGATCGAGGCGGAGCACAAACATAATACGGAGAAAGCAATAGAGGGAGTTAAGAACAGCATGGTGTTTTGGTCTAGATTGCCCCTGACTATGATGGGGAGAGCGGCCTTGCTCAAGATGGCGGTCCTGCCTAGACTCTTGCATTTTTTTGTGAATGTCCCGTTTTTGATTCCCAGGAGCCTATCCGTGAGACTTCATAGCGTGTGCAGGGGCTTCGTATAGGGTAACTCTAGGAACAGAGTGGCCCTGTGGAAACTCCGGAACCCGTGTGACAAGGGGGGCATAGGCCTGCCGAACTTTGAGCTTTATTATCTGGCGGGGCAGCTGCTGTTTGTGGCCAGGTGGCTGTCAGCTGAAGACTCGGCGGAAGCCAGGCTTTTGCGGGGAGACTCGGCCCCATACTTTTTGAGGGAAGTGGTGTGGTTACAAAAGAACAAACTGGTGGGAAGAGGGCGGCTATTGAGGCTGGGCTGGGAGGTCTGGCGCAGAACGTGGAGAATGATGGGTGACTCAGAGCCATTCTCTCAGCAGGCCCCGCTGGTGGCGCTAAGCGGGAAGGACTCTCAACTGTTTGAGGCGGTCCGTAGATATTGGGAACCGCTAGGCTTGGCCACCCTTGGGGACATATGGCAGGAAGGGGAGGCATTGGAATTTCAGAGGTTGCAAGAAGAGACAGGGGTGCATAGAGGCCAGTATATAACCTACGCTAGGCTCATGAAACGGGTTAGGGAGAGATGGCCTGAGACAGTGCTAGCGGATGACCCTGATGCCTCCCTGGAAACGATGTATGATGTTTCGGAGGGCGGGCACGAAATATCAAGGATATACAAGTTTCTGAGAGCAAAGGCAGGGAAGGAGCTGCTTCAACTGAGACAGGACTGGGAGGAGGAAGTAGGAGGACCCATGACAGAAGGGCAATGGGAGAGAGCCCAAAGGTACCATAAAAAGGTGTCCCGGAATGTGAGACTCCAACAACTCCAATTGTATGTTACTCACAAGGCTTATCTGACTCCCGGGAAAATTGCAAGGTTTGGAGGCTCGGCTACGCAGAAATGTCCCAGGTGTGGGGAGGTGGAAGCGGGGCTGCTACACATGTTCTGGGCTTGCCCGGAGCTGTACAGATTCTGGGATGAGATTAAAACTAAACTGGCTGGTGGGGGAGTGGAGCTGGATGTGGGATCAGCTTGGCCATGCATGCTCAGGATTTTTCCCAGGCCACGGGATTTAAAGCACATAAGCAAAATGAAGGACTTAGCCTACATCCTGGCCAAGCGCAGGATTGCAATGGGCTGGAAGGCGGCCCACAGACCCAAGGTGGAGCTATGGTGGGCGAACCTCCTCAGATGGGCGGAGGCGGAAGCCGTAGTTTGGTTTGAAGCGGTTACTAATGGGGGAGAGGAGGAAGTAGGGCCTTTGCTGGCATGGCGGCAATTGGTGACCTCTATGGCAAACCCTCACCAGGGCAATAACGAACAAGAGGACTCGGATGAGTGCATAAGCACTGCGATACCTGATAATGCTCCTGTAGATGACATGAGTGAGCCGGCTCTAGTTTGTGGGGTGGGAGGGGGGAGGACGGAGAATTACACTGTATAATGTGATGGTTTGATGCTGATTATGTACGTCCTAAACAGTTGTATTGTGGGTTGTTCTGTTTGGTTTTTTGAAAATAAATTTTTAAAAAAAAAGTACGGAGGCTGAATCAGCTACCGGCAGCCAGGCCGAGGGGTCAGGAGATCCTCCCGGTGACAGTGTTGAGGGACTGGAAGGTTCTTTTACCAGGTCTTCACCCGAGGGGCTACGCCCTAGTACCGACAACATGTCCGAGGGGGCACCTATACGCAGTTCTAGCGGCAAATCCACCGAGGGCGAAATGCCTACCGGGCCTCGGTCTGAGGAACAGGGTAGGCCCCATGATTCACACTCAAGAGTCCTGGACGGGGCGGGGCCCAGTAAGCCGAGCAACACGACGCAGGCACGTGGAAGGCAGCTCGACAAAATGGCCGACGCCGCTCCAGGGAAGGTAACAGTTGGAGGATCGTGTGTCAAGAAGGGACTGGTGTCAACCAGGTATGTGGCCTACAGCTTACCCTTCCTTCGCACAAGGCTGATTCCCGCTGCGTCCATATGGGCAGGGCACACAACGGCTCGAGCAGCCCGTCGCTACACCGTCAATATCGCATACGTTTGGTGTGGATGGAACAGATCGAACAGTAGGACAGGTTCTTTGAACGGTTCATCGGGCTCATGAAATCTCCTCGGATGGGGGATATCCTCGGGGATGCCATCAGGGACGTGTTCCCACTGATGGCTCAGACACCGCAGGCTCCGGTGCAGATGCCCCTGGCCCCTGTTCAGCTCATGTCCAGGCGGTTCCGCAACAGCCTCCGTCCCAGGCTCCAGCTTCGGTCTCCACACCACAGCCCCCGGCTCCCAACTCCCCTCCTCCGGTTCCTGACCAACAGGACCCGCAGGCGGACACAGATTAGGAGGCGGACCCCGACATGCCATCTTCGGCCAAAACCTTCCACGAAATTTCGGTAGGGCTGGCAGAGTACTTGGGCCTTCCTCAACTTGAGGACGAGCAACCAGCAGAAAGGGGTCCTCGCAGACGTCCTCACGGTACGTCCTGCGACTAGAACAGGGATCCCGATGGAGAAGGACGTAGTTGCCTTGGCCAAGACGGGCTGGCTAGGCAAGGAGGAGAAGATCTTGGAGGCGTACAGGAAGAAGCTTTATTCCAACGCGTCCTTGCACCTTTGTCAAGCCAATGGGTATGCCATGCTGGCAGCTGTTAAACAGAGGCTCTGGTGGGAAATTGCAGATTTCCTCCCAGAGCTTCCAGCGCAGAGCCAATCACGATTCAAGGTGGGATTGGCAGAGGCCAAGATGGTGGCGCAGGACAACATGGAGTCCACTGTGGCCCACATTGACACCTCTGGCCGTGCCATCTGCATTGCCACGGACATGAGACGAATGGCCTGGCTCGGTGCTACGAAATTCAACCTGGATGTCCAGGATCGCATCTTAGAACTTCAGTTCGAAGGGGGTGACCTCTTCCACTCCACAACGGACGAGAAGCTGGACAAAAAGAAAAACAGTTCACAAACGGCCAAGTCTTTATCCATCTTGACAAAGACCATGCCCAAAACATACACCCAGTCACAGCAGCGCGTACAAGGGGCGTACATACGGAGGGTTCCGCGGCTTCCAAGAGCAGAGGTCCAGGCAGCCCGACTATTCGCTGACTCAACAGCGGTGCAACCAACAAAAAAAGGGGGGAGTAAGGGCTTTTTCCAGTCCCCCTCCTCTGCAACACCCTCAGAGGGAAAGAAGGTATGACACACCCCTCCGGGTGGGGGCAGGCTTCCTCTCCATGCACATTCCTGGTGCCAGAATTTCGCTGACCCCTGGATCCTCTCGGTAGTCTCCACGGGGTACCGCCTCCCTATCCCTGCCTCTCCTCCCCTTGCCCCTCCACTCCCACAGGTTGGGACAGCATCTCTTTTGGCAGAGATTCGGTCTCTCGTCCAGAGCCAAGCAGTGGAGGAAGTCCCAGCCTCCCAGCGAGGCTTGGGCTTTTATTCCAGTATTTTCGCCATTCAGAAGAAGAACCAGGCGGGCCTGAGAGTTGTGCTAGACCTTTCAACCCTCAACCTCAAAAATTCAATATGGTTACGCCAGCTTTGATAGCGGAGACATTGTGCAAGGGAGACTGGATGTGCTCCCTGGATCTGAAGGACGCGTACCTACATGTCCCGATCTGGCAGCCTCATCGTTCTTTTCCACAATTCAGGATCATGGGCTACCATTTCCAGTACAAGGTGCTTCCTTTCGGCCTCAACTCGGCCCCCAGGGTCTTTACTAGGCTGATGAACACTGTGGCGGCCCTCCCCAGGTCGCAGGGTCACCACATCTACCCGTACTTCGATGACTGGCTCGTCATGGCGACATCTCCCGAAGCAGTGCACCATACTTCCCATGCTCTTATGAACACACTGCACGAGCTGGGTTTTACGCTCAACCTCAAGACGTCGCAGCTGCAGCCCATGCAGAGACTGACCTTCTTGGGTCTCATTTGGGACACGTGGTCCGAGAGAGTTTTTCCCCTCAGAGGACAAAATCACAGCCCTCAAGAGGGCCACCGTGCACTTCATCAGCAGAGAAGTGACCTCGGCCTTGTGGTACCAACACCTACTGGTTTTCATGGCAGCAGTCCTCTTGGTCGTTCCCCACATGAGACTCAGGATGAGGAGGATACAGCTGCACTTTCAAGCATCATTGGAACCAGGAGCGAGGCTCTCAGTCGGAGATGATCAACGTTCCTCCATTACTTCACCTCGACCTCACATGGTGGTCCAGGGATTGCAACCTTCGGCTGGCCAAGCCTTTCTGGCAACCTACCCCGCATACCACCATCACCATGGACTCCTCTCTTGAGGGTTGGGGGCCATTCTGGACAACCACTGCGTCCATGGCACCTGGACCTGGCAGGAGCAGGAATACTACGTCAGTTGGCTGGAACTGAAGGCGATCTGGCTTCCTTCCGGTTATCGAGGGCAAGGTCGTCCTCATTCAGACAGACTACTCGACCAGCATGTTCTACGTCAACAAGCAGGGAGGTACCAGATCCCCCCACTGTGCAGGCTCGTAGTCAGCATATGGGAATGGGCCCTGGAGAACAACATCTACCTCATGGCTGTCGACCTGCCGGGGGAATTCAACCTGGAGGCAGACATTCTCAGCATATTGGGGGCAGACAACTACGAGTGGCAGTTGAATGACCTAGTACTGCAGTAAATCTTCTACAAATGGGGGCACCCCCAGGTGGACCTCTTTGCCTCATGGGACAACAGGAAGTACCTACTGTTCCCTTCCTAGCAGAGTCAAGGCCCGGGCTCCCTGGACAATGTATTCCAGATTCAGTGGGACGGCCTTCCCACCCACTCCACTGATAAACAGGGTGACATGCAAGATCAAGGAATCTCGCCACCTCAGCATCATTCTAATAACACAGCGGTGGCTGGGCAGGCCTCTCATAGAGGCCGCCCATTTGCCTCCCGACGGGCCCAGCACATCTTTGAGCGCAGCAGGGGGGCAGGGTCATCCACCCTACGCCACAGAACTAGCCCTCACAGCGTGGTTCCTGAACTGGCAACGCTAGGTCACCTCAGCCTCTCCCAGGCTAATCTAGAGATCCAACAGGGTGCCAGGAGCAGGTCTACCAGGGCCCAGTATAAGAGCAAGTGGACCAGTTTCTGCCACTGGTCAGACTCTAAGGGTATCAACCCCCTTGCATGTACCTTGGACGACGTTCTCTCCTTTCTCGTCGCACCTCGCCCATTCAGGCGTGCAGGTGGACACTTGCCGCACTCACTTGGCAGCCATTGGGGCTTACAGAAACTCGGAAGAGGAAATATTTTCCTCTTCCAACCCGATTGTCAGGAAACATTTGGCGGGACTCGCCAGGCTCTACCTGTCCATCAAAGGGCATCACCCCGTGTGGGACCTCAACATAGTTCTGGGTGCCCTGGCGCACAAACCATTTGAACCAATGGCGTCCGTGGACATCAGGCTGGTCACCATTAAGACGGCCTTGCTAGTCGGGCTCACTTCGGCTTGCAGAATTAGCGAAATCCAGGCGCTGGTCGCCTCAGAGACATATACTACATTTCACAGGGATAAAGTAGTCCTGCATACACACCCAACATTCTTGCCCAAGGTGCCTTCCGCATTCCATCTGAACGAGGAAATAGTGCTAACTATGTTTTTTGCCGAGCCCAAGGACGAGGCACAGAGAGTTCTGCACTGCCTTGATGTCAAGCGTGCCCTGAAATTCTACTTGGACAGCAGCAAGGGCTTTCGCAAGTCGGATGCACTTTTTGTCACCTTTGGCGGATCAAGACCGGGATATCAGGCCTCTAAGGCCTCCATAGCCCGTTGCATGGTCTCGGCCATCAAAGAAGCTTACGAGGAGCATAAGCCACTGCCGCCCAACATGCACGCCCAAGCGGTCAGAGCCAATGCAACGGCCATCGCTTTCCAGCTGCATGTCCCCTGGCAAATCATTAGCAGAGCGGCCACCTGGGCCACCCCTTCGGCTTTCTGCAAGCACTACTGTTTGGATGCCGGTTCTAGATCAGACGCAGCTTTCAGACAGGCGGTTCTTAGGAACCTGTTTGCTTAAGGAGGGTCTCCTCTCCACCCTGGGGCTACACTTGGTTGTAATCACTTATGCAGTATGGGGGAAAGGGGACGGGACGTAAGAGTAATTATAAGTTACTCACCGTAGTGACTGTCCTTAGTTCTCTTTCCTCCACACGTCCCACCAACCTCCCCCCTAACAAAACCGGTGTCATTAGGCAATGTTAATCTATTGTCGACGGTTCTATGGGGACTGAGGTGTTATGCCGGAGGGCGGAATCAGGGCAGCGCATGCTCCCAGGGCTGCACCCCTGCTCGCCTCTAAATTTTTTCTGGTGAAAAAGGTTCCATCTCCCGTCCCTTGGAGGGGACGCCCATGCAGTATGGAGGAAAGGGGACTAAGAGTATGTTAGTCACTACGGTGAGTAACTTATCATTTTTGCAGTAAAATGCAGTAACATTTTTCCAAGCAAATGGGCTTTGAGCAAATTGGCCTGTGAGGGAACTGGGTAATACTAGCACCAAGAAACCATGTGTATGTATGCTCTAGAAATGTAGTTTACCATGCAGTGTGCAGACCACAGTCTATTAAATCTACATTCAATGTAATGTTAATTTTATCATGTAATTGCAGAGATCCCCACCCCAACTGCAGTTGCTTTGTGATAGTGCAGCTTTCCCATAATAGTGGGCAGAGTGCAACAACCAAATTCAATTCTCATGCCAGCAATGACTTATTCACAGACACCTTGAAGCACACAGCCCCTTGCACCATACGAATAAAAAGTGCTAAATACCAGTACTAGCAATTTCTTCCAAGCAAATCGCCATTTTCCTACAATATAAAGCACAGTTCTCTTGTGAGATAAAGTCTCTGTTTCAAGAGCTAAAGAGGATACTGGGGACCACGAAAGCCAGATTAGCAGGGTCTTTAGACCGTGCTGTGAGTTACTAGAAAAAAATGCATTGTTTCCTCGTCTCAGTCAGGGGTGTGTGTGTATGTGTGTGTGTGTGTGTGTGTGTTATTATTTTACATCGTGTTGGCTCTTTTTTCCTTCTGGGGGAGATAAACAGCTACATTAGCAAAGTACCCACCAGTGTACTCTCCCCCTCTCCTGGGGTGGGAGGGTCTGGCAGAAGGTCTGGAATGAGTAAGGCCTGGGTGTAATGAAGGTTACCAGTAATTAATCTGGGCATTAGCCTTTTGCCCCTCTTCCTTCTCCTAGTCCCTATTAATGAAGGTATACAAAGTAAGGGCTAGGCACACCCACTCCAATTTAAAACAAACACCAATCCATCATTGAGGGACATCAGTGAATTGTATTGCTTGAAAACCTAATACCTTTGGTATTTAGAAATGCAGAAACAAATGCTGAGGGACCACTTGGCAGGCATAGTGGTTGAAAAGGTTATCCAGGATAACCCAAGCAGATGCCTGACAAATGTCAGACATTGATATCCCCTGGAAAGTCACCCAGGAAGATGTCACCCTCTTGTGGGTCTGCACTAATGCCTTAAGGCAAGGAATTATTAACAGTTCGTAACTCAAGGAGATTGTGAGCTTGAGCTAATGACTTAAAGGGAGACAAGTGTTTCAACCATGCATGAGCTGCCCCAAAGGTCACCAGAAAGGTGTTGGTGGACCTAGAGTCCGCCATGCACTCAAGATAGTTCTTGACTGAGTTGACCACGTCCAGAGGGCTGACATACACCCCTTCTTGGGTTTCCCTGGATTGAGCATAGTGGGAACAATGTCTTTGTTCAAGGCAAAGGAGGAAAGGGGAAATCACATCGAGCAGAGGTTTGGGGAGGTGTGAAGACACACGTCATAAGACAAAAATGCAAAGGAAGGCGTCGAACAAAGAAGGAGGCCCCCGTTCCTCAAACCTTCTAGCTAAGGTGATGGCTAGGAGAAATATTACCTTGTAGGGGAGGACTTTTTAGGGGAATCTCCCCGATTTAAACGGTGCAGAGCTCCAGCAATTTAGTTCAAGGGTGAGGACCCAGGTAGGGTATGGGGCCCACATGAGAGTTCTGGTAATCTGTAAACCCCTTACAATCGAGAAGCATATTTCTCTACCCCACCATTGCAAACCCCCTGACCTCCCAGCCCCACAAACGAAATTCCCTTAAGGCCCTAATGGCAGCTGATTTGCATATCAGTGAAGACACTTCCATAACTAGTGTAAAACCCTCCCTGAGAACTGAAGAAGCAGGAGAGTTGGCAAAAGAGTGGAACCATCACATTCATATAACAGCAAGAGGAGAAGGCACGCCAGGCTTGACCTATGATTTCAGAGTGACAGGTTTCCTGGAGCCTTGGATGCCAGAGGCTAATTCTGCAGATGGGCCAATGAGTATTAATTCCCCACAACTTCCGTGACCTTGCCATCATGTGGAGCATTGAAAGGGCGAAGGTCGAGAGAAAGTAGGGTCTCAGGGGGCAAGGGGACAGTGGAAGTACCTAAGACTAGGCAGATGACAGGCACAGAAGGAAGTTGAACCAGGACCTCCTCTTCCAGGTTAGGGCCACTACAATCACTGACGTGCCTTCCCTGTGAACACTGCCTGGAAATGTGGGCACTGAAACAAAAAGATTCCAGGTGGCCAGAGTAGGGACAAGATATCTATCACCCATGCTTGAGGATTCCAGGTTTGGGTGCACTAGCAGGTGCGCCTGGCAAACTCCCTTGAGGCAAATAGACCCAGTCTGAAGGAGACTAGCCTCTTTTAGATCTGAAGGAATGCCCAAGCCTGAGTGTCTTTTCCCCCGCAAGGAGGGGAACTATCTGCTCAGAGAACTGGCCTGCCAGTTTTCCACCCTGGGGATGTAGTTCCACCTGAGCCTTGATGGGTTTTGCTACCTGTTTGGGAGCTCAGGACCATGTCCCTCAATGGTGGTTGTGATAGAATATGGTCACCAGGTTGTCTGTCTGGTCAAGGACATAATGACAGAGGCTGGGGGTAGACTCCAACAGGGCCAAGTGCACTGCTGAGAGTTCCCTTAAGTACAAGGAGTTCAGGTTCTTCCCAGGAGACCAAAGAACTTGTGCAAATTCTTGTGCCAGGATTGAGCCACTGGCCTTTGGCGATTGTGTCTGTAGTCCAATGTTATTTAAGAGGTGATCCTCGGAAAGCCACCATTGGTGATCTGCTGAGATGATCTAAGGAGAGAGGGGATCTGGAGTCAGGCAGACTCAAGAGGAGGGATCTGTGATGAAACTGCAGCTTTTGTCCATTCTTCCGTAGGTGCGAGGGGGGGGTTCCTTCCCATGGCCCGGGGCTGGTGCGGCCGTGGACCAGGGGTCCCCCTTGGGCTGGTGCATCATGGAAAGATCACCTGGGGAGGGATAATCCCTGTGGGTTTAGAGACGACCATCAGGAGAAAACACTGTATTTTTTTCTACCCACCAAACCATAACCCCCTTCCATCTCTTCCCCAATCATCTATATTTCTCTATAAAACAGAGAGAGATAACCGTCTAGAAAACACTAACACTAAAAGAAATTATGTTTTCTCATGGGCAAGTGAAGTCAGTACTGAGACGAAGAAAAGGCACTGACTAATAAATAGCACTTGTGAGAACCACAGTGCACTGTCTAGTCTTCATCACCGGATTGGCCAAGACCTATTCAAAAGCAAAGAGGGAATAGGGAGAGAAACTTCCTCTTGGTGTGGACGGGGAGTTCGGCAACTTGCATACGGACCGAAATGGGAGAAGCAGAAAAGGACAGGATGGCGGGGCGCTTACTGGGAGGTCCAAGAGAGCACGAAACAGAAAAGGCATGGTCTGGGACCCACAGCCAATAAAGGGTAATGAGCCCCTTTGTGGTTCTATCTACCATGTCTGGAAATCGAGACTGCCTGAATTAAAGAGAAGGCAATAATCTGACGAGGGTCTGGGACCCAAGAAACGGACTATATGAAAGTGAAAGACTGTCAAACATAAAAGAAGGAAAGACCTGGCAGGTTAGTGGACCAGGTCTGCCAACTAGGGTCAAAGACGCACCACAGCTTGGGGAGTGCATCCCAAGCTACTCTCCTTCGTCGCAGTGCCTGGTGAGATGGAACCATGTCTGCACACCAGGGTCAGGGAACCAACTGCAGCTTGGGGGGCAGGGGGAGAGCCTCCAGGCGGTTCCATGTGATTTTAACAAATCCACAAATAATGAAAACATTTATAATGAATTAAAACAAAAAAATACTGAATTAGTTTTTGTTTTTCAATTTGGGGGGCCTAACCCCCCGTTTACCCAGCTTTATTACCCCACGCCAACACCCACCCACCCACCCATTTTAATCCCTTATACCACCCCCATACATATTTTTAACAGTAAATGTGATATTTATTTGTTAATTAGGATTCGTTATAAAAGTGATTTGTTATTGTAAATTTGTTGAAATCACTGTATACCATCCAGGCTGTTCTTCTTCAAACCAGTATACGGTGAGAGGAAGCCAAAGCTGCCAACCAGGATCTGAGACCACAAGGAACTACACTGTAAGCCTGAGGAAGGCTGGGGAAAGCGAAACACTTCCCCAAAAGCCAAGGAGTGGCTGAAACAATATTGGGAAAATCTTACCAAGACAACAACTGCATTTTGTCCAGGGGAAGAGAGTCTTTCCTCTGGATCAAGAAGACATCTCCCTTGATTTAGTTATCTTAGTGTGTAAGGAACAGAGTTAGAATTTTGACACTGGACATTGGGACTTTTGCTTTGGACATTCTGACACTAATTATTTCAGTTGCATCAGAAAAACCCCTCTTAGAGTTAGGGAGGGATACGGTTTTCTTTTCCTTTTTACCCTTGAATAAACGTTTATAGCAAACACTATGACCCCTCTGTGTCAGAGTCTTACTTCTACACCCTTACATATCCCAATGTTAGAGCAGGCAATACACTAGGAATTTAAGGTTGGCTCTGCTCCGAGTAACCACAAACACACATGCTGAAATGTCCATCTTGCTTTGGGCCCACTGTCGGAAAGTGGCAATTTGTCTATGTAGGAGTGCTCAGAGCCTTAGGTGGATTTCTCTGGCCCTGGGTGTAGGAATGGGTATATGACCCATCTGTGTCAAAATAACCAGGTGAAATCAATTAGTTGGTACAGTTCTAGGCCATGTTCAGCTTCCAATCAAACTTCACCAAAGTTCTGCACACCCTTGGCTGGTCTTTTTTGGTCACTGAGAAGGACAAAGCCTGCCCAGTTCACAAGCACCATTCTGTCTTCCAGGTCCG
The DNA here is from genome assembly GCF_040938575.1 of Ambystoma mexicanum. NCBI lineage: Eukaryota > Metazoa > Chordata > Amphibia > Caudata > Ambystomatidae > Ambystoma > Ambystoma mexicanum. Next base: position 1,117,631,313 of record NC_090928.1, on the reverse strand, counting down.
CTCACCAAGGTGGTTGCTCTCACACACTGAAATCTCCACAGTTACACCTCTGCATTGGGCAGCATTACAGCGCTCCATCCGCGGACACACCGAGAGTCCTTTTTAGCTGCTCAAAGGGCCAGGAGCTCCTTGGAGGCCACCATGTTTTTAAATGTGATCCCTAATGTGGGTCCCTCGCGGATCGTAGTTCATCGCCAATGCCAGGGGGAGGACTTGTTTCAAAGAGCCAGTCTCCAGTATCACAGGGATTGGCTGGCTCCCCCTGAATAATCACAAGCCCCTCCAGAGGGCAGAGGGATCCCTAGTGTTCACAGAGCAGATGGAAGGAACAGTCATCTTTAGTGTTGCTCAGCTCCATACCCCAATGTACTTGTTTACCCTCTTAAGATCTGTGATTTTGCAGAAGTCTCCGGAAGACTTGCGTACAAGGAATATGATGGAGTACGAACGTGGGTACCTCCACTATAGCCATCTTTTCCAGGAGGGATGAAGTCCCAGATTTCATAACTAAGATATTTATTGCATCACTTGGCCAGGAGATCTCCATGGCACGAGTTCAGGGGTCTTGATAGGCATTCTGTTGCAAGGCCATCGTGGACCACTTCCCGTACCCAGGCTTCTGAAAAAAAGGTTTTAGCAAATAGCCTTAGCCTACCTCCTACTGGGATCTGTCAGCGAAGACAAGCGTGATACAATCAAGATTGAGTTAGGGCTAGAGGAGTGGTGGGCTTTGGATGCAGCATCGCTGGCACTGCTCCAGGCCCTGCACTTGTGCCCTCCTCCAACCCATTTTAGGAAACTGACACAAATCTGTAGATCCGATTATGTTAAGGACCCGTCCTGGATGCTGTTGTCTTGGGCTTGAAAGAAAGGATGAGGCTAGATTCTTCTGCCGCTTGCTTGACAAGTTCTTCCATTCTAGGTCCAAAGAGCTTCAGGTCCAGGAAGGAGAGGTGGAAGAGGGTGTCCTTATGGGATCACAGACCCTAACTTAAAGTGTTGCCTTCTTGCTACCACAGTACCTCTTCTATAGCAAACACGTGTAGGACATCACAGGTAAGGTGTTGTATTCAAGACAGCAGGTTCATCAAAAGATGAGTCAGGCGACTGCAGTTAACATGTACATAGACTGTATTCTTATGTTTCAGTATTACAAATCTCTCTTAAGGTTTAAGTTGCATATATCTTGGGAGACACCCACTGGCCACCAGACTCAGTCACAGCTCATCCCCAACTGACGCCCATATGGAACATTCATTAAAACACTCTCTTAGCATTCCACTGAGATGCGCATTCATGAGCATTCTACATCCAGACAACATGGCCAGCATGACAGGCACAGGATACAACACATCTTCCATCCTCACACTGAACACCACCAATCAAACACATCACATGATGGCCTCATTACGAGTGTGACGGTCTGGAAACAAGTGTGCCGGTAAGCTTACCAGCACCCTTGTTTCCAGACCGCCACACTACGAGTGTGCCTGCCAGGGCCATCGCGCCGACATTGTAATGCGTTTGCAAAATGAGCTAAAACATGGCGCCAGTGCGCAGCCATTTTGGACATTCACTTCCAAAACCGCAATGAAAGTTTATGTTTCTGTAAACTCAGTTAGAAGGCAGGCATGAATTCTGCAAGGTTTGCACATTTTACATTATGAACAAATGAGCTCACTATGGAGGATAGTTGCCGTTGTTCAATCAATGACGTGCCGAAAAAGAGAGTTAGAGTTGTGCTGGTACAGTGATAAGGGGTGCTGTGAACGAGCGAGCGGGAGACGAACTGGGTTTTTCCACTATTTACACTATTTTCCACTCTGTGCTCCCCATGCTTGTTGTCTGTCCATCGGCCGGGGACAGTTGGCAAACGGGTGTGGCTGGGGATTTGCTCACCTTAAGAGAGGGGGTATCCGGGTAGTAGACACAGAATTGGAACACCGGGTGATTAAGTATCGCTGAGTGGGAGGACGCTCCACTCCAGACCCTGTTAGCATGTGTCATCTCTCTGACTGCATGCCTTGGGACTGGGTAGTGTTGTTGTGGCTGAGATGACATTTTCTCCTGCAACTGCACTAGCAATGATGTATTCTGTAGTATAATCGTGTGTGTGTGTGTGTGTGTGTGTGTGTGTGTGTGTGTGTGTGTGTGTGTGTGTGTGTTCATATATAATCAAGTATTTTCATCTCATTATTTAGCTGTATATATATATGAAGTGTGAATAAATGGCCTGTAAAGAGCCTATTATATTCTAATCGTGAGTCTAAGTGTGTCTTATTGCTTCCCTGAGTCCAAGAACTTTTGGTCCGTGTAGTCGGGTAAGTGGTCTTGGTGTTATTACACTTGACAGAAAAGGAAAACAGGCAGGTCTGACCGGTTCCATGTGTTGATATCCCCGCAAAAATATTGCGATACAAAAATATCGCCATATTTTTGCAGCAATATTGACCCATCGACCCTGCGGGGGACACCCCTGCAACCACCGCATTATTTTAAAATGTGCGTGGGACACCCCCGCAACCCCCGCTCCCACAAATTATCCCCCCAAAAAATATCGCCTATGGCGAGACAAAAGGCCATATGTACAGCGATATTTTTGGTGGGGATATGTTGTAGGGATACTGTCTGACCTTCCGGGAGTATCAGCCCCGCTAGGCAGACTTTTCCGTCTTCCCACTGCTTCCTTCTCCCCACTCTCATAGTCCTATGGGACTCTATGGGAATGGGAAGTTACAAAATCCGCCGCCCGACTTCCCGTGCCACTGGGACTTGTAATGTCCCGGTGGCACCGGGAAGTCAGGCGCCGGATTCGGTATTATGGGGTGCGGGTTACCGCCAACCTCGTAATGAAGCGTATGCTTATTCCGAATGACAGTGATTTATATGTTATGTTAGCAATTGTACGTTCATGTTTGATTGATGAAGTCTTTATCCCCCTAACGTTTTCTCTGATATATGTGTCCAAATAGAATGCAGACCTTTAATTTGTTTCGGTGCCTAGTGTGACAGTTGTCTGTAAGCAGGGCAAAACTTCTGTAGGCTTGTTATTCTACCGGAGAAAACGGTACTCATTTGGGCTTTATATAGTTTGTTGTTTCCCCAATTCTGCATTCTCAACCAACTGTGCCAGCATCCATGCCATTTTGTAAATTTGTTTAAGACATTTCTAAAGCACTGGCATTTTGCCTTTATAGTCCCTTTGCAGCACTGTAAGTGGTGCTACTTCTTTGTTTCAGGATGGTGGGGGCGTTTTTGCACCCTCCTGAGTGATGGCTGTGCTTGAGAAAGTCAGATCGACAAAAGAATGTTCAAGCAGCACGTAGGATCAGGTTTAGGTGAAGTAATGGGTCAGCCAAGTAGAAAAGGGAACACCTCCTTGAAAAGAGAAACTTGCGGGTTTGTTTTGGATACGGTTGGGTTGGACATTGCAGTGGTTTGCAGGGCATCCAATAGTCTTTGGCTTTGCAAGCAGATATCAGCTACCCTTATTTTCTATATGATTCTGGTTTAACAGACAAACCTGGTGATAATGGATGTAAGGTTCTAGCTTGGTGTGTAGTAAGCATCAGTTTCTCTATTCAGTCATGCTCTTTGCTCCCATAGGTTTTGTGTCTGCCTCAAACCATTAAGTTCAAGTTCCTATGCACCAAAGTGTGTTTCTCAGATTAAGGTGTAGCATGGTTCTGGATCATCAGATAATTAAGGCTGGCAATGGAGTAGAAACTCCAAAGTGACTAGAAGAAAATGAGGAGCGCTTTAAGAGAACATTTAGAGTGGTCTGAAGGCAGCTAATGTTCAATGTAGCCAGGTACGAAGTTATGCCTGTTTAACGGAAATCGCAGGGATCAGTAAACCAGAGGGGCATGGTGATGCAGCCATCAGACAGAGGAAACCTGTGACTTTCTTATCTACTAGCCTCAGAGATGACAGGCCGAACATATGCAAAATTGAGATAGCTATAACCAGAACAAAAAGTACCGAAGTCTTAATGACTGCATAAAAACAATTTGAGGTCTCAACCATAATATCAGGAGCAGGCCACACCGTTTGGAAGTCATATCGGTAAAGGAACAAAATAGGGCAAATCCAAAGGAGAGTTACCCGAGAATATGTGTAGACTGACCAACTCTGACCTGCAATGCCTAAAATCCGGTCCTACCTTCGGAAAATAACATACAACGCTGTCTTTTCTCTTGCCTGCTGCAGGAGCAGATTACAGCAGACCTAGAGATTGAGTGTTCCAGCCTAATCTGCACTTGAACTGTACCTGGAGAAATCACATGCAATGGCCTCAACTAACATGGAAGTGCCCAGCTGGTTCAGAAGTAGTCCTATGTGGAGACCCACTTTATGCACTTACTATACCATCTTCATTTACCTACTGGCTTCTTCAACTGTCAACATGGGCAAGCAGTCAGGGTGACAAGAGACATTCTCAGCATACCAGACTTTTGTATACGCACCGTCGTAAGCCCGACCAATGAAACACATGACATGGTAAAAGTATGGTTTAAACAACTAGCTTTATTAGTAGGAGACCAAAGTTCAAACATAAAAGTTCCAAAACCTACTCCAACAAGCCCTTGCCCCTCCTTGGGATACCCCACAATACAATGTAATGTTCAACGATGTGGCCAACAGAAAGTCTCAAAACCTAATCTTAATGAGTCTTTTCGCATCCTGGCTACCCTAAGCTTCAAACACAAAATGTTTCATGGTTCAGCGAGTTCATCAATCCTAATCTTAAAATGTCCACCCATAAACTGCTAAAGCAAAACAAATACTTATTTCTGGTAAGGCTCTTTCATGGTCTACTCACAGCCCGGACTCTCTTCAGTCTTCTTACTTTCATTTAATTTAGCTTTATTCACCAAAAAGTCTTGTAGCAACATTTCTGACCAAGAATAGAAATACATTCATGGAAGAATTTATTTTCGGCAAAAAGTAACAGGCATGATAAAAGAAAATATATATAAACAAGAAACATACAAAGTGCTGTATCAGACATAAATTGGTTGTCCGTCATATTCAGTGCAAATTTCTTAACAATTAACAATGGTCACAACCACAATAAATTTCCATAAACTTGAATAAGTTACGAAAACATTTTAAAAAGCGATCGGATTCAATGCTAAAGTCCATTTTATAGGAAATCACAGTTAATGGTTACCTATATGATAGCTCACCGAGATTAATTCAACATCGGCCAAATAATCAGACAGTAGACATCGTTGGTGATGTCATAAATATTCACGAAACTGACAGATCATATTTAGCAAATTGTATTGCAGATGACAAGATGGTAAGTCCCCTAGTTACAGCAGCCAGTGTTCTCTCATGAGGTGTACTAAGAATGGCATTTTGTGACGTGACAGCTTTCCTCCTAATCGACCATGATCTAAATACATATTTAGACACTGCATAAATGACAACTTCACTGCTGCTTGATTTCAATAACCCAATTGGGTCTGATAGGTGATGTATGTCAGATTGTAACAAAAGAGGTTTTAGGTAAATTTGTCTTGGGTATTTATACATTGGGCAAAAGAAAACGAAATACTCGACACTCCTTCACACACACTGGGCAGCTGTCAGTGGTGCTTATTTACTCTGAGTGTTGCAGCTGGCTGGCCTAGCAGTGATATACTGAAACGAAATATCAAGTATAGCGACCATGCAAGGTGTGGGCTCATCACATGTAAGTATTTCTCCCGCCCGAAGCCTTGTTTGATTGGCCAGCATGCTGCCAATTGGCTTGAACGCATATGTCTGTTAATATCTGTTCCTTTTTTAGTGCAACTTGAGCTTTTGTCATCTCTGATATTGTGTTACCTACGATGCATCATCTATTGCGCCAGATCTCTTCTAAGCCCAGCTGAATCCGTTTTGCCTTAATGTGTTTGAACCACGGTTGTGAGTCCTCCCCCCTTCCCCTTGTGGTAGCAGGTCGGTCTAAGCTGCTCAATATTTTCCTAAGTGAGGGCGTACACACAAGCGAACCCACTACAATAATGATCTTAAAGCCATGGAATCTGCAATGTGTTCAAGGGTGAGTTTACTATGTAAGATTTAGTTTGATGTATTTTGTGGGACGCTGAACAATTAAACAAAATGTATTCTCAAGTACAGATAATCTAGTTGTATGTGTGAAGCCCCAAATCGTCTCCATACATTGGCAGCCGCCTTTGCCTGCATATTGTATATGTTGAGGGCTGGCGTAAGCACGCTGTTTCCGTGTATGGAGGTAACTGTATTGATGCCATTACAAGTCCTCTTTAGGGTGAGAGTTGAATTGTCAATCTGTTGTATCCAACTCCCCTTGCCAATAAATCAAGTACCCTTGTAATCATAACTACTGACCTGGGCGATATTTTGCCCGTCTAATTCTAGATGTAATCTCGGTGGCTTTTTAAATGCTGGGTGAAAAATGGGAGACTATGATTCGGTAAAATTAATTGTAAGGCCATTTGCAGACTTTAACACTTGTAACTGGTTCTTAAGACCTAATAGAGTCAGTAAAATTAATACTTCAGCCTTCGCAAACAGTAACATTCGGATTTGATCAAAGTAGGGTCATCTGGCTGTGGATTAGAAGGTGCATCAATCAACCTGTTGATAAAGATACAAAATAACGTTGGCGCAAGGACACACCCTTGTTTTACACCCCTTAGGTTGTAAAAAAGATTCAGTAGTGTCACCTGTGAGGTTCCATAGCACCTTTGCTGTGTTGTTATCGTAAAGACTGAGCATTGCATTAAGCAATTGGGTGGAGATTTTTACTTCAATCAATGCTTCCCATAATTTAGATCTAGGCACTCCATCAAATGATATGATGAGTCATTTATAGCGCGCCTGTACACAAGTGTTTCTAGGCGCGACAAGACAATGGAGGGAAGACAGAGGGCGGACAAACAAGCAATCTTATTAGGCCTTGTGTCATTCAGATTGTGAAAGTGCAATAACACAAAGTGCAGCGGGGGAGATGGGGAACGTGCCAGGGAGAGGGAAGGGAGACGTGCAATCAGGGCAGCATTGCTCTGAGTATGTGCAGCCAGGGCAATGCAGCTCTGGGTAAGTGTAAGGAGGCTGGGGACTGTAGGGTTACAGTTACAGCCCCCAAAAGGGCACGGTAGGCCCAGAGGCAGTGCAGGGGCCACTGGTCATGGAGGAGCCTGGTACTCAGTGAGATTCTGAGGGTAGCAGGCAACCAGTCAGTGCAGCGGACCGGTAGGAGAGAGAGAAAGAGAGAGAGAAGAAAAAAGGCGAAAAAGGTGGTCTTGAGCTGCTTCCAGAATTTCAGGTGGTCCTGCTCAAGTTTGAGAGGGGCAGGGAGGCCACTCCAGAGGGAGGCACCTGCAGAGGAGAGAGGTCTACCCTCTCCCCTGCTCTCTGTCTGGGTAAGCGCCTGACCCTCAGAGTGTTTGAAGTGGCCCAGCGAAGCGCTCAAGAAGGAAGGTGTTTTGGAGGAGAGTGTAGTCTGTAGTGTGGGCCCTGGCTCCAAAAAGCTTTGTGGACGATGCAGAGGGTCTTGAACTTGATCCTTGTAGCCACCGGGAACCAGTGGAGAGATTTCAGGGCTGGGGAGATATGGTCCCTGGGCTTGAGGCTAAGGACACCTCTCGCAGATCTGTTCTGGATTAGTTGTAGAAGGGGAGAGTAGAGGAAGGCAGATTGATAAAGAGGCTGTTGCAGTAGTCCAGCCTAGAGAGGACTAGGGCTCTGAAGACAGTGAGCTTCTGGGGGAAAGTGAGAAAAGGAAGAATACCTCTGAGGAGGTGCAGCTGGTAGTGGGCCTTCTTGGCCAGGTCCGTGATGTGAGGAGAGAAGGAGAGAGTGAAGTCGAAGATGACACCAAGGTTTTTTGCCTCCCGGGAAGACTAAATCAGAGGGCCCAAGGAGGGCGGCCAGAGTGAGAGAGGGCAAGCGGGAGCAGGGGTCCCAATGAGAAGGATCTCAGTCTTAGTGGCATTAAGGCAGAGATTGTTGGAGGCGCACCAATCTTGAATCGCGGATAGACAGTCAGGAATGAGCGAGAGAGGAGAGGAGGCTGAGAGGAGCCTGCAGGAGAGCTGAGTGTCATAAGCAAAACACTGTAAGTTAGAGGAGAAGGTAGAGATCAGATGGGCCAAAGGGGCACAGTAGACATTGAGGAGCCAGGGTGAGAGGTTAGAGCCCTGGGGAACACCACATGAGGAGAGAGATGTGGTGGAGAAAAAGGACCCAAGTTGGAACTGGGTGGGTCGGTCCAGGTCGAAGGAGGTCAACCACTCCAGGGCCTGATCCATGATGCCCATGTTCTCATGGATTTGATTGATCAGGATGGCATGATTGACTGTCAGAAGCAGAGGAAAGGTCAATGATAATCAGGACAGAAGGAAGGCTTGAATGAAGCAGTTTCCGTACCTCTGGCTGCTCTGAAGCCAGACCGATGGTCATGAAGACAACCAACAGATTCTGTGTGGAGAGTAAACTGGCAGATGGCCAGCTTTTCCAGGGGTTTGCCCAGGAAAGGAGTGATAGAGATCTGGCACTAGTTTTCCAGACAGGTATGATCGGCAGAAGGCTTTTTAAGGAGGGGGTGCATAAGGGGGGCTTGAGGACAGAAGGGAAAGTTCCAGTGTCAAAAGAGTGATTGCAGAAATCGCCCAGGGCTGGAGTGAGGGTGTCACTATGGCCCTTGATGGTTCTGGAGGAGCAGGGAAGGGTCTGTTTAGATGACACTTTCAAGATTGGACTTGTCCCGAAACATCGTCAGGTGTAGTCAGAGAGAAAAAGGAGAAAGGAGGAGGAGAGGCAGCCAGAGGAGGGCCGAGGGAGGTAGAGGGAGAGGAAGAAGAAGAGGAGAGAAAGGACAGGATGTCCTGAGTTTTAGTGGTGAAGTGAGCAGCCAGAGCCGTACAGAAGGTATGGGAGGGAACAGGAGAGGTGGAAACTGCAGAAGGATTGGCATGCTCCTTGCAGATTTTAAAGAGTTCGGCTGTGTTGTTAGAGGCCGCAGAGACGCAGGCTTAGTTGTGGGCTCTCTTCTTTGGCAGGACAGAGAGTCTGTATTGCCTTTGGAGCAGGCGGCAGTACAGTTTCTCATAGGATACACTCGATGCCCTCCACTTCCTCTCAGCCACCCTACACTTGCGTTTCAGGGTGGCAAGGTCAGAGTCATACCAAGAGTTGCACTTGGAGGTAGGCATCAGATGGATTCTCATGACAGGGGCAAGGACTTCCAGAGTGTTGGATATAGAAAGGTGCAAGTTAGAGGGTGCTGTATCAAAGTGTGAGTCAGTCAGCCGCAGGCGTAGGAGGAGCAGAGAAAGTAGCGGCAAAGGCATCTACTGACACACGCTTCATGGGCCGAATGACCGAGAAGGTGGGTGGCAGTGGTGGGGTTGGCTTAGCCTCGGGGACAGAGAGCTTCATGTGAGATGATAGCAGAAAGTGGTCAGTCCAGGAGAGAGGAGTGGTGAGAGGGTTTGAGAGGGGGGATGTCTGAGGAGATGTGAACCTCCAAGATATGCCTGGCAGGCTTTGTCGGACCAGGGGGTAAAATGGAAAGAGAGAGAGTGTCGCAGAGGTTGCGGAAGAGCACCGAGGAGGAATTAGAAGCATCCAAGTGCATGTTGAGGTCTCCAAGGAGGAGAAGTTGAGAGGTAGAGGAAAGGAGAGAAGAGGAGAGATCAGCCAACTCTGAGAGGAAGAGGGCGGCCTGGCCAAGTGGCCTGTAGATGGCGGCCACAGTCAGAGAGATGCCAGGAGAGATAGAGAGCCTGCAGACCAGGCATTCAAAGGAGGAGTAGGCTTGCGTAGGAATGACAGAAGCAGGGACCTACTCCGGAAAGATCAGAGCTACTCCACCTTCAGGACCGTTGGTTCTGGGTTCGCAGAGGATCTTGTAGCCCTCAGTGAGGAGAGTGTCAAAACCTGTGACAGAGCTGGCCGTGAATCATGCCTTGGTGAGAGCGAGGACATCCTGGTCAAGCTCCTTGAGGAGGTGGCAGATGTCAGAGGAGTGTTTGACAGCACAGCGAGAGTTGAGAGTAGCGACATGGAGCAGGTTGCCACATTTGAGAGACTTCTGTGGTGGGGTACAGGCTTGTGGTATGCTCTGTGTAAGTGGTAGAGGGGCCCGAGAGTGGGCAGAGATGGTAGAAGGAGGTTGCATAGTAGCCAGAGAGGAGGAGGAGGAGGAGGAGGATGCCAGAGAGGCGGCAGAAGAAGGAGGTGGTGGAGGAGCCAGAGGGGTGCTCGTAGAGTAGCAGGAGAAGGAAGGACGTTGATAAGATGCGGGAGACGCCTATCGAAAAGGAGGAGATTGGGCTGAGGGTCCTGGACCATGGCAGTGCCGTTCAGATAGACATTAATGATGGTTTTGGAGGAGTGGAAGGAGGCCAAATGCTGAGTTTAGATCAATTAATGCTACACCAGCTCTCTGAAGACCTTTATCAGTTATCAGCATCTTTGATTCGTTGTATCGCGTTCCTCTTCATATGCTCCCACAGCCACGTGTTTCTTCGGTGTAAACAGCATTACCCAAAACACACTTCCTGCACTTCAGGCCTATCCACGACTATTGGTTTCTCAGCTCTTACAATAGGTGTCTCCCAGACCTGGGATTTAACAGTACTAATAATAGATCTCTCCCAGACCTTGGGTTTCACAGCATTCACAATAAGGCACTCCCAGACCTTGGGTTTCACAACACCAACATTGATGGGTATTCGCCATCTCTCATTCAGGGTCTTTTTGAGGCAGATGGTATAATGTCAGCCCCATGCCCCCACCGAGCCTACCACCATTGGTCAGTCAGGAAGCATCTTCCTTCTGTCTTCCATCTCCTTGGCCCAAACACTAGGTCCACCTCTCTCTAACCAATTGTTCCTCTGGTAAGGAGGACTGTGAGCTAGTCTTCTGTAGAGAAGCTGCTGAAGGTTGGCTAGGGCAAGTGTTATCCTCCCCCAGGTTGCCTGGTATCCAAGTATCCAGGGACAGGGTAATAACACGTATCCTTCTCTATGAACTCCTTCGCTTTTGTTCTGCCCTTCCCCTTCTTTTATAGTGCTTCTGGGGGTTCTACACTTGTTTGGGGCTTTCAGATTGGCTAGGGCTCTTATAGTTTCAACTTGGGGTTTGAGACTGGTTTCTGACCTGAACTTCCCCTCAAATATATTTGAAACTCCCTGATGGGTCTGCTTTGGATTGTTTGTTTGGGAGACATTTTTCACCGGTGCCGTCTTCATCTATGAATATGGTTCAAAGCATCATCGCCATCTTGGAAGTTCTTCTGGTTTGGCATGCCCATCTGCAGCATTAGCCGAGGCTTCTAAGTGCAGCTTTACATGACCGTGAGGACCACGGGCGTCCGAACTCGGCTGTTGGTGAGTCCAGGAACTTCTTTGGGGTTTCGGTGCAGGATTTGCACTCGCAGCTCCTGATGTAACATCCGGTGGCTTGGGGGGCATTGTTTTTCCACCCACCACAAGGTTCCCAGAGGGAGTGGTGGCAACATTATGTTCCGGTGGGTCTACGGACTGTAAGATATCATGAAATTAAACTGCCTGAGATCTGGGTTCTATTTCTTGTGGAGAAACCCTCGACAATATTCACCTAGGGTGTTGAGGTGCAGAGAGCTGTGGCACATTGGTGGGTGCAATTCCATGCCTTGGAGGGTGTGGAAAGCCTCTGGGATCCCACTCCTGCCACCTTCTTCGAGGCACATTGGGTAATGGCCAATCCAACCCAGTCCATAGTGGCTTGTTCCCCTCACATAAAAAGCTGGCAATTTATAATTTAGCACAGCACCCAGGCAGCAACTGAGCTTTACAATGGCGCATCTATGCCCTCTCTCAGCTGTATATGCACACCCTAGCTGCAGTGAAACAATCTGGAGGTCTTTGATCCATTGCATATAGCAAATCATCAAGCACAACACTAAACATCGTCAGAATTGACCACATTCCAAAACAGCAAACTTGCATCCTGCCTATGATGGCTTTCATGTCCTCTCTGCGACAAACTCTCTTTTCGTCATCCTTTGCCTGTAATGCATGCATGGACACGGTACTCTGCAACATAGTACATGTGAGGCAGCGGACCATCACAGAAACCCAACACTTTAAGACAGATTGGTCAAATTTCATCCTCTACACCATGCAAAGACGCATCTTAGCTTCTGCAGCTTGAATGTGCTCTTTCAGTGAGCAAGTACATCTTCCAGAATGTTGGCATGCAGCTACTACAGCTAGACAGTGTGCAGCAACACGGTTCACAGTAAGTAGTCATCATCGCACCCATCATTCACCGGTGCTCAGGAGTAACTTCTCTTAACCTACAGACATGCTTTACATAATTTGGGGCTTTTAACTGTTTTCCAGCAGGGTTCATCTGAGAAGCATTCATACCTCTAAGATGGCTGGGGCAGAAACACATCTGTGGTATAGTTATTGAGCCAAAGCCAAGAGGGCAACACAGTAAAGCTCCTACGGCACAGCTCTCACTCTTGACAACATTTAGCTGTAATTTTCTTTTCTTTTTTAAAATATGTATTCATTTACTTATTTGAAACCTTTTTAAGCACAACTAAACAATGTTAAAATATGTGTACAGTATAGTTACATTCCAGTCATCATTATCTTAATAGTACAAGACGTCGTAATCATAACAAACATATTATAAGACCGGTTCACTTTATATTATACATCAGACAAAACTCTGTGTCAATCATTAAGGACCCTGGGATTCCATGTAGGCGAACAGGTGGTTGGTTGGTGACTGGTTTATTATATAATGCCACGATAGCTTCTGTCCAGCATCACACATTGATGGAATTATTCTCACTTCCACTCGTCCCGTTAGCAAAAGAGCCGAACAATGACCAAAATGCCCGGTCATCATTTCTATAGACGAGTTGGAAGAGACCTTTCCAGTCAACATTGTTCTTCGAATGCTTATGGTTCTTGCACCAGTTCTTATATCTAGTTGATAAGGGGGCAAGTAATCTCTTTTTTTCTCGTAGGCTACGATTTTCAGATTTCTTGATGCTATTGACATTTTTTCAATCGATTTTTTATTTTTTTTCGTGGACTATAATGTCAAAATTATTAACAAATACTAAAGGCTGGGCCATCACTTTACGGGACAGGTGTAGCTGACTATTTAGAAGACACATGACCTTTGAAACATCCCAGCCTTGTCTAGCGAGCCAATTTGTAAGAGTAAGGCGTTTTTTTAAACGAAATTACTCACTGCCTCGACATTATGATTATTCAACATTATACAGTTACCCTGAGGATTGCCCGAAACCGAGGCCTGATAATACTTAGGGCGACGGTTAGAAGATATACTATAGGTGCATCCCAGGGTTGCGTGATCGCTAACCGTATTAAATGTAGAAGTAAAGGCACTGCAGTGGTCAGCATAATGTCTGTCTACAAATACATTGTCCAAATTGGAAAAGCTGGTACCATGTGCCCTTCATGTTCTCAACGTAGGGCTCTTTTGTATTGAGGGAGACAAGATCATGAGTCAAAGCCATATTCCACCATCTAGAATCCGTTGTCGTTTATGAATGCAAATCAACTGTGAATTTTCTGTAACAAGCTTGATGCATTCAAATCCCCAGCTATATGAATCCCCCCATGGGGTTGGAATCTTGCCAAAGTACTAGAGTGTTTTCAATGTTGGCAATAATATCCCTTGTCACAGGCCCACCTGGGGGGATCATATATGTTTATAATAAGCAGAATATGCTCGGTATTTGTCAGCATGGCTACCATGGCATAAGGAGAGGGCCTAGCCATGGTATATTCTTTCAATGTGTACTTCGGCAATGCACAATGGCAAGCTTTAGCTTGTAAAATAAGTATTTTACAAGCTGGGTGCACAAGGATCGAAAGCCATGAGTGTTCCAGCTAAGCCATTTAGTTACCACATCATATTGCCGAAGTCAATTGATAAACTGGGCACCTGTGGCTTTTCCTTGATGGCAACCAGCCCGGAGTGTGGTATACTGCTGGCAAATATCTTGTTTCCGAGAATTGTACATCACTTTCACTACTGGAGCTGTCTCCTCGCCAAAAGTCATATGAATGTTATCTGCCTGCGTAACACGTTGGTACTTTCTACTGTCCGCTTAGCTAAAATGGCGAGTTTAAAGCCCCTCCCATACAGTTCCTGCGCATATATCCACAATAACGATGCAACTACTGGTGAACAAAATTCTATAAATACCCAATTAGATACACTATGCCACTTGGTCAGTTCAAGCCTCCGCATGTCATGATTAGTAATACTGGTTAAACAAACAATAGATCCAAAGTAATTAAGCACATTTGATCGATTCAAGAATAAACTCTCTCTTTTGGGACGGATTTCTTCGATCTTGACCATACGCCACATAGAAGCAAAAAAGCGAACATTCACTTGCTGGTGCGCCATTTTATCAACTTGAGGATGTAAATCCTGCTCAGCAGAAAACCCCACCCTGCCTTGAGCAAGTGACCCTATCTCGGCCAGTCAAGTTCGTCTAGAAAACCTCTTCATTGGATGGCCATTAGGGTGCAATGTGTTCGGCAGAGTCCGATTTTTGTCAATAGTCAGAGAGCCCTTGTTGGTGTTATGGCAGATCCATTTATCCATTGGACCATGCAGACCTGTACCGTCTCCCTGTGCTTTAGTAATTCGCCTAGATCCCTCCAAGGGAGATGAGAGAATCACAGAGTCTAAAGGTGCAGTCAGGGAGCTGAGGGAAGAATTCAAGAAACCAACTCTTTTCTTGTTGCCCCAACCCTTATCAATGACAGGCAAGTTCTCTTGAGTGTCTTCCTAATATATTGCTGAACTGTCAATCATGGACAACTCATAACAAAGAGCATCAGCATCCATGGCGTCGCTCTCTGATATAGCCACAATGTTTAAGGTCTCGGCTGGTTTCTGAGGTGGATTATTAATTTTATCCAATGATGCAGGCTGCTTTTCTCGGGGCCCAGCTAGTCTCTCATTAAGTGTTAGCACGACTGTGGGCCTGGTTTTATCTATGTGCATTACAGAGTGAATTTCATTTACTGGAGCACCTGCCAGTGTGCGCATCATTAATTTCATATCTCTCTGTTCAGTTGCAATACTGGCATATAGTACCAATACTGCTTCAATCTTTGCCGCAAGTGCCTTGTTGGCGGAGAGTAGAGAGTCTCTCCTCTCCGCTGACATTTGTGTCAAAGCTAAGGACATCTCTTCATCCTCGTGGCAGGCATGCGTGACGTGGGTAGGGGAAACCAATGCTTCGAAGTCTGGAGTTGAATAAATGTTTGCGTCCAAAGCACCAGAAAGTAAAGCACAGCTATGTGCTGTCGATGTGTTTTGAAAATTATGGCACAATTTGAGCAAAGACCCATTATTGACCATGGTTGCCGAACTGTGTAGAAGAGTATTGCTGCTTTCAGCAGAAGGTGCAGCTAGAGTGGGTAATGACTTCAAAGTCCAGGGAAATAAGATAGGTTCTGGTTGTGAGGACCACGTCCATATGCTTCCCGTGAGCAGTGTTCGGTCCCATAAGCCGGTGATTTTTTGCTCCAGGGAACCCACGTTATCAGGTCTATTGGCTAGTTTGCCTTTCGTAGCCCCCGGTGCCCGGCTCCTAGTTTTGGAACACGTGACAGGTTGCGCACGCGCTTACCAGGTTTCAAAGCCTCACTACACAGAATATACTTCTTTTTGACCAGCATTATCAAGAAAGATTGAACTTCAAAAGGGTTGAATTTCCAATCTCAGGCCGGTTTCCCCTCATAAAAGATACCCTCAACACACACAGGTTGTGAAAGGGTTGAATTTCCAATCTCAGGCCGGTTTCCCCTCATAAAAGATACCCTCAACACACACAGGTTGTGAAAGGGTTGAATTTCCAATCTCAGGCCGGTTTCCCCTCATAAAAGATACCCTCAACACACACAGGTTGTGAAACTGGCGCATAGACCGAGTGAATTATGCGGCAGGGCAGGGATCAATCTGATCAACTGTAGAGAAGGAGAAAAGTAAGATTCAGTTTGTCATCAGAGTTTATGATTACCAGTATAATCCCTTATACACCGGAGTGATATTTTTCCCTTTGGCTAAAAGACGATTAAATTAAAGAGATTGTGAAAATGCCCCACATGAGTTTTCTTAATCCAAATTAAAAAAACGGGCTGCGGCGGGCTATGATATGATATTTTATTTATAGCCCCCATACACAAGTGTTTCAGGGCGTGACGAGGCAAGGGGGGTACAAGGGAGGATAAAACAACAGTCTTACTAGGCCCAGTGGCATTGAGAACACGCAAGTGCAGAGGAAAGGGAAGGGGGAAGTGCAAGGGGCAGGGGAGGGGTGGAAAGTGCTGAACATGAGATAAAACAACAACAGGTAGTGCGGCAGCAGGTGGTAAGTGCAAGAATTAAGCACAGACAAAGGGTGAATAATAAGTGCAGATAAAGGGACTGTAGGGTTTCAGATACAGACCCAAGTGCAGGGGTTGCCAAGGGGAAGTGCAGGTAGGCAGCTGGTGGGCAGGGATCCGGGGCAGAATTCAGGGGGTAGCCAGACAAAGATCAGAAGGGGAGAGTAAGAGAGAAGGCAGAAGCAAAGAGGATGGTGTTGAGATGCTTCCGGAACCGAAGATGGTTCTCCTCAAGTTTCAGAGAGGCAGGGAGGATGTTCCAGAGGGAGGCCCGAGCCAAAGAAAGAGATCTACCACCAAATCGTTGCATGGAGAAACAACTGACCCTGAGGGAGTTGGAGCTGAAGGAACGAAGAGCTTGAGTAGGAAGGTATTTCCAAAGGGACAGTTGAAGGTATTGCAGACCCAGGCCCCAGAAGGCCTTGTGGACGATGCAGAGGGTCTTGAACTTAATCCTCGCAGCCACTGGGAGCCAGTGTAGAGATTTCAGGGCTGGAGGGGTACGATCCCTGGGCTTGAGGCCAAGGACAAGTCTTGCAGTCCTGTTCTGAATTAGTTGCAGAGGGCGGTTGTAGTAGCAGGCAGACTTAGAAAGAGGCTATTGCAGTAGTCTAGCTTAGAGAGTACCAGAGCTCTAGAGACAGTGAGCTTCTGGAGGAAGGAGAGGAAAGAAAGAATACCTCTGAGGAAAGCGTGGATTCGAAGATGAATCCAAGGATTTTAGCCTCACAGGTGGGAGCAGGTAGAGGGCCAAGGGAGGCCGGCCAGAGAGTGACAGGAAAGGGACTTGCAGGAGTGCCGATGAGGAGTATCTCGGTCTTACTGGCATTAAGGCAGAGGTCATTGGAGACGCTGGATTGCAGACAGACAGGGAAGAGGAGGCAGAGGTGAGCCTGAGAGCGAGTTGAATGTCATCAGCATAGTACTGAAATTTTGAGCAGAGAGCAGCAATGCGGTGGGCGAGAGGTGCCAAGTATTGGTTGAAAAGCCAGGGAGAGAGGTTAGACCCCTGGGGAACACCACAGGTGAGGAGTGAGATAGAGGAAAGGAAGGACCCAAGTTGGACCTGGGAGGGTAAGTTGGAGAGGAAAGAGGTCAGCCAGACCAGGGCCTGATCAGCGATACCCAGGTTATCACGGCGGCGGTTGAGCAGGATGGCATGGTTGACCATGTCAAAGGCAGAAGAGAGATCGAGTAGGATGAGGACAGAGGGGAGATTAGAATCCAGGTTGGAGAGCAGGTCTTCAAGGCTGCTCTGAAGCCAGACTGGTGGTCATGGAGACAACCAACAGAATCAGTGTGGAGGTTAAGCTAGGAGATGGCCAGCTTTTCCAAGAGTTTGCCCATGAAAGGAGTGATAGAGATCGGGCGATAGTTAGTTGGGCAGGAGGTGTCAGCTGTAGGTTTCTTGAGAAGAGGGTGCACAAGAGAGTGCTTTAGGAGGAAGGGGAAGGTTACAGTGGTGAAGAGGTTGGCCAGAGCAGGAGCGAGGGTGTCAATATGGACCTTGTTGGTTTTGTACAAACAGAGAAGAACCTGTTTTGACGAGACTTTTTCATGGATCAGACTTGTCTAGAGATCTCATCAGGGGAGACCAGAGGAAAGGAAGAGAAAGAGGGAGGAGAGGCGGATGCAGGGGGGCCTGAGGTAGCAGAGGGAGAAGTGGGACGAGGTAGAGAGGGCAAGAGGGTGGACAGGATGTCCTGGGTTTTAGAGATTAAGTTAGAAGCCAGGGCTGTGCAGGGGGCCTGGGAGGGGGCAGGGGAAGTAGAGACTGCGGAAGGATTGACCAGCTCCTTGCAGATTTTATAGAGTTCGGACGAGTTGTTAGATGCTGCAGATACACGGGCTTGGCTGTGGGCTCTCTTCTTAGTGCGGACAGAGAGCCGGTATTGCCTTTGGAGCAGGCGACATGCCAGTTTGTCAGAGGATGCACAAGAAGCCTGCCATTTCCTCTCAGCCACCCTACACTTGTGTTTAATGGTGACGAGGTCAGAGTTGTACCAAGAGTTGCATTTGGCTTTGGGTTTCAAACGGATCCTCATGACAGGGGCAAGAACATGAAGAGTATCAGAGATAGCAGAGTGGAGCATGGAAGGGACTGTGTCAGGATGAGAGTCAGCTAGAGGTGGCATAGGGGGAGAGAAAGTGGCAGCGAAAGCGGCAGCGAAAGCCTCAACCGACACGCTTCATGGGCCAGATGACCGAGAAGGTAGGTGGCAGTGCTGGAGCTGGCTTGGCCTGCGGGGTAGAAAGGGTGAGGTGGGAGGAAAGGGGAAAGAAATTGCTCCAGGAGAGAGGAGTGATGAGAGGGTTAGAGAGGGGGAGGTCAGGGGAGATGAGAACATCAAGAGTGTGCCATGCAGAGTGAGTCGGGCCAGAGGGAAGAATAGAAAGAGAGAGAGAGTCACAGAGGTCGCGAAAAAGTCCAGAGGAGGGACAGGAAGCATCCAGGTGGATATTGAGATCTTCCAGGAGGAGGAGTTGAGTGGTCGAGTCCAGGAGGGAGGAGGAGAGGTCAGCCCACTCGGAGCGGAAAGAGGTAGTCTGACCAGGTGGCCGATAGTAGCAATAGTAAAAGAGTGTGCCCGGGAGAGAGAAAGCCTGCAGACAAGGCATTCGAAGGATCTCTGCATGAGAGCGGGAAGATCCACACTCCTGCAACGCACTCCGAGATACAAAGATGTTGGCTTAAGTAGCGAGCTCACTCAGTTCTGGCAACATAGCCCAAAGAGATTTTGCGCTAACAGAGAGATTAAATGTCTCTGAGAATTAGGGAGAGGTAGTCTGGCTCGCCAGTGGTACAATTCAAGCTGCTACCACTGCAGTCCAGGGCTCCAAGCTAAATCTGCAATATTGATATGGACAGCGTCCCTCACAGTCCTCGTCTAGCCGTAGCCTTGCCGTAGACTGCCAAGACAGCAGACACCTCCGCGAACGCCCTGCGTTAGAGCTCCTCACGCTGCAGGTGTAGACACAGTAGATAGACTCCCAGGAACAAAGTAGCAGTCTCCACTGCCAAGACTACAGACACCTCGCACACACCTCCACCATAACATAGTGCACAAAAGAGTCTGATTTTTTTTTACCATTGAGAAAATGTGGTTCCTTACATGATATTGTGATAAAAACCTAGTTGCTCCATTCTGTAATATCTAAGCATTTGCTCCATGTGTAAATTTGTGGAAATGTTAATCTGTCTCCAGATCGAATACCTGTCAGATCCGGGTGTCAGGTGCATCCATAACAGAGGACTTTGTTGCGTTCTGTTAATTTAACTTTGTGCGCTCTACTAGTTTGGAATATTTACACCTTGGACCAGGCTGGGAGGACAGGAAGGAGAGAATTTTCAGCAGAAGCAGCCTTGCTGTATAAATGATTGATAGATTATTTTGTAATCTCGTGCGCAGGTCACCGTGCTCTGTGTTTCGTGCCGTTTGATGTGCGTGCCAACTTGCCGATTAGAGTAACCCGTGCTTCCACTCCATAGAGTAACCCGTGCTTCCAGTCCATAAATGCTGTAGGTCCATTTTCAAAATAGTTCCTCCCCTGCATCGACTTCTTTCTGGGTTTTTTTCTGGAGCGAACGAGGACTTCGTGGATCTGTTCCCAGGTCTTTTAAAGAAACTATAAACTCTGTGACGCGTGAAGATTCGGCCCAGTGGTAACATTTCTCCCCCTGACATAAGGTTGGACGCAAACTCAAGGGCTCTGGAGGAGCCCCAGCCACGCCAACTGAGATTGGGAATTATTTTTTATGAACAGCTAGTCGCTTGATACATTATGATTTCCCCCCTGTTATAAATTAAGAGTTTCTATTCGGCGCAGTCACCTTATAAAAACGGGCCGTATGTCTCAGTTTCCTTATCTAAAATAAGTGGGCATTGATTAAAGCTGCCCCTCGCCTATATTAGACCTCTGTAATCCCGGGTGGGAAGTGTTTGCCAGTGGATGGCCCCTTGAATCATGTGTCTGGCGGACAGGTCGTGTCTTTGTTTGATAGTTTGAAGTGGCCATTGGTGTTTTGGTTGGTGGGTGGGGGAGCAGGCCTTGTTTGAGCGTGCACCTTCAGGGATGTGTATTGACACGGGCCCAGCCACCCCATCCGCGCCTCACACAAAGACAATGTTATTGGAGGGGGATGTGTATTTGTCTGCGGCCCCTGGGTGCTCTCGCACCCCCAGCATCCCTCCAGAGGAAGTCCTGATAATGGTGTCTGGGCGGGTTTGGCCGTCACCTCCCCGGCCCCTTGCAGTCTGCGCCCCGCAGGGTGGGCTTCGCACCTGCCGCCTTTGATCACCTGGCGGTCTATCCGCCCCGCCTACCGCCATAAAGGGTCCCAGGAGGGCAGGCGGCCTCAAAACAAAGCTGCACCTCCAGGGAGTGGAACTTGGACAGTGTAGAACAGCAGCGGGGACAGGAAGGAAACGAGTCCGTCCGTGCCTGGACCCTGGGGCCTGGGATGAGCAGGATGCCCGCAGACATGGGGGGCCTGGGATGTATTCAAGGCCGCGGTGACTTCTACTCACACCGCGGGAGCAGCAGCGCCCCCAGCGGGCCCCACGGGAACCTCCAGAACGCCTTTTCGGCAGGTAAGAGCCGTCAATAATGCTTCCTTTCCCTCTACTGCATGTCAGCCTACCCATGCCCACCCCCCTTCCCCCAGAGCCCCTCATCCATCCCTCCGGTGTCCTCACAGTGCTCCTCAACTCCCCGGCCCCTCGCCTCCACAATCCCTCATCTCCCAGTATCTTTCATCCCGGCCTTCCTCCACCCTTCATTCCAGAGCCCGTTACCTCTCGAAATGTTCACCTCACCACTGTCTCCAACCCTTGCATAACTGAGCATCCCTTCGGTCCCCCGCCCTCAACCCCAGCAGTGCCCCCTTCTCCATGGCAGGTCACCAGCCGCGGGCCAGGGCTCTCCCTGGGTAACCTCCCCCTCGCCATGCCAGTCCCCCAGCCGTGGGACTCTCGCCATGCCAGGGCACTATTTGGGGGCCTCCCCCTCACTATGCCAGCTAATTATCTGGTTGCCTCACCCTCGCCATGCCAGGCCACTAGTTGGGGGGCCTCCCCCTCACCATGCCAGGCCTCTGCCGCATGATGGGAACTTTTATCGTAGCATTTCTCTCCAATCAGAGTCAGAGAACGAAGCGCGTTGCTGTTAATTAACCTTGTAACTGAGCTCTGATGTGCCTATATGAAGAACGCTATCGGGATTGCAAATCCCAGCGAAGCTTGACATTCAGATTATAAATATTGCCAGGTGAAATCATAACTGGGCTGGTGGGATATTGGGTGCACACAGCTGCTGCCCCCCATAACAGACCGCCCACGGTCTCGCTGACAGGGACCCTGCGATGTATGCGACGCTTCTGGTCGCCTCTTAAACTATCGACGGTTTTTAATTCGCACGGAGGGTGTTGTGGGGGGTGCAGGTGGGCGGTTTAGCAAAGTACCTGTGACTTGTGTGACGCCCCTGCATTAGCCAGGATATAACGCCTAGACTGGTGTCACTTCCTTTAGGCAAAATACCGCAGTGGGCGGGGGAGGGAGCGTCGGTAAGTATATGTTTATGTGGGCGGGGGAAAAGTAGGTTCACATCCGTTAGACGAAGTTTCAGATAAAACCGGTGCTTCCAAGTTAATGTTCGCCTGCAATATTTTATATGATATGATCGTTTATTTATATAGCGCCTATACGCAATGTTTCAAAGCGCTACATTTCAGACACCTGCGCACGATTTCACGAGTATCTGCCACCACCCGAGGACTTTCTCCTTGGGAAGATATACTGTGAGAAATGACTCTTTATTACAGAAATCTGCCACAGGGGGCCTGACAAGAAATGTATTAGGATAAACTATTCCCCAAATCCTGCAGACTGTCGCGCTTCCGGTGGTTGGCGTTTGGAAGTATTGGCTAGTTAGATTGCTCAGTGTGTTAACAGCATGCTGCATCTGCTGGTCAATAGTAGTATCCGATGTTTGATGTGCAAGACTGAGGTTAAGCGCTATATAAACACTATCTTTATTTGGAAAAAATACACCGCAAGGATATCATGGCAAGCGAGGAAACTGTGAGCAGAAACTCACGATAGCCAGTAAAAAGTGCATCTCCTAGGCCATGTTAACTCCTTTCTTTGCCAACAACGTCGCAATAAAGGATTTCGCCCCAAAATGCAGTTTCGTAGCTGGCCCACTCGTGACACAGGTGTCGGTGCTTTTGAAACAACTTTCAAAGTAACATCGACTTTTTAAGTAGTGCTCATCGAAAACGGAACTGCGTGGGAGCTTTAATCACAGGAGCCGTTACCACGAAATGAAAGATACATATTATATTGCTCTCGGAAGGGTAAAATGCGGAGTCAGGGCGGTTATGATTTGAACCCACGACCCGTATGTTACATACGCACCCATCTCTTAAACTTTAGAATTATTGTGCAAGCCAATACATGTGTTCTATTAAGTTTTCCAGTGTGTGAAAGTAAGTGTATGCATTTCGCCTGTTTCTATGTCAGGGTCATTATTAGCATGCATTATTTCTTTCTACTTCTAGCGTTTATCTGACTCCGAGGCCTTTGCAGAACGAGTCCGAATACTATTAATATTGCGTCTCTTCTTTTGCAGTAGGAGGTTGTGAAGAGTCCAGCGGCGCCAGCAGCGCCCTCCAGGACTATGCGCCCCCTGGAGGCAGCCCGCAGCAGCTACAGCGTCCGCCGGCCCAGCAGGCGCCCCGCCGCCAGCGAGCACAGACCCCGCCGCCGCCCCAGCAGCAGCAGCCCCAGCAGCA
Organism: Ambystoma mexicanum; assembly: GCF_040938575.1. Lineage (NCBI taxonomy): Eukaryota > Metazoa > Chordata > Amphibia > Caudata > Ambystomatidae > Ambystoma > Ambystoma mexicanum. The sequence continues at coordinate 1,117,608,096 of NC_090928.1, read as the reverse complement.
GCAGCAGCAGCAGGGCCCGCTCGCGTCGGTTTCCTACCGCAGGAAGAGGACGAGCTTCTCCCCGGCCCAGCTCCAGGCGCTGGAGCTCGTCTTCAGCAGCAACGGCTACCCGGACATCCACCTGCGGGAGGAGCTGGCCGCCCTCACCTTGCTGCCGGAGTCCAGGATCCAGGTGAGACCCGTGGATAGGCCGGCTGGGCGCATGGTACTGTTCACACATGTCACCTCGGGGCTTGGTCTGCAGCCGTCCGCCTGAGTGGCTCTCGAATACTCGGGGCTGCTGTTTGGGCCCTCACTAGTAAGGGAAGCGGTTTCGCCCAGATCTCATTGCACAGATTTTTTAAATATATATATATATTCACACACACACACACAACGTGGCTTGCAAACACCAGGAGTAGCTGGGAAATGAACCTCAAAACAACTTGTACATAATGGTGACCATTCTTATTTGACAATCCGATTGTAAAAATAAAAAAGCAACAATGATAAATAGATGGTGTACAGAGGAGGGATACCAATTGTACGTTGCAGTAAAGCATGGTTAGGTTTTAAAGAGGAGCCTGGGAAGTAGATCCTGGTAGGTACGGGCATATGCACGTAAGGGGAGTGTATACGGGGTAGCCAGGTTTTCTGGTCAAGTTATCCAAATAGTACATTTTTTGGGAGGACAGACTTTAGTGGGGTCGTTTTTAGAGTTCTCTGAACCTTTCGGGATTGCATTTTTCTTAACTGCATTTGGAGCTGAAGATCTGTGCTGGGGAAAAACCTCAGCGGCCATACCATGGAAAAGTGTAGCGGGTCTAAGCAAGTGGGGAAAAAAGGCCCCAGTAGACCTTCAAACCAAGATGTTGGCAGGATACAAATAAGTCTGTAATTCTATTGTGAGCGAGGCCCATAGTAGATTAGACGCCTACTTAACGCGTTATCGCACACATATTGAACAGAGACTGCCAGAAAAAGATAATATGTAATTAGTAAAAAATTCCACTGCATGGGTCCAAAGATATAACTGGGTTGTTAATATGGGTTTCTCCAAATGAGTGCATTGATCTCATCCCGCTGAAGAGTATGTAAAGGTCATGTGTGTTAAGACACGTGGACCCTTTAGGAGCCCGAGTCCACCCGCCTCTGGGCCGTTCTGCAACGTTCCCCCTTCAGCATTCCTCCGTTAGCTTTTATTTGCACATGTCTTGCTTCTTTTTCTGACACCTTTGCTTGTGTCCAACCCAGGTCTATTTTATGCAATGAGTTTGGTGTTAGTTTAGGTTTCCGCCTCTGATAATGAACCACGTGGCCGCCATATGACAAGATGGCTCCTTGCTGATATGAGATTCAGCCCTGAGCCAATGAACCACGTGGCCTCTATATGACAAGATGGCGCCTTGCTGATATGAGATTCAGCCCTGAGCCAATGAACCACGTGGCCTCTATATGACAAGATGGCGCCTTGCTGATATGAGATTCAGCCCTGAGCCAATGAACCACGTGGCCTCTATATGACAAGATGGCTCCTTGCTGATATGAGATTCAGCCCTGAGCCAATGGGCCTTACTTACTGTGCATATATTCGGCAGCCCCAATGTGGGTAAATCCATGTGTTTTGGTATTTTACTCTGCTCACTCTATTTTTTCTTCTTTTTTTTCTTAAGGTCTGGTTCCAGAATAGGCGTGCCAAGTCCCGCCGTTATAAATCAAATCCACCCAGAAGCCCGGGCACGATGGAGCATGGGCTGGGCAACAGCGGTGGCCAATCCAAGTACACGTACTGGCCAATGCCCCCGCAGCATATGGCGGTGGGTGCCCACATGACGCAGCAGCCTGATCTTGCCCATCACTCTCCTGGTGCAGCGTCTCCCACCAGCAGCTCCTGCATCGGTTCCCATCCCATGCACCCCTTGCAGCATGGGCGCCCCGAGCAGCAATACCCGCAAGAGATGCTTCATCTGCCCTCCAATGGCAGGCACGATGCCCAGCACCATTATAAAGGTGTGGCCTACATCTTTGATTTTCAGAACAATGTTGTCGACACACGCAAACCGCAACAGGACACATCTTCGCAAAATTGCCTGATTGTGGAGTACGACAACTTCCCACCCAACAAAACCATGGGGCCGGAGATGAATGTCAAGATCCCCCCGCTGCCCCTCGCCGCCGAAGCCGAGGGCAGCAGCACAGCCCTCTATGTGGGCATGTCTGATTTCCAGCAGCCGGGCCACTACGGGCAGTACTCGCCAGGGTCCGATAGTGGCACCAGTGAGCGCTTTTCAGAGTCCGGCTCCGAATGGTAGGATAACCATCTCCAGCCTTGGGACCAGATAGAGTCTCTGTTGAATTCACATGAACTTGAAATCAATCTTTTAGCTTGGCACGAGCATCTCTCAATATGGGTGCATGAAAAAAGGGTAGCGCCTGCTTTGAAAGTAAATTATCTTCCATCTGCTCAATGACCATAGAATTCTCTCCATTAGACAAGTCCATTCGAAGTATGACGCTCATTTGGCTGCTCAGTCTCCAGCAGCCAATCAAATTGATTACTTAGGCACGTTCCTCTTTGTTTTTTTCTAATTTGTTTTTTTAACCGAAGTAGATGCTTGTGGTGTGGAGAGATTGTAGCTATGTGGCACGATGGCCACCACACATACACACACACACAGCTAACGAGGCTGTCACTTCTTGCAAGCTATTGTGTGCACAATGAGTTACCGCATGTCCTCAGGCCGCACACCCAGCGTATGTACATATTCCTGTCCTTAAGGCGGATGGAATGGTGTCTTCTGAGCGCAAGACCCACACATACTCGATTGCTTTGTCATTTGCCGTGGGCAGCCTGTTTTTCTCAAACGTCGTCCCCAAGTTAAGGATTGTGACGAACCGTACACAATACACAGTACGTTTTCAAACCACGTGCTGTATGTTCCGGGAGTCTTTTTTCCCCCTTTGTGCAATATGAATGTTTTTTGAGATTTTTTTTTCTTAATCTGCCATCGCCTGGTGCTACAAACACTTTACGAGGCTGAGGTGCTTATGTTCTAAGCCCTTAAAATGGGATAGCGGTAATTTAGAAGAAACATGGGGTGTTTTTTGTTTTTTTTAGATTTTTTTTAAAAAAAATTTACAAATATGTTAAATGTTAAAGATCATCTTTTTTCCCATTTGTCGGCTGATTTTTGTTTTAGTGTAGACATCTTGGCCCACAAGAGGGAGGCAATCGTGCTCTTGGAAGATGCTTACACCACGTGTAATGACACTTGAGTGTGTACATTATTTGAATTCTTTTTATGTACTATACTTTCTTTTATTGAATAAAAGTTACAAAAGCAACTTCTTGGTTTCAAACGAATTGAATAACAAAAGAGCGCCCCCTCAGTTTAGGAAAGACTATGCCTTTAAAAACATGTTTTATGGTGTGGCTAAGCAGTACCACTTGGCCTTCATTGCAGAGCACCGCCTTACGCTTGTGCATGAACAGCGGTGAACTCAGGGCATTTTCTAGTTGTGGAAAATTCCACGGAAACCTAGAGACCTCCCAGTATCACGTGCCATTTTTTTACTCCATGAACCGAAAAGTGGAGAGCAAAAGTAGGCGACCAGATGGACAACTAGTAACATTTGAACAGGAACATGGTCCAGACTTGAGATGTGCCCTGAATATACAGACAAGCAACACGAGCAACTCTCCAAGTATTTGGTACATGGGGAAATGTGCTACAATCAGGTTTCTATGCTTGCACGGCTATCTGGCACTGCACAACTTGTGCCGATCACGGTCACACGGGCGTGCTGCTGGCTCGTGCATTCATCACATGAGACGCGGTGAACTAGCCACACTGGCTTTTAAATTATTGCTGTGTGTGGGGTGTCTCTATATCCGTTCCTGCACCCTTGGAACTGAAAGGGGCATGTGCCCACTTCCTACTGTACCCTAGGCGGCTATGCATTGAATGGGAGGGGGGGGGGGGTCCTGGAGTAATATCTTAGGACTCGGGCACAAAGGAACTGATGGAATGCCAACACATTGAATGCAAGTCTCCGTCTGACTTTGGCGTTTCGAGTGCTCAGGGCCTGGAGCCGAAAAGAAGTACAAACTTGTGCCAAGTGTTGACTTTCTTCTATGCATAAACCAAGGGATCCCCCCTAAGTGGACTCTTTGAAAGTTAGCAGGGAGTCGCTAAAACCCGGTCCATGGCAATGATCGTAGACCTTTATAATGTTACCCGCCAGTCAACGGTGCCCCAATACCACCCCCATAAAAGGTACCTTCAGAGCTGGAAGCAACAACAAAACAAATCTTAATTTGTCGAAGCCTCAGCAGAAAAGCGTAGCAACAGAATGTATCATTATAATTGGTTATTTATAACATGCTTAATACCGAGAGGTTTCTAAGCGCGGAGCCGGGGTTCAAACCTGTGTTGCTCGCGTCGTCTTGCTTTCGAGGCGAACACGTTGCCCCTGAGCTTTCCTCCCTAGACTCCCAAGAATTCCCTTCGTGGTGTCCTCGGACCTCAATGAAATGTCGAAGGAAAAAGTAGTGAAACGACATTGCAAAACAATGCTTCAAGGAAGGTTCCTGGCATTTATAGCTGGCGCGTGGAAGCTGAGAATGTTAATGGTGGGGGCAGAGTACACCGTCTATCCATTTAATCTGTGACGAAGTCTCCCTGGGGGTGCTCCTTGGGCGGTGTCTTGTTGTGGGTGCATTTAGGGGAAAGTACCTGTGAGAAGATGTCCTGAAGCTCCGTGGTGTGGGCTGGTATCTCTGTCAGTGGACAGTGTGCTGCGACTGGTCCTGGGTGAGTGTGGGGAGGCACAGGAAGGGGGATTGGGAGCAGAACCTAGCGAGCATGCAGCAGTGGGTACCAAGCAGACGATGGGTAAGAGCAAAATCCCTACTCTAAACTCTTTTCAGGAAGTAGAGGGGCCTGGTGGGATCCATGGCGAACCACTCGGCATGCTACAAGGCTGCATGTGATATGTACGAGCCAGTTACATGCATTACATTGGGTAATGGGAGCAAATTGCATTAGGGAACCAACTGCATTAGGTACCAGAGAGCAGATCACATTTGTCTTTGGCCTCAAGTCCAGGAATCATATCTCTCCAGGACTGAAATCTCTGCACTGGCTCCCAGTGGCGGCGAGGTTTAAGTTCAAAACCCTCTGCATTGTCCACAAGGCCTTCTGGGGTCTGAGGCCTTAATACCTTCAACTCTCTCTTCCTAAATATCTTCATTCTCAAGCTCTTAGCTCATCCGCCTCCAACTCCCTCAGGGTCAGTCGCGTCTTCAAGCAACAAGTTGGTGGTAGATCTTTCTTCTGCTGGGGCCTCCCTCTGGAACAACCTCCCTGCCTCCCTGAAACTTGAGAAGAACCATCCCTGGTGTGAAAGCACCTCAAGACCTTCATCTTAGCTTCTGCTTCCTCTCCTCTTCTCCCCTGCTGAACTCCTGGCTGAATCTGAAACTGCACTGGTTACCTGGCTACCTTATGATCTTGGGCCCAGGTCCCCTCCCCGCCAGTTGCACATCTGCACTGGTCCCCTGGCAACCCTTGCACTCAGGGACTGTCTCTGTATCCCTACAGCTCCCTTCCAGCACTTGACACCTGATATCTGCACGTACCCTTGCACTTGCCACCACTATTTATTTTTTATTTATTGCCATTCAATTTACTGTTATCTTATGTAGTGTACTTTTCCCTCCCCCTTTCCCCTGCACTTTTCCCTCCCCCCCCATCCCTGCACATGTGCGATCTCATTGTCACTTGGCCTAGTAAGATCATTATCTGTCTTCCCTCTGCCCCCCCTTGCCTCGTCGCGCCTTGGGACACTTTTGTGGAGGTGCGTTATGAATGCCACATCATATCAATTCATATCATTAGGGCCCTAATTACAGAGGGAAAATAGGCGGTGAAAATCATTACTACAATCAGTGGTGCAATGATTATTGTAGGACACCTGGGAACACAATCGCACTACTGCAGAACATGTTGTGGGACACTGAGAGCAAATCACACTGGGGCAACAGTTATTGTGGGGCACCAGGGGTGCAGCATACCAGTGGGGCAATAATTACTGTTGGACACCAGGGAGTACAATCACAGTATGGCAGAAATTACAATAGGATACCACAGGATCAGAATTACTATGCAACTCCAGGGCCCAAAATCACATTGGGGCATCATCCCTTACCTGATGGAAGAGCGGTCTGAGGATGGGTCGGGGAAGGGGCAGGAAAGGGCATGGGTGGCACTTTGATTGTTGTTCTGATGGGTGATGTTTTGCAGAGTGGCAAATGGTCAGGTGACCCCCTTGCAGCCTATCTGGGACTGGCAGAGGACTATGTGCATGCTGGGAGGTGTCTGGGAAATGCACATCAAGGCCTGGGTGGGCAGAGTTGTATGCATCCTGAGAAATTCACCAGGTCCTCCCTCTCGGCATACCCGCAAGTCACCCCAGGTGTAGTTCGGGGTAAGCTGAAGAGCATGAGGAAAATCAGGCAGTTTATTCCAGTGAATTTGCAGAGTCTTGTGGTTTCGTCGACCATCGGAGGAACCCTAGACTACTGCAATTAAACAATGGTTTCCCTGCCTAAATTCCTGATTCTGCGTCTGCAGGTGCCGCAGAATTCTGCAGCTCGGCTGGCCCCGGGTTACCCATATCTTCTCATGTCTCTCCGGTGCTGTGGAGCCTTCATTGGCTCCCTGTGGATGCGAGGATGAAGTTTAAATCCTTGAGTATCGTCCATTGGGCGCACTATGCGGAAGGTGCTCACTACCTTTGGGAACAATTTGTCAAGTATACTCCCTCTAGGAACTTATGCTCGGCTAAGTCCTTATTGATAACGGTCCCATGTTTTTTTAGAGTTACGATTGGCGGGAGAGCCTTCTCAGTGGCTGCTTCCGAGCTGTGGTACTTGATGTCTCTCTTGCTCCAGGCAACTACCAGTCACCTTGATTTTAGAAACGCTCTAAAAACGTTCCTATTTAACTATATTCCCTCACACCTGATTGCACGCTATTAAACTACTGTGACTGTCTCCTTGCGGGAGGAGTGGGTTCCCTAGCACCAAGATACCCTCGGTTCCTAGCCTAGTTTTGAAAATTCTGAAATAAATGAATAATTTCTGAAATGGAATCCCAGACTGTTCTTGCCTGTGACTTGAGGGAATGAGGATGTCGGCAGGAGAGAGCAAAGTCGGCCTGCAATGGGTTACATGGTCCTTACTGTCCATCGTGGGCTGGCAGAGGGCTCTGGGGATGTTAGGAAGGTCAAATCTCGATCCAGTGCTCTTGAGAATGAATATGGTCTATGGGCAGTGGTGCTTGTGTCTGTATGTCAGATCATTGGTGATATTATGGTTTAACTATTGCACCATGGAGGAAATAGGCCAAAAACTGCAGAGGATAAATAGTCCGGCATCTATGATCAATTTGATCACATGATACCCATCTTAAAATCGCTCCAGGGAGCCCAATAAAATACAGGGTTAACTTCAAAATATGTACTGTTCCTCAAACTGTCCTGGACAAAGGTGTTCTCTACAAATCATGCAGCCCCATTACACCCAGTCCATAAATCTTAGGACATGTCCATCCTTTTTTTGTAAACCATGTCAAAAACAAACTGGTCAAGTCCCATTAGCGTTCTAGTCTCTCTACCTTGGAATGCGCTTGACCCCATTACTGAGGTCTCAGCAGAATAATCTAGCCATCAAAAAAGCCATTATGGGAGCCTGTCCTGACAAACCTTTGTGTCCTATACACTTTAAGGAAGACCGCCCTTCAGTGTATGGGCTGCAACCCGAAATCCTAAAGGAACAGCGAGGCTGCTCAGATGGTGATGGAGGCATGCCTGATACTGTTCCAACAACGCCAATGCCTTAAGAGTCTTCCAAAAATGTTTTTGGATCAGATGATCAGACTAATTATATGCTTTGCTTCCAAACCAGCTATTAACGAGCATCCTATCCCTTGGAACGTTAGCAGCCTCCCCCCATTTTTCAATCTGCGGGCTCTACGATACGGTATAGCTTGTAAATCTCGTGCAGCCAGCAGGTGGGCCAATGGGGGAACACTGCATCACTTACCTGCGTGTAGCTGCCTCTGCTCTTCCCTGGCCACCACTTCCCACATTTTACTCGTCGTCTGCCCTTCTTCTTTCCAGCACCACGTCCGTTGCTCCCTACCACGGAGCCTGCTCCGGTACAGATCTTTTGGTTTCTCCGTCATTGATTGTTCAGTCAGTCCCCTCTTCCCTACCGGTTCTCCCTGGCAATGCCGCGTCTCCATGCTGGCAGGTCTGCTGCGCTTCTGATGTCCGCAACCAATCCCACACAACCTACCGAACGAATTTCAATACCATTGCTCCTTCCACAATACTTTATTGTGCCATGCACAATTCTTGTTCCTTTGAGGCACATTGTAATTACTTTTGTGACCATGCACTGCGGCAGTACCATGATTTATGGGCGAGTAAATCTTGTTAAACACCCTTAATGCCCTCGCTTTCTGGAAGTGGAACCTGCCAATCATACCCCTCTTTCATAATGCTCCATGCCAAAAAGCATAGTGCATGCATGTACCTTGCTGTGACTGTCCCTGGCATCCCCCAGCAGCTGCCATAAAGCTGCAAAAGGCTATGATCAAATGCCGCCATATGCGTCACTAAAAAAGCAGAATTTTAACTGTAAGCACCTCTGGGTCAAAATATAATTTATGTCATTTTATTGTTTAAAGCGCAGACCTACCTCAATAGCAGCTGAGCGTTGTACGTGGTGCGGGTAGACAATGTTTGGGCTGGCATCTTTTAACAGTTGCACAGCACTGCGGGTTACGGGTTGTGCGTCCATTGGGATTAGTCTTTGGTTAGGTGTTGTTGAAAAAGCCACATTTTGAGAGATTTGCCAAACTGGAGATTTGTGGGGGTATTCCTAATCAATACTGCAATCGAGTTGCAGAGGGTAGGTGCATGACAAGAGAAGGATTGTTTGCGAGTCATCTCTTTGCAGACGAGTTGGCTGCGTGAGAAGCGTGTGCCATCAGATATGTGGAGCTTAGCTGCGTGTGACTGCTTTGTGGGCGAATCATGCAGTCTTAAACAGTTTCCTGATGGTGCCAGGATAGCGAGAGCAACTGGCAGAAAAAAGGCAGAAGGTAATAAATCAAATCATTATTTTTATTTTATTTTAGATTTGAGTGTAAACATCATCATTGAACATCTTTAATTAATTCATTTTTTATTAAAAAACATCCTATATTTCAGGCATTCATACATTCATTCAGCTAATTCAGATCATAAAACATTTAGATTAAATTATTTCAAGAATTTAAGAAAGTTCAAATTCAATTCCATTGCGTTGCTAATAATAGTTCATTCCAGACAAAATATCGACTATTAGTGCCCATATATATGAATCTTCTTTATCAAACAGGCTTCCTGGTAAATAGTTTTGACTTGGATGATTATATCTGTCTTCATCAGGATTGGAAGAACTTTTTACAAAATTCTGAGAACCACATGAGGTTCGCCGTCTAATTAGTGCTTCGGCAACCTCTGGTATATGTTTGATAAAGAAGATTCATATATATGGGCACTAATAGTCGATATTTTGTCTGGAATGAACTACTATTAGCAACGCAATGGAATTGAATTTGAACTTTCTTAAATTCTTAAAATAATTTAATCTAAATGTTTTAGGATCTGAATTAGCTGAATGAATGTATGAATGCCTGAAATTTAGGATGTTTTTTTTTTAAATAAAAAATGAATTAATTAAAGATGTTCAATGATGGTGTTTACACTCAAATCTAAAATAAAATAAAAATCATGATTTGATTTATTACCTTCTGCCTTTTTTCTACCAGTTACTCTCGCTATCCTGGCACCATCATTTGTTTCATTATATGGCCTTATCTCAAGGTGCCAGTGATTTTTGAGGTTCCCACCTTTTGGTTGATTTAAACAGTTTCCTGGCCTAGAGGAAGCCAATGTAGTTTGTGTAAGACAATGGTGATTCGGTCAAATGCCCACGCACCCATACCATAATAAGACCTACTGAAACACTTGTGTATAGGCGCATTATAAATGCCATATCATATACTGCAGTGTGGTGGTCTGCTTTTAGGCGAGCACAGCGAGTGGTTGGAAACCCTGTCAGGAGGACTTTTCCCCCTTTGATGTGTGAGACCACAAGGGCCAGCACTATGACCTGAGTACTGCAGCCGTATGAAGGGTTTGATTTTGCAATTGGTGGACATTTGGAGCCAGGTAGTTTGGGCCTTCTTGGCTATGTGTTTCGGGAAGGACCAGCTGCTGTTGATGGTGAAGACTAAGAATTTTTATTAATCAGTGAGTTGAATGTCAACTCTGTATAGGCTCATATCCTGGAGTCATTATTGGATAAGTTGTTTAGCAGGGGGTCCGATGTGGACGAATTTGGCCTTGGAGGGGTTAAGTCTGGAGTAGGCAGTTGACATCCAGGACTGCAGAGAACTGATGTCTTGTGATCTTTTTACTCTCATGTACAACCAAGTATATCGCCCACATATTGGTGGATGGCTATATCGGGATCTTTAAGTAGAGTGCCCATTCAAAAGTTAAAAAGGATTGGTGAGACTATGGAGCCTTGAGGGTGTCCGGGAATGACCCTTGAGGAAGCAAGGGATTAATGATGTCATGGAGTACGTTGAGAGTACCAGGCCCATTTAATTGTTTATTGACAGATGCTGGGATGATATGTCCGAGTAGGAGGTAGGTTTGAGGGAGGCAAGCAAACGTTTTTAGGAGGTCCAGGGGGTCTTTGGGGGGAGAAGGGGAGAGAGCAAAGAGATAATTTGGTCCAGAGGGGGCAGTGTGCATTCTGGAGGTCCAGGGGGATAACAGTGGGGAGATTGATTCAATGATCTGTTGGATTTTGTCTATTTCTTCAATGAAAAAGTTGATTATGGGATTGGGTGAGGGTTTGGTACAATGCTTTACTACTTCGAAGAGGTCTTTGCTCCTGTTAGAGGCTGCTGCGATTTGTATTTATCCATAATTATTTTTTGGTAATGTCATCTGTATTAATTTCTTTCTGTGATATTAATTACAATGCAACTATATAATTTATTCAAATTAAATATTTGCATTAGGTCCCCGAGATTTAGCAAAAAATGCAGTGCAGTACAACCTACATCTGAAAACACTAGCATTGTATTACAAACACATGTGCCTTTCAAGAGTCTTTGATGACATGGAGGCTCTTTCTGGTTTGTTAATAAAGTGAAGGCCACTAAATGCTCGTTATATTAGCAGACGACATTGGTAACGCCAAGACCTTTAATCAAAGCTTGCACAATGTTGGCCACTCCTGCTTTTGAGAACAGCAGTGCATCACAGCAGTAATTTCCCTTTGTATCTTTGACCTCAAGGAAATGAATATTTTGAGCAGTTTGCAGATCTTTGGCTGCCTTAAATCATGTTAGAGGCAGAATCGGAAGAGATAATATGTCATACTTAATGTCAGAAGCACATTGTTGTTGAGCAAGGCAATTGGAGCGGAATTACACTCAACAGATACTGTTAATTCAGCTAAGGAGGAGCGGCAGCCTTTCTCTTCATCATCAGTGGGATATGAGATTAGTGTTCCTATGGCAGGATCCGTATCATTCCGAGCTGAACTTCAAACACAGCAGGAAGAGATTTATGTTACCTTTCCCGAGACTTGCACATTGTCCCTGCTGCTGGGAACAACAGTCTAGAAAGAGTACCAAGGGGACCATCAGCCTGGTGGAGTGGCTCACCACTTTCACAAATGTACATAGGATTCCTGCAGCCTCGTCAGTATGTTGTCGTGCACACATTGTGATTTCCTTCATAGTCATTAGCTCCATCCATGCCTGCTTTGAGCAGAACGTCTCTCGTGGATCTTGCTGCTTCTATGATTCTTCATATTATCTGCACCTCTATGTAATCACAGACGTTCGACAAGACTTGCATCTAAACATTGTCTCCCATTTATGGGTGGCAGCTTTCAACTCTGGATACTCCAACAGATTGCCTTCAAAGTCCATAAGCTTGCACCCCATTTCTTCAAATGTAAGATATGAACAATGGAGTAGACATCAACATATCGCCTATATTCTGAGGTGTAGTAGTCATTGCATAGTGCACACCACAACAAAATAGAGGCCAATCAATGAAGACTCAGAAGCAATAGAACTTCAGTTTACTTCAGAATGACACAAAACTGGTTATGTGGTAAATCACTGGAGCCAGAAAAGGACATGTTATGTGCACCCTAGACAGTATGCAAGCTTGAGCCTGGATGAATAGGAATTTGTAAGCTGTCTGAGGCTACATGTTTATGCTATGCAGAGTCTAGTTAACTTACCAATGAATCTCAAGTCTTCCTCTGCAGTTGTGGTGACACAAGCCCATGCGACCGCTTCAAACGCTGCACATATGTTTTTTGGTTATTAAAAAGAAATGGTGAAGCATGTCCCCAAAAAAAAAAATAAGTACTTGATCAGGGGCGGACTGGCCTTTTAACAGGTCGGGCATTTGTCCACCGGGCCAGGAGCCTGAAAAGACTCCAGGGCCTGTCACTTGGCGATTTAGGGTTGCCTTTCTGCATGCAATCACTGCCCTTACCTCTAAAGCCAAGGCCTGCCTCAGAGAGAAAACAACAAAAAACAGGCATTAGCATTACTAAACGGCCCCATAGACTTTCTGCAGCACCTACCCCTGCATGAACAAAAGAAACGCCACATGTTACAAATTCTGAACACGTTACTACTGTGGCGGGTCAGAAGAAGGACGTGGACACGGTTTTGACATCTCTTAGATTATTTATAAAATTATAAGTATAATGCCCATCGCTCCCTGTTGCTATCAGGGGGTTTCCAAGGCTGTATAAATAACTAAGGTGCTTGTCAGTCATCAACAAGTCTCCAAATGAAAGAACGATCCAAAAACGAATTCCACCTGACCCTACCACTATTTCAAACAAAGTAAATGAAGTCAGGAGAATGACTCCCTTCTCCCGACTGTCTCTTCTTAAAGAGTTTGTACTTCAGTCCATATGGTCTCATTACAAGGTTGCCTGTATCCTGGCGGTAATACCGCCAGGGATTGAAATTAGGTTTCGATAACGGGAGCTAGAAGCAGCTCCTGGGTATCCAGCATAAACAGGTCACCAGGAGCTACCACAGCGTGACAAGGAGCTAGTGCATACTGTTCCGCAAATGCAATAACTTCCACATGAGATGCAAACTTATCATGGGGCCCATTATTTATGACTCCTTATGCTTTAAATGTCATATAGAGGATTCCTAATGTTTATTTATAGATTGTCCCAAACACACAGAGTTAAAATTCACATAGGTGTGTTTTTTCGGCATAAACTGGCCTGGGGAGCCAAAAGTAGCTGTTGGTGTTAAGCTAACCAAGCTTTTCTAGGCTATGCCCAGGAGCTAAATAGCTTCCAGCTCCCTTCAATTTCGAACTCTACCCTCTTCCCAGGGTATTGTACCCAATGCTTATTAGTCTCTTTACGGATTTACTCTGAACTCTCTTTCTCACATCGTTACAGTTCCAATTTATCACCTTTCCATTCTATGTCCTGTCAATTTCATTGGGACAGGTTTTGCCTGATATGTAATGATTCCCCGGTGGCCACCCGGTTCTCCCGTCTTGACTGTTACCCCTGAGTTGGCCGGAAAGCGTCACCGGGGTCAGCGCACGCTTAGGCTCTTCTTTTTGGCTCTGTCTCATTCTCGCTTGAAGTCCGGTGGCATCCTGCTCTCTGTCTCGTCCTTCTTGTAAAGCAGGATTTGCTATAGGCCTCCGGATCTCTCGCTGTCTCTTCAGTGAGGTGTTTTCGGTGTCGTTATATGAGCGCACTGTCTACCACGAAGCTACCATGGTCGCACCACCACTGGGTCTTGGCTTCCCATCTCCTCGGTTCACCTGTGCAGGTAGACACTGTACTTCCAGCGTTTCACTCTTGCAGTCCGACCAATTCTGAAAGTCGTGGGCTCCGTAGCTCTCCTTCGCTCCACCTTGCTCAGCTGTTCTGCTGTCAGGTGGCTTCCCCTGCTTACGCTCTCTCTGCTTTGACTCTCCTCGCCATGTCCCCTCTTAGTTTACTCGTCTCCGTTAAATGGAGATTTTTCCTTAAAGAGAGTTTCTGTTTCTTGCTCGGAGTGGCTTATTATGATTTTCTCTTCAACCAAATCTCTGGATTTTCACAATGTTCTTTGTCTCTGATAGTCCTATATATGCCATTTTGAGGAATGGCCATAGGAGCTCCTCAAAGGAACGGGAGTCCTTGTCCCCAGAGGCGGAAGTCTCTCCCAGTGCGGTCCCACTTGCCTCGACGCCTCGGGAGGGTGATGCAGAGTGGGCTCACCTCCCAAGCCTCACAGCGGGGAGCTCTACCCTAGGAGAAAAGGGATGAATTCCCTGGATCCGTCACACTACTTTATCAATGTCGTTTAACTAAAAATGGGCACTTCACCCACAGAGATGGAATGAAAGAAAAATCAAAAACCTTTTCATTTTTAAAACAGTGTGATGAAAATGTTCAACACAAACACACAAGCAGGGTCCTCGGAGCTCTGCATGATTGTAAAAAGAATAGACACAGCATCCACGGAGATTGGCTAAAAGCCTTTCTTGTTTCAATAACCTCCAACCTCTGCAAATGTGCAGTAACTGCAGTCTATTAAGGAAGGGGATCACCCCATCACGGCGCATACATTTAATGCGCACACAAAAATGTCAAATTTCGACATCCCAATTTCACTGCATATATATGTGGAGGAATAGGTACATTGAATAATAAATGTGGGTGGCATGGGGATGCTGTGGGGGGTCTCCCCCCCTATATATATATATATATATATAGAAAAACAAGGAAAGGTGCGCACTCCAATTCTCTGCATGACCTTCCAGGCCACTGGTGTACTCCTCCGACCGGTTTCTGTGCCAATACACGTCATCAGGGAGGCTGCGTGGACTTGCAGCTCACCGCAGGTGCAGGTGATAAAAATCTGCTGCAAGGGTTACTGGTAGATGTAGTCATCTGGTCAGCAGAGAAAACGCTCACGCCCAATCCCACAGTGGAGAAAGGGGGGGGAGTGTAGCCTCAAGTGAGGCACTCCAAAGCCGGGCATATATAACCCTGGTGCGGCACCCTGTCAGGCCCTGAGGATTCCACCCCTCAAGGTCCTGCGAAAAATGGAAAAACAAGGAAAGGTGCACACTCCAATTCTCTGCATGACCTTCCAGGCCACTGGTGTACTCCTCCGACCGGTTTCTGTGCCAATACAAGTCCACCCAGCCTCCCTGATGACGTGTATTGGCACAGAAACCGGTCGGAGGAGTACACCAGTGGCCTGGAAGGTCATGCAGAGAATTGGAGTGCACACCTTTCCTTATTTTTCCATATATATATCTATATATAGATATATATAGATATATATATGCAATGAAAATAGAAGAAATGACATTTTCGTATGCGCAGTAAAAAATGCACAGTAATCACACAGATCCTTAAGGAAGCTATTAAAACATTAACAGTTTCACGGAACGTCCATAAGCCTGCTTATGCTAGGGACGGACTGGTGCACTGTACTTCGGTGTCCCCTGCTTGTCTGCGCTCCACACCTTTTTTTGTAGTGCATTGGAACTGCTTTCAGGATGGCAGAGGACTTGTGCGAAATCCCGGCAGCCATTTAATTGCAAACATTTTTGATGCCTCCGAATTGCACAGCCATTGCGTCTGATAGGAATGACTGGCAGCATAGACATTCAATGAAAAGGCTTGCTGTTTTCTTTATAAAAAAAATAATATATTTTGACAGGAAACAAATGCATTTCAGTCTTTATTGATATGTAAAAATCCATAAAACCGGTAACCCAGGAGCCTTAATCATATAATTGTGTGCCAGTAGAAGTCTGATGGCAGTTTTGAAAAACTAAATATAAGACGCGTCTCATTGCGCCTCATTACGACCCAGGCGGTAAGTTACCGCCTGGGCCGTGACTTTACCACCATGGCGTAAACTACATTTACGCCATGGTGGTTGGCGGACTTACCGCCCCATTCCGAGTTTGGCGGGGCGGTAAGTCCCCAATCCCCATTTACCCTTCCCCATTCCCATTTTTGCCCCATAGGGCATAATGGGAGTGGGGAAGGCGTTAATTACGCCACCGTAAATTACGGTGGCGTAATTAACTCCATGGTCCCTTAGCGCCATGGATTTTAACACCTGCTAAAAGCAGGTGTTAAATCCGCCATGGCGCTAAGGGACCTCGTACTCAGGCGGTAAGGGTCGGCGCTGTTTACGGCGCCGTAAACCCCTTACCGTCTGAGTTGTAATGAGGCCCATTGTGGCTATTGAGATTACACAATTATTATAGCCCTTCGAAACTATAACAATTGACAGGAGGCACTATACAGATATAAAGTAACATAACATACAGCCAGAAGCAATTGATGTAATTTTTTATTGTTAGCTTGGTGAACAGTGACCCATTCATGTCACGAACCGGTGTATATCCAGCTGTAGGGCTGACTGTACCCAAAACACTATATGGGCCCCATTGTGTAAGCACCCCCTTTGGTCCCCGACCCCGCGAGAAGACTTGAGTATTTAGCTAGGAACAGGAGCTTCTTGTCATTATAATGGCTGCCCGTCATCAGGGAGCTGATTACTGACATCTTTTGGATGTAGGTAGAACGATTGTAGGGGAGGTGCGGCAGGCAAAGTTAGAGTCGCCCAAAAGAGCACTTTATTCCACAGAGGGCTCCCACCATCTTGGATTTTGCTCATGCTCCCAGACTTCATGTCACTCTTCCCCACTTCCCGCAGGCATACCACTCTAGGTATGACATCAGAAGGCAAAGGGCAATTGTTACAGTAGCAGGATTGGGCCCTTAACAGCAGTCTTCGTGTGGACCAATTCGTTGTGATGTTTTGCCTCTATAAAGGGATGTCTAAAGAGAAATTATATTGTGCCGCCTATTGCAATAAATATATGTATATTGGCCTACGCCAAGCTGCTCGAAAGATGCTTGCGAAAGAATCCGTGTTGCAAGGTCCTGAACTTAAAATCAATGTAAGCCGCCATTTTAGGTCAATCTGCCATTTTAGGATTCGCTTTGTAAAGTCACCCTGTGAGTTAAAATGGTGGACGATGTCATTCCAAAAATACAACATGGCCGTCTTGACCTTTGTACATAGCTAATATATAACTTTCCTGCAGGCCACTTGTTGAGGTCGTGAACTGAGACCTTGTCCTTCGTTGACCTGTGTGTAAGGGATTCCTTGTGTAAAGAAACTAATCCACGAGTATACTATAAAAACAATGTATTCAAATACTGAGCATAGAACACTTGTTTAACCACATTGTATTAATGTTTAAGAAGACTAACATGGAAAATCTCAGAATACACAGTTGCTGTATAGGCTTGTTGATACATATATTAAAAGCGAACCAGTTATATGCGGTTGTTCGAGACTTGGCATGAACCCTAGATCGGTGATGTATTAAGTGGAATATTAACCCGGAGTGGAGCTGGACATCGTGTTCACAAAATGTATAAAAAGCCAATGCATTCTAATGTACAGCGTCTTTCACTGAAAACACTGAACCACGCTGGAGTTCATTGTGTTGTACTGAGGGCCGATAGCTATCTGATTTTTCTCTGTTTTTGTAACTGGATTCAGTATAAAATTAAGTACTTTGTATGTTCCTTTGTAACCCGTGTTCGGTGTATTTCCTTTTGGGGTACTCAGCCTCGATATTTTGATTTTGTTTTCACAGTTGGCGCCCGAATAGGGACCCTCAAGATTGATGCCGGATTGTTGAAGGTTGACACACGCTATCGGACCGGGATCGGACGGTGTGACAAAAAGGGGCCCCACTGAACGAGACGCGACACCTCAGCAGCGCTGCACGACCCGATCCCTGGACGATTAGCTTGTGGTCTGAGATGGCATCTTGATGAGGGTCCACTTATCGAGGCGGGCAGATTTGCTGAAATCACCATACACGAGGTAAGATTAGTTAGGTAAGATTCGTTGAAATCCGATCGGACCTCCTTAGGTTTGTTCAGATGAGTCGTGACCTGACTCTTAATTCAACCCTGAAAATTTGAATTTGGCGCATTGTATCTGCAGACACAATTATTGACCAGGTAACACCAATAATTTGATATGCCTGGGAAATTGTCTACCTGCTTCAGGGCGTTGTTCCGCAGTGATAGACAATATTTGGAATTTAGCCGTCCGGCACCACAGGAGGGGTCGCCGGCATGTACTAGGTACTGTAAGCATGGCATTGGAAGTATAGTATTTAATGACATTTGGCACACACAAACCGGACATGCCTCTGAACTTCAGTGACCAATCAATGGTAGTTTTGAAATCCCTCGTATTGAGTATTTAGAGTCAATTCTATTAAAGAAAAAGGCTAGACCTGCAGCATTTGATGTTTTGCAGAATTGGAAAAAAGAAGCGTTGCAACAACTTAAAAGTAGAGAAAAGCATGCGCGCCGTCATAAGACGAATGCCGAAAAAGCATTATTGTATGACCAAGATAAACATTCTGAATCGACTAGGAATATGGATAGGGCTTTATCACTTGGAATTCAAAAAATATATCCTTCCAAAGACCTCAATGCTTCCGATGAATTTATAGATAAATTGTTAAATGAACGAAGGCCTGGTGCCTCTGCGCCACCTCCGTATGTTCCTCTTCCTGCTGCTGTGCCTCTTCCTCCTGTTATTCCTGCTCTACCTGCTGTTGTTCCCGTTGTTCCTACTCCTCCTAATGTTCCCCTTCCTCCAGCTCCTCCACCTCTTCTTATCGCACCAGTTACAGTACCTCCATTGAATTTGCCTGCTACTTCTCTTCCAAGTGGTCCTGAGCCGCTTGTAATTGATCGAGGTGCAGGGTCAAAGGTTCTCACTCGCAATACTGTACTACCGGAGAAGAAACGTGAGTTAATTGCATGGGCTAAGTATTGTATAGAGAAGGATGATCAAGCTAATGTTTTTGCCACACTTTGTAATATGGATAATTTTCCTGAGAAAAATGTTTTTATTGAAGGTTTAGGGATTCAGTTATGTGTAATGTGGGGAAAATTAAATAATACAGATCTCCCGCAAGGGTTAAGGGTTCTAAATAATTTAGCATTTTCTAGAGACACTGTGGAGAAAGTAAATTAGCATGGCGAGAGGTTATTTGGGTATAGAAAGGAGTTAGAAAAGTTGCAGAATGAGGATGATGAGGAGGAAAGTATGTATGTACAGAAACGGTTCCTTCCTTTTCGTAAATCGATATCTGAGGAAGCACGAATTTGTACGAAGGACGCGCTTAGATGGATTTCGGATATGTCGATAACTCCAGTTGAAGTATATAACACATATAGTCAGTATACGCCAGAAATGCAGAGGAAAGTGATACAGGTAATGATAGAGTACCTACAGGATAATTGTGTAAAAAGAAAGATTAGTTGTCCCACAGAGTTATTGAGTATTTACAAGAGAGCTTTTTCACTCAACACTTCTTCGACTGCTTTAGCGCTCTGTTGCTTAGTAAGCGTTCAGAGTCACCTACTTCTCAGTTGCCTATGAGAGAGGTTCCTCTGACATTTGTCCCGAAGTTTGAGATTGCGGCCGATGTTGCACGAAATATAGTCGCTGTGGACATTCCTGCACATTATGTATCACAGTTCGTTCACGTCCCGTTCTCAAGACAGGAAGTGAATACTATTAGGCAATCTATTCCTGATATTAGGAAAAATCAGACAGGATTCTATAAAGAAATAGAGTCCGTATTGCAATCCTCAGTATTCACCTTAGGCGACATCGATTTGTTATTCCCTGTACTCCTGCCCGTAGATTTGTGGAAACAAGTTAGAACTTGTAACGCTAACCTGATTCCCACGGAGGCGCAGGTCTGGCTTCGAGTGCTGCTTCTTCTTCAATGGTGAAGCACAGGACTCTGAAGATGGACAGGAAGGGCCCTCTGCTCTGGCTTCTCCGGCTCGCAGGAATATTCCCCTGTGCGTGAAAAGGGAATATTACCTACTGACTGAGTTATGCTCAAGCCTCCCACTCTCTTCCAACCCTCCACGATACCCTTCCACGATTCCCCGTGAAGTCTCACCTTAGGGTCAGGAAGGATGAGCTCTCCATCCTGCTTCTGATGCAGGGGTGCGTTGAAACCCAGTTACTTCACTGGATTGAGGATTGATGGGAGTTCAGGTAAGCTTGACTATTCAGGTAAGGCTCTGTAAAAGTTCTGTTGCAAGTTCAAAAGTCCAAGCTTAATAATAATGTTCATTGTCTTCTTGCAGCAAGCGCTAATGCTTATGTCTTTTTCCCCTTAGGGGCCGGGGTTCGGAATGCCGGAGATATGGCGCCGACCCGAAGTGAAACGTGCAGTTCCAGTTCCAGTAAATGGCAGGTTAGTTCTGGATGAGCGCTCGGGAACTGTCTTTGCATATGCTCATTCAATGTCTTTGTCTTTTTTCCCCATAGGGGCCGGGGTCCGGAAAATGCCTGGAAGCGGCAAGACCCGAAATGAAATGGGAATGACCCAACAGGTAAGTCTTATTCCCTTCCTTCTCTCATCTCTTATTCTTGTCTTTTTCTCTAGGCTCTGGGAAGTGGCTGTGTATCCGGATGATCGCTGCTGAAGATGGAGGAACTCAGGAAAGGTGAGTGAAATGCAGCGCTGCAGCGATCGTAACGAAATGCTTTTAAAAATAATGTCTTCCCTTTCAGGATCGTCGGTGATGTCTCCGTGGTGTAGATTTAGCTGGTAAGGTCTCTTGTCTCCCTTTGCAGGTGACCCAGGATGCTGACAGGCGTGGCTGAAGTCCAGATGCAGGAGCTGACACGGTGAGCGTCCAGCTGCGAGGAGCAGAACAACGCGAAGCGTGAGTTGCTGATCGGGTGTGGTTTAAATAGCTTTGTATCCTTCCTCCGATCAGGTATGTATCCTTCCCCAACCACACCCGGGTGGAAAGTAATCCCACAGGTAAAGTAGTTCCATTAAGGCCTCAAGAGGGCCTGGATGTGGCAGCATGGTCTGCATCAGGTAAGTGCACATTAAAACACTTGAACACATGTCTAGCTTTATGAGCCTGGCGCCTAAGGCGCCAGGACAGGGGTCCAACATGAGCCTGGCGCCTAAGGCGCCAGGACTGTGTCCAAAGGGCCCCAGCTTGGGCCCGCTGGCACTCCCCTGGGGGAAATGATGCCTGCCTCTGGGGTTGCTGGGTCGGACCTGGCTCCTTGGAGGTAGGCATCATGACAGTACCCCCCTTCTAGGCCCCTCCCAAGGTTCTTCCCTCCGGGGGTTTTGGCTTGTTCGGAAATCTTCGGTGAAACCTTTGTACTAATCGAGGTGCGTGGACATGGTTACTAGGCTCCCACGATCTCTCCTGAGGTCCATATCCCTTCCAGTCAAAAAGATAGAAGAGTTTCGACTTTACCACCTTGGAGTCTAAAATGTCTTTAACTTCGTATTCTAATTCCCCTTCAATTTGAACTGGATCTGGAGGCTTGGACAATCGGGTTCCTGGTTGTACGGGCTTCAAAAGTGATGCATGAAAAACTGGATGTATACGCATGTTGGACGGTAGATCCAGTTTAAAGGCCACTGGGTTGATTATAGCCTTGATGGGATAAGGTCCTATGAATCTGGGATTGAAGGTTTGCGGGCCCTTGAGGGATAAGTGTTTAGTTGCTAGCCATACCTGGTCTCCTACTTGGTAAGGCGGAGTTTTACTCCGGTGCAAATCTGCGTTTTCTTTATACTTTTTCTTGGCTTGCTGTAAATGAGTTGCAGCTTCTTTGAAGGCTCGGGTTATTGTGGAATGCAGATGATTTACTGCGGGCATTTCCAGGGTCAGAGGTGGATCTAGGTCAGAGGTCCGAGGATGGTGACCATACAAAGTATAAAAGGGGGTTTGTCCGGTTCCAGAATGCACTGAATTGTTGTATGCATATTCTGCGATCCAAAGGATGTCTTTCCAATTTAACTCGGATTGGTGTAACATGCACCGAAGATATTGCTCGAGAGTCTGATTGGTTCTCTCGGTTTGTCCGTCGGTCTGGGGGTGGTGGCTGGTGGATAACCGCACATTTATTTGTGCTAGTTGGCAACACTTCTTCCAAAAATGGGAGATAAATTGACTTCCACGATCCGAGACTAATATGGAAGGGAAACCATGTATGCGAACTACATTCTCCAGGAATTCCTTGGCCAAGGTGGAAGCAGAAGGCAAACCCTTTAAAGGGATAAAGTGGGCCATTTTGGTGAATAGGTCCACAATTACAAGGATTGTGTTGTAACCAGCACAAGGCGGCAGGTCGGTTATAAAGTCCATTGACAGGGTGTGCCATGGCGCCGGTGGAATATCCAAGGGTAGAAGTAGGCCGGCTGGCCTTTTCTTTTGAGCCTTGTTTTGGGCGCAAATTCCGCAAGACAGAACAAAAGACTTTATGTCTTTTCTCCAAGAAGGCCACCAGAAGTGACGTTTAATTTTTTCCTCCGTTTTAGCGATACCAGGATGTCCTTCCATTAAAGATTCATGATGATGGGCAATAACAAGTTCTTGCAATACTTTACTTGGCAGAAACAACCGCTCCTGGAAGTAGGGTAAGTCATCCTTAACGGTGTAATGAGGACCCTTCTGACTCCATTCCAGTAAGGTTGAAGAGTCTAGAAGTTGTTTTACTTGCGTTTGGATGTCCTCAATAGTGTGCAATGAGGTTAAGCCTAAGATTCTTTTCTCAGGTATGATGCCAGTTTAAAGTCTTATTCCCTTCCTTCTCTCACCTCTTATTCTTGTCTTTTTCTCTAGGCTCTGGGAAGTGGCTGTGTATCCGGATGATCGCTGCTGAAGATGGAGGAACCCAGGAAAGGTGAGTGAAATGCAGCGCTGCAGCGATCGTAACAAAATGCTTTTAAAAATAATGTCTTTCCTATCAGGATCGTCGGTGATGTCTCCGTGGTGCAGATTTAGCTGGTAAGGTCTCTTGTCTCCCTTTGCAGGTGACCCAGGATGCTGACAGGCGTGGCTGAAGTCCAGATGCAGGAGCTGACACGGTGAGCGTCCAGCTGCGAGGAGCAGAACAACGCGAAGCGTGAGTTGCTGATCGGGTGTGGTTTAAATAGCTTTGGAAGAAGTTCCAAGTGTGTATCCTTCCTCCGATCAGGTATGTATCCTTCCCCGACCACACCCGGGTGGAAAGTAATCCCACAGATAAAGTAGTTCCATTCAGGCCTCAAGAGGGCCTGGATGTGGCAGCATGGTCTGCATCAGGTAAGTGCACATTAAAACACTTGAACACATGTCTTTATGAGCCTGGCACCTAAGGTGCCAGGACAGGGGTCCAACATGAGCCTGGCGCCTAAGGCGCCAGGACTGTGTCCAAAGGGCCCCAGCTTGGGCCCGCTGGCACTCCCCTGGGGGAAATGATGCCTGCCTCTGGGGTTGCTGGGTCGGACCTGGCTCCTTGGAGGTAGGCATCATGACAGAACTATAGACGACGTGCCAGGGTTGGGAGATACATGGGTGAATATAACTAGACTCGATGGAGAAAAGCCAGCTGGTGAAAGACCGCCTCAGGTGATATTAACTTTTCCTGATAGAATCATTGCAAAATTGAAAACCATAATTCCAAAGAAAAGAATTATATGGGACAAATTTACGGCCTGTGTCCAAGGAAAGTCTGAGGTTGCTACCGAGTTCTTTAATTGGTTCGAACAGGTATTCTCGGATTTCAGTGGACAAGACCTAGGCACAGAGTCTGGGGAAAGGTTATTTGTGGACAAATTTGTGCGTGGATTGCTGCCTGACATCCAGGCACAAATTATGTCTTCTGAGAGCGCTTGGCAGGCGAAATCGCAATCAGAAGTACTGTACATGACTCATCACTATGAGAACCGTGTCAATAATGAAAAAGATAGAGTTGAAAAACGAAAAGGTGATTTGAAAACTAAAGTGCTATTGCAGCAAATTGTTAGAGGGCCCCAGAGGGGGTAGTTCTCAGATTAGAGGTCAGTATGTCCCGCAAGGGAATGTGCCCTTGGGTCCTGTGAACATTAACCAGTACGCCTATTGTCGCCAATAGGGTCATTGGCGTGCACAATGCCCCGTCCTTCGACAAAGGTCGAATAACACATTCGGGAATATGGGTATACGATCCAGAGGTCGCCCGGGTGTAGGGGGCCCTGGTAGAGGTCAGTTTTCACAGGATCCTCAGCAACCTTTCTCGCAGGATAATCAGATTTCGAGTTTGGACACCAAGAACATATTTGATCATCCTTCCGCTGCATATTTATCTGAAGAGCTCCCTTTTGATGACATTCTGTTTCATTAGGATTGCCCGAAGCAGGGTTTGGAACCTACACCTATTCCCGTCAATCAGAAAGGTCCCTACGTTGAAATGGTGGTGGGAAATAGGAAACATCAGTTTTTGATAGACTCTGGAGCACAGAAGTGTTCCATTGATCATTCACGGGTTCCAAACATTCCACTGTCAGAGCAAACCAATGTTTCTTTAAGGTTTTCTGGCACACCAGTTGTTTGTCCGGTTTCTTCACCGGTACCTATTTCTTTGGGTCCCTTTACGGACCACTGTCCATTTCTGTTGACTTCGAATTGTGGAGAGAACTTGCTGGGGTTGAATCTGTTAAAAGAATTAAATGCAGTGATTTATTGTTCTTCTGATGGAGTGCGCTTGACGATTGCACCACAGCAATTTTCTGTCTCGCAATTGTTGACTAGACCTTTGCCATCAGAATTTATTAATGTACCAGAGAGCTTGTGGGCTGTCGACGACAATGATGTCAGTGTTTTACAGATTGAACCTGTTAAGATAGTTTAGAAACACGGAATTGAGCTGCCACGCATTGCCCAGTATAAGATTTCAGTTGAGGGCGAGCGAGCTTTGAAATGCATTGTTTCCGATTTTGTGCATCGCAGGGTGATTGAAGAAATTTCAGGAAGTTTGTGTAATAGTCCGATTTTACCCGTGTACAAGAAAGGCGATAATGCAATTCCATTCCGTTTCATAATTGATTTACGTGCCATTAATAAAGTCGTCGCTCCACAATTTCCAATTGTGCCTGATGTGACGACAATCCTAACCATGATTCCAGCTACAGCTACTTACTTTAGTGTGGTGGATCTAAAGAATGCTTTCTTTAGTATTCCTATACACAAGGATAGTAGATACTTGTTCGCGTTCACCTTAGGGGGACGCTCGTTCACATTTACTTGTGCACCTCAAGGGTACACAGAGAGTCCTAGCATTTATAGTAGGGCTTTGAAAGAACAACTTGATACCCTTGAATTGCCCTCTACCTGTACATTGCTTCAGTACGTTGATGACTTGCTTTTAGCTGCTGACTCTGAGAGCACCTGTAAGGAGGGCACTGTGTTATTTCTTATTCATCTAGCTTAACATGGTCACAAAGCTTTGCTTAAAAAATTTCAATATTGTTGCCTGGAGGTTGCCTATTTAGGCTATCTCCTGTCAAAGGAGGGAAGAAGATTGACACCTGAAAGAATAAAACACATTTCTGGCACGTCTGTCCCAAATACACAGAAGGAAGTTAGAGCCTTGATAGGTATGGCTTCTTACTGTAGGTTGTGGATCCCAAATTTTTCACTAGTGATCAAACCGATGTTGGCTTTGACAAAGAAGGGCTTTCTTCGCCATTGCCATGGAACGCGGAACACCAGCAATCGTTTGACTTGCTTAAGACTGCATTATGCTCTGCACCACTTTTGGGACACCAAACTATGAAAAGGCTTTTGTGTTGTTTGTGCATGAATGTGATGGATGAGCTTTGGCTGTATTAACGCAGAAACATGGAGGGAAGAATAGGCTGTGCGGTTACTTTTCTTCCGCCCTTGATCCTGTAGCATGCGCTTTGCCAAGATGTTTGCGAGCTGTCGCTGCTGCGTCTGTAAAACAGAGTGAGGGAATGGTCCTAGGCCATGATCTAACCCTAATGGTGCCTCACTCTGTAGATGGTCTACTGAACCGAACTCAAACGCAACACCTCACATCTGCATGGTTGACAAGATATAAATTGATCTTGTTTGCTCCCCACATTCAAATTAAGAGGTGTTGTGTTCTTAATCCGGCTGAACTTCTACCTTTCCCGCAAGATACTACTTGTGGCGATGAAGAGTCACATTATTGTTTGTATACTACCGAACAAGAGACAAAGGGTAGAATTGATTTGAAAGACACTCCTTTGGATACTCCGCAAGGAGAACTGTTTTGTGATGGCTCCTGCTTCAAACTTCCGGATGGTACACCCACAGCTGCTTATGCAATCACCACATTAAGCACGGTTGTAGAAACTAAGAGAATCACACATAATTCTGCGCAGGCCGCAGAAATTATAGCATTGACCCGAGCTTGTGAACTTTCCGAAGGGCTTGCAGTAAATATATACACTGACAGTCAGTATGCCTTTGGGGCGCTTCACAACTTTGGGAGACTTTTGTCAGAGAGAGGGTTCCTAACTTCACATGGCACCAAAATCCAACATTGCTCCCTAATAGTACAACTACTCTCAGCGCTTGCACTCCCTACTCATTTAGCAGTTATGAAATGTGCAGCACATCGAAAGGTTACAGATGATATATGGAAAGGGAATGCTTTCACTGATCAGATAGCTAGACAAACTGCTACCGATCTCCTTACTGAGATGTACGTTTCAAGGGAGACTGTAGATGCTTATGCAATGGATGAGGGTGTCGGGTCTGTACGGGATATCCAAGCTGATGCCACGTTAGAAGAATCCAAAAGGTGGGCTGAAGGCTTGGGGAAACTTGATGATGACGGGTGTTGGGTGGATATAGTGGAAGGGAAATGGCTACTCCCTGACGCGTATGTAATGATGATGGTCATCATGGCCCATGGTCCTACGCATGTATGTGCCCAGAAGATGACAAAAATGTTAGAGAAAGTTTGGGTAAATGGCAAAATTTAGAAAATTGCCCAGCGCTACGTCCAGGATTGCATGATTTGCCTACAACACAATGTGGGAAAGGGGACCGTAACTCCGAGGGGATGTTTTGGCCCACCCTCTGTCCCCTTCGAAGTGATCCACTTTGACTTTATTGAAATGGAACGATGTGATAATAAAAAATATGTGCTGGTGGTTATCTGTACTTTTAGTAAATGGGTTGAGGCTTTCCCTGTTAAAGATGCTATAGCCATGACTACTGCAAAAATCATGTTAAGGGAATACTTCCCGCAGTTCGGGCGACCAAGAGTTATCTGGTCGGACAATGGCCCACATTTTGTCGCTGCTGTAATTCTGCAGATATGTACGGCATTACGAATTGACAAACGGTTCCATTCGGCCAGACATGCTCGGAGCGCCGGACTAGTAGAAAGACACAATGGTATCATTAAGAACAAGCTTGCTAAAACGTGCGCCGGCACCAAACAAAAATGGCCGGACGCCTTACAGATCGTGTTGTTATCCATGTGTACAACCCCTCAAACTAAGACTGGGCTCTCTCCATTTGAGGTGGTAAGGGGGAGACCTGCCGATATTTGGAACCTTCCTAAATGCAATTCATTGAGAAATGTTGAAAATGTATTACTTTCAGATTATTGCAGCCAGTTGACTAAAAACCTGTATTTGATTTATCACCAGGTACGAGAAGCTTTACCTGTGCGATACGAGGGCCCGGGCCACAGCATACGGCCTGGAAGCTGGGTGCTCGTCAAAGTATTTGAGCACTCTTCCTGCCTTGCGCCTCGCTGGCGTGGGCCGTTCCAAGTCCTGTTGGTCAGCCAGACAGCGGTGCGGGTCTCTGGGAGAAAGAACTGGATACACGCGTCTCACTTCCTCACCCTGTGCCACACGTTACAGAAGAAACAGAACCCCTCGCTAATGCTGCAACCAATGACCCCCAAAGCAGTAAGTAGCACTGAGAGTGTGTCGGAGAATCTCTCTGAGCCCGTGAGGCTTGGGGAAGCTGCCATTTTGTCTCCACACTTTCCAAAAGTTTTTGTTACGCTCACCTGGCTCCCACAGGGGCGTAGATCTGAACTGGACAGCTGCGGCTTCCACCAATGTGACGCGTAGTGCCGAGATGACGGACTGGACTGGCCCACCTAGCTTCGTTTGCTTGGCCCGTAGGAATATTCTTCTGCAAATGGAGAAAGGGAATTAACCACCCGTGGAGTTGAGCGTTAACCCTCTCCCACTCCCGCTGTTCTCCCCACTGATCACTTTTGATGTCCCCTCTTATAGTCTCATCTGATCGTTTGGAAAGATGAGCTCTCCATCCTGCATTGAGCGTAGGGGTGCTTTGATAACCAGTTGCTTCACTGGCTCGAAGGAATTGGTGAGTTCCAGAACAATATTGACTCTGAGATTCCCGGCAAGACGCCGTAAGTATGTAGTTCGTAAGAGTTAAAATGTCTGACTTTCACTCTTGTCCGATTCCTTGCAGGTTGCAGGTTGACCCTAGTGAAGAGTTCCTCGTGGCAACCGGTAATATTCAGGTAAGGATTTGTATTATCCAACACAGTTCGATATAATAATGTCAATATGTAACCTGTTGCTTTCTCCCTTATTCAGGCACTGAGAGAAAATATGAAGTCTTGGGGAATAATGCCTCCGGCGGTAAAATCAGGTAAGTCTATTGTGGTGAGGAGGTTTCCCCTTGTTTGTCTCTTTGTTTCACCTTGCTGTTCCTTTGTTTCCCCTTAGGGGCCGGGGTTCGGCGAGGATGCAGTGGAAGCTGCGCCGACCCGTAAAGAGGAATAGTTCCCCCGGTGGTAAAATCAGGTAAGTCTATGGGGGGTAACTAATATTGCCTCTGTGTATTCCCTTGGCTCACCTTGCTGTTCTTGTCTTCCCCTTAGGTGCCGGAGTGTGGCGGGAGCATGCAGAAGGAAGCGGTGGAATGTGAAGATGCTGCGAAGGCCGGTAAGTTCAGCGTGGTGCTGCTGCAGGCGAGGCGACGCGCATAAAATAACTTCTTTCTTCCAGCTCGAAGGCGCGATGGATCGGGAATTCAGGTAAGGATCAAAGGTATTGCTCTTGTTCTAACCTTTTCTCCTTCTCTCCCCTTTTTCTAGGAGCTCTGGACGAGACGGGCGTGGCAGAAGACTGGATGCAGACTTGCAGGCACGGTGAGAGTTACGCTGCTGGATGCAGAATAACGCGAAGCAT
Source organism: Ambystoma mexicanum (assembly GCF_040938575.1). Classification (NCBI taxonomy): domain Eukaryota; kingdom Metazoa; phylum Chordata; class Amphibia; order Caudata; family Ambystomatidae; genus Ambystoma; species Ambystoma mexicanum. Next base: position 1,117,578,870 of record NC_090928.1, on the reverse strand, counting down.
GTGCTGCTCTTCGGGCGTGGTTTAAATAGCCTCCAAAGTAGTCCCAGGTAAGTATTCCTCCCGAGCCCCACCCGAGTAAAAAAAAATAATCCCTTAGGTAAAGTAGTCCCTTCCAAGCCTCCTTTGGCTTGGAGCTCTTGCAGCATGGTCTGCATCAGGTGAGTTTGTAGCATGGTCTGCATCAGGTAAGTTTTAATCTATGAGCCTGGTGCCTATCGCGCCAGGACTGACTCTCCATATGAGCCTGGCGCCATAGGCGCCAGGACTGCACCCAAATAGCTCCTAGCAGGGGTTGTTGGGTTTGCTTAGTATAACTTGATGCCTGCTTCCGGGGTTGCTGGACTTGGTCTGGGTCCCCGGGGGTAGGCATCATGACAGCTTTGCATACGGAAACTGCTATTTCAAATTCTGCATCTTCACTTGTTTCCGACACGTTGCTTCCAGCAGGAAGTGACGACATATTGTTTCCGGACCAATCAATACCGGGAAAAGTAAGGTACAATCTGCGTCCAAGAAAATAGACTTACGGCACGGTTCGGCTGTACATTTGAAGAAGGAAAGGATCATCAAGGGCTTGTTTTTGCCCAAATTTGAGAAAGGGGATTCTGTTGGCTAGGGTTGTGGAAGGACTAAGAAGTCGCTCGACCGGGAGGTCGCCAGCAAAGAACATTGGGGTATCCGTTTGTAGACTACAATGCCTGCTACCGCTACCGCTCGTATGGGACTTGTAAATAAAGGGGTGACCAACCAGGACAATGGACAAAATGCCTGGGCCCCGAAAATGTATTGCTGTATTTTTATAATGATATTTAGGTTTTTAATAGTCACTGCCTTAGGATTGTGGTACCTTGAGGAAACTCATTCTTTAGAACTTTTGTTACCTACTGGAAGTACACCTATTGTTCCTACTCCCTTTGTACATTTGCATACTCTATCCCCTAGGGGACTCTCAGCACAGACAAAGGTACCACAATAAGACTCTACTACTTATCATGAATGCCTAGTTTAATAAGTCTAACTGTTGGGTCTGCTCACATTTACCGCAACACGGGCATAAAGGGCTAGGTTGGTATATTCATCCTTTACCTTTGACAACTGCTTGCTATGCTTCTCTTAGAGCATCTCTCTTTGGCCGATGGAATGATAGCATCTCAGGGAATTTTGATGGCACAAATTTGAATAGTTTTGAGAAACGTGTTTTGACTCCCCTGGGATGCTCACGTTTCGCAAATAGGAGTAAACCTAATGTTGCTTCTATTAGGCCTTCTGATAAACTGTCTCATCCTTTCCAATCTTTGATTTCCTTGAAGATGGCTCCAATAGGCAATAAGGATGCCATGCCTCCTTCTTACACTGTTAATCATAGCCCGATTCAGTTTCTTTTTGCATACAAAGGAATGGAACTCAGTCAATGGGAGATTTTCTAGGTTGGGCCAAAGTTGCAAATTTGACTGGGGAAAACAGACCTTTGTATGTAGGCGAACCTGTCTACTTTGTCTGCGGTAATGTAGCATTCCCATGGTTGCCCAGGGATTGGCAGGGAACCTGTTATTTAGGGATCCGGTTACACGGGGTGTTTATAGCTAGTACAAGAGAAGTTTCAAAGGCTCGTCACGGTGGGAGATAGCTAAATCAGTTGTTCCATTTTGGGGGCAGATAGCGAATTCAGAAGATATCAGAAAACTAGCGAGAGTACTGGAGAGAACCATCAACCGGACCACAGACATACTCTATAATATGACATTAGAACAGAAGGCGATAAGACTAGTAGCACTTCAAAACCGGATGGCATTAGATGTCATTCTGGCTGAACGTGGTGGAGTGTGTAAATTAGTGGGGTCCGCTTGCTGTGTTTTCATACCAGATTCCTCCCCAACCATCTTCAAGGCAATACAGAATCTGCACGTCCTTAGTTCCGAAGTGCATGTTCCCGAGGGAAACTGGGATCTTAGCGCTTGGTTCTGGGACTTCTTGCGATCTTGGGGTTGGAAGGTACTTTCGGTCTTGCTAATTATTTTGGGAATCCTGTTGTTTCTTTGTTGCTGTATTCAGTGTCTACCTGGTATGTGTTCAATGCTAGGGGGATGTTGCGCACAAGCGATAGGTTCGATAGGACATAAAGTGTATGCCCCAGATAAAACTTCCAAAGAATATGTGTTGAAAGACATTTTAGCAAATTACCTAATGTCAATAGATATTTCCGACAGTGATTCAGGGTGCATGGACGATGATGCATGGAGTTATTTGCAAGGAGATCCAAAGTAGTTTTAGCACTTGGCATAGGCCAAAAGGACGGTTTGTCAAAAGAGAAATTATATCGTGCTTCCTATTGCAATAAATATATGTATATTGGCCTACGCCAAGCTGCTCGAAAGTCGCTTGCAAAAGAATCCGTGTTGCAAGGTCCTGACCTTAAAATCAATGTAAGCCGCCATTTTAGGATTCGCTTTGTAAAGTCACCCTGTGAGTTAAAATGGTGGGCGATGTCATTCTAAAAATACAACATGGCCGTTTTGACCTCTGTACATAGCTAATATATAACTTGCCTGCAGGCCACTTGTTGAGGTCGTGAACTGAGACCTTGTCCTTCGTTGGCCTGTGTGTAAGGGATTACTCGTGTAAAGAAACTAATCCACGAGTATACTATAAAAACAATGTATTCAAATACTGAGCATAGAACACTTGTTTAACCACATTGTATTAATGTTTAAGAAGACTAACATGGAAAATCTCAGAATACACAGTTGCTGAATGGGCTTGTTGATACATGTATTTAAAGCGAACCTGTTATATGCGGTTGTTCGAGACTTGGCATGCACCCTAGATCGGTGATGTATTAGGTGGAATATTAACCCGAAGTGGGGCTGGACATTGTGCTCACAAAATGTAAAAAAAGCCAATGCATTCTAATGTACAGCATCTCTCACTGAACACACTGAACCACGCTGGAGTTCGTTGTGTTGTACTGAGGGCCGATAGCTATCTGATTTTGCTCTGTTTTTGTAACTGGATTCAGTATAAAATAAAATACTTTGTATGTTCCTTTGTAACCTGTGTTCGGTGTATTTCCTTTTGGGGTACTCAGCCTTGATATTTTGATTTTGTTTACACAGGCAGAGGTGGGAGACTCTCCTCTTGGTTGATTCATCTTTGGAAAGTTGTTGAAAAATAATTCACCTTGAACTCTGTTGCGGTTACAGTCTGCTCCAAAGTCCTCTGCCATGGAGATGAAGGCAGAGCTCCCCAAGCAAGGGGCAAGCTCTTCTCTCTAACCCTCTTAAGGGCCTATCTGGGATGACCAGCTGGCTGGACAACGCCTATGGCTACTGAGACCACTGGTACCCTGGACCCTGTCAAGGTGACAGAACTCTGCAAGGGATGTCTGCACACCTTCCTAGTTAGGAAGGGCTTACTTTGCCTGCGAGACATTGGACTGGGTCTCCCAGTGACTCTAAAGCCCAGAAAGCAGGCCAAAGCTCGACCGTGCGCCACTCAATTCGAACCAATACAACAATACAAGACCTGCGGTGCTGCCTTTCGCACTGCAAGTACTTTGATCAGTTTATCCGCTTTTTGAGGTGTCTCAATCGTCTTGCCTCGACTGCTGGCTCTACTCTGTGGAAACAACTCACAGCGTCTCTAGTTCTACCCAATCCAATGGAAGCATTGTATCAACCTGACTCAACCTGCTTGAAGCCATCAACGCAACTCACCTCGAACGCTGACTCCATCCACGGAGATCCATAGTCTCTAAAATGTCTTGATGGCGACGAGCCATTGTGAAAGCATGTCTCGACCGTTTCAGCACTGCCGCAACTACAGCAAAGTGCCTAGAAGCCTGGCTCGATGCTGTTGAGCCCCAAGAACACTTGGTATTTAAAGTGGTTCTGTCCTCCTGGCCTACTTTAACAGGCCATAGTAATTTATAAGACCCCCACCCTCTACCTTTCCAACAACATTGGCATTGCTGCTGGAATCATTTGCCTGACCACCCCTGTCTACAAACCAATAGTGCCCCTTGATTCTTCAGACTTTTTTTTCTTTGTGATTTATCTTATTAGGGTGGGTCATTAATGTTATAATTTGTGTGCATTTTTGTTAGTCTAATTAAAGGTCCTTTATTTTATAGAACCTTATTTGGACATTATTGAGTTTTGGTACCACAGTATCATTGTTGTTTGGTTTGCTTCTATACTAGCTCACACCCCTCCTGAAGAGTGTAGCCTGCCCTACCCTAAGAGGTACACCTGTTAGGCGCTGGCCTTTTTCACCTTTACGATTGGGATCACATCGCTAGTTTAGCAGTAGTGTGTGAACCAGTAGGCGATTATTTCGCTACTCAGCCCTATTTTCCTGCAGAACAGTAGTCATTTTGTAACACGAACAATCCTTACACTAGGAGATACGTTTCAGCCTCATTACGAATTAGGCAGTAAGTGGTAAAATTATGAATTTTGATTTTGAGTGGAGGATTTACCTCCAGTAAAACCATGGAGGTAAATCTTCCCATTCATCGCCGAAAAAATGGGCCGAATTGATGGAATTACTGCGGCAATAAGTCTGCCACCGTAATTCCGCAATAAAAAGCACCATTGGGTCCAATGGACCCAAAATTAATGGGGAATTACACTGCCATCACCACTTGTAATGAGGCAGAAATTCTGCCTGACCAAGTGGCAGTAACAGTAATTCCTCAGGGCTATTTTTGGGAGTATTTACCTCCAATTTTCCGCCTAACACGTAATGAGGCCCAAAGAAGCAATGGACAATCCAACAGCTTTGGGTTGGTTAAAAGAAGCTCCTTTGGCCAACAGAACTCCTGCCAGGCCCCAGGTAGAGAGCAAGGGGAGCAATCTTATATGTCCAAAGGAGCACTGTGGGGGGCAAGGAGTACGCCATCACCTGCTTACAACTTCTCCACCCCCCCTCGACTCCACCAACCTCCTGGTGCCTTTCTGTATACATTGTCACGTGCCAAATATCTAGTACAATATCCTTTGCTCCTCTGTTCGCGTTAATGGAAGCACTAAAGCACTAACTATGAGCCAACACTGTGTTGCTCCAAAATGAATAGCACCACCAAGAACCAAACACAATGTGAAAGATGGACACCTGCAGCCTTTTCCTGCCTCCTCTCCGGCATCCTTTTGTCAACACAATCTACATTAATAAGATTAACTTAGTACGTGGCACTGAAGCAAAAAGGAATTGTAGACGTCCCAAATGTCGAATATTGCGGGCAGGATTTCTAATCTGCTAGTTTATTTCCTTAAAAGCACTATGCAGCCCATGCCCTTTATCCAAGTTGATTTTTCTTTTAAAATCTTTTATTGACCAAGAACCTAATCACTTGTAGTATTTTCTATTTATTAGCACCATAGATTGGAACAAATCCAAGGTTGGCAGTTGGGGTCCTATTCCTTTGCCTGTGATTGGTATATTAATATTTTTGGTGGCATGTTATACATAGTTTGCATTTGATGTGTTGCTACTCATATGCACAGCCGTTCCAAAGTAGCAATATTGGCAGCATTGTGCCTCTAAAAATAGCCAGTCGCACTCTGCACCCCAAATTAATCTCTGCATCTATAAATGTGGCCAGCTGTTGTACGCCGGTGATACCAGAAACTCAGCTAGTTCAGCCTCCATCTTCAGGACTCTGGAGCGCCTTATGCTAATTAGCACGCTATTTATGGCTAACCACTAAATAACAATATCTTCAGACTCAATATCCTAGATTGCCCAGTGTGTCCAAACAAAGAGTCCTGGTGACTACGTTAAAGACCAATAAGAGTCTGCAGAGCATGCCACCAGGACGCACCATTCACTTTGCTATATTTGTGAATTAGGTGTGCCAAAGCAAAGCCAACTTCATCTTATGACCATTCTTAGGATTTGATGTAGGTATTGGGCAAATGTTTGCTTTGCTATCTCCAGTACTGAGGTCAGCCTGCAGTTTGTGGGTGACAGCCTGTTACCCTGTTTGTTGATCAGTATGCCATTAAATATTCTGCTGAAGAACTGTGACCAATTGCATCCTGATTGTGGGTATTTGGAAGGGCTTTATTTTTTAATGTCATGCTGTGGTTTCTAACTCTGGAATTCCTTTTGGAAGATTCTGAGGAACCCGACAAATTCACTTCCTTTTATATAGTTGTGTGCCTTCTTGGCGTATCTCCTGGGTTCCATTGCCAGAATCCCACTTCCTACCTTTTACGAGCACCTTGATCTACAGGGAATATATGGTCAGTGATCCTGTTCTCCTTTCATGAAATTGTTCTTTTACTCACTAGATGGTTGCTTCTGTTCACCGCTCCTTTATCTCCCCTTCCAATGCAGTTTTGGTGCATAAGCTACCCTCAGACCTTTGCCCCATTTGCCCTCCGCTGCCCCCTTTTTTCTTTAGCCATTCCAAGTATTATCCCGTTCCAGGTGTTGTCCTGTCTTAATTTTATGCAGCAGTTCAGTGAAAACCACACACACTCGTGACAAGTCCGGTTGTATCCTCTGTCCTACTCCAACATCCTGGTGACAAGAACAAGGTGGGGTTAAGCCCTCTGGCCGTATGTTCGACTTCCCAAACACGCTTTTCTGAAAGGTGCCACTGTGCATTGCCAAAGACACCCGAACATTAGATGCGGTTAGACAACATGAATCTCAAGCAAGACCTGGGCCTCAGTACGAGAGAACCAAGCCTGCTTGCTTCTGGACGTAAAACAGCTGTGGACATGTCCATACTTACTGCTATCAAATTTTGCAGAAGGAGAAAGCACATGGAAGTCTGCCTCCAACACATTTACCTAGGGTATGCATTATTATTAAACTATATTCGGGGTCTTCTAAGGGCACATAAACAAAAAGTTACCAGTGGTAGTCTAAGAAGGAGCGTACACCAGGCAAGAAGTAGCACTGTTTATTATAGCTGAGCAAGCTCAAACCAAACAGCACAGTGGAACAGAACTGATTGATGAGGACTGATAAACTGGCTCACAGCGGGCAGTACTTGTATACCGCTTACACAATGCGTGTAGAATTAGAAACATTTACACTTCAACTTTTCACATCTTCGTTGTTCTCATGAAGCTGATTGGTTAGAATACGCCAAGCCCCTATTGCTAGACATAGGTTGGTTGAACATGATTGGAGCAAAAACAGACCTGCCGTCACCCGGTTCATTCGCTTCCAGTGTGGCACCACATTGCCTGCCGCCCCACCACGCAAACTACTTGCAATTAGTAGTAACATAGTTGTGCTGACCTCCGGATCTTTATTTGCCTGCCATTGGTCAGCACCAGAAAAGGAGGAAAATTAGACATCATGAACTAGCAGGAAGAGAGATGTTCACATGGCACCTGCCCGAGGATATTCCTTACAAACATTGTTATGGTCACACTGTGTTCTTGTTGCCTTTCAGGGCCACCAAAATGTACCATCTAATTGGCTCTTCTCAGAATGCCCCTTCATCCATCACCCTTGTTCCTATGTCCATCAGCCATGGGGCGATTTTGAAACCACCTTTGGTGTTATGCAAGCGCCTTTCCATATCCCAGCTACAGCAAGTAACGGTGGGACTGGCTCACCGACCTTGATTGTATCGCCCGGTGCTGTTCCCAGTGACCACGGTCTGCTGAGGATGAGCAGCCCGAATTCAGCTTCCCCCACCCCTCAGCCTCTGCGTACTGGCCATGTGTTCTTCCTGGCCTGCTGTGAGAAGCCCTCCTGTGGCATCCCTATGGAGTGCGATTACGAATGTCCCCCCTTGTTCCCCTCCATGCTTGGTCCCTGGGGCTGGCTACAACTTCCAGTGACCCCTTGTTCCCCTCTTTGGGGGTGTCCCGGCACCCCCCCCTTATTCCTGCAATTGGTAGGTGTCCCCCTCTGTTTGACGCTGAATCAGGACCTTCACTGCATTCCCCACTTCGATCGATCTTTTGATCAACACCTCTCCCCCCATTATTTTTGTACTTTTTTCGCTGGGCACCCACAGCTGTATACCCCGTCCATGTACCCTCCCTCTTCCCCGTACTCATCCAATGTAAAAACCAAATACTCTGCAATTCCGTCCATTTAGAGAACACGCTACCCAAAAAGCATCATAGTCATCTGCATTTGGTGGTGGCACAAGTGAGAAACCTGAAAGTGTCTCTCTAGCTAGTTCCCGGGGGATCTGTCATCCAGGTGGCCAGGAAAAGGCCTTCACTATTGGATCCAGTTCCTGGGGGTGGGCCAGTGAGGGAGGATCACCTGATGGGGCGTCCTCTGGGAGTGGGACTCTGATGGGCAAGACGCGGTATCCCCCTTCCTTTGACACCTTTTGCCCGTTCTCTCACGTAGGATATTCAAAATCACTACCCCCCACTTTTCCGACACAAACACTTTCGCACAACACAAAGAACAACGGACTAGCACTAACAACAACAACCTGACATGTCCCAATACAAGGGTGCAAAGTCATCAAGCGCAGCAGTTCCAGAGAAGGATACATGCGGCAGGAATCGAGATGGTGGCGAGAAGAAACCATGCCCTTTTCGTCCCAGACACGGGGAACCTTTGTGGAAGAGAGCATAAGATCGCTAACAATAGCACCAGTGTCTTGCAGCAGATGTCAGCGGTACACAGGGCAAGCCTAGGCTCATAAGCAGGAGCGAGGGAAGCTCCTTTGACCATTGTACCGACCTTAACTCTGATGAAGAAGAAAAGCCACGTGGTTCATCACAGTCAGTGAGTCGAAGGGGAAACGATAAGAACCGGGCTCTGTTGAGTGAGAATCGTAAAGGGGCAAGTTTTGAACCAAGTTCAAGTTCGATGAACTATAAAAGAACTGTAAAGAGTGTAAAAGGGGAGACCAGCTGCAGAGGAAAACCTGCACCACGTGGGTGCTAACTCAAGAGACTCTGGTCGATCCCATTTTAGCAATACTACAAATACCAGAAGGCCGTAGGAGGGCCAGTGAAATAGGTCAAAGTGGTCATACAGAGTGTCAAGCTAAATCCCTATACAATCGCAAGACTTTGATCTACAAGCAGTGTGAAAGAAAGGGAGGTGAATCCCACAAGCAATTGTGAATGTAAAGTTGGCAAGCGTAAACCCAATCAAGGGATTCTGAGGGGTGAAGTCATCACCCAAGTACTAAAAGTCAAGAGGGGTACAAGCCAGGCCGAGGGAGAACCAGGGATGGAGTCATCACCCTACGTGAAACTGTGGTAAACAATTGAGAAGAGTCAGTGCCCAGAAGAGGGGGACCCAGAGGCGAATCATTATCACCCTAACAAACTTTCATTTGGTTAAAGGAACTTTTGTTTTTGTCATTTGAACACGTCAGGCCCCCGAAGGAAAGCGAGTTTCAAAGGAAACGAGACGTGGCCATCGACGGTCCTGAGAACTGCCATTGGAACTTTCATCTCGTGCTAGAGAAGCCCGAGACAGTACTGTGCTCCAAGCTCCAACATTATCCCCGTGCTCAAAACATGGAAAAGGGAGACCCAGAATACTGCATCCTGACATATTATTTGAGAACACTTCTTTCTTTTTCTTTAAAGCGATCCCACATCCTTTTTATATTAGTTGTAAGATTTGGCAATAGGTTTCTTAGTATAGGCCCTTTTATTTTGACACCACGCTAGGGCTGCCTTATTTTTCATTTGATGTTTGACGCTTGCTTCCATCTTAGATTTAGGTTTAGATTAGGCATTTTTACAACCTGCATACAGCGTTAATTGCTCAAATACACACCCTTGAACTGTGATCACTTGTGTCTGTCTTACTTGTTGCAAACATGAGTTCCTTACACACTGCAAAAACCACATGCACTCCATCCTCGCCCTCATTCACCCTGGGAGGCAGCGTCTCCAATCCGCTATCCTCAGCAACCAATTTTATTAGCAGACCTTATATACCGTACCTTCCCCTTGCAACACTTACATTGCTTGATGATCCATTGTCCGACATAGAAGGCAACAAGCATCACAACACACACGTGGACAGTTATTTTGAACATAGTTGCTAGCCACTCAGGTACCCAGGCAAATAGTGAATCCAGCCAACTGTCTGAGGCAGTGTCATGTGTTTCTTTTTACCATCTTTTCTTGTAGGGTCTGTATCTCTTCTACAGCTTCCATGAGAGTCCCATTGGTAGCATCGTTGGCGGGTGTCGCCCTATTTTATGCCAGACCCCGCCTTCAATTGCAGTCATTAGATCAAGAGCGTACCTATTCTGGCAGGGCACCAAGTGCAAAGCACAGAGCTCCTCCCGCACAGCATTCAAGCCTTTTTCGGTCATATTCGCCAATTATAGCACCTTGCAGCAAATGATCTGCAGCCACTTGGCATTTGCAGCTGCTTGTATCCCAGGAAATAGTAATAATGTAAAGAAAATCGATGCTATATTGAAAAGTCTTGGTGCTGTGGGATGGCATTCAAACTCTGTGATGATTCAGCCGAGATATAGTTGCTACTCCTTTTTGTTCTGGTCACTCGTCTCTTTTCTCCTTTCACCTCTTTTCGATCTCTTTCCATTTTCTCCTGTCGCGTTGTAGGAAGATCGTTGAAAGGTAATACGTATGCCTGTGGCACCACCAATGCAGTGTTGTGAAGGGTCAGAAGTGCGCATTCCCCTTCCCAATCTGGAGGCAGCTGGCAATAGACTAGATCCACAGGCCCACCAGTAGTCTGTTACTGCTGCCTTCCCTTTCTGCAACGCTGGGATGCTCATCGTCTTCCCGCAGCCAGTGTTCATCCCTATTACGATAGACTTCTTTGCCCTAAACCACAAGAAAAGCTGGGTGAGTGGCTTTATGTTCACTGGTCAATGTCTCTCTTCTATCCTCAAGGCATGCACATTAGCATCCCAAATTCCCCTACAGTCATAATTTATTTTCTTCACCACCACTTCTTCATATCCTACCAGGCCCTCTGCGTGGCACTGAATCATCCCCTGTTCCCACTTCCCATTGTGAAACACCAAACCCCTGATCCGCATCAGGGGTCTGGTATGGCACCAGAGAATATCATACCCTGTTGAGTTCTTGCAATATATTCTCCTGTGGGTAGGGACCAACTGTTCCCCCTTTGTGCCCCTTCTGTACTATATTCTAATATTACATGCTTTGTTGCTTCTTCCCTGGCCATGCTTTCAAGCTGTATATAATTATCCACATATACCTCTTCCCCTTCTTCCCCTTCGTCTATTCATTGCACTTTTACTGTACACCACTGATAAAGGCCTGAGTTCTACATAATGACAGGTGCATCAGGCTTCTGCTGCTACTTCTTGTGGCAAAAATTGTTTTGGTGTCCCTGTAACGTGCAGGATTAGCGAGCACACATAACAGCTGCCATTAGTGCTCTCTCACCCCACCCTTTTCATCTCGTCGTACCATAAGCTTCCAGATGTAGCGTATCCCCCCGCCCAATGGGGTCATAGAACCTCATAGTGCTAAATATACTTCTCTTAGTGCTTGTCTCCCTCCCATTGTCGGCTGACATACCCTCCACTTCCTTTATGCAATAGAAACCATAAAAGGAAGAGAAGACAGAAAACAAAGAAACAAAAAATCCTTTTCATATCGTGCTTATGGTTTCGGCCATTCTCCCCATTACCTGCTTGCTCATTTTCTTCTTTACTTGCGGGCTTTCTATAAAAGTCTTATAGCTGAAAACAATCTCAATGATAGTTGGGTAATACTTCCCATCAAGTTGCCTCTCTCCCTTCTCCTTCTGTGGGGGTGCTGCTGTTGACCTTGCGGATGTCGGAAACGTGGATCCATGCCCTTATTTCCCTTATCTTCACTGCTGTGGGTGTCGCATATATAACTTCGTAAGGGCCCGTGAATTTCGGCTCCCGCCACTTCCGTACAAAATTACAGATGAGTGCGTTGACCCCCGGATGGAGGAGTTGCACTCATGGCAACTCTTCCTCGCGGTGTGCACTTGCGTGTCCTTCAACATTGTTCAGCTGACTTGTTGAACATTGAACCTGGCGGTATTTGAGAGCATTTGTCATTTCAGTTAGGTATGTTTGCAGCTCTTCTCCCAAACCTGTGCTGTGGTATTAGCGTCTGAAATTGAACATGCAGGAGGAACAGGCGCATGCATCCCTCTGCCAGTTACAATTTCGTGCAGAGTCAAGTGGTGATCCACACCGGGTGAGTTGCGAAGATCGAAAAGCACAATGATGTGGTTAACTTTGCTAAGTATTCTTTAAACACGCTGTTTAATCTTTCAGCAATTCCGTTCTCTTGCAGCCAGTACACTGTGCATTATTAACTAGTAGGTGCATTATTTCCTTAAAAAGGTAATTGGGGAAATGTTGCCCAATATCACATCTTATCTCGTCACATACCCGCATCTCGAGAACATCTCAAGCACCAGGAAGTTTGCAGCCGACTTTGCGTCGTTCTTAGCACAGGGCCCCGCCTCAACCCAACGGGGAAAAAGGGCACACTACTACAAAGATGTATCTATAAGAGGTATATCTGTCTTGCATGTCAACACAGTCAACATGCAAGTGCCGGAAGGGACCTGTTTTTAATGTATGACCGGACAGAAACTGTTGACACACCGCACAATTCCCTACAAACTCTGCCACTCGCTCGTGTAACTCTGGAACGTACCACCCCTCATTTATCTGTGCCACTATGCGTTCTTTGGACACGTGGGTGGTAAAGTGCAGCTGCTCTAGTGCTATGCTTAATAACTTCTTTAGCATCACTTGTTTCCCTGTGCAGTTTTGCCCCTCCATATCAAATCGGAGGCTGAGCGGCAACACCCACTTTGTATCCACAAATCTTTCCCTCCTGCGTGCTTCTCCTTGCAGCTCTATTATCTGTACAATCGGTATTGTATTACAACTTTCCCATTTCCCTTGTTCTTGACCCTTCCTTGTCGCTGCTGCCATTATTTGTATTTTTCCTTTTGCACCTGGGTATAGTCTTGTGGTCCCTTCAGGTAAGTAGGCCAATTATATTGCTGCTCTGTCAGCCATTTAGTTCCCCAACGATATCAGGACCTACTCACCTGTGTGGGCGGTAGAAATATATTAGGGCCACCTCCAGGGGTAGCTTCAATCAGTTGCCCAATCAACTCAGCATGTTGTACTGGGGACCCGTCACTCCTCCTAAACCCTCTTCTTTCCCATCGTGCTAATATTGAATGTAATGTGGACGTCACGCAAGCAGAATATGAGAATATGTTAGCTGCGTGCCCTTCCATTATGTTCAATGCACTGATCATGGCCACTAGCTCTGTGCCTGTGCTGGAAAATGTGGTGGTTACCTCTGCTGTGATGCCACTACATACTCCATGTTCTTGTAGTATACTATTGCAGCCCCAATATGTCTCCCTCCCGTATTGGGGTCTATACACGAAGACCTGTCAATGAAGACCATGTCTGCCCCTTCTATTTCTTCTTCTTTTACTCAAATGTTCGCTTCCATTTTGTCCATGTGAGACACACAGGGCCTCATTCCGAGTAGGGCACAAAGGGATACCGGGCACCGTTAAGGACATCGGTGCCGGTAAACCCTTTGCGCCCTACTACGAGGTCCCTTTGCGGCCCCGTCCTTAATGCCTGCTTTTACCAGGCGTTATGGACGAGATCCGCAAAGGGACTTCAGAGCTAATAACGGTACCGTAATTTACGGTACCGTTATTAGCACCCTCCCCATTCCCATTGAGCCCTATGAGGGCTCAAATGGGAATTGACATTTTCAATGGGGACTTACCGGTCCCGCAAAGGTCTGACTAGACCGGTAATTCCCCATTGAACGAGGGCAGACACGGTACCGGTAATGGTGCTAGTCATGGCGCTATTAGCGCCATGACTAGCACCAACCTCGGAATGAGGCCTACAGTCATGCAGGTAAACCCCTTCCTCTGCAGGTTCTGCTATGAATGTTGCTGGGTTGACCACACAACATCTCACTACCTCGATGGCTGCGGTTGTCAGTAGTACTTCATATCTCTACGCCCTTTGTGCTGTCACTGTACTCTGACTTTTCCAGAATGGCGAATAATGAGTACTCCACATGTAGGACTACTGTACAGCCCATAATCATTGTTGCTGCCTTCTCTATTGCAAACACTGCAGCCCCTGACTTACTATATCTAGAATACCACAATAGTAGGCCAATGGTTTGTGGCCCTGTGAATTCTTTTGCATGAGGACCGCCATTATCGCTGAGCCTTCTGAATGGGAGAACAAGTAAAATGTCTCTTTCTAATTAGGGGTAGCCAACACTGGCACATGGGCCAATGCATTTTTTAATTCAGCGAAATTCTCATTCATTTCTGATGTCCACTTTATTTCCCTTTTCTACTTTTGTGCTTCCATTAGGGCCTGCAGTAAGGGTTTTGTAAATGTAGAATCATCGGAAACTCATGCCCTGCAGAGTTGCAAAACCCCAGGAACGTCTGCATCTCTTTCACTGTGCGCGGACATGCAGTCATGTGGATTGCTTCTAACCTCTCCTGTGTGATCTTCCATCCTATTGGTATTATTTAAGTCATCCTCACCCTCAAACCCTCTAATTGCCAGGGCGACCCATGTCCAGCCCAAATCATAAAAGACGCCGCCCGTGAACTCTCACCCTTCATTACTAAACTTATAAATGCCTCTTTCACATCAGGTACCATACCCAGCAACCTGAAACATTCCTGGGTCCTCCCCCTCCTCAAAAAGCAAACCTTGGACCCCTCCATCCCAACCAATTACCGCCCCATAACCACTGTGCCGTTCCTACTGAAAATCCTAGACAAAGTAGCTTACCAACAAATTCAGCACCACCTGGAACTAAACCACCTCCTAGGAGTCCGACAGTCCGGCTTCAGACCACAGCATGGCACCGAGACTGCACTCCTAGACCTTAAGGCACAAATAGACACACTAAGAGATAAAGGCACGACTTCACTCTTACTACTCCTTGACCTCTCTGCCGCATTCGATCTGGTAGACCATGCAATACTATGCAATCATCTGGTCACGGCAGCCTGCTTCTCCCAGGAAGCAGTCGCATGGATCCAGTCTTTCTTAGATAACAGGACAATGCGAGTCTTCTCTCCTCTAGCAGCTGCAGACCCCGCACCTATTTCATGTGTATCTCCCACCCTCTACAATATCTTCACAAAGCCCCTTTTCGATGATCTAGACGGTCTTGGTATCACCTACACCAACTATGCAGTCGATACACAGATCCTCATCCCGTTGACGGGAGATTATGACAAGGATTTGGCCTTTGTGAATAGTCTACCTCATCATCCAGGCATGGATGGCCGCCCACGATCTGTGTCTGAATGATGACAAGACTGAACTCCTCATTCTAGGCACTTCTTCCAACATCAAAAAACTGGGCCCCAACTATGACTCCTTCATAATTGACAATAACATCATTACTGTAGCCAAAGTAGTTAAAACCCTCGGTTTTTATATAGACTCCATGCTTACCTTTGGTAAACAAGTGAATTCCATGGCTTCAGCCACCTCCTACACCTGCAAGCTAATTAGAGCAGCCAAGCCCTTCCTCTCACCTAATAATTGCGTCATTCTAACAAGGGCATTAATCCTTTCGAAACTAGATTACTGCAACGCCCTCTACATAGGCAGTAACAAATACATCACCTCCAAAATTCAGACACTTCAAAATAATGCCCTGAGAGCCGCCCTAAACTTCCCTAAAAATGCCCACATATCAGACCTTAGGAGATCTACCAACTGGCTTTCCACTAAAGACAAAATCCTCCTCAAAACAGCCTCCCTTACACACAAATGCCTCAACCATGCAGCCCCGCAATACCTTATAGACAGATTCACCAGACAAACAGCCTCTCGCCCCTTACGAAAAGCTAACTCTAACCTTTTGTTAGTACCCAGATTCAAACTTACTAAATCTGGCGGGAGTAGCTTCGCTGTTAAAGCGGCACAACTGTGGAACTCCCTTCCAACTGCTCTAAGGGAAGATCTCCCTTACCAGCAATTCAGATCCAATCTGATCCAATGGCTAAAAGATGATGATGCCTAACTTCGCCCTACTGTCATTTCGGATCTCATGTATATTTTGTATATTTGCTCTGCTCTATTTATCTGTCACATCTGCATTCTTGTTAACTCACTGTACATACTTCTGTGATTTTTTGACACTACATGTCTACAGCATTGTAACCGTAGCTGTACCCCTGTTTATTTGTAACATGTAACCTAAGTTGAACAACCCTCTTTCTGCCTTCGCGCCCGAATACCCTTGGGTCTGGTGCGCAATATAAATAAACAAACAAACCTCCTCCTGGCAGATTTGGAGTTTTTCCTTATCCACCTTATACCCTTTGTCTGCCAGTAGTGTCAAGAGATGGACCAAGTCAGCCCTACACTGCTCCTCAGTCTCGCTGCACGCCAACAAATCATCAACATATTGTATCACTGTGATTGATGCTTGTAAGTTACTTGGGTCCATTTGTATCACCCTAATGCAGATACTGGGCAATTTGAAATACATCCGGCATAGCCTAGCACATTTAAATTGGATTCCCTGATACGTAAATGCTGTCAAATATCTAGAGTCTGGGTGTAGTGGGATGGAAAAGAAGGCATTCTTCATGTCAATGACTGTGAAGTACTTTGTTGGAAAATTGCACAATATTGTAGCAGGGTTTGGTACCAGGGACAATTCTGCCTCCACTACGTTAAGAGGGCGTAAATCTTGTATAAATCTCCACGACCCACCCTTCGATTTCTTTATCAGGTATATAGCTGTTTTGCAGGGGGTGTGGATGTCTGTATTATGCCCTGCTGCCACAATGCATGTAGGGTTGAATATATCCTCTCATCTGCTTCTCAGGACAATGGGTATTGTTATGCTCTGGGCAGCAGGGCCCCTTCTTTTAGCTTGAGCTTTATCGCTCCCACTCCTTTTAATACCCCTACATTATGGGGCCCTTTTGTCCACAGTCTTTGTGGAACTCTTTTGAGATCCTCGTCTGTGTATATCTGCTTTCCCACTTTGCCAGTTGTGTCAGTATCAGCACCAGCTATTCCACTACTTTTACCAGACAGAGTATTTGTAGCTGGAATACCATTGCTCCCTCTTCCTCCCCGTCGGAGAACAGTTGTTCATCCGTCACTCCTGTAACTGTCAGTGTTGGGTCTATGCATAGCACTGTATGCCATTCCATGTCGTCTTCATCCGTCTCGCATAGGATCACCATGTCTTTGCGTCTCACTACCTCTTCAAGCTGCAGCACTACCATTGTGTCTTTTGTGTCTTCCTTCTGGCACTGTGGTCGGAACAGGAATCTTGACGCCAGTCGGAACACCTTCCCTTGTATCCCTGGTGCCCATCCCAGCAATAGTCCAACCCCATACAAAAACATACTAGGGTACATGGACTGGCCTCGTAGTGTGCTTTGAGCATGTGCTGCGAAAAGGAGCACGGCCACTCGTGTGTAGTAGATGCCTGGCATTGAGCACACCATCCCCTTTTCCGTAAATTATATTGTGGCATTCAGTTTGCTCAGCAAGTCTCTCCCTAGTAAATTGATAGGAGTATCTTTGGAGTACAACAGGAGTGCTACAATGTTGTGTCATTATTTTAAGTGGTAAATCTCTCGTTACTGGAACCATCTCTACTGCCCCAGAGAAGCCCTGCATGTCCATCACTTTGTTCGATAGCAGGAATCCCTCCTCCCTTATACAAGAATTGGTGGCTCATGTATCTATAAGGAATGAGAACTCTCTTGGTCTTATTTTCACTGCAACCTTGGGTTCCTCTTCAGGCCATCAGTTGCTGTTGGGACTGGACACACTCAAGCTTCTGCGGGCCCCCGTGTTACTCTGTGTAAACGGGAAAGGATTTCCTCAAACAATGCTGACCCCGGTGTAGTGGGGTACCACGTTCTGCCTCAACACCACTGCACTCCCTGCGGCTGGTGCTGGTGTTTGCGCTATACTCAGAAAAGCTATTCCACCCTCTGTCGGGGCCCCTTGGGCCTGCTGCAGCCCCTGGGACGGACTAGTGCCCCTGCTGCAATTGCGCTTGGTGGAACTGCACCGACTATGACTGCTGCTGTGCCCTTTGTATTGCCTATGCCTGAGCTTGTTACCCAAATGGGCAGGTGCGCACGAAATGTCCCACATATGAAGCATGGCCCGAACCCTCTATATGCTATTTCCCTGTATCCTCCTCATTTTCCTTGTTGCAGGTACCCTCTCCCCATTGGAAAGAACCCCTTATAGGTAATTCCTCTGCTGTGGCTCCCCGTTATGCCTACAGTGGTGTAACACTTCCCCCCCTTGCAGGAGCATGTTCCCCACAGGGAATCCTCCCTTTTGGGTGGGAGCCACAGCTGCAGCGTGGAGTATGGGCATTGCACCCTCCATTGTGAACTGCACCAATTTCTATGCACCAGTCGGATTCTGCCTTTGTCGCATTTTCTGCCACTTGCCTCTCGGACTCTTGCATCCTTTTACAATAGTGCACCATCATTACCTGTACCTCTGGCCATCCCTTTGCTTCTATTCCTACAATTTTGTCCAGCGATACCTGCATATCCACTGGCAATCCTTTAACCAAGATATGATAGAACAAGGGTATGCATTCATCCCAGGGCTTCCGCGTTTCCAACATCCAAAGGCCCTGGACCTGTTTGATATACTCTGCTGGGTCTTCATCAGGCTACATCTTGTGTGCCATTACTGCCCCAAATCTGCACTATCTTGGTACATGCTTCTGAGCACTTTCCATATGGGCGCTCAGCAGTTGTTGAATAGAGCCCCATCGTGTGCATTAGTACCCAGTTTCACCCCTTTGTGCCTCGCCTGCTCCCATATTCTGTCCCCATGCTCTAGTATTATGGCCGCGATAACTTTTCATATCAGTGTCAGTGTCACCCCAGCTGTCTCTTTCCCGAGCACATATATCCATTTGCTGGCCCTGGCCACAAGTAAAGGCAAGCTACAGATTAGGTTGTCTCAGTCCATTGTCTGCCATGGTACATAATGTGCGTCCCCTCTTCCCTTCTGCAACAGCGGCATCTGCTTCGCCCTGGGTCCTGTCCCTCCTCCCCCTTTTTTCGCTTGTGCCAGTCATATTTTTACCTTCTCCATCCGGCTACGAAGGGTGGTTAACCAGTCCCTTCTAGGCTCCTCGCTTTCCTTTTGTTTCCCCACTAATCCTCTCCCAGGGGGGGCTTCTCTGTCACTAAAATCATCCCCTACTTCTTCCACATCTGATGCTATACTATCCTTGTCTCCTTCTGTCTCTTGCTCTTCTTATTCCTCATCGTCCAGTCTGAATTTTATCCTCCCTGACAACCATTCCTTTCTGCCCCTCTTGTCCCTTCTCTCTCTATTCTTCCTCAATACTTCCTGTTCAATCACCCTCTCTGCTTCATTGAATAATGCATCCACCTGTTGTGTGCTATTCTCAATGTCCGCTAAGTATTTTCTCTCTCACTTTTTGTGTGCCTCATCCCGTTGTGTGTTTCTGTCCTTTCCTGTCATCCCTCCTGCCCCCGCTGGGCATTCTCGCTGTGGGTTTGTATACCTTGCTGCATGCCGTAATGCCAGAATGCCAGATGAGCACCGTAGGGCAGGGCCGGAGCACTTGGCTGATCCCTCTCCTCTGTCCCCTCTGCCTCCTTCTTCCTGGACTCCCCTTTCTTTTCCTCGTACAGTTTGCAGAGCCCCAATAGGTTCTGCCTGTTCTTTAACTTAGAGCCTTTATACCTCGTTAATAAATATGAGAACATGTTTTCTATTGTTTTATTATCGAACATTCCCTCCCCGTGCCATGCTTGGGAACACTGACCTGCAGTCTCCCGGACCCAACGGAAGTTATACTTTATTGTTTTATTGCAATATTGGGGTACTTTATCGGACATATGGTCGAGGGGGTTCTCTCAATAGGCCATTATTTCCTCGCTTTTGGCTGTCTCTCCTCTACACCCTAATTACCCTATGCACCCCCTCCCACTTATTCTTGCTCTCCCCTTTTTTTCTTCCCTGTCCCTTTTTACCCCCGTCTCCCTGCAACACTCACATGCACCCGCAATCCCCAGTCTTCCCCTTATTTCTCTCTTTCGCTCTGGCCTTCTCCATAGGCCCACCCATGCAACCTCATCCGACATACTGCCCTTCTCCTCAAGCCCGTCCACTCACTCCGGGTTAGTAAGACCACAGCCCTCCCCATGGGTTCACCTCCCCCTATGTTAGTATATGTAGGCGCAGAGTCTCCTCCACTGCTCTCCTCTCGCTCACCGCTAGAATGCTGAGCGTGCTATTATGCACAAGGTAACTGTCATCAAGGACCCTTCCACCTGGATCAACACCACAAAAGCAATACGCCCAGCACTTACTGACACGAGCACGTCCCTCTCTGCTCCTTCAAAACACTTCTTAAACAACTGCACAATGAAATAACACCCGTCTCCTCTAAATGTCACAACTATACAATCGCTGGTTCTATGCACAACTCCCATCTGACGGGGTACGCCTCTCACTACGCATCTCGCCTCCTCTACCGCAGGTGTGCCCACACCCACTCCCTATGGCAGGGGTGCACAACTGATTTTGACAGAGGGCCGAAAGTACCTTACATGATGGCTA
The DNA here is from genome assembly GCF_040938575.1 of Ambystoma mexicanum. Lineage (NCBI taxonomy): Eukaryota > Metazoa > Chordata > Amphibia > Caudata > Ambystomatidae > Ambystoma > Ambystoma mexicanum. The sequence continues at coordinate 1,117,558,280 of NC_090928.1, read as the reverse complement.
TAGTGGGCCGAAAAGTAAATGTGGGTGGGTCGGTAGGCAGGGCATGGCAGGAGGCTTTTTCAACCCCCAATTTGTATTAAACACATGGAAAAAGAATACATTTTTGAGGTGTAACGATTTTTATTTGTATTTCAAACTTACATGTTGTACTACACATTTTCCATTGTTATAATGTATTTGTATTTAGTTATTGTATATCGTCTGTTAAATTAAATTAAATATATTTTATTGACCCTTGATTGGACATTCTGTTATTTTGGACTGCTATACTTTGCTGTTTCGGTTGCCCAAGAGGAGTATGGCTTTCGTTGAGTCAGGTTTCCTCAAAAAGTAAAGGATGTACATCTCCTAACTGTGCCTGTTTTAGCTTTATTATTGGGTTCACTCTTGGAGTGCAACACTATGCCCCATGGCCCCCACCCCTCAAGCAAACACTATGCCCCATGGTCCCCACCCCCAACCAAACACTATGCCCCATGTCCCTCACCCCCAACCAAACACTATACCCTATGGCTCCCACCCCCAACCAAACACTATGCCCCATGGCTCCCACTCCCAATCAAACACTATGCCCAATGGCCCCCTCACCCCCAACCAAACACTATGCCCCATGGCCCCTCACCTCCAACCAAACACTATGCCCATGGCCCCCACCCCTCAAGCAAACACTATGCCCCATGGCTCCAACCCCCAACCAAACACTATGCCCCATGGCTCCCACCCCCAGCCAAACACTATGCCTCATGTCCCTCATCCCCAACCAAACACTATGCCCCATGGCTACCACCCCCAACCTAAAGCCATGATCAAACTCATCCTTGTAAATATATTCCCCAATGTATTAATATTTCACAAGATTGGCCGTTTAAGCCCAAATTGCTGTTCGATTTTTTTTTATCTTCCAAGTGCTTCATTAAATTGAGGACATACTGGGCCTCATCACGACTTTGGCGGTAACCGTTAAATCCTGCGGTAGCGCTATTACTGCCAGATTTAAGGGTCCGCCAAATCAGGACTTCGGCGGATTTCGCCCCAGCTCTGAGCTGGGAGGAAATCTGCCGAAAATTCGCGCTATTACCGCCGGCGGGAAATCCGCCGGCGGTAACAGCGCAAATTTTCCCCATTGAGCCCAATGGGGAATGGGGCATTCCCAAATGGGCTCAATGGGGAATGGGGATTGACTTTAATGCCGAACTCGTGATCCGGCGCTATAAGCGCCGGGGAGTTCGGCGGTAGGGCTAATACCGCCGGCAGTAATACCGCCGGCGTTACCGCCCAAGTCGTGATGAGGCCCACTATGTTTAGCTGATATTCATTGTAAAATATACAGACCTGTACCCCCACCCCCAACTCAGCACACAAACTCTCAAGCATGCACCCATACAGACCTGAACCCCGCCACCCCTAATTCAGCACACAAACCCTCAAGCATGCAGCCATACAGACCCAAAGCCCCCACCCCCCAACTCAGCATACAAACTCTCAAGCATGCACCCATACAGACCCGTAACCCCACCTCAGCACACAAACTCTCAAGCATGCACCCATACAGACCTGAACCCCGCCACCCCTAATTCAGCACACAAACCCTCAAGCATGCAGCCATACAGACCCAAAGCCCCCACCCCCCAAACTCAGCATACAAACTCTCAAGCATGCACCCATACAGACCTGTACCCCCCCAGCCCCCAACTCAGCATACAAACTCTCAAGCATGCACCCATATAGACACATACCCCCAACCCCCAACTCAGCACACAAACACTCAAGCATGCACCCATACAGACCCGTACCCCCGCACCCACCAACTCAGCACACAAACTCTCAAGCATGCACCCATACAGACCCAAAGCCCCCACCCCCCAACTCAGCGTACAAACTCTGAAGCATGCACCCATACAGACCCGAACCTCCCACCCCCAACTCAGCACACAAACTCTCAAGCATGCACCCATACAGACCCAAAGCCCCAACTCCCCCAACTCAGCACACAAACTCTCAAGCATGCACCCATACAGACCCGTACCCCCAACTCAGCACACAAACTCTCAAGCATGCACCCATACAGACCCAAAGCCCCAACTCCCCCAACTCAGCATATAATCTCTCAAGCATGCACCCATACAGACCCAAAGCCCCAACTCCCCCAACTCAGCACACAAACTCTCAAGCATGCGCCCATACAGACCCAAAGCCCCCACCACCCTAGCACAGCACATAAACTCTCAAGCATGCACCCATACAGACCTGTACCCCCCCACCCCCCAACACAGCATATAAACTCTCAAGCATGCACCCATACAGACCCGTACCCCCACCCCCCAACTCAGCACACAAACTCTCAAGCATGCACCCATACAGACCCAAAGCCCCCACCCCCCAACTCAGCATACAAACTCTGAAGCATGCATCCATAGAGACCCGAACCCCCCACCCCCAACTCAGCACACAAACTCTCAAGCATGCACCCATACAGACCCAAAGCCCCCACCCCCAACACAGCATATAAACTCTCAAGCATGCACCCATACAGACACATACCCCCAACCCCCAACTCAGCACACAAACACTCAAGCATGCACCCATACAGACCCGTACCCCCGCACCCACCAACTCAGCACACAAACTCTCAAGCATGCACCCATACAGACCCAAAGCCCCCACCCCCCAACTCAGCGTACAAACTCTGAAGCATGCACCCATACAGACCCAAAGCTCCAACTCCCCCAACTCAGTACACAAACTCTCAAGCATGCACCCATACAGACCCAAAGCCCCCACCCCCAACACAGCATATAAACTCTCAAGCATGCACCCATACAGACCCATACCCCCCACCCCCAACTCAGCACACAAACTCTCAAGCATGCACCCATACAGACCCAAAGCCCCAACTCCCCCAACTCAGCATACAAACTTTCAAGCATGCACCCATACAGAACCAAAGCCCCAACTCCCCCAACTCAGCACACAAGCTCTCAAACATGCACCCATACAGACCCAAAGCCCCCACCCCCCAACTCAGCATACAAACTCTCAAGCATGCACCCATACAGAAACCCAAACCCCCCACGCCCTAACTCAGCATACAAACTCTCAAGCATGCACCCATACAGACCTGAACCCCCCCAACCTCCCAACTCAGCACACAAACTCTCAAGCATGCACCCATACAGACCTGTACCCCCAACTCAGCATACACACTCTGAAACATGCACCCATACAGACCCAAACCCCCACCCCTGCATCTCAACATACACCGCACTCCCACTTAAAAACAAACATTCATGCAGACCCGACACCCCCTCACCCCCGCATCTCAACATACACCACACTCACACTTAAAAACAAACATTCAAGCAGACCCGACACCCCCTCACCCCTGCATCTCAACATACACCACACTCACACTTCAAAACAAACATTCAAGCAGACTCGACACCTCCAGCCCCGTATCTCAACATACACCACACTCACACTTAAAACAAACATTCATGCAGACCCGACACCCCCTCCATCCCTGCATCTCAACATACACCGCACAAACATACAGGCAGAACAGACCCAACACACAAACACAAACAAACAGGCAGACCACTTACCGGACGTGCTGGAAAGCAGGCTAGCTGGAACGCTGTCGAGGTTTCTGGAGTGGTACTACGGCTGGCGTAGTAAGGCTGAAATGCCTTCCGGCATCAAGCCTTATTGACCATGCCAGCCGTAGTGCTGGTACTCCATTGGTGCAGCACACACGCACTACGTGGCTCGTAGGAGCTACATGGTGTGTGTGTGCTGAGCCAATGAGGGCCAGTGTTTTGTCCTGACCGGAAGAGTTTCAAAGACTTTCCTAATGGAGGGAGGCCGATGCTGCTTGCGGGCCGCACTCCATTAGGAAAGTCTTTGAAACTCTTCCGGTCAGGACAAAACAGCATGGCGGGCTGTAACTGTCCAGCGGGCTGTATGTTGTGCACCTGTGCCCTATGGGGACCAGGCAGACCTTTGTGAAATTGGCATCTGCAGGGCCTCCTTGGTTTTGTTTGTGGAACAGATCTGAGGTCGCCAGACCCGTGCCCCCAGGGAGAGCAGCCGGTATACCCTCAGTTGACCGAGTGTATCGCGGGGGCCTCCAAAAATTGTATTAGGGGTCCTCCAAGGGCTCGTAATGAATAAGTTACCAGTGGTAGTCCAAGAAGGAGCGTACACCAGGCAAGAAGTAATGCTGTTTATTACAGCTGGGCAAGCAGAAATCAAACAGCATAGTGGAACAGAACTGATTGATGCGGGCAGACAAACTGGCACAAAGCTCACAGTACTTTTATACCGCTTATACAAAGTGTGTAGAGTTGATAGGTTAGAATGCGTCATGCCCCTATAGCTAGACATTGGTTAGCTAAACATGATTGGAGCAAAAAACGGACCGGCCTTCTCCCGGTACATTCCCTCACAGTGTGGTGCCACATTGGCTTTCGCTCCACCCCACAAACCACTTGCAATTACTAATAACATAGTTGTGCTGACCTTTAGATCTTTATTCGCCTGCCATTGGTCAGCACCAGAAAAGGAGGAATATGAGAGATCTTAACTAGTGGGAAGGGAGACATTCACGTGGCACCTGCCCGATGATAACTCTTGCAAACATTGTAATGGACACTGTGTGCTTGTTTCCTTTCAGGGACACCAAAACGTACCATATGGTTGGCTCTTCTGGAGCACCCTTTCATCCCCCACCCTTATTCCCATGCCCATCAGCCATGGAGCGATTTTGAAACCATCTTTGGTGTTATGAAAGTGCCTCCCCGGATACCAGCTGCCGCGAGTAACCGTGGGATTGGCTCGCCGACCTTGTTTGTTTTGTCCGGTGCTTTTCCCAGCGACCACGGTCTGCTGGGACGAGCAGCCCGAATTCATCTTCCCTCACCCCTCAGCCGCTGCATACTGGCGGTGTGTTCATCCTGCCCTGCTGTGAGAAGCCCACCTGTGACATCCCTATTGAGTGCACTTACCTGTGTCATTTTCCTCCCTTGCATTTTCACAACAGGTTCCCTAGTGTCCATATTATGTTATATAGAGAGTGTCCCTCCCCTGCCACCTCCTGGTCCCCTCCATGCTTGGTCCCTGGGGCTGGCTACAGATTCCAGTAACTCTGTGTTTCCCCCCCTTTGGAGGTGTCCGACCCACCCTCCTTATTCCCGCAATTGGTAGATGCGCCCCCCTGTCTGGTACTGAATCAGCACCTTTATTGCAAGACCGTAGATTTCTCTTCGAACACCCTCATACATATGCACCCCATTTCGATGATGCTGCTTCTATGTGTAGAGAAGACACAATCAGATATGAGGCCATCAAAACACATTTAAGTTATTTGCTAGCTATTAAAAGATGTGCCACAATTCTGTGACCACCTTACAAGGTTCATTCAATATCCCCAGTCCACTGAATTCAAGAACCTGACAAATCTCACTGAAATGCATCTGAAATATGAGCAAATAACATCTGATTTCAGTGAACAAAAAACCTTGCCTGAGGGGAAAAGAAACTGTCCAGTCTTTCGATACAGACATCTTTTAGTAGCAATTTCGGTTTGCTTGCGCATACAAAGTATACAATCATATTGTAAGTAATCATCTGAGAATTAACAACATAACTGTTCTTAAAGGATAAAAGCGTGGTAAGTACGTAAATTGGGGAGTGGGGCGTGAAGGGGCCTAGACGAAAAAGACTATTGGCTTATCAGAAGGATAAGAGATGCCGGCACAATAGGGTTACATTTCAAAGCAGATGTTGTGGACATAGAGAAGGTTGACCAGGAAAACAAGGTTTTGACCACTAGCCGATTAGGGTTAGGCTACACACAATATAAAAGTGATTGTGGATAGTCCCCAAAAGCAAAGTTCACTGCTTACTGGAGTACAATGTTGGGTATTACACATGCACCCCAACCACTGCCACCAGAGTGGTCCGTTATGTTTAATAGAGTACAAATCAACTTTCAAACAAACTCATTCAAGCGTTAAATCTTTAGTTTTCAAAAACAAAAGCGCAAATACACAAATAGGAAGAGAGCTTTGTTTTGGGCCAGAAGGGCAGTCTTCTCAAACTTATGGAAAGCCTTAGGCGTGCAACCCATATTGCCTGTTGCCTATCCAACACAGTTGCTTGTATTAACAGATCTTGATCTTGCCAGTAAGTTGTTTAAATAGAGACCGAAAGATGGTCTTGGTGTATTTCCAAAAATATAACACATTAGATCAAATCGCCTTCCGCCAGGACTGGAATAATTTAGGTGAATATACACAAATGAATAAGACTCACTTTGTACTTGAAAATGTTCTACTCTAACAGTTAACACAATATATACAGTACTATGTGGTACCACAGTATCTTAATTCAGCAATAGTGCACCAACTGGTAACAGTTATTAAAACAACATAAATTACTAAACACCATTGAACCCCACAGACATAAATGTAGAAATGTAGTATTATTTTAAATATTTTTTTTTATTGGCTTCAAATACAGCAAATCAACTCAACTCAAGCCCGCCCCCGCACTCCCACCCACCAGAAGCACTATACCTGCTATTGAATACGATCGAAGATTATGCATTGAATATGCCCAGGATTCTTATTTTATATGGGCACCACTGCTCCATATAGTCCGATTGGAGATATTCCAACACCTCCCCCCATTCTTTCATGAAAGAATCCTTAATGCCTTGAATGTTATGCGTTAGTCTTTCCATTGCTAACAGAGTCCACACCTTCTGGAGCCAGCTGAACAGTAGGCGTGGCTCCTTTTGTTTCCAGTTTTGAGCAATCACCGCCCATGCCACAATCAGCAAACCCATAAAGCTTCTCAATTGCGAGCTTGAAAATATCTTTGCTATCGGATCCCTCATCCCACACAACCAAACAATTTTGACCAATTGGTCCACCTGAGGGAACATCCCCTTCATTTGGGTCTTTACTTCAGACCAGAATCTCTGAATCCCCCTACAGTCCCACCAAATATGTCTCCAACGAACCTCCCCCTGGCAACCTCTCCAACACCTTTTAGATGCATGCGGAAACATTGTGTTTAGTCTCTCTGGGGTAAGTGCCATTGGATCACCACCTTCACCCACATTTCCTGCATCTGGACTGATCTTGTCAGCCTAGGGATGCCCTTCCAGAGATCCTCCCACTGAGTTGCACTGACAGGTTTCCCCGGGGTTCGTTCCCACTTAAGCATGTAGCCCCACTTGAACACCTCTTGTTGGACGTTTATAAATGTATACAAACTAGACACCAGTTTCTTGGACCCGGGGTTGGACAATGTAAATCTCTGAAACGGGGTGAACTCCCTAGTGGCGGCCTGCTTGACCTTAGGCATTGTTAACCAGTGTTTTAACTGGTCATACTTAAATCTGTCCTCTTTAAGATTCAGCATTCTCTTACAAGCCTCAAATGACCTAATATCTTGGTCCTGGAACATCTATGCTATTTTAACACATCCTGCTTCTTCCCATTTACGAAACGCCCCTTTGTCCATCCCCGGGGGGATGTCTGGGTTCCCAAACATAGGAGTAAAAGGTCCCTGCTCATCTGTTAGAATGCCCTTCCGCTGGAGCGCATCCCAGATTTCCAAAGGTACCTTCATCACTTCGCTAATCCGAAGGTTTGGATGCCTATGTTGTTTCCCCTTCCACAATGTCTCCACAGGGGTGATCTCGCCACCCTCCTATCTTGCTGAGCCCAGATTTGTGGCCCCTCCCCCTGATCCATTCCCTGAGCACCCACAATTGAGCCGCTTGATAGTATTTATGAAAATGCGGGAGGGACATTCCCGCCTCCTGGATTGGGGCTGTTAGAACTGAGTTGGATATCCTGGGGGTTCTTTTTCCAGATAAAGGCAGATATTATTTTAGTGAGTGCTCTGAAGAAAGAGTTCGGGATCCGTATCGGGATGGCCTGAAAGTAGTATACCAGCCTCGGTTGAATGGTCCTCTTTACCGAAGTGATGCGCCCCCACCATGAGATGGTGAGAGGATTCCACCTTTCTAATTCCCGCTTCACCTTTCCCAGGAGGTCTGGATAGTTGGCGTTGTATAGTAGGTCTACTCTGTGTGTAAGAGTTATGCCTAAATATTTAATCCCCCTCTCTGCTACCTTTTAAGTTTAGAGCTGCTGCTTTACATGTAATAGCCCCACTATCCCCTGCCAATATTAAAACCTTTGATTTGGCTCTATTGATTTTGAGCCCCGAAATTGCCCCAAAAATGTCTAGTTCCTGCAGGTTGTGTACTGGATCCGATAGGGCGACCAGCATATTGTCCGAATATGCGACTACTTTGTGTTGCTGGCCTCCCATTTCAATTCCTGTGAGGTTGGGTGACTCCCGGATTCTCATTAAAAGTGGCTCCAGGTAGATGGCCTATAACAGGGGGGAAAGTGGGCATCCTTGTCTTGTACCCCTCATAATCTCCACTCTGTCTGTGACTTCCCCATTTATGGCTATTCTAATGGAGGGATTATTATAGTTGGCCTTAATCATTCCCATGAACTTTTCACCCAACCCCATATGTTGCAACGTACTGAACAGCATTGACCATTCCACCCGGTCAAAAGCCTTTTCGGCGTCCAGTGATAACAAAACAGCCGGGGTATGTGTGAAGCCGGTCTTTTCTACCAAGTGTGCCAATCTCCTCACGTTATTGTGTGTTTGCCGACCGGGGATAAAACCTGATTGATCCTCCTCTATCAGTCAAGGCAGCAGCGGCAATAGTATTGCTGCCAGAATCTTGGTATAGAGCTTCGAATCGAGGTTTATAAGAGCTATCGGGCGGTAGGACCCTGGTTTGGCTGGATCCTTCCCAGCTTTATGAAAGACCAACACCTTGCCTTCGTTCATGGATGGTGTTACATTACCCACTTCCCTGAATGAGTTAAATAACTTTGTTAAGAAAGGGACATGGATGTCTGTGTATTTCTTATAAAAAGGGGCCGTGAACCCATGAGGGCCCGGTGCTTTGTTTGGCGGGAGACTCCTTATTGCTGCCTTCCCTTCAATTTCCTCAATATCCCGATCTAAGGCTACTCTTTCCTCTTCGGTAAGTTGTGGGAGGGTAATAGAACTTAGATAATCATCTTGATCTGCGGTATCTGGGGCTTCGGTTGCATAAAGCGATTGATAATAGCTCCTAAAGACTTCTCCTATCTCACAAGATCGTGTTTGAATTTCCCCCTGTGCATTCCTCACATTTTTAATCGTATCCGCCATCTGTCTGGCCCTAAGCTGTCTGGCTAAAAGTTTATCAGCCTTGTTGGCCTTTATATAGTACCACTGTCGGAGATGGAGGAGGTTCCTTTTTGCTTTTTTAGTACGCAGCATTTCCATTTGCCCCTGCACATGTCTCAAAGCCCTCTTCAAACTCAATGTAGGGTTCCTTGTGAGCTCTCTTTGTATCTCTGTTATCTTCTGCTCTAATTCCTACTCCCATCTGTATCTCTGTTTATCTTTGAACGCCTTCAGGGCGATCATATGACCGCGCAGGACAGCTTTGAATGCCTCCCAAAGAGTTCCTAAACATCTTACATCTAATTTCTGTTAGAAAGGCGAAAGTTTCTAAGGAAAGAAAGGTGTTGCATATACTTTTCAGAATGGCACATGTTAATGTTAAAGGATATTTGTACCGCGCACTATCACCACTGGAGTGGTCCCCTGGCGGCTCTGAAAAGGGAAGGGTGGGTGAGTTAGCGGGAATAAGCTGGAAAAGTGCAAGAGAGCAGTGTTGTGCTGTTGGCAGCCTCAGCCCGGTGGGTCCGTTGGCTAGGCTTGGGGTGTTTGATGGTCAGTAGTGGTCGTGTGCTGTTGTGCGAGTCTGTGTGGTTTGTTTTGTTGTTGTAGTGAAGTTTGTGCGGATTGTTTTGTTGTAGGCTTGTGGTTGTGTTTGGTTAGAGTTTGAGAGGTGTATGCAGAGGGTTGAAATTGTAAGCAGATCAGTTAATTGGCATTGCTGTCCTTGCAATTATGTCTAGGTGTGATGCTTACTATCATTCACTATTCCATATGAGTGTGGCACTTGCTAATCTTCAATATCCTATCTAGATCTAAGGTAGGATAGTGATCACGTTTCCATCTAAGTGTGGCACTTGGTAACATTCACAGTTTCATCTAAGTGTGGCACATGTTAACATTCGTATTTCTATATTGGTGCCACGCAGGCTAAAGTTAAGAATTCAATTTAAGTGTGGCACATGCTGGCATTCATAATCCTATCTAGATGCGACGCAGTCTATCATTCAGAATTCCATTTAAGTGTGGCGCATGCTAACATTCACAATTTCATTTAATTGTGGCGCATGCTAACATTCACATTTCTATCTAGATGCGATGCAGGCTAAAGTTAGGAATTCCATCCAAGTGTGGCACATGCTAACATTCACATTTCTATCTAGATGCCACGCAGGCGGTGGTTAAGAATTCCATCTAAGTGAGGCAGAAGCGAACATTGTTACACCCGTCTAAATGTGACACATGCTAATCATCACAGTTCTCTCTAGGTGTGGCACTTGTTAACATTGGCAATTATATTAGTATGTAATGCAAGGCAACATTTACAGTCCAGCCATGAATAGATTAAGGCTGGTGGTCACAAATCTCTCTAAGTGGGCATGGTGTAAGTCCATGGCAGGCTACGTTATGGAAAGGTAAGGTAGAGTGGCGGGGGCTTTTTGGAGTAGAGTAATTGTAGTAGAAATGAATTTAGTAGGTATTCCCAACATTCACTGAGTGTACCTGGTCGCATACACTTTACTGATTACCACAATATCCCACTACTACGCTTACTCTCTCCTATACACCATCATTCAACTAGAACACAGCAGTACTATGACACATTCGGTAAAGCTGTTCTTATACTAACATTACCCATCAAACTACCCATCATCCTTATAAAACAGATAGCTAGCACACACCGGCTAGCTTAGGCGTGTCCTTATGCCTAACGCAGCCACAACTCAGTCTGAACGTCCACCCTCCAGACTGAACACATTCAATTGATCTCCTCAGCACCACACCTAACGTTGTGAAGCAGCTATCATGCAACAACCACACCAGCTGCACACATACCAGGTGCGCCCACGCACTTTACGACTCTCTCTCTCTCTCTCTCTCTACTGACTCGAACTGCGGTTCCTGAGGGCATTCAACCTACCAGCACTTTGAGATCATACCAATGGTACATAAAGTGCTATACAAATGCTAAATAGCATAACATAACATGAACCCCTCCTGCCCCGTGTTAGGCACGTATACCGACGCCAGCGTGTAGCCCGTCCCTTCGATTAGGACATTGGCAAATACAACACGTCCCTGTTCATCTACCTGTGTGCTCTGGATTTGTATATCGCTGTTATCACGAAGGGCAATAAGAACCCCAGCCTTTTTGTCTGGAGCGTTGGATTGTATTATCTGTTTATAACCCCTTAATTGTAGTTTAGTGATGTCCTTGGATCTGATGTGTGTCTCTTGCATCAAAAGAACATCTCGCCTTTCCCTGCTCAGGAGGCTCTCCACTTTTTTCCTCTTTACCGGGGCATTTAAACCCCTCCCGTTAAACGAAAGAACTTTCAGCCTTCCCATATCCCTTTTACCCTATTAGAGTCTCTGGCTCCTGATGGCCCTCCATGCTCATACTTCCGGTAGATCACCCTCCCCTACCCTCCCGCCACCCCTAAATGAACAACTACCCCAACAAATCAACAACTGCCCCGAGGAGACCCAGGGACCTACGTAAGCTAGGGTGCCCAGCCCATCGCTCCTGGCTCTCGAAAAACTCGGACAAAACTTTGCAGGGAGTCCTAAACCCCGCATTTACCTCTCGTCTCCCGGATTCCGGTGGCAAGGCCCTCGCCGGGCCGCGTCCTATTACTCTTAGGGTGCATTACCTCATGCGCTCTCCAACCCCTGCTTAAGATCATCACTGCTCGTACAATGCGCAATACCTTGGAGTAAGTCTGGTGTGATCACTGTTTTCCTCCCCCTGCTTGTTTCTTCCTATGTAGCACAGTTTCCCATTCCCATGGCTTCTTACGCAGAGCCTCACTTGACCGCAGACCCGGTGCGCCGTTATCTTCCTCCTGGCTACCCATCACCTGCAGGTCTTCTCCATAGGATGTTACTCTCCGTTGCCTGCCTTCCCACGTGAAGAGAAGTCCGAAAGGGAAGGTCCATTTATACCTTATGTTCCTTTTCCCCAGTTCTTTCACCACCGGGGCCATGGCTCTCCTTTTCTGCAAAGTCACCACTGCAAGGTCCTGAAACAATTTGATCTCCACCCCATTAATTCTAATATGTTCCATTGATCTTGCCTTATCAGGATCTGTTCCTTTTGCGGATATGAAGCCATGGCCACCAAGACATCTCTGGGGCGTTCTCCCGGTTCCCCTGATCTTCTAGGGACGACCCTATGCAGCCTCTCAATCTTGATGACTTCTGCCTCTTCTGCTGCCAATATGTCCCTGAAGACTTCTTGGACTGCTGTTTTGAGGTCCTTATCTTCCACCGACTCCACCATGTTTTTGATGCATATATTGGACCTGCGCGAGCGGTTCTCTAGGTCCTCACAATGTAGTTCTAAATTGTCCGTAAGCCTCACGAGATGCTCCTGCATTTCACTGACTTATTGTGCTTCCTCTTCCACATTCTGGATGATTCTTTCCAGTGTGTCCGTCCTTTCTTCCAACGTGGATACGTCAGTTCTGAGCTCCTGCACAGATTGTTTCATTTCCTCTCTCTAGGACGCGAACTGTTCTTGCACCATGGTCATAAATTTGTCCTGAAGATCCTTGAACCATGTCTGCAGATCCTCCTTCAAAACCTGCAGTGGATGCTGGGGGGCCGGGTTCACATCTCCCTGCATATCATCAAGGGACTTCCCTCTGGAGTTGCTTGGTACGTCTGAGGACCACATTTGAAATAAGCTTGCGTCCTGCCAGGTGGGTTGGGAGTGCGTCTGGGCTGCCCCGCTTTCCCTTTGTTCTTTGACATTTTGTTTCTGGTAGGGGTTCTTCTCTTCACGCAAGTTCTCCCACTTCCTTCCCTGAATCGGTGTGGGGCTCCCGCCACAAAGTCCTCCAAATGCCCCCACTCGGAGCGAGTCCGCCCGAGCCAACCCTCCCGCGACATTGGCTAGGGTTGTAGCTTGATAAAATCTTCCAGTGCCTTCGTCCCAGTGCCCTATGCAGTCACTCCCTGCCCAGGGGGGTGTAGCTTAATGTGTGCCTGGGTCTGCACTCAGGGATAGCCCCGACTCTGACTTGAAGGGGGTAATGCCCAAGCGTCTTCTTGTACTCGGTCCTTCAGCTCTAGTGGTTTCTATGGTCCGTGACCCTCCTATGGCCATCCATCCTGGCGCTGCCCCATCCTCTCTCCACCGCTGGGCCCGTTGGTCCTCAGAGGGCTCCAACAATCTGACTGCTCTTTCTCTCTGCAGAGGCTGCCAGGGCACCTGGGGAGGAACGGTATTCCCCAAAAGCACCCCACTCCTAATGCAGTGCTTTATTGTGCCGCGGCGCGGTGGGAGAGACAACTAAGTACGTCTCCTCGTCGCGGCCGCCATCTTAGGAGTGAAATGTAGTATTATTTTAGAACATTGACAGAATGCTTTCTGTAAAAATGCAATACTGTGTGGAGATCCACCCACCTGTGCAATCTGTAAGGAAAGGTAAGTTATACTTTGCTGTTATGTCAATGCCCAGTTCTTATGTGTTCATCAATTGTCTGCTTTAGTTTATACAGATCTCAGCACCCCAAAGTGCCTGGGAAGTAACAGGAGATCTAGGACCTTTGGATGAACCCTGAGGATGGAAAGCCCTCTTCCTCGTCACAGTATCTTGGGTGCCTGCAAAGCAAAGTGGTGGAGTTTCTCAGCTTTACTCAACAGTGCCCCTCGAGGATGGACCCTCCCACCCCTTGGAAGGAGTCACTGGGACTTTGGTGTTGAGCAGGAGAAGGGAACCAAGCAGTGCCAGAAAGGCAACAGTGAAGGTCTGTTGCAGTGGTCTCCTTGGTCAGGTTGCTATTCTAGCTGTATATGTCCCACGAAGATGAAACTCACTGTGGAGCATGTGAAGGCATCAGGAAGTAGACACAGACAACTGATGAAATATTGGGTCACACACTTTTATTAGAATAAAAAGAAGGGAGGAAAAAGGCCTAACTTGCCCTATGCTAAGGTGAGATTTCCCTGCCTCACTGAAACTATTGATAGTCTGTGTCAGGAAGTCCAAAGCAAATGTCTGTCTGTGTCCAAAACCTATACTTGCCCTCACGACTACTTGAATACAATGTATAGGGATGTTAGCATCAAAATGAGAAGTGTTTCGGTAAAAGTTCTGAGCTTCGTCCAGCTCTTGGTTGGAAAATGGGTTTTTCCTTCCCCAAGATTCAGGATAGATAAATTTGTCAAAAATAGGGGTTCCCTTCCCCAATCTTTCATGAAAGTTTACTTTGTCAAAAAGAGGGGTTCCCTTCCCCAAGCTTTAAGGATAGTTCACTTTGTCAAAAAGAGGGACTCCCTTCCCCAAGCTTTCAAGTATTTCAATGTTCCAAAACAACAGAATTCCTTGGGACACGTCCCAGCTCTCTGGCAGAGTTGCCTTTATCAATGTCATCAATACAAAAAAATTCACTCTCTTAATTTCAGTTCACCAAAGTTCTCCATTGCAGTCAAACACAAGCTTATAGGTGTATTAAGTGGCTTCTCCTTTACAGGGTGGTTTCTGTCTAGGCGCAGTTATCAGACCAGACAGTCCACCCATTACAGGTCACGCAACCGACAAACCTTACTTGCTTCTTCTTCACAGTTGCCCTGCCCCTGTTTGAGCTTCACAGTAGTATTGCATTTATCCTCTTTGAGCTTGTTCAATACTTGGTTTGCCTCCATTCACTTGTTATGTCATCAAAGGTTCTAAATGATTTTGCCACTGCTTATTCTTTTAATACACACAGTGCTTTCTATACATATGGCACTTGCCAATGCTTGATTTCTTCAGTTTACATAATTCACAGTTCCTTTGTATCAGGCAACATCACAAACTGCTTTCTTTCAGTAGACCAGGTTTCATCTCATTACATTACAGTCACTTTAAATCCATCATCATCAAATTCCCAGTTCAATCTCCTGCTGAATCCCAGTTCATTCTCCTCCGGAATTTGCACCCTGCTCAGGGGCGGTTTCACAAGTTCCCAACTTCACTTTTCCTTGGCCCTCTCTTGGCCTTTTCAATTTCGTCATAGTCACAATTTGATATTGAACACAAACCCTTTCATTTAGGTTTCTCAGCCTTTTGCTTATCATACTGTCAAAAGTCTTTAATTCAATATTGGACCTGCATTCACATTGCCTAAAAGGTCCTATGCTCACTTCTGAGCTGTCTGTCCTGCTAAAACCACGCAGTTCACCCCACAGCGCCTCAAAGTCATTCAGACTCCTTTGACTCACTCGGTATGCTGTCTCTGGGTGCTGGACTCTGTGTCGGCAGGCTCTCTGTGGCTGTCCCTGCTTTCTGGCTCGGTGCGCCTCTGTTACAGGATCTCTGCTGTTCCGGTTGTATGGAGAAGGAGTCCCTCCGACTCCAGGAAGACCGCAGACCATCACTGCTCTCGGGGACCTCCCAAAGGCTCCCGCCACAATCTGCTTCTGCTGCAACAATCCTGCAGCTGCTGGGCGCTTCGGTTACGCGTCTCCCTTGTCTCCGGCTTCTCCTGCATGCGTTCCACAGGCAATCTCTCTGGCAATCTCCCAGGCAAACTTCAGGCAATCTCATCAGCCTCACCGAAGCGAGCTATTTATACCGCCTCCTGGGCCCCAGGTGCAGGCAATGTTCCTTTGCTGAGTAACAGTCTTGGTACTCCCTCTTCCTGGTCTCAGTACCAGAGTGGTGGGCATTGGGAGAGTGTTTCTAGAAAAAATAGGGAAGAGATTGGCAATACCCTACAAAAGACTGAGTGACATTTGACTCCTTACCAAAAGTAAATAGGAGCTATTACGTCTCAGACAAGGGTGCATCATCTCCACTTCCCAAGTCTCTTCCACCAAGGTGATCCTGCCTCGGATATCTGCCCCCAGGGTCAAGATCTGAATGGCGACAACCTTTGCCAGGCCACCAGGGAGGAGGATATGTTTGTTAAAGAAGTGAGGACGCCCTCAGATTCCTCACAACCACAACAAGGCTTGAAAGATGTAGATGAGTCCTTTGGTTTCCGATGATAACATTCAGTGGCGACGGGTGCAGTGACAGAAGTAGGTGTCGGGTTTCGGGTGAATCTCGGTTTGCAGCTGTCGGAGTCTTCAGTGCTGCAGCCGCAACACAGATGACAGGATGGCTTCTGGCGACTTGGACTCAAACACTGGACTGCACTGCGGGCCTCCACCAAGTTTGGATGTACAAGACCCATACTTTGATGCTGAATGGCGAGAAACCCACCAACGGGCATTCTCTGCAGGCAGCGACTCTTGAGTTCCTCGGCCGTGGAAAAGTGGACAGATGTCGATGTTGCAGTGCCCTCTGAAGATTTCTTCAGTTGGTTGGAACTTGGCAAGCTCTGGGCATCGGACAGCACTTCTTTGCCGGTTGACCGTGAACAAGCCCAAAAACGCCAGCAAGAGCCAGTGAGTCAACCCAAAGATAGTGGAGACCCCGGGGCGTATCTGCAAGCACGCCAAATGAGAATATTAGTAAACAGAACAGAAGAGAAAGCAAAGAGACTAAGGGGGTAATTCATAGAATTCGGCGCACAAGTGGCGCACACGTCTGACACATAGTGTGCGCGTGCGGCAGTCTGCGCCAGCCGCCTGCACCAAAACCCATTTCAGCGCACAGCGTATTCATGGATTTTAACATCCATAACCAGCCGTGGCGCAGAGTAGCGCAGCGACCCTGCAGCAGCGCCAGTTACGCCCCCAACCTCGCCCTGTGCGCCATAAACATTGCACAAATCCAGTACATGGCGCAAAGCTCATTGGACCAGCATATACCCCCCAACCACGACAACGCATGTAAAACTCCCCGTGCACCCCTCAGAATACACATACCCCTCTCGCGCTAGCAAAAACGTGTGTAGAACTCCCCACGCCCCCCTCAGAATACACGTACCCCTCTTGCGCTAGCGAAAACGCGTGTAAAACTCCCCGCGCACCCCTCAGAAATAACGTACCCCTCTCGTGCTGGTGAAAACGCGTGGGAAAATTACCCCCTGTGGTGTGAGCTGCCTGTGAGGCATGCACTGGGGTGCTAGGCTGCCTGTGGGGCATGGAGAGGGTGGATGGTCTGCATGCGTGTATTCTGAGGGGTGTGTGGAGAGTTTAACATACGTTTTCGCTAGCGAGAGAGGGGTACGTGTATCCTGAGGGGTGCGCGGGGAGTTTAACAGGCATTTTTGCTAGCAAGAGAGGGGTACGTGTATTCTGAGGAGTTCGCAGGGAGTTTTACACGTGTTTTCGCTAGCGAGAGAGGGGTACGTGTATTCTGAGGGGTGCGTAGGGACTTTTACATACATTTCCGCTAGCACAAGTGGGGTACGTGTATTCCGAGGGGTGCAGGTGGAGTTTTACATGCGATTTGGCAGTGTGGGCGCTCCCTGGTGTGTCCCCACCCCCCGCCCATGCCCCGCAGGCAGCCCACATGGCACCATGCACCTGGGAGCCCTGACACATGTCCCCCACCCCATCCCCAGTGATGGGCATCTGCCAGCAGGCCCCGACTCATGTCCCCCTACCCCACCCCCAGTGACGGGCACCTGCCAGCAGGCTCCGACTCATGTCCCCTGACCCCACCCCCTGTGACTGTCCCCTGGCCTCGAGGCCCACCGCCCGCCTCAACGCCGGGAGCATGGAGTTCTCCGCCCTGACCATCCTGAGCCGTGCCCTCTCTGCCCGCCGCCTCTCCGCATCTATTTGCCGGTCCAACCGCTGCCACACGGAAGACACTCCCAGTCCGGGGTCCTCCTGCCCCTCGGCAGATGCCTGCCCCCAGGGTGTTGATGGCCCGAGCCATGATGCCTCCCACACTGAGCCTGCTGCTGCCTCAGACGCAACTGCCCCTGCCACCACGACGGCCTCCGGGCTGATGTAATCCCCTGCCGCTGTCGTGCACATGCCCTGCCTGATGATGCCGGCACATCCTCCATATGCTGGGCTCCAGTTGCTGGGGTGGCCACCCCTATTGGACCGCCGATTCCCGACTGTGGCAGGGATTGCATCTCCACCAGGCTGGCTGCATTGTCAGGGGCAGGTCCACAGGGGGCCCTGGTGGCATCTGGGTCAGGAGACGGCATGGAGAACGACTGGCGCATAGTCTGCACAGAGGAGTAGAGGGCCGCCAGAGTGCCCGACACATGTAGGAAACCCCTGACCATGGCCCCTCCCAACTGGGCCACATCGGCACGCAGCTCTTCGTGATGACGTGCGTGGTCCCCCCAGGAAGCACGCACGTCATCACGAATGTCACACGTGCGCAACGCGATACCAATCAGGACGGACTCCATACGGTCACGGGTCCCCTCGTCCGCAGGTAGAGGAGTGCCAGATGATGTGGACCTCCCCCCCTACCTGCGGATGGGCCTGGGATGGGGCATCCCGTTCTGGTGCATGGTGGTGCAGTCACAGTGTCAGGGACAGTGACATGCACAGGCCCCTCCATGGCGACCTGTGCTGCCTCCTGCCCCTGGCCCAGGACTGCACCACTTGCACCAGTGGTACCACCTCCACCAGGCCCCATGTGCGGCTCAGTAGCGGCCTCCTCCTCCTCTGTGAACACCATCAACCTGGATGGCTCCACACCGTCTTCTGCCATCGCAAGCCCCTGTGCGGGCTCACCTGCCCCTTCCGCTGCAGCCGTAGTGACAGACGCGGCACCAGTCCCCTCACTCCCGGATGATGGTCATTCCTGGGAGGGTGACTGGGCCTTGCATCGCCGGCCGGTGGAGGCATCCCCGCCGCTTTGCTCCACAGCGCTGTCTCCGCCCTCTTCTTCACTCGCCGCTGTGTAGAGGGAGACATAGAACACAAGCATCAGGGTAATGTACAATAGTCCCCTAGACAGGAAGCAATAGCACATGAGTGGCACTGTCAAACGTCACTTCCATCATGCCCCTCCACAACACATGGGTCAGTGCAGGCAACACACATTTAGAAACAGGCATGGCGCTGTTACGCTCACCTGGTATCCACAGGGACGCCACCCAGCCGGGTTACTCGCTGGTATGCTTCTCAGTTTTGCCCAGATGTGGTCTACGGGGAAGGTTCTGCCTGAAAATACAGGAGGACTGTGTTCAAGACTGGCCGACCGGAGTAAGTATCCTCCCTCCACCCCCGTATGATTTCAGCCCCTCAGGTGCCCTCTCCTCACCTTGTGGTAGAGTTAGGCATGCTCTCCATCCTGCCTTCTTTGCAGGGGCGCGTTGTCTTTCGTGGGCGTGTTCGATCCAGTTACATCACTGACGCTGGCCTGTTTGATATCGTTCAGGTAGGTGGACTTTGCACCAAACACAGATATACTTTTCTCAATAGACGTGACCAGTCTGTATACTAATATTACACACCAATCAGGGATTGAAGCTATGGAATGGGCACTATTGAGTAACCATGATGAAATACACAGCGATGAGCTATTTGTAATACAGTTACTCACAATTGTACTGAATAATAATTTTTTCATGTTTGAAGACCAATACTTTGTTCAAATTTCTGGCACGTCCATGGGTGCAGCAATGTCCCCGAGTTATGCTAACGTACAAATGAGATATCCGGAAGAGACAAAGGTACTCAATAACCAATTATGGAAGAAGCATTTGAAATTCTATGTCAGCTACATCAATGACCTTTTTGGTATCTGGTCCGGAACTGAACTGGAATTACAGAACTTTTTTGAATACATGAATAACCTGACATCAAGGATTCAGTTTACCCATAAGACCAGTACTACAGCACTAGGGTTTCTGGATGTTTTAGTTTACCTTGAGGGTAATAGAATGGCGACAACCGTTTACACAAAACAAACGATAGAAACAGTTTATTTTTGGGATCAAGTTTTCATCCAAAGAACACAGTTGAGAGCACACCACTGAGCCAACTTTTGAGGTATAGGCGGATAGTATCTGAAGAAGATGAATTTGATAAGAAAGCCAATGACCTCACAAAGAAGTTCCTTCTGAGGGGATATGATCCTATGCGTATTCAACAGGACCTGACAAGAATAAACGGCATGTCCAAATCGGACACACTACAGACGAACAGAAGAGTAGAGGAGAGGAGGAGAAGCTGGTATTCGTAACCACATATTCACAACAAAGCCACCAAATCAAGAAAATTATCAAAAGAAACTGGGAGACTTTAACTATGGATCCAAAATTGCAGGAACTCTACCCGACTACACCTATGTTCGCATACAGTAAAAGTAAATCAATTAAAGATCATTTAACAAAATCGGACTTTGGATATCAAAAAGTTAAACCAATGAGATTCAGGGGTACCTTACCCTGTAATAACTGCAGTTGTTGCCATAACATCATTAAAGGCAACTATATACATCACCCACACAATAGTAATAAGATCTCCCTTAGGCATACTACAACGTGTGACACAATGAGTGTCATATATGGGATAAGATGCCCATGTGGACTATATTATGTGGGCTTCACAGGCAGAAAAGCTAAACAAAGATCCAATGTGAGGACAGGTTCAGTGAAATCCCCAGTTGCACAGCACTTTAAAGACTTGAAACATTCTGTGGCTCAATTGCAATTTGTCATTCTTGAACATGTGGTATTACCCAGACGAGGTGGGAACCTCCAAAAACTCCTACAACAGAGAGAGACATATTGGATCGAATATTTAGACTCAATGTACCCTAGGGGAATGAATCTTGAATGGGATCTATATTGTTTTTGTAAATCCTGATACTGTTTGTTATGATTTTATGTACACCCTTTTGGTCTGATTTATTGTGTAATATGTTGTAGTAGGATTATGAAATTCATGAGAAACCCAGGGAATATCCAACAACAAATAAGATCTGTTGACAAGTGGTAGTGACACTTTGCCACTATGATATAGTGTTAAAGAATTGGCTTGTGAATAGTATGTCATCATATGTATCAAAGAACAACTATGACTGACGAAGAATATCTAGGGACTTGTTAGTTAGATATAATGATGTAAATGGTATATGGATCATTGAGTTATGGAGTGTTTATTTAACCAACAATACATGCATAGGCTCCCCCTGCCACGTAATTGAATTTAATGAGATAAGGGATTCCTTAAGAGATTATTTTTAATTTTAACTTTATTTTCGAATATCGTCATCTATTGATGGAATAAAGGGGCTTTTGAACTGTAAGCCTGGGTAATATGATTGATAATCATTCATGAAGCGCACGGGTAAACAGTGACAGGTTTACAAGTACTTGTGAACGTGTCTCGTGAGAGGGCGGTCGCCATTTTTCTTTCCAAGATGGCGTTGATTTAGGAGCATAGCGGAAGCATGGAGACATGTCTAGTCTCTGGTAACTAATCTGGAACGAGTGTGTTTCTTCCGGGCAGCAATAAGGGAAGCGGCACGGCTTACCGTTACATGGCTACTGGGGGACTGTAGTAGTTTTTTGTAATAACATCGCAGAAGCGCGGAGGAACAGCGGACTCGAGCGATGCGAGGACGCATGGCATTTACTGCAGTTAGAAATATCAGGTAACGTTTAACTGCAAACTACTTTTTGCAGCAACTTCTGTAGAAGCGCACCGCTCCAAGTAGATTAACAATACATTACTTGCACTCTAAATAGGGATTGAAAAAGTTTGGCAAGATCTGGACAGAACGCCACTAGCGTCACTTTCTACACGCAGATAATCCCACAAATAAAGCCAGGGATCCGATTTGAATTCCGTGCAGGTATGTTTTCTGTGCGACTTCTTAAATAATCCCTTTTTTTGAATGATTGACCTAGATTCATTGAACCCAGGAAGGTGACACCTTTAAATATATCTCTCTCACAGTTGGAGTTTCCGTAAACTCACAGAAGTACCTGGCCAAGCCAACATATCCCTTTGAGGGCTCGACAAACAACAAGAGGTGAGCCCCGGGTTGAAAGCATTATATTACAAATAATTTCACTGAGAGCTTGCACTGTGGTGGGATATGTTTACTGTGCGGGACACCACGCTCTTTTGCGTAATGTCCCGCCTCAGATCCCCTACAGTGTGCAGAAAATTCATTTTTTTGGTTAAAATATGGAGCCTTGGGGTTAATCTCTGAACTAAATCCTAAAACTTTGATTTATTTTTATGGTGGCTAGCTGCCCCCAACAGGCAACAGCGCATTGACCTGGTTGAAGAGTGTAGAAGACACAGGTTAGTGTATGGAAGTCTAGTAAAACTTACATCTCTTTAGATTTCAAATATAATTACGAATATAGTCCGTACTACTATATATTGAGAAGACTTATTTTTCTAATTTAATCATAGGAAGAAACGATATCTAATACCTGAAGAAGGGCATTTAGCCCGAAACGCGTAGTAACAAGACTAGGGGAGCATGTGCAAATAAACATCTATGGCAAAACTCCTGGTCCAGATATCGTGACAGTTATAAGGAATCTGAGAAAATTTGAGCATCGATTGACTATTGCAATTACCTTATACATTGACCTGTTTGATGTTGTATATCACTGTGACTTTGAACAGTGTTTACTATTCAAAATAGGTTGAATTGAATTGTTTTTTTCTGTGAATGTTTACTCTTTGAAAGTGTTTATATAGAGTTTTATGAATCATTTGATTTATGAAGTACAACATTATATGTTTTTGATTTATGTGTTTGACATCTAATTATATTTACTTATAAAAACTAATACTTTTGCAGTATTTACTGTATTAGCAGTGCACCTATTTGTGTCTCGGCGAGATTCTGAGGCACCAATTCTTGTTTTCCAATTGTTTGTCAGATCTGGTAGCACAGGCCTAATAGGTCAGCACCAAGAATGATTTGGTTACTTACTCAATTTGTTCAAGCTATCCTTGAAGTGGAATATACAAGTGCACCTTTACAACCAATCCATGCTATTATCGTTCAGGTAGGTCTCATTGCTGTTCTTTAGTATTGTTGCTATCCTACATGCCTCTCTTTGTTTAATAATGTCTCTTTTTCTCCCTTAGGTATGCGGAGCTTCAGCGCGGCGAACTGGCTTGGTTGAGCCCCGCTGGTAAATGATGGCGCTTTAAGAGCGCTATGATGCGGTAAGTAGGCTTGCCTTTGCTAACCTGTTTTGTCTTCTTTCCTTGCAGGTCGCGGTGTTCTTCAGCGCGTGTGGAATTTCCGGAGTGGTGTCAGCCGAGAGGCGACCAGCCAGGTAAGCCTTTTGAGCAGTTCGTAATTTGCAATGTCTCTTCTGCTTACTTAATGTTGCCTCTATCTTCCTCTTTCAGGTCGTGCAGTCTGGGAGGCGTGCAGATCCAAGGAAAGCTGTTCTCAGGAGCTGCAAGTAACTAAAGATGAAGACTGCAGGTAAGATGCTGCTGCTAATTATGTTCCTTTTGTCTCCATGCAGGTTCTGCTTCTCAGAGGTTCAGGGGTATAGCTGGACACAGTGAGCGTCACGTTGCAAGCTGCAAAGTAACACGAAGCGTGTTGTCTTGCTCGGGTGTGGTGTAAATAGCCCCAACAAAATAGTCCAGGTAAAGTAGTCCCTAGGCTACCACACCCAAAACACTAGACCGCATAGCTTGGTTCCGCGGAACCAAGCTATGTGGATGCCTCCATGTTGTCTGACAACACAATAAAGTAGTTCCCAAGCACATTGTTTTTCATGGTGTATGAGCCTGGCGCCATAGGCCATAGGCGCCAGGACTAGCCCCAAGAGGGTTTTTGAAGAGGATGCCAAGCTCTAGAGGCCTGAGTGCTGACTCCACCTGGCCAATAGGTTTGCCTGAGGGGGTTTTGGGCGAGGGTCGTGACAGCACTCCCCCCCAAGGCCTCTCCCATGGTGTTCCTTCTGTCTGGCCCAGGTTTGGTTGGGACGTTCCGATGGAATTTCCTGATTAGACTTGGTGCGTGGATATTCTCACTGGGCTCCTAGGATCTATCTTGTGGTCCAAATCCTTTCCAATCGACGAGATGATATAGCTTGGTCCTAGAGTATTTAGATTCCAAGATATCTTTGACTTCGAATACGGGTTCTCCGTCAACAAGTATGGGCTTAGGTGATGTCCCAATCTGTGTGCCGGGTTGCATTGGTTTGAGGGGGGACACATGAAATACCGGGTGGATTTGTAGATTAGGTGGTAAATCCAGTTTCACGGCTATTGGGTTGATAATTGCCTTAATGGTATAGGGTCCTAAGAATATGGGTTGAAAGGTCCGGGTTCACTTGATGGGTACAAATTTAGCGGCTAACCAAACTTTGTCTCCTACTTGATAATCAGGGGCTTTTTCCGGTGTTGGTCGGCGAGTCTCTTTTGTTTTTCTTTGGCATGAATAAGATGTTCCTTTGGCCTTTTGAAAGCCTGAGTAATGGTTGTGTGTAGAGTCTTTACCGCTGGCATTTCCAAGCTGGCTGAAAGGCCTAGTTCAGAGGTACGTGGATGTCTGCCATAAAGGGTATAGAAGGGCGTTTGCCCCGTGCTTGAATGCAAATAATTGTTATATGCATATTCGGCTATCCATAGTAGGTCTTTCCAATTCCTTTGTTCGTGGTGCAGCATGCACCGTAAATATTGCTCGAGTGTCTGATTGGTTCTCTCGGTTTGGCCGTCCGTTTGGGGATGGTGACTGGATAGTCGAACGTCGATCTGCGCCATTGCACAACATTTTTTTCAGAAGTTAGAAACAAACTGGCTGCTTCGATCACAGACCAGAACCGAAGGGAAGCCAGGTAGCTTAACCATGCCCTCCAGGAACACTTTTGCTAAAGTGGCTGCGTCTGGGAGGCCTTTGAGAGGAATAAAATGGGCCATCTTCGAGAATAAGTCCACAACTACAGTCAAGAGGTCAAGGGAAAGAGTATGCCATGGAATTGGAGGAATGTCCAATGGTTGCAGGAGACCAGATGGTTTTTGTTTCTGTGATTTATTTTGTGTGCTGACACCGCAGGACTGAATATACTGAATGATGTCCTTACTCCAGGTAGGCCACCAAAAGTTCTCTTTCACCTTAGCTAGGGTTCTGGCGATCCCAGGATGCCCTTCGATCAGTGAATCGTGATAGTTTGAAATATGCTGTTGTAATTCCTTCTTGGGTACATATAGGCGATCCCTAAAAAAGGGTAGATGGTCCTTGATGGTATATTGTTCTCCTTGAGTTTGCCATGCGAGAAAGGCATCAGGATTCATTGTCCGTTGGATTTCTTTTCGTAGTTCTGCTTGTGTTAAGGCTGTCGTGATACCCAAGAGTTTGTCTTCAGGTATAATAGGTACTGGGTCTGGAGTTGTATATACCATTTCATCTATGCCCATGCGAGATAAGGCATGCGCCTTTCATTTTCTGACTCCTGGTCGAAATGTGATTACATAATCATATTCGGCGAAGAAAAGGGCGAGGACTGGGCCTTGGCTGTTTTGAGATATTGCTGGTTTCGGTGGTCTGTGATGACTGTAATGGTGTGTCTGACCCCCAGAAGGTAGTGCCTCCAGGCTTTAAAGGCGGATTTGATAGCCAGGAGTTCCTTGTCCGTGATGGCATAATTAATCTCTGGAGGTGAGAACTTTTTTCGACCAGAAGGCCAAAGGATGTAGCTGGCCGGTTTCCGAGTCTCTCTGCGAAAGGACAGCCCCGATTGCGAGACTGGACGCATCAGTTTCAACGACATAAGGGAGGTCTGGACGAGGATGTCGCAGGATTGGAGCGGAGGTAAACTTTCGTTTAAGTTCCTGAAAGGCTTCTTCTGCTTCTTCGGTCCAAGCAAACTTTTTATTGTTTTTTTCGTAATAGTACTGTGATTGGGTGCGCAACTTGAGAGAAGTCTGGGATGAACCGGCGGTAGACGTTTGCAAAGCCCAGCATGCTTTGTACACCTTTCAAAGATGTCGGTGAAGGCCATTTCAGAATGGCATCTACCTTGCGCACATCCATTCTGATGCCACCTGGAGCAAGGGTAAAACCAAGAAACTCTACTTCGGTGACGTGAAAAAAGCATTTTTCAAGCTTTGCAAACAAGCGATGGTGACGGAGCTTGGTGAGGACTGAACGAACGTGCCTGACATGATCTTGTTTCGAGGCTGAGTATACCAAGATGTCGTCTATGTACACTAAGGCGCACACATCAATTAACTCCCTTAAGACTTCATTCATGAAATATTGGAATGCCGCAGGAGCGTTGCATAACCCAAAGGGCATGACTTGATATTCAAACAAGCCGTACTTAGTACGGAAGACGGTTTTCCATTCATCTCCTTTTCTGACTCGGACCAGGTGGTACACTCCTCGAAGGTCCAATTTGGTATAAATCTGGGCATCTTTAAGTTTGTCTAGCATCTCAGGGATAAGTGGCAAGGGGTAGCGGTTCTTCACAGTGATCTGGTTCAATGCGCAGTAGTCAATACAGGTTCTCAAGTCCCCTTCCTTTTTCGGTACGAAGAACAAAGGACTGGCTGCGGGGGACTTCGAAGGACAGATAAATCCGTTTGCAAGGTACTGGTCTAAATAGGATTTCAAAAGAAGGTTTTCCGGTTCTGTGAGAGCGTAGATCCTGCCGCAAGGGATTTGTGCACCAGGAACAAGGTTGATCTGACAGTCATAGAGCCTGTGCGGCGGCAATGTATTGGCTTGGTCCTTTTGGAATACATCCTGGAAATCATGGTATTCACTTGGCAAGGTATTAGTTGCTCCCAGGGTTGATACTGTCGCTCCGGGAGTCATGGGGATACAGATGTCGGGTTTCTCCTCTTGGTAATAGCAGGCAGGGGAGCAGTCACCAGGGAAGGTTAATTTTCGTGTCCGCCAGTCTATCAAAGGGTTTTGAGCAACCAACCATGGCACCCCTAGTATTAGCCTGAACTGAGGTGCCCTGATGAGATCAAATGAAATAGACTCCCGATGTCCGTCCTGGCTGTGCACTGGGTTACTGGTCCGGAAGCGATTTCTGTCCCATCCACGGTGGTTACCTTGTCCATAGTTGGCTTAGAACACAAAGGAAGCCCCATCTCTGCTGCCAGTTCTTGATCAATATATTTTCCAACTGCTCTGCTATCGATGGATGCTTCAACGGCATGCATTCTTGATGACTGTTGGTGGTTAATTAAGATCACTGGTATTGCAAAGTGCAGGGTCAGCAACTCTTTCTTCTCACTCGACAAACTGACCTCTGTGTTTGTCGAGCTTGGTAGATTTCCGATTCCTTAGCTTCATCCTTCTCTGTGGCCCCGACTGTTCTTCTTGGGGGTTTTACTGGACAGTCCTTCAGGAAATGTCCTGGTTTCCCACAATACAAACAAAGTTGTTGTTGTCTTCTTTTGTCCCGCTCTTGTTTTGTTAATGGAGGCCGTATCCCTCCAATCTGCATGGGTTCTACAGCATTTTCAGGTACACAGGGTGTGTTTTCCCTTGGTCGAACATACCCGGTCCGAGGGTCCGTCTTAGACCGGTCTGCTTTTCGGTCATGCAACCGGTGGTCTAGCTGCATGACCAGATTTATGAATTCTGCACAGTCTCTGGGTGGATCAACGCCTGGGCTAAGACATCCTTTAATTCGCCTCGTAAGCCTCGATGGAATAACGTGGTTCTTTTGTTTTCTGGCCACCTAGCTTCGGCAATCAGTCTGTTGAAGCTAGCAATGTACGTTAACAAGTCCTGATTCCCCTGTCGGAGGGACAAGAGTTCATTGTCTACTGCTTGTTCCTGGGTATGGCGAGCAAAACGTTTTTCCATTTCTCTCTGGAACCCCCCAAAGTCACGTAAGAGAGGATCGTCATGGGTCACCAACGGCACCGACCAATCTGCTGCACTACCACTCAGGTATGATAAGACAAAAGCTACCTGAGCTTGGTCGTTTGGAAATGCTCCAGGCCTACAAAGAAAATCAAGGCGACACTGATTGATGAATGACGCATACTTCCGTGGGTCGCCTGAGAACCTTTACGGTGGTGCCAGGGAACTGTTCCAGGTAACGTGATCTGTACTGGAGTGGGGTTAGTAGATGGTAAGGTGGGGTTTTGCATCAGTGGGTTGCTCCCAGGTAGAGGAGTCTGCCCTGCCTGTGATTACAGGATCTGCCTACTGATCTCCTCCGTACGATCTTTGGTCACTAGCAAGTCCCTCCGGAGAGCATTAGTCTCTTGTCGGGCAGAATGAACCTTAGCACGAAGCTCTCCTAGTAATTGGGTCAATTGGTCCATTTCTGATGTCTCCATGGCGCCCAGGTGGATTTGTTACGATAGGCTTCGCGTTCTGTTACGCTCACCTGCTATCCACAGGACGCCACCCAGCCGGGTTACTCGCTGGTATGCTTCTCAGTTTTGCCCAGATGTGGTCTGCGGGGAAGGTTCTGCCTGAAAATACAGGAGGACTGTGTTCAAGACTGGCCGACCGGGGTAAGTATCCTCCCTCCACCCCCGTATGATTTCAGCCCCTCAGGGGCCCTCTCCTCACCTTGTGGTAGAGTTAGGCATGCTCTCCGTCCTGCCTTCTTTTCAGGGGCACGTTGTCTTTCGTGGGCGTGTGGGATCCAGTTACTTCACTGACGCCGGCTCGTTTGATATCGTTCAGGTAGGTCTTATTGCTGTTCTTTAGTATTGTTGCTATCCTGCATGCCTCTCTTTGTTTAATAATGTCTCTTTTTCTCCTTTAGGTTTACGGAGCTTCAGTGCGGCAAACTGGCCTGGTTGAGCCCCGCTGGTAATGATGGCGCTTTAAGAGCGCTATGATGCGGTAAGTAAGCGCTATGCCCTGCGATGGCTTACCTTTGCTAACCTGTTTTGTCTTCTTTCCTTGCAGGTCGCGGTGTTCTTCAGCGCTTGTTGAATTTCTGGAGTGGTGTCAGCCGAGAGGGGACCAGCCAGGTAAGCCTTTTGAGCAGTTCGTAATTTGCAATGTCTATTCTGCTTATTTAATGTTGCTTCTATCTTCCTCTTTCAGGTCGTGCAGTCCGGGAGGCGTGCAGATCCAAGGAAAGTAACTAAAGATGAAGACTGCAGGTAAGATGCTGCTGCTAATGATGTTCCTTTTGTCTCCATGCAGGTTCTGCTTCTCCGAGATTCAGGGGTATAGCTGGACACAGTGAGCGTCACGTTTCAAGCTGCAAAGTAATGTGAAGCGTGTTGTCTTGCTCGGGTGTGGTTTAAATAGCCCCAACAAAATAGTCCAGGTAAAGTAGTCCCTAGGCTACCACACCCAAAACACTAGACCGCATAGCTTGGTTCCACGGAACCAAGCTATGTGGATGCCTCCATGTTGTCTGACAACACAATAAAGTAGTTCCCAAGCACATTGTTTTTCATGGTGTATGAGCCTGGCGCCATAGGCGCCAGGACTGGCCCCAAGAGGGTTTTGGAAGAGGATGCCAGGCTCTAGAGGCCCGAGTCCTGACTCCACCTGGCCAATGGGTTAGCCAGAGGGGGTTTTGGGCGAGGGTCGTGACAGGCGCATGCAATGAACATTTGCATCCATGTCCAAGGAACTGTTGAAACATACAATGGTGGGTTGAAACTCACATGCATCATGGGTCATAGTGATGACATGCACACACATCACCGTAGTTTCATGCATCTGGCCTCGTACACCCCAGACAAAGTGGATACAAGGATGACTAGGCTGCATCAGTGAATCGACACATCGTCACAGACATGTGTCATGCATCCAGCGTTTACAAGTCACACACACGCTACTCAGGCACACAGGCATGTACACCATACATGTCCATGACAGCAGCACCCATCTCTCACACCCCAACCATGTCCAAGAACAGAGACAGGCATGCATTCATGTGTGCATTCCGCATGCTGCTCCGCATGTTGCATTGTAACACATACACCATCCATGTGGTTCACGCATGACTGGACTCACATGCAGCACCATCATGTCCCTGCACACACACATTCATACATACATGGCCCATGTCACACATACAGGCAAGTAGCTAACTACCAGCACACTGCAACATGCCCTGTTTCACACAGCAATGCATGGCCACTTACCGCTCGACTCCAGACAGGCCTGCATCCTGAGGATCTAGTGGTGAAGCACTGGGCGAATGCGCTCCAGGACCCTCATCTGCTGGTTGGTAAGCTAGCCCCGTGCCCCACTGCATCCACTGCGTCCAAGAGGCGCCGGGCCTTCTTGAGGGTCCTGGACTTGTAGTCCTCCCAGCGCTTCTGGACGTGTTTGATGTCGCAGGGTGCCACCCCCTCTGCGTTGATGGCACCGACTATGTCCGTCCAGATCCTTCTCCGTCCTTCCATGTCAGCGCGCGATGGTGTGGAGAGGGCATCATAATGCCCCAGGACTTAATCCACCAGGATGCCAACTTCATTGGAAGTGAAGCTGGCAGCCCTCTGCCTCTCAGCTGGGGGGTTGCTACTGGTGCCAGATGGTGTTGTGTCAGACATGGCAACCCCCGAGGCAGGTGTGGGTGGGCAACTGGGTCCTGGGGCTGGGGAGCGATGGAATACCAGTCGGGAGTCCTCTGTTCCAGCAGGGGTGGTCACAGCAAATGGACCCCTGGAGATGGCAGATGTGCAGGCACCAAATGGCAGGGCACGGTGGCAGCAGGCAGGCAGCAGCAGATGGCTCGTGGGAGGCTGCTCGGTGCTGTGCGGGGCAGTAATTCGGCCTTCTGGGCAGGAGCGTGGTCTTCCGTGTGTTATCGCGTGGCCATCTTGATACGGAGTGAATAGGAATGTGAAAAAACTCCACATCAGCTTGTAATTCGAGGAAGGGCCCTTAGCACGTAAGCGCGTATGTGAAGTAACACACGCGGGCGTTCCCCTCATCACGGGTGCATAGTGATTCAGCACGTGAGAAAACAGCACGTCCGCGTGTGAATGTGTGTAATCCGAGGAAAGGGCCTAAGCGCGTAAGTGAAGTGACACGCACAGGCGTTTCCCTCAGCACGGGTTAAAGGTGAGCGGGGCCAGCAGTTCGCTGTACGTGCCTTTCGTGGAGACTAACGTGTGTGTTGGTACTTCGTGTTGTTTCGCGCGCCATCAGAACTTCACAGTGGATCAAGGACGTATCTCTTCTTTTAGTGGGGGTATTGGCTACGCCTGTTTTTCATTATCACGCTAGTCTGACAGTGAGTCGCGCACGCTATTTTTCCCACTGCGGGTGCCCCTGTGTATCGCGTACCCATTTTCAAGGTCATAGTAGCCTGCGTGTCCCACGCGTACATGTTTTTCATGTCTCTGGGTGCCACCGCGTACTGCGGGAGGTTAATTCCACACACGTGGGCTACCGGGGGTTGCGTGCACAGTTTTACTGCAGTTTTGGGGTTCCTGAGCGTTACGTGACCCGTCACTTTATCACCGGGGTCACATACAGCCTTGCAGGTGCAGGGGTGCTGTTAACATCTTGTATCCCACCCCCTTCACCTCAATTGCCCAGGACAATTGTCGTGTACACCTCCCGTTGGCACTACTACATCTGTGCCGGCACTACTACATCTCTGCCATGGCTGGGAGGCCACAAAAGGTGAGGGGTGCCTCAGCTGGGTGTACTCCAAGTGGGGGGCATGGTCAGGGACGTGGCCGGGGTGACCAGGGAGTATGGGGACTCCAGGGTGTCCAGGGTGGCTGCAGAGGGGGAAGAGGCAGGGGGGCGCCACTTCGGCATGATGTTGTGCCACGTGTTGGTGCAGTCATGCCACCACCCCCTGCGGCTCCGGGAGATGCAGTTCTTGCATCTGGCACTGGTGCCCATGTGACCCGGCAGTCCGTTTCATCGACTGCCACGGGCCCAAGGGGAGTGGTAGCTGCAGGTGCAGCTGTGGACACCACCACCCAGGCTCAGGATCTGCCAGCGCAGGCACCTGAGTCGTCCCTGGAAGATTTCCAGGAGATCAGGAGGCACACCATAGGTGCACGCAGGGCTGCCCTGACCGAGGCACGTGTCCCTGGGGCAGTAATGTCATCTGGTGCCCCGACCAGCCGGGTGTTGGCAAGTGCATGGGCAGATGCAGCCGACACCACCCCAGTTGTGAGTCTACCATCCCGGACAGTCCCGGTCAATGACCCTGGCACAGCGGATGTTGCTGCTCAGGGTCCATTCCAGGGCACCCAGCAACCACTGATGCAAGTCAGGGCTTCTGTCCTCGTTCCACCTGCCACTCCCTCGGTTCAACCCACCAGCGCCACAGTCCATACTGATCAGGACGGCATTTGCCAGCCAGGGTCCGGACCACTGTCCAAGAGGAGGAAGGTAGCACCTGCAGTAGAGGCTGGGACCCCAGACAAAGCTCCGGCCTGCGGCAAGTCAATGAAGAAGCCTTTCTGCGTGCAGGAACTGGACTTCCTTGTGGACTACATGCGGGACCACAACCGTAATATGCTAGTGGGGCCTAATTGTCAAACTACGGCTGCCCATCGTATGTCCCACTGGAAGCAAGTTGCGGATCATGTGAGTGCATTCGGCCATGAGGTGCGCACAGCTGAAGAGTGCAAAAAGCGTTGGGATGACCTCAAACACAGTACTAAGGCGAAGCGTGCCTCTAATTACAACATGACTCTGGTGACTGGCAGTGAGCCACCACCTGAGGAAGACGACCTCACTTCGCACGAGTCAGTGGCTGCGGAGTTCATACCAGCAGGGTGTAACACTCCTGCTTCCCTTATCCATGGGCTCGCAAGGATGGTTCGGTGTAACAATCATGGCTTTGGACTTTCGTCATATCTGTCGCCTGTCTGCTGCTGTACTACTTGTGTTAACACCCCTAGTGGGGATTGAGTGGGTTTTATCCACGGCATGTCTGTAATCAATTTGGGTGAGTACATGATTGATGTGTCCATTAATTGATGTGGATTGTGATGTATGTTATTTTCTTGCTTGTATATGTGCTTGATGCACTTCATGCTGTAGAGAGTAGCCTGCACCCTTTGCCTGTCAAAGTCACACTGATGGTGGGAGGAGTTCGGATGTAGGTCTCTAAAATGGCCCAGTAAAAACCAGCATGAAGACACACATGCAGGGAACTTTCCAGCATTATTAATATCTTTTATGCCCTTTCTGCAGGAAAATGAGCCTCCAGACTACCTTTTCCAGCAGACACACGGCCAAGTACTACTGAAACCTGGCCACGTTCGGTGGTGCAGACGTGCGCATGTGTGCGCAAGCAGAAGCATAGGGCTTGTGCTCAGACGTCCGACAGAAACCATACAAAACTGCAAATATCCATCGATAGATGCAACACCATCCAGTCATTAGTAATAAAATTCATGGGTAGGGACGCCACATAATCCCTTCCAAAGAACAACCCTACTTAAAGGGTATACATTCTAGACAAAAGACAGCATGTGTAGAAATTCATTTGTTTTATTCATTAATCAAACATAGTCATAAAAAACATTTACAGAAAATCGCATAAAACACATTAATACCACATCTATAAAAAGATTTTTCCAAATATAAACAAATCAATAACTCAAAAAATACATATATCACACCAACAGAGAGCTCACATCTCATACATCATTTCTCACATACTCTTTCATCCCCATTCAAACAAAACACCACTCATACTTGTGCAAAGGTCGCAGTTTTGATAGTTCTGTTCTGTAGTCAGAATGCCCCATATAATTGGGTTTGTACCTTATTCACTCAAAAGAGGTCTATTTGGCAATATTTTTGAAAACCAAAAAGACAGGGTAAATGTTACAAGGTGGTTGCTCTTGAACATATGTCGATCTATCACATTTTTTCTGTATGAACCCAAGATAGAGCCAACTCTGGGAGGTGTTGGCTCTATGGCAATGTCGACTCGAGTTTCGGGCACCAGAAATTGCCTTAACAAATTCCGTCTGGTGCACCTCATCAGGACATATACAATACAAAAACAAACAATTCTTCTTATGAGAAATCAAGTTGGTGTGCATTAAACATTGTCCATTATTCAATGTAAAATTTCTTCCACTTTTCAGGGAATCAAATTTCTGTAAAAGATGTTTCCAGGCGAGCCACTTGTGCCAAAAAAGTAGAAAAAGGGGAAAAAGGGGGGAGAGAGAGAGAGAAAACAATGTTTACAATCTTTCTCTACCGTATCCTCCATACTTTTTTTGAACATGTATCATGGCTCCTGTGAACCTCACATACTGTTTTATCATATCCATGCCCCAAGATACTCTAGGCATAATTCAATCAGAGTTAATCCACCCATATTTTAACCAGGGAGACAATATGCTCACCCTGACATTCCTAGAAGGGTAATGTGATTGAATTCTGTTGGACATCCAAAAACACCACCCCCAAGGTGGAAATTCAGCAACACACACATAATAAATTAGATAGGTGATCTAAGTTTAGAAACAGAAATTTAAAGAATGTGGCTATACTATGCTCCCCTCGGTGGATCAAGAATCAGAGTGCATACATGTAAACTTGTTTTGGTCCCAAGATGGACCACTCTCTAAAATAGGTGATGTCATCTCAAATTAGGTTGGTAAAGCAATATTCTCTCACCCAGATTATCTAATGCTGGCTTCCACTACACAGTCTTAATGCGGTTCTATCTGAGCTACACCAGATGTGAAATTCCCTCTTGTTGCTGCTGCTATTTTACTCTGTGAACACAAACATATATGCGTCCTTCAGACAATGTTGTGTCTATATTGTTGTATTATGGTCCAAACAATTCGAACCAAAAAGTGACAATGTGTCACCGAAACCCCAATATTCTTAATAGAGCTACATCATGCTTTACCTTGCAGTTGTGTCACTTGTTATCCATGCATCGTCCTCTTCAAGAAAAAAGAAATACATGCACGCCGAATAATTCTAGGGGGTGTGGCCATCGGTGCTAGGGTCTGACAAATTAGTATGTAAACATGTACTTCTGTTTCACACTATTAATGTCATCAAGCACTGTAAATAGAAAGGGAAAACAGATTCTGTAGTCAGAATGCCCCATATAATTGGGTTTGTACCTTATTCACTCAAAAGAGGTCTATTTGGCAATATTTTTGAAAACCAAAAAGACAGGGTAAATGTTACAAGGTGGTTGCTCTTGAACATATGTCGATCTACCACATTTTTTCTGTATGAACCCAAGATAGAGCCAACTCTGGGAGGTGTTGGCTCTATGGCAATGTCGACTCGAGTTTCGGGCACCAGAAATTGCCTTAACAAATTCCGTCTGGTGCACCTCAACAGGACATATACAATACAAAAACAAACAATTCTTCTTATGAGAAATCAAGTTGGTGTGCATTAAACATTGTCCATTATTCAATGTAAAATTTCTTCCACTTTTCAGGGAATCAAATTTCTGTAAAAGATGTTTCCAGGCGAGCCACTTGTGCCAAAAAAGTAGAAAAAGGGGGGAGAGAGAGAGAGAAAACAATGTTTACAATCTTTCTCTACCGTATCCTCCATACTTTTTTTGAACATGTATCATGGCTCCTGTGAACCTCACATACTGTTTTATCATATCCATGCCCCAAGATACTCTAGGCATAATTCAATCAGAGTTAATCCACCCATATTTTAACCAGGGAGACAATATGCTCACCCTGACATTCCTAGAAGGGTAATGTGATTGAATTCTGTTGGACATCCAAAAACACCACCCCCAAGGTGGAAATTCAGCAACACACACATAATAAATTAGATAGGTGATCTAAGTTTAGAAACAGAAATTTAAAGAATGTGGCTATACTATGCTCCCCTCGGTGGATCAAGAATCAGAGTGCATACATGTAAACTTGTTTTGGTCCCAAGATGGACCACTCTCTAAAATAGGTGATGTCATCTCAAATTAGGTTGGTAAAGCAATATTCTCTCACCCAGATTATCTAATGCTGGCTTCCACTACACAGTCTTAATGCGGTTCTATCTGAGCTACACCAGATGTGAAATTCCCTCTTGTTGCTGCTGCTATTTTACTCTGTGAACACAAACATATATGCGTCCTTCAGACAATGTTGTGTCTATATTGTTGTATTATGGTCCAAACAATTCGAACCAAAAAGTGACAATGTGTCACCGAAACCCCAATATTCTTAATAGAGCTACATCATGCTTTACCTTGCAGTTGTGTCACTTGTTATCCATGCATCGTCCTCTTCAAGAAAAAAGAAATACATGCACGCCGAATAATTCTAGGGGGTGTGGCCATCGGTGCTAGGGTCTGACAAATTAGTATGTAAACATGTACTTCTGTTTCACACTATTAATGTCATCAAGCACTGTAAATAGAAAGGGAAAACAGAGACGGAAGAACAATTAACATAAAGAATTCAAAAACCGTACGTGAAGTAAAGAAAATGCAAGGCACAGATAAGGAAGTCACTGATAGAGAACCCACCCATCAGTTGGATTTTGAATTTCTAATTTCTGAGAAGGTATAAAGAGAAACCAATCTAATTTTCAAAAAACAGGGTGGGAACCCAAAGCAACAAAGCCCCGCCGGCCGCACAACAGCCGCGGATGCAGTTCTCCCAGGGGAGCAGCAAACCGGTTGCTGCCCCCCGGGGAGACCCGCCCCCATCGCGGCGGCCACAGCACACGGTCGAAGCCGTCAAGGAACAAAGCCTAGCAGACGTGTTTCCAGGAGTTCCAAGCAAGGTGAGCAGCACAAGGGTCCACATCGCAGCCAACCTTCCACATATGCTAAGTAGCGCCAGTGCTGGGGAGCTTGGACAGGCATTGTTGTAGAAGCGCACACTACAGCTAAGATGCGTTGAGGGACAAATGCCAAGTAGCTTTACAAGTTGTCAGGGGCACATGCAGGGGCCGTCTCACATATCCTCCAGTCCCCCCTGCTCCATATAAACTGAG
Source organism: Ambystoma mexicanum (assembly GCF_040938575.1). Lineage (NCBI taxonomy): Eukaryota > Metazoa > Chordata > Amphibia > Caudata > Ambystomatidae > Ambystoma > Ambystoma mexicanum. The sequence continues at coordinate 1,117,521,330 of NC_090928.1, read as the reverse complement.
TTATAAGCGCAGTAGCGTTCCTAGCCAGAAACTAATACAGTGCACAAGGACACCCAGCGAGGCACAGACTTGTGTGCAGTGCATATCATTTGCATGTGCAAATTGCCACCTGCACTACCTATTGAAATCCACAGCTGCCAGAACACGACTTGTACTGAAGTCGCACCTCGCTATACGAGTCTAGCAGCTCACCCAGGGACCATTCTATCATGTGTGATTCTTGACGCATTGATCTTCCATTTACCGCGCGCCCACGTGCTCCTGCCTTACTGCATTGACAGTGCATGAACCATCACGGGGGCAAGCTAACGTATACGTACATAGCAGCAGACAAGAGTGTTTGTTTGTGGAGAAGTCACTTACTTTGGGGTATGAATGGTGTTGTGTGTGTGTGTTGTAAACACACACATATTAGTAACTCACCCCAGAGATAAGTCTCTCTTTGTCTTGCATTGGACTCATTTAGTACAATGTGCATGTAGAACATGGTTTCTCTGATGGAGAATGTGTTGTCAATAGTTGTATTTGTATTTTGCCTACTTTCCCTTGCCAATCCAACTCCCCTCTCCTGCCCCTCTTTCCGGGTATCCTGAATACCAATGCCTGTCCAAACAACAGATCCCTGACCCTCTTTCCCCGCCGGGGTCTCGGAGGCCTGTATAAGTTTTACCTTGCAGGAGTCCAGACCACAGAGGGGGTGGTTGGTTTGTGCCACTCCTGCGCCTGGAGACCGGAGCTGTGACACTACCCATCAGTTGTTGCATCCTCATTGTATATTGTGTCCTGAAAAAGGTACCCATCCTGCTGAACCATTGTTCAACTGTGCTACCTTGGTAGTTCTATCATTCTGCTTGTACATGTGCCTGGACTTTTTTTGCCACTTCAAGTAATCTACTGGAGACTCTTCCAGGGTTTTTTTGCACCTAGAGCCTTTTTCCCTGGTGTGGGGGTTTGGCTCCTTGGAGTTCTCTGCGATTTGGTATTTGTACCAGTCAAGGAGGTCTCCAAGGGGGCTGGACCCTATTTACACGCAAGGTGGAACATGAAGACCAAGGGGTAGGGGGATCCTGTAGCCTGGTAGACTAAAAGGGAGAAGGCTACATACCCCAGACACAGTTGTTCAGAAGGTCATGGTGATGTGTAAATGAGGGAGGGCCTTTTGTTGTTGGACAGTAAGCCTGGGCCACAGTGTCTGAGCACTCTCTGACAATGTCATTGTGGGGTACTATGTACATGATGTGTTCCGCTGGTCAATGGCTGTTCGTGTGTTGTATTTACTTTTCAGGTGTCAGGGGATTGTGTGGTTTGACATGCTGGGGTGTACACATGGGCAATGTTCGCATGTGATGTGTACAGGACACTGAGGGTCACTTGATTTCACATGCATATATTGAGTGCATGTCCCTACTGACACACACAGTTACACAATGCTCCACCACCCTTCCATGCCTACAGATGCACACAGATTGCCTTCTCGGGCACGCTGTGTCCCTGCAGCGCATGATCAATTGCCATTTGGGGATCGTGTACATGCGTCGATAGGTCGTTTATTTTGTTTGTTCTTTTGATGTGATGCTCAAGGTGTATCCCCAACACAATAGCTGCTCACTGTGCTGTGTGCTGAGCAGTGTGTTGCAGGAGACACACACAGCCCACGGGTTAGGGAGTAGCCATTGTGCCTTGCCGAATGTACATGTGATCTGGCATTCAGTCTTTTGTTCATGCTAACACTGGTGGAAAGCATTTGACTTGGTATGTGTGGGAGGTTGTTGGTCAGTCATTTCATCTGATTCCATGTCAGGCGTCATTGTGTCGGGCCACTTCCCATTTATCACATGTCACTTCTTATGTAATTGGTCACGTGTTGGGCTTTTGCTGTTGCATGCCATGTCATGTCATGGTGTGGCAGACAAGGGTGATGTGGGTTGGGAGGGTTTGGGTGACATACCAGTGATTGTCATGGCCTGTTTTTTAGTGGGTGGTGTGATACACACCTTGCATGTGTTCCTTTTGGTCACACAAGATTGGTTATGTTTAAGTAGCTAGAGATGCACACAATGTAGCACTTCCGTGGCAACATTCTCAGGGTGGTAAGGTTGTGACAGTTGACTGTCTCTTTGTCATCATCGATTATCACCTGGTATGTGCCAGGCCTGTGTGCACTCCGCAGGGTTGGGAGTTTAGGTGAAAAATGTGGCCACAAGCTGGGTCCGGGCTGCCTCGCCACGTGCCCTTTCCCCTCCTATGGGCAGTGGCTGTGCATGTGGTTGGGGATGTGGGGGCACCACCATGTCCACCAGTACGTCCCGCCGGGTTACAACATTGTGCAGGACACATGCTGCCACAATGATCCTGCACACTACTGGGGTTGCATATAGTAGCTGGCCGCCAGAGCGGTCAAGGGAGCGGAAGTGTGACTTGAGCACTCCGAATGTGCGCTCCACTATGGCGCTGGTTGCAATACGGGTAGCGTTGTATCTTACCTGGGATGGTGTGGTGGGGTTCCGGATTGGCGTCATCATGTGGTTGCTCAGAGGGTCGACACTGTCCCCTGGGGAGACGATAATGGTTGTGATTAGTTGGGTTTGTGTATTTGTCTGTGTGTGACATGCATGCATGTGCACAGGCATTTGTACTCACCTAGAAGCCATGTGTCGCCATGCTTCCCAGCTTCCAGGGCCCGGCTCAGGGCGGACATTCTGTATATGAAACTGTCATGGGTTGAGCCAGGGTAGAGAGGTGATGATTCCCTTTGCATCGCATACAACCTGCACGTTGATGGAATGCCAGTGCTTGCGGTTTCGATAGATGTGCTCAGTGGCCCTAGGTGGAAGTAGGGCCACATGGGTGCAATCTATTGCACTGAGCACTTTGGGAAAGTGTGCCACCCTGTAGAAGTCCTGGACCATGGCCTGCCTTTCTGCAGGTGTCCTGGGCATGTATATGTGCCTGCGGACTGAGGGGCGCGCAGTCATGATTGCCAACACCTGGTGTAGGCAGCGTGACTGCGTGGCCTGTAAGATCCCCCCCACTATGGCAGTTGTCCGCTGAAATGACGCAGTAGCCAAAAAATGCAGGACATTGAGCACCTTCTCCAAGGGGCTCAATGCTTGGGAGCACAGGGTGGGTGATGTAAGGTCATCTTCCCACTCCCTGACCAGGTCTAGGATGATACAAGGTGGAAACCTATACCTGCCATAGACCTGGTCATCAGGCATCCCAAAAAGGCTGGTCCGGGGCGAAAAAATGTGGGGCCTGGCTATTCTCCTCCTCCTGCAGTGTCCCACGATCAGTGCTGCGACAAATGGGGCATTCATTGTAGCTGTATATACGTGTTTGTTGTTGCGCGCACTTTTATACTGAGCGTGAGGACGCTTCCGCCTGCCTTCGTGTGGCGGATGTGTTGACGTCTGTGCGCGTCTTTTAGCGTGCACGGGTTTCCCGTATTTGATTCCATGAATACGTGTTGTTCGCGTGCGTGTGGGCATTCCGTGGATTTCCCTGCAGTACTTCCGCAGTTACGCCTTCTTTTTCACGCGTTGTTCCCCATTCCACGTGTTATGCCCCGTGTCCCACCGCCTTTTTGGTGTGTGCACCGCCATTGTAGCGTTTGGGACGTTGCTGTGATGTGTGCGCCGTGCGCGCCACACTCAGATTTGGCGCACATCCCGCAGTAAACACGCGCAGACCATTCCATTAAGCACACGCGTGCGCGTGCACTTGCTTTTTCACGCTTGCGCCAAGATTTTCGGCGCACATTTGTTCCATGAATCGGCCCCTTATTGTGAAGTGAGAAAGTGAATTGCAAACAAGACCCCTATCAGTATGTGAATGTATGGAACACAAATACATGGGGAAGTTGAATCAGATAATATATCAAGAGGATATAAGAAGCCCTGGCAGGAGACTGCATCAGGCAATTAAGAGTTTCTGAATACAGGAGGGCCTGGCAGGAGAGTATACAAGGCGATTATAAGTGCATGACTATTTTTTTTTATTTTTTATTTTTATTTTATTGTGTATGGTTTACAAAAAGAAACCTTTACAAAAGAAATCCTTAAAGAAAAAAAAATCAAGAGAGAAGGGATCATAGATTACTGTTACATTGCATATTGATTTGATTTCATTACCAATATGATAGGAAAACACATAAAGATCCACATATCCTTTTTCTATCAGTAAGTAACATTAAAAAAAATCTGTTAAAAATTCAGTGCACATTAAAATTTGCGACACAATTTTTGATAGTTCAAAGGAAAAAATTTCCCTTTACATAAAAAGAAAGAAAAAATACAAATTTAGCAGCAGTATCAATTAAAATTCCAGAGTTTGTATGCATATATGATAGAATTGATAGAATATTAAGATAGAATTCATCAAACAAATTAATCAAATGGGAGGGGGATAAAGATCAAGAGACTTAATAAAACCCGCCACAGCGAGCCTGTCTTTAATTTTAGAAATTGAAAGAGACTGGGACCAAATAACATTCTCTGCCCCCAATAGACCCAGGGTGTTGAATCTTCCTAAGCAGATTATCTCTAAGACCTTTCAGAGCAGTACATTCTAAAAAAGATGGCGTGTAGATTCAATTACCCTGGGAGTATGACAAAATCGACATAAAAGGTCCAAATCACTAATCTCCTTCCTTCTATAAAGAACTTCTTTAGTAGGTAGGAGATTCCATCTGAGTTTGAGAAGAAGTGAACGATAATAGCTGTTGGAAATTGAGTCAAGATAAAAGACAAGCAACCTCTTTTCTTGTGGTCAAATTGCAGATCACAGAGAGATGGGTAAGCATGCAATTTTTCCAGCGTATTACTCCAATCGCTAGTGAAAAGACATTCTTTGACTTAGTTGGGGTTAGTTAACAGGGTATCCCTGTTAGTGGAAAGATCTGATAGAGTCTTATCGCAGAGGTCACTAAATCTCGAAAGATATAAGTTTCGGTTCGGTGATCCCCGCGAGAAGAGCATCTTACCAACATCGACATAGAGGGTATCCTGTTTCGGAGAGAGCAGAGCAGAGAAGAGTGTCAGAACTCTCCATAGAATTCTAGCTCGCAAAGAGACTAAACCCAATTCGTACCTTATGGCAACTATTGGAACACAATTAGGCAGCTTCATAACTTTTCTCTAGTAGATACCCTCAAGGGTGTCCCAAAAGGACAGAAGAACAAGATAATGCAGTTCCATTCCGTATATTAGTTTTGGAATCACCTTTCCCTTGAAGAAATCCACTACAAGTTTGAAGGAGAACATGCCGTATTTGCTATCCAGCTTAATAGATTGAGAAATAAGCGGAAGTATTTTGTGTCTGAGGGAACGTCTTAATTCGATGGCTGATGGTTGGGCCAGAATGAGGAATCCCAAATAGACAATTGTGTGTGCTCTAATGATATTCTCACCACCAATTTTCCATATTTATTTATTGCCCTCTCTCCCTCTAGAGAAGACCTTTGTTCGAGTTTTACTTGGGTTAATTTTCAACCCATTAATTAAGGCATATCCTTCAAATTTACAGATTAGCCTCTGTAAACCGACTTTGGTGTGATCAAAAAGAAGAAAATCGTCGGCGTATGCCAGCCATGAGAGCCTGAGATCTCCCAATTTTGCATTTACCATGCCTGTACTTTCAGGAATTCCCCTACGTCTGCCAAGTAGAGGATAAAAAGGCATGGATCTAACAAGCAGCCTTGTCTAACCCCAATACGAGTCATTATCCTTCTAGAGAGGGTACCTTTAAGATCGATCCTAATATGGACCCCCAAATTCTCATACATTGCCATAATTAAAGTGAGTAGACCTGCCGGAATCCCCCATTTAGTTAGTTTTTCCCAGCGTCTCGACCTAATTACTAAATCAAAAGCATTTGATAGGTTGATTGAAGCCACATAGAGAGCCACCATATTTTCCCCATGTTGAACTTTGAAGAGCAGTTAGAATAAATCCATTAAGATTGGTTGAGTGTCCAACCCTGAAGCCTGTTTGTTGCTTTGGGAGAATATTATTTTCCTTAATCCGAACATTAAGGTGCGAGAGGAGCATAGCAGCGAAAAGCTGGCAGTCCGCCTCAATGAGAGAGATTGGTCTATAATTCTTGACCAATGTCCGTAGACCTCTCTTAAAAATGGGACAATATGGGCGGTCTGCCAGCTAGATGGAACATTACCAGAGTTAACTACGTCTTGGAATAGGAGACAAAAGAGTTTAGCCCAAATTTCAGGTTCCGCTTTAAATGTGTTATTTGTTAAGCCGTTAGGGCCAGGGGCCTTTGATTTCTTAGCTTTGACAATAAAGCCTAGTATTGTCTCATAGTCAATGTCAGGCTTCCAAGTATCATTAAGAGCATACTCCCTCTTTTTGCAGAGCTCTGGGCCCTTTCCCCCCATATCAAAGAGTTTGGTGTAATGCGCGACCCATTTGGCCTCAGGAATAGCATTCAACTGGTCGGCCACCGCCACATCATCCTGGCCAGAAAAAAATAGCCCAAAAAGCCCTAAAATCTCTTTTGACAAGGACGCTAAGCATAAACTCTGCGTCATTTTGTAACAGACTAGATTTTCTGGATTTGCAGTAATTTTTATATTTTTGATGCAAAGCTGTAATTTTTGTTTTTTTGTTATCCCATTCAATATCAAGGAGATGGACCTCTCGAACCTATGGGCATGGGATTTATTAGGAATACCCTTCCTTAGTGAACCAGAGATGCTGCTGTGAAGAGCATTAAGAAAGCTATCAAAGTATAAGGTATTGAATACTGCATGTTTCCAGGAGAGAGAAGTGTGATTGAGTGAGGAAATCAATTTATAGTTAAGTAGATTAATATTGTCATGAGACCAACGTACCCCTGTCCCTTGTCCCACGGTTTTAAGATGGCATGGCCCCCCTGCGTACAGAGGCTTCATGGGAAAAGGAGAAGAAAATGTAACCAGCAGTGAACCATGGTCACTCCGTGGGTTAAAGGAGACCTTGACCTCAGAGGAGAGAAGGGACAGAGAATGATCTACATAGACATAGTCAATGGTAGACGATGAAAGACCTCTATGCCATGTAGGGCATAGTGGGAGAGTAGCGTCAAAAGACCTGTTAAGGCAAATTAGGCCTACCGAGTCCAAAGCGAGATTCCAAAGTCCACCCCAAACATATTTCTGGCCTTGCCGATTGTCATCCTCCAAAGCCAAACCCATGTCGTCATAGTTGGCCTCGGACGAAATGGAACAGTCGGAATTAAAATCACCAGCCAAGATCAATTTCCCCCTGGGATGTAAGGATCTCCATGAAAGTACCATATCCGTTAAGCATTCTAAAAAAGGCTCAAGAGCAGCCATGCCTTTGTGCCAGTATACATCAATCAAGAGGAGATTAACCAGTTGGTCAAGGGAGAAGGCCTCCATAGCTAAAACACCAAATGGCGTATCCGCGAGAACCTTATTCCTGAAACCAAGAGAATCCTGAATCCAATGAGAAGACCCCCAGAGGCCCTGTAACGCTCACCTGGTTCCCACGGAGGCGCAGATCCTGGCTGGACAGTTACCGTGTCTTCAATTGAGAAGCGCAGGACTCGGATGGTTCTCTGGACCGGACCTCCTCTTATGGAATGTCTCACTTGTAGAGTAAGGTGTCTGCAGGCGGAAGAAAAAGGGATTAATGGCTGGTTGTTGGTTGGGCTTCTCCTCCTTATTCGTTTTTTCCCTGAGGCCGCCCAAAGTCTGAATGAGCTCTCACCTTAGATATGTAAATGCTGGGCTCTCCATCCTGTGACTGATGCAGGGGCGCTGGGGTCCAGTTACTTCACTGGGATTGCTTTAAGTCTCTTGTAGCCTCAGAGGGTTTAAAGCTGCTGAAGAAGCGATGCCGTCGTTTCCTGCACGAGCGGATGCTGGTCGGTTTGTAAAGTTCGAGAGCACCTTTTAATGAAGTCTTTGCCTTTGTTTCTTAGGTGCCGAAATGCTATATGCTGAGCATACGGATGCACGTAAGTATGAAGGTCCATGCACGTGGAGGAGCACGTAAGTAATATGCTTGCTGACAGGTTTATTCGCACCTCTTAATGTCTTTTTCTTGATTTGCAGGTGCGGAGATGCAGCAGAAGAGGAGATGGCGAGGAGCGCACAGCTCCGGTAAGTGAAAGTATAATTGTGTCCAATTTCCCCTTTTTTGAACTAACCGGAGTTCTTTGTCTTGCAGGTAGAGGCCGCGGGATTCGGGAGATGCCGTGGATTCAGGTAAGTAAGCGCGGCTGCTAAAACGTTGCCTTTTGCTAACCTGATGTTCCTTTGCTGACAGGTGTGGCCGGAGACTGGATCCCTGGATGGTAAGTGAAGATCTGACTTGTTTTCACAGGCTGGAGCAGAAGATATCACTAGAAGACTGGAGCTGACTCGGTGAGCGTCCTGCTGCAGATGCAGAATAACGCGAAGCACATTCTTCCAATCGGGTGTGGTTTAAATAGTGTTGAGGTGATTAGGTGTCTTCCTCCTCAGCCTCGCCCAAGAGAAAAAGAGTTCCTGTGTTCCAGAGTCAAGGAGTGATGCCAGCCCCACCCAGGTAAGAAAGTAGTTCCAGATTGGAAAAATAGTCCCACCCAGCAGAAGGCTGGGGCTTCATTTTGCCAGGACTTGTGAAGGTGAGTATGCAGCATGGTCTGCTACAGGTAAGTCCACCCAAGCACCTTTACCCAAAGTATGAGCCCGGCACCTCTGGCGCCGGGACCAGTGATTCTTATGAGCCTGGCGCCAACGGCGCCAGGACATGGTCCAGAGGGCCCCGATAGGGGTCGGTTGGGACCAGGGGCGGGGGTTGTGAGCCTGCTTCCGGGGATGCTGGGCTTGTGCTGACTCCTTGGAACCAGTGCTCATGACAGGCCCTCCCTCCTAAACTAGGTTTAGCATTTTGGGAATGAATATCAAATCCATCAACAACGGGAGGAGAGAGTAGCCAGGTTTCTTGTAAGAAAAAGCTATCTGAGACAGTAATCATAAGTACTGTCTCAGTATTCGTGAACAGATCAGAATTTCCTCTGGAATTCCAGGAAAGCAAAATAAATTCATTCGGGACCTTAACATTGATAAGAGTGCCAGGGCACTTAAAAGAGTGCTCATTTCCAAAAACCTGAGGTGACATGGGCCCAGTTTCTAGCATTACCATTAAATCTGGGCGTAAATTGCCTCCTTTGAGGTTGTGAGGCTCTTTCCGGATGATAAACCATAGTAAGGTTTCCCCTATACTCTTCACACCCACCATTTTTTCCAGAATGCTGATTGGGTTGTCGCAAATTTGCTTCGAAACCAAGCTGCATTAAACCTTCCCTTGTGATTTGTGTATTCAGAATAACTGGAGTAATGTTATTTAAAGGCTCCGGTTGAGTTAAGATTATCTTTGGATGGCATATATCATGAGTTTCCTCCCCCTGGACTATATTGCCCACCTCCTCAAGGGGAATAATATCCTTGGACATAGAACTCCCTGGCAAAGCTTCGGGCTGACCAGAAACAGCCTGGATAGTAGTAATAGATGTTGAACTGACGGTGACAGCAACCGCATTAAAGGTAGCGGTATCAGTTATCGCTGATTCCCCCAGAGCCTTCGGCGGGGGAGGAGTTGTAGCACCCAAAGGAGCACATGCCATGAACAGATTTTTAAAGAATTTGTTAGAGAAAGAATTATTTTTTTCAAATTCTTCTGGTTTTTAGTTTTCTTTATTTGTTGGATATGTTTTTTATTACCTATATGAGCAAAGCCCTTTAAGGATACCGTTTCCTTAGTGAGATCGATACAGTCAAGAGGCTTCTCCAAGGGAAGATCTAATATAGAAACAGGGAGGGGGGCAGCAGTGTGTCCTTTGTGTGGTTCAGCCGCTTCCGAAGTAATAGATTCACCAGAGAGTCCCTGAGAAGTGGAGCCAGGGAGATTAGGAGTCGACCCCTCTTGGGCTTTTTCCACTAAAGAATTAGTAATCACTTTTATGGAAGTGACACAAAGTTTAGCATCCGGGGGAGGATACAAAAAAACGCCCTCAGAGTTCGAGGGGGGGATCAGAGAAAATTGATCACCGGAACCTCTGTCCGAACAAGGAGGGACAGTATTGACTTGGAGCATATTAAGAGCGACCCCCGGAATACGATCTTTCTCCACATTAGGGACTTTATTAACCAGAAGCCCTTCCATATAAGGTTGGCTGGGAGGAATAGGATCTGGGCACTGTTTTGTTATTGAGGGGTTATCTTCCTTAATAATTTTAACCAACTCTTCAAATCTATCTAGACCTTCTAGTCTAGTATAGATTTCAGAGAGGAGGAGAGAGTGAGATCTAACCTCTGACCAAATGTTATCATACAGACTCACAAACGAACTAAGAACCATATTGAGTGCAGATAATGTAGGTTGAGTTAATTTTATTCTATCATCTGCCTCTTTAAGGGTATGGTGCATGAAAGACTCACTTACATGATCCTTTTGTAAATCTGGGAGTAGACCCCTTTCACTAAGCCATTTTTGCTTCTCTGTGTACCCGTCAATAAAATTAGTGAGTTCTGAAGGGGAACCCATATAGGAGGCATCACAAGTTTGCTGGGTTACATTATTAGTATTACTGGAATTAGATTCCAACTGACTCTCAGCTATTGCCTTGTCTGCAAATGCTATAATACTAATATCGTCGATATCGTTACCAGCAAGATCTTCAGTCTCCAATTTCTTTGCTACATTCTCAAGATGCGTATGGTCCAAGGAAGCCACTGTTAAAACTGAATGTGGGGGTTTGATGAGAGTACTAGTGGCGGTCCTTTTACCAAAGAAATTGGAGATTTCTTTCCCTTGAATAGGTTTACCCATACTAGGTTTTGTTTTGGGTGTATGAAGTAAAGATTTTGTAAGTGGAGTTTTGAAAACAATGGGTTTCTCTGTCGAGGTAGGAGCATCAGGTACAGAGATAGCTGAGAGATTAACATGAATAGAGGAAGTATAATTGGCCTCCCCATTAGAGGAGGGTACCTCCGGTGTTAACTTGACAGAAGGACCACCCTGGTTCCTATAGCCCTCTAGTGGGGGGGTTGTAGAACAATCGCCTCCTTAGATAGTACAGGAGGTTCTATAGAGTTCCCGTCAGGGGCATCCAACGTTGGTATAGGCAGGGGCAACCTAGGTTGTAATTGGGCGGGTTTGGATGTATATTGTTCACCGTACTTTTATTCAGATGATCCATACCTTCCCTTGCCCTAGATCGGGAACCAGCTTCCTCCAAATTCAGAGGTATAGTAGCTGCTAGTCGTTCTTCCTGTGCATTTATGGAGATATCTTGTTTTCCAAAGAAGATGCAGCTATTATTGATTGGGGTATGTGGGATAATACCCATCAAATTGAGTACAGCAGACCTATCATGTGAGTGGATTTGGCCTTGGGCCACACTTGTTTTTAGAGAACAGACCAGGGAGTTCTCTACTAATGTATGTTGTGGCTTACCTAGAGGGGTCGGAATAGGGTTCATAGATGGGGTAGAGTCTAACAGAGCAGGAAAAGGAACCACCTCAGGAAGAAGGGTAGAGTCAAAAGAAGCCTCCATAGTGGCCTGGCTCCTGAGTCCCTTGCGTGTCTTCCAAACGATGACAGTGCCTGGAGGAGTAAGAGGCAGAGAGCTGAAAGGGCGACAGCAAAGAGGCTCAGTGAATGCTTAGATGCAAGAGGTTATACATTAATATTGAAATAAATATCACAGGGAGTAGAGATCACAGGTACTGAAAACAGTGAAGCAGCAAACAGTAATTGTTAAAATGCACTGAATAAGGGGAGTGGCAAAAAGACACGTTAACAGTACCTCAAATACAGATTAAATATAAAACACAGAATAATATGGATCCTTTGTTAAAATCCAGGGAATGGGTAGGAAATGTATGCAAAGTAGGCCCCTAGAATATAATGTTAAAAGTCATAGGCTGGGTAATCATTCCAGAAAATCAGGAGACGACTGAGGCTGCACTCAGTATCAGGGTAAGGAACGCCCGACAGCTTAAGGAGCTGCCAGAGTACGACTCTCCTCCCTTACCCTGAATACTGGTTAGAGTTCACACAAATGGAGTGGCAATTTATAGCCGCAGTCTATGTTACTCACAGGGCATTTGCACGGGCACAGTCACAGGTCACAGCCAAACAGCAAAACAGAAGCTCCAGCCCTTACTGCCTCCAGGGTTTAACGCCGCTAGGGTGGTTGGGCCAGCAATTTGTGTCGGCGAGCAGTCACGTGATGAGTCACGTGTCCGTAGTAGGCCCCGCCTCCTCCAGGAAGCAGGGGAAGCAGCAAGAGCTCGGCTGTATACCAGGCAATCACAAGTGTGTGTGAATACAATATGCAGCAGCCAGACTCTTCCTCAAGGTACCCAGAAGAGAACACATCACACTTGCACTAAAAATACTACACTGGCTACCATTAAAACAGCGAATAAAGTTCAAGTCCATGTGCATCACGCACAGAGCAATACACAAACAAGGCGCAGAATTCCTTAGCGATAAACTACGCCTACATCAACCGACAAGAACACTGAGATCAAGCACCGACATCCGCCTGGAACCAAAACCCTATAACAGAAGAAAACTCTGAGGATCCTCTTTCTCTCACCAGGCACCGAAAACCTGGAATGACCTACCTAAGAATATACGGAACACAACAAACCACCTAGCATTCATGAAACTCCTCAAATCATAGCTCTTCACAGCGTAACCACAACAGCGACACACTAGAATGCCCACCCCATTAAAACAAAAACGAAAATAACACCAACCTCGGCCACTCTCAAATGGACAAACACTGAACCCAAAGAACCGACCACACAACAGACCATAAGATATCATGGGAAATAGCCACAAAATGAGCCCTCCAGAGGCTGATCACATACTCAGACCCAGACGAAACCCTAATTGTCTTACCCACTCCCCCCGGATGTACCATATCCAAACCGGCAGACGCATTTAGATAGAAAGTTTGAGAGGAGTCCGCTACACCAGCTCCAGCACCCAAGGAGGAGAATAGACACCCAACCCACATTAATCAATCCATCAACATTAGAACACCTACGGAGCTGGCTAGAATAGAACGGCGAGGAGCAATTATAACACTTACAAAGCGCGTTAGAACAGCACAGGGAGCGTCCCACACAAACCAAATGATGCCCGGCATAGCCCTTTTGGCCACCCCTATGAAATTGGGAGGATTGGCGAGTGCCACACTCAGATAGATTTCTGAACTTCTGTTAACCTTCATACAACCGACTAATTCAGCATTTTTGCAGACTTATCTCACTCAAAAATCTCACACAACCATCTCTCGCACAACAACCCGCACGCACTTCACAACACCGCAACAACACATAAGCAATACCAACAGCATACAAGGACTGACATTGATCCAATACTCGCACCTAAGCTCAGCACCCGGTGTATACCGAGTTGAAGCTGCCAACAGAACACCACTCCTCTCACTATCCTACTCCCGCTTCACCTACTGACCCGCTGATGACTGTGCGTGCTACAAATACCTTTAACATTTAGCATGAGTACAAGAGGTCCTGGCAGGAGAGTGTGCTGGACAATTGTAAGAGTGTGAATATCGGAAAGTCCTGAGAAGAAATAATAGAACTGTGTTGATAGCAAGATGAGGAGTAAAATCCAGGTAGGGAGAGTTACCAGGAACACTGAAAGACAGCGAAGTATAAAAACAAAGAGCTGTGTATTATAGAATTTATGAACCTTTTATTCCTGAGGAACCTTTGTGTAGAAGAAGAATTGCAGGGGAAGGGGGATCATGCTTGGGAACAATGATTGCTTATCCTTAAGGAACATTTGTGTTAAACAAGAATCCAGGTGAAAGGAATAATCCTCTGGAACAAGGACCTTTTGATCTTTTGAGAACTTTTGAGTTGGAACCATTTATTCTTCATTTTATGAACTCTTTTTTAAGCACCTATGGTTAAAGACATTTCACTTTTCACCTTATAGTTTAGTTTATAGTGTGAGGATCAGAATAGAACATTTAGGCACAGGTCCAGTCTTGATTTTGACATCCTGACAGAGAGATCCTTAGTTTTAATTTAAGGTAGGGAAATTCCTCTTAGAGCAGTGTCAGAGAGGACTTTTTCTCAACCCTTTTATTTTCAATAAAAGTATTTAACCAAAAACATAGCTAACATGGGTCAGAGTTTCATTCTTGGCCCCTCAGATATGGTGTCAGGGTAGGATTCTGATCCAGCTGACACAAACTGGGGAACCCATCAGAATTCTATGTTTGTATCGAGTATATTTTAAATGAGACTCACCATCCAACAGCTAGAAGTGGAAGACTTTACAGCTGAAATAACCCCACATGGAACTGTCTTTAGTATTAAACAAAGGATATTAACTAAGTTCGCTCTTCCCATAAGACATCAACAGCTCCTTTTTCAGGTCCATCTTTAATAGACACTTTTAGATTATCTGACTATGATAAAAAAAACAAATAGTATGTTGAATCTAATAGTTAAAGCCTGAAATAGATCTTCCTCCAATACCTGGTATAGCACCTGGCCTTAGGAGCCCCTACACCCAGGGTCCCTATTGAGAACGAACATCTAAAGGAAGTCATTCCCCAAGAAGACACAATTGACCAAATAGAAGTAGATCAGCCCCAAGAAGCAGAGGAACAAGTATTTTCCTTCACAGCCAAGCAAACAGAAGATCTAGCTCAAGATCCTGATTTCTATAATTTCATACAGGATATTGGCTTTCTTGGAATGAAAGATAACAACAAACATCACGAGATGGCTACTATAGGAAATCGGTTAACTCAGTTAACCTCCCACCAAATCCAAGCCAAAGAGTGGTTTCAAACCAGGTTGGATAGTATTTCTTCCTCTCAACAGATGCCTATATTACCACATGGGATACTGAAACCTTACAAGGCAGGGGAAGATCTCAAGTTTGTAAGGTTAGCGCATCATTTTCATTGGAAAGAAGACTTAAAACGTGTTATCGTGCTCCACTGTTGAAAGGTGAGCTACAAAATTCATATCAGTTATTAAATCCCTTGGGTACAGCCACTTTTGGTGAAATAAAACAAAGATTAAAAAGAGTGGGCGAAACTGATAATGTCTATAAACAGAAACTAAGGAACATCTAGTTAAACACAGAAGAAACTCCTGTAGAATTAGAGACCTGAGTACAAAATACTTTGACCTTGTGACTTGGAAAAAATCATTACCCAAGGTTCTAGAGGCCCTTACCATCGAACAGTTGGTAAACTCATTGCCCCCTATGTACAAGAGCAGTATTTCACTCAAAAAGACCTAGTTTAATAATAGTCGTAGAAACAGCTCAAAACCATGCTGAAGCCAATAGACATTTGAAAAGCCTACATCGAAATGAAGAACCCAGAAAGGTTAAGAAGGGTTTTTCCCATCCCCCCCTTCCCTACAACAGATAGAAACCAAGATAGTTCCCATAAATCCATATTAAAAGACCTAGGGAGGGAAGAAAGAAAACCTATGACAAGCAGAGAAAGAGGAGAAATAAAACCAGAGGAGGAACAAACTCCAAGGCCCATCTCCATGATATGTTTTTCTTTCAGACAATCAGCATTTAGATAGACAATGCCCCTCTAACAAAAAAGAGGAACCTATGGAGATCGGTTACATGATGGGACAGGATTGAGATGAAAGTAGCTTTCCAGAAGAAGAAAATATTGAAACTACTAGTAATTTATTTTGTGGGGTTATGCCATTTAAGACCCATGACTATGCTACAGTAAACGGGGTACCGGTTGAAGCCCTTATTGACTCAGGTAGCAAGCAAGCAACAATATCAACCAGAGTCCTTGGAAGGGGGACTCCAATAAAAATTACCTGTGTCCATGGAGATGAGGAGGTATATCATCAAACCCCAGTTATCCAAGTTCAAGGGGAATCCACACAGATAAATGCTGCTGTTATCTCTGGGTTACCATAGGAAATAATAATTGGCATAGACTTATCAAGTTTTTAAACCCTACAGAAAACTGCTACCAAAACCTCCCGTCCCTACTCCCCTTTCGATTCATGATATGAAGATGGTTTTGTTCGGTGATCGGTGATGAATCCAATGGACTTATCACCGATTTCCCGGCGGTGACCTCCTCCCATGTGGTCAGGGGATGGCAGCCGCTACCTGATCCTGATCCTAGGGGTGGCTATATGAGGGAGGATCACATTGGAGGAGACAACCTCCAGGGAGATGTCATGGATACATTGGATGAGACATTGTATTCCCCATTTGCTCTTGAAGACAATCATCTGATGCCAAATACCCTCATGGCATATTGCCATACATCTGCCATACATATGCTGGTCCGATAGCACAGCGAGTAGACCGCTCGCTTTGACATCTGTGCAGAGCCTGCTGATGCAGGTTTGAATCCCGGCAGGGCCAAACTCAGCCTTTCATCCTTCTGAGGTCGATAAATGAGCACCACACACCGTGGGTAATAATAAGCAACGCTCAGATACCTGAGGGTTTGTAGCGCTATATAAATGCTAAATTATTATTATCTATGCCTCCCCCTAGGAGGAATAAGGAAAACCTTACCCAAAACCATATAGATCAAACTTCCAATTCTGGTTTACTTGTGAAAATGACAAGACCGACTTCTTCAATTCTAATTGTACATCATCTAGAACTGATTTGCCATTTGGAACTATTAAAACTGATTATCCAAGCCCTTTTAACCAACTATCAATAGTGGACTTTTGTTCCCCAGAATCACCCTAATACTGGAACGAGGAAGAGGGAAAGAGCACTGCAGAGCAGAAGAAACCACAGGCCCAATGAACGCTCTAGTTGTTTTTCCGAAAAATACCTGTGCACAGGATATTTCAAGAACAGAGTCAAGCTGATAGAGCCTGCTGCTGTTGGCCAGATAACATTTCACCTCTCTGCGAAGCTCGAGAATCGGAGAAGCACAGACCGGTGTGGTGGAGCCGCGCGGCTCACCATCCAGGAAGAAGGGAGACACGGCAAGATCAGAACACGCTGCAGAAATGCCACAAGCCGGGGAAAGGTTCCTGGGCATTCGCTGACCACGGAAAGCAGTACCTCACCTACCGGAGCCTGAAACAAAGTGGGCATGCTGAAGCGCAGCCGTGAGAGACACCAGAACGAAACGAAAGCAGTCACAAGAGGAAAGCAGGTGGTGCACCCTAGACTGTTGACTGCGATCGAGCTCTGAAAACGCCAGCAAGAGCCAGTAAGTCAACCCAAGAATAGTGGGGACCCTGGGACATATTGGCATGCCAAACAAGAACATTAGTAAACAGAACAGATGAGAAAGCACAGAGACTAATTGTGAAGTGAGAAAGTGAATTACAAACAAGACCACTTTCACTATGTGAATGTATGGAATGCAAATACATGGGGAATCTGAATCAGATAATATATCAAGAGGAAATATTAAACAACAAAGGGAAAGTGCAACTGTGGATGTGGATAGGAACATTGTGTGAATAAGAAGTCTTAGCAGGAGAGTGCACCAGGCAATTACGAGTATGTGAGTACAGGAAGCCTTGGCAGGAGAGTATACCAGGCGATTAGTGCACAGGTATATGAAGACCTAGCAGGAGAATATACCAGGTAATCACAAATGTGTGTGAATACAAGAAGGCCTGGCAGAAAAGTATACCAGGAAATTAGAAGTACATGCATATAGGAAGCCCTGGTAGAAAAGTACCAGGCAATTACAAGCACATGAATGCAAGAAGCCCTTGCAGGAAAGTATACCAGGCACAAGTGCATGAGTTCAAGAGGTCCTGGCAGGAGAGTGTGCCGGGCAATTGTAAGAGTGTGAATATCAGAAGTCATGAGAAGAAATATCAGTACTGTGTTCAAAGGAATACAAAGAGTTAATTCATGGTAGAAAGAGATACCAGAAACACTGAAAGACAGATTTATAAAAACAAATATCGGTGTGTATTATGGTGAATTTGTGAAACTTTTATTCCTGAGGAACCTTTGTGTAGAAGAAAAAATCCAGGGGAAGGAGATCATCCGCGGGAACAAGGATTGTTTATCCTTGGGGAACTTTTGTGTTAAACAAGAATCCAGTAGAAAGGAATCATCCTCTGTAACAAGGACCTTTGATCTTTTGAGAACTTTCCTTTGTTGAAGAAAGATCCAGAGGAAGGGAGTTACCCTCTGGAACAAGGACTCTGTCCTGGGAGAACCTTTGAGTTGGAACCATTTATTCTTCTTTTTACAAACTCTTTTTCAAGCACCTATCGTTAAAGACATTTCCCTTTTCACCTTCTAGTTTAGTTTATAGTATGAGGGTCAGACTGGATTTTTTGGAAACAAGGACAGTTTTGATTTTGACATCCTGACACAGACAGATCCTTAATTTTGGTTTTTATGTAGCGAAATTTCTCTTAGAGCAGGGTCAGAGAGGCCTTTTCCCAACCCTTTATTTTCAATAAAAGTCTTTAAGCAAAAACATGGCTAACTTGTGTCCTGACTCCTCACAATTCATTCACTTGTCTCGCAAGTTATTTTCCACATCATCGCCCGTCTCATTAGCCATTTGCAAATGTCCAGCACTACGTGGTGCCTGAATGCATAACAAAACTATGTTCTGTATATATGGTGATGGAAGTGTGAGGCAAGTGCCTTAATGCAGTTTGGCAGATTGGACTTGGTGTTTGAAGGTATTGTACAAAAAGACTATCTAAACGGTCGCATGAGCATAAAGTTCTAAAAATGCTACCACCAAATGTTCGAACACCAAAAGTTCGAACCATTGGTGGTAGCATTGCAGGTAAGTAAAAACAATTAAAAAAAATAAAAAAAGACTGTGGGGGCTGCAGGGGTGTCTCCAGCAATGCCCCGCTCACTATACTAGGGAAACCCCTGCACCCCCTGTAAAAAAAAAAAGAAAAGGACCCTGCCGCACCAGTTCCTGATCAGATTCAGCGCTCCTGGATCTGGAACATGCAGAATGCGAGTCCTAATCATCTGCTGAACATGAGGTACACACGGTACATGACTGTGGCGCTGTGAGTCATGTAGCAGTAATCTCTCAGTAGCTGATAGAGGATTTGTTCAAATGGCTTCCTTGACACATGGGCAACTTGCAATACCCTTTTGATGTTCCCCATTAAACGTTCGACCATGCCGTTGGCCAAAGGCCAGAGGGGCGTGATCCTCCTGTGCTTAAGCCCCATGTACTGTGCAAAATTGGCAAAATCCAGACTAGTAAACCGTGGGCCGTTGTCTGACTTGATGGTTTGGCAGATCGGTATTACTGCCGTTGCAGCTGTGGAGGGTATGAGTTGCACTTTGGGGAACCTTGAGAATTTGTCCATTACTACCAAAGCATAGGAGCCATCTCAGATCAGGCCAAATAAGTCCATCCCAGATGCCCTTTGGCAGCATTGATATCTGTAGGGGATTTGGTAGTGGGGCGGGTGCCACCGCGCAGCAGATGGAACAATTCTTCAGTGTTTCCCGAACCTTGTTGTCTAGGCCTGGGAACCATATTTTTTGTTTCAGTATTTTCTTGGTGGTGACCACCCCCCCAAGTGTCCCTCGTATGCTATGTCCACGAACTGCTGGCACAATGACTTGGGCAGAACGATCTTGCAGCCTTTCATCACAACATAGTCCTCTGTGACTGTGAGCTCGTCCTACACAAGGGTCATACATCTAACATCATCCTGAGAGGCGAGGTAAAGGTGTTTTGCCATGTCTCTTGCATGTTTCAGCTTTCCTTGGGTGACGCAGTGTGCGATGATAGCAAGCCTGATGTCCGCTGCTGACTTTTGTTGGAGTGTTTTCTATGCCACTGGGAAAGGTTTTATCTGATGAATGACAGTGTAGGTATGCATCAGCAATCAAGTGTTCTGGCCGAGTGGACACCGTGGGGTGACGAGATAGGTAGTCTGCATGGTTCTTGTCTTTCCCTGGCCTGTGACAAATCGTGAACTTGTAGTCTTGATGGCGGAGTCCCTATCTCGCTATACGTGGAGGCATCCTTGCCTTCGGATTTCCATAGATAGTGAGGAGTGCCTGGTGATCTGTGGCAATCGTGAATGCCTTCCCAAATAGGAAGAGGTGAAAGTGCTCACAGGCCCAGACCACGGCCAGGCTCTCTTCTCTGCTTGTGAGTATTTCTATTCAGTGGTAGATAGACTGCGGCTGGCATTTGACAGAACCCTTTTGATGTGCTGTGTCCTTTTGTTAAATTGCACCAAAATGGCGCCTAGGCCCACGGGGCTGGCCTCCAATGTCACCCCGGTTTCCTTGGACGAGCTGAAGTAAGCCATGTTGGTGACGGATGTAATGTTCGTCCTTATCGCCTCAAAACTTGCCTCGCCTTCAGGGATCCAAATGAAATCTTGCTTGTCTCTTGTGAGCTCAAAGAGTGGGGCACTCACTGTTGCATAGTTTTCTAGGCATTGCAAGCAATAACTGCCGAGGCCGAGAAACAACATCAGGTCGGACACATTGGTTGGACGAGGGGCTCCATTTAGAGAGGCAACCTTGTCCGGAAGGCATGGTATCAAACACTAAGACAGACACAAGTGATCACAGTTCAAGGGTGTTTGTTGAACTTCAACTGGGTTTGAAAAACAGCTATCTAATCCCAAATCTAAAGATGGGAGCTAGCTACGACCATCAAATAATAACGCAGTCCTGGTGGTGTCTTGTCAAAATGAAAGGGCATATACTAATACACCTATTGCCAATCCTAACTTCTAAATACAAATAGTGTGGGAAACAATGTTATACAAAAGAAAAGTGTTGAAGAAATTATATGTCAGGATATTCAAGCCGTTGGCTTCCCTTCTCCACTTTTTCAGCACAGGACAAGGCGGCACACTCAAGTTTAGCCCAGTCTCTGGCTTCTCCAGCACGAGGATGCAGTTCAACTCTTAAAATAAGGGCCTTCTATACCAAAGTCTCTTTGCCATTCAAAGTCTCTTACTTCAGAGGGTCTGATACAACAAACAAACATTCAAAGGTTCCTTTCTCCTCAGGATTCTCTTGTACAACTTCTTGGGTGATTTTCGTTTCACCCCGGATCCGCCTCCACCAGGCCCAGTCTCACTTTAATACAAAAACGTCTTGGGTGATTCACTCTTCACCCTGGATCCCCCTCTGCCGGGGAGACCAGATTCTATTTCATCAGAATCAAAGACGTTCGACTGTGTGCAGGATTTTGCTTGACCCGTCGCAGGACCACTTCGATTCACATGTATTCGTTTACTCTCAAATGATCTCCCTCCACCGGGCTCAGATCAAATTAATCTACTTTAGTTACTCCTCTGCTGGATACCTTACAGAGACCTTCGATTGAGCACCAAGGCAGGGCCGGACCACTCTGTCAAAGGTATTGTAGCTTGCTTTAAAGTTCAATCACTCATCAGCAGTTTAACTTCACCTGCGTCTCTTATCACACGCGTTTTAACAATGTGTGCTCCAACGCTCTCCATATAATGTTGTTGCTTGCAACCTTGGCTTCAACACAGACCAGTCTTGTATCTGTCTCCCCAACTCATCGGCTGTGGTGTTTTCACTGAAGTGGCCTGGTTCTTGGAGCCAAGGACAGTACCACGGTGGCTGGTGATTCTCCCTGCCTTTATTATTGATGGCCCTGGGTATCTCCGACACACAATGCAGGATTCTTCAGCCTGTTTTCCTGGTCTTATGTTTTTCAATCTCAAGGACTAGTGAAAGCAATGGTTCCTTGTCAAAAATGTCAAGGGTAATTTCCTCCTCGTGATCCCTTTCTGTTTCATCGTCTTTCTTCTCTCATTAAACTGCCATTTAGAACAGCTGTTTCCTTGTGTGTTTTGCCTTGCTCAGAGTGTGCTCTCGTGCTCCGCCTTTTACCCGTGTGGGGGAAGTGTAATGGAAGTCAGGTGTGAGTAATTGTCGGTAATTGGCTGACCTCACCGGACCATAGTATTGGGACATGTTGGGTACACGTCTCGGGTGTTAGTCTGTTTTCTCTTAGAGCAGGCCGTCAGTGAGAAATTGTTTGTGTTGTAAAAGGGGGGGTGGGAAGAGTTCGTAAATATCCTACCGGCTAGGATGCGGTAAAAGTGTTCCAAGGAACGGGATCTCGCGTCTTACCATCCGGTGTCACACTGCGACTCCCCGAAGACCCCTCACCCAGGTGATCCTCATGCATTGTTCCACCTCCAGGAACTGGATCCAAAAGCGATGGCTGTGTCCTGGCCACCTGGATGACAGATCCCCGGGGACTAGTGGGTGAGACACATTCTGGTTTATCACAATGCCCTTTTTACTGAAAATATGGGGCCGAAGAATTTCAGTGTTTTCTTCCTGAATTCACATTTATCTTTGTTGAGTGTCACCCAGGCTGCCTCTAAGGCCAGGCAAAGACGATGCAGTGTGTCATCATGTTCCTGTATTGACTTGCTGAAGACCAAAATGTCACTCTATAATTGAGGCAGGTAGGGATGTGCTTGATGAATTGATGTATTTCCTCCTGGGATATCTCTGCTGCAGATGATATTCCGAAGTTCAGCCTTTTGTAGCGGTATAACCCCATGTGTGCCACAAAAGTGGTGATATAGCGCGTCTCTGGGGCAAGCTCCAGTTGGTGGTAATCTTTGTTGAGGTCTAGCATGGAGAATATTATCGCCCCATTGAGAGGAATCATGTCAGTGTGGAATATGGGCCTTCTTTCAAAGTCCACATTTGCACGCAGGGCAATATATATTGCTAGTGCTTCTTGAATCGCCCCAAATGTGTCCTTTTCCTCATCCACTAGCTCATATAGAATGTCTCGTACGGACGCCTATACTATCATGGTTAATATGTTTTTCTTGCTCATGGCCCCAACATTAACCTTAAAGTCCTTGGGCCAGCGAATCCACCTTGGGCCCATATTGCAAGTATCCGTGAGGTCAGAGGCGGTAGGCAGTTGCCAGGGTGAAACCTCACCCTCTGCCATCTGGAATACATCTGATGGCTGGTACATCTTCCTCTGACATGTTATAGGGTTGGTCCGTCTGTGCACCCTGAAGAATGGGGTCTTCTCTTTGTGAGTGGTGTCCCTTCCCCATACCCTGGAACAATGAGGACCAGATGCTGTGCTGCTCTTCCGCCTCTTTTTGTCGGTGTGCCGCACTGTTCCTGGCTCAGGTCTCCAGGTATCAGGCTCCCCACTCCTCACCTTATCTAGCGAATGCACCAGCTCCCGCTGTGTGCTGACAAGACATTCTGCATGTGAAGGCTTCTTCCGCTGGATATTCGCGGTCAGTGACCAGGACCACGCCTATCAATGCCTTTGTGTGGGGGTAGACGTCAGTGAGCAGGGTGCGTAAAGAAAGGAGGCCCACACACGATCAACTGGTCTCGACTCCATTCACTGTAGAATTGGGGAATTCCCGTCCCAACACATCACTTCCCTCAAACGGTCCCTCCTTAGCCCCGCCTCTAACATAACAAAGCTAACAGTGCATCATGACACCCAGCCCAATGCTTTGCTGTAAAAATTAATTAGACCCCCAGCTATCGCCAAGTTGGGTGGTATGACCAATAGATCTAGTTTACTGAGGGGTTGTATGGGTGGGTCTTTGAGGGGTTGGTCTGGTGAACTACATAATGACAGGATTAAGGATGTCGAAGCTCGCATCTAAAGGGGTTGAGGGGGCCCTGATCTTCAGGTCCATAGTGTACAAAAAGGTGCACATAGTTTCGCCAGATTGGATACAGAGGTAAAGAGAGACCTGCCGTTGGGTCATCGGCCACCTACCCTTGAGAAGACAATGCAGGTGAATAGCTCCATTAATGTGGGCCCAGAGGCTAATAAGTTATATGTAAATGGCTTGTATGGGGAGGACTTGGCAATATGCCTAAACAGGGCAATTACTTTTGAAATTTTTGCTGAAATTCTAAATCTCAGATCAATTTCAACAAATGATATTGATAGAATTGAGTTTAATGATCCTGTTTGTATGGATCAGGTCATTCTGCATATAGGCTCTAGAATTGTCTGATATTATTATGAAGGAGAGTCCATTTCCTTCATTTAGGATTTTCTCTAGGTATGACAGTGGAAACTCTGAGTGTCTGTTGTGATTTGTTGCGTGATATAAAATTTACGAGTCAATTTTAGAAAATCTAATTTCTTCCTTTGCCACCATTATATTGTGGAAGCACAAAACGTGCAACTTGGAATTGCAATTCAGTACTCCAGTACTTGCATCTCACCTTGTTTGCTACCACGCCAGGTGCCTTGCGACTCTTGTAGTTCTAGTGAACTACACTACCCAGCAGGACAAGATGATTAGAACATGTTGGCGGTGCATTTGGGAGGCGGTTCATGTCCAGGACGCACTGGCATCTTGGCGGATTGTATACCCATGGCCGAATTCCATCCACTGACAGGTATTGAACCTCTCCTATAGGTAATCACTAACCAGAGTCCTAGTTTTTTAAGTTTGCGGTCTGCACACAGTGAACATGATCGATGAATCCGTCGCTGAAAGCATGGTTGCCTCCCTCGTGTGCCTGCTGATTAACACCAGGTCCCTTATCAAGCATGCAACAGACAATGCAGACTATTTATTAGCCAAGCATATTGACATTTGCTCCATTACGGAGACCTGGCTGCATGAAGCCGCAGGCCCTGCGCTATCGCTAGCAGTTCCCAATGGTTATGCTATTCTTAGGGCTGACCACTCCTCCGGGTGGGGGGTTTGCAGTTTTTTACCGGACTTCCTCCAGATCCATTCAGTATGTTTGGAAGCCCAGAATGGATGTGATATATTTTATGCAAAGGCTCTGGTTGACCCCAACACAACCATTGATATTTTTCTTATCTACCGCCCACCCACTGCTATGCCCAATTATCCTTTACAATAGTGTGGAGTGGAGAGGTTGTTTAAAAAAAAAGGACTTGAAAAGAAATTGACTTAGAAAGACCGCTCCGTGACCGCACGGAGCAGTCTTTCTAAAATAAACTGTCACGCTCCTGCGCACACAAGTGCGTACATGGGCTGACAGGCACCCCAGGACCCGGAAGCGGCGAGAAGGGGTAAGTGTATGTGTGCGTTTGTGTGTGTTTCTGTGTGCATGTTTCTGTTGGGTGTTGGTGTTTGTTTGAAGATTGGGGGAGTCTTGGGTGTTAATCCTGCATTAGGGAAGCGAGAGGGGGGGCAGAGGGAATGTTTTTTTCATTTTTTTGTAGGTCGCCTAAAATCGTCCAAAAAAAATCAAATCGATCTTTTTGTTTGGCAAACTAAAAAAAAAGAAATTGAAACATTTCTCACAGAACCTTTACAACCAGGTGATATACTATTGCCCTGCCTTCAGCTCTCATCCAAGGTGGTACTCGTGGGTAACCTTAATCTTGGACTGCATGATGATTCTGACACCGTGGCATCCATCACTGAAGCAACCGTCTCTAGGCTTCCAGCACAATGTCTTGACCGCAACCCATGGTAAGGGTAGGACTCTCGACTGGGTTGCCACTTTGAATCTCATCATTGATGAAGTAGATTTGATTACATGCCCCTGAACAGACCATATGCTAATACACTTTACTCTTGACTGCTCAACCCAGTTTAAGAAATTCAAACTTGAAAGAGTGGCTACTACCTTTAGGAACACACGCCGGCTTTCAGCTACAATGTTAGCTCCTCTATTTTAAGCCACTCTTAACAACTTACCTAACCTTGACACTGCTGACAAAATAACAGATGCCTATTTAAGCATGCTTGAAAATGCGATTATTACTAGGACACCAGAAAAGATACAATAAGTGTTAAAAAGAGAGACTAAAAGCTGGTACTCTGAGGAAAGCCAAAAGCTTAAAATTGCTAAGTGCAAAGCCTTTGGCTGCTGGAAAACCTACAATCTGGAAATAGAGCAAGATATTCAGCATCAGCTAAGGAGCACAGAGACGCCATCTCCAATGCTAAAAAATCTGCCTGTGAACAGAAGATTAAAAGTGCCGACTCCGACAAGAAATTGGAGGATCGGTGCCCCTCTATACCATTGATCAACAAAGATAAAAACTGGTGCACATCTATTGAGGACTTCATGAATAACAAAATCAAAAACATCCACGATGATACTCGCGCCAAACAGGAAACTCGTGGTAGGAATATCCACCTTGAGACTCCCTCGAAGGCTAATATGAATATTCCTCCTTTTGAGTTTTCACTGGTCACGGAAAGTGAGATGCTTACTTTGCTGGGTCCGCTTAAACCCACGTTCTGTAAAGGAGATGTGTGCCCATCTAGGGTCGTGAAAGCTTGTACTGGTCAGTTGATCCCTCTTATCACAAAGCTGGTTAACTCCTTGTTCAGGGAATGTCTTGTACCAACTTGCATTAAGCAGACATGGATATGGCCACTATTAAAGAAATCATCCCTTGACCCTAATGTACCCTCCAATTATAGGCCTATTACTAACGCACCGTTTCGTTTCTGCTCAAGATTCTGGACCGGGCCGCCTATCTGCAAATACAAGACATTTTGGAGACATATATCTTGGGTCAGAGGCAGTCAGGCTTTCGCACGGCCCACAGCGCAGAATCCTCATCGCTTGATCTTAAGGCCAATATGCTGGAAATTGTGGAAAAAGGAGGCACGGCACTCCTTATGCTTATCAATCTTTCCACGCCTTTTGACCTGGTGGATCACACCATGCTGATCTCCAGGCTCACTCGTTCCACCCAGTTTTCTCCCTAGTGGCCGCAAAATGGGTGGAATCCCTTCTAACGGAGCACATGGCCAGGGTCTTTGCAGATAACCACAAGGCTGACTACTTTGTGATGCCCTGTGGAGTCTCATGCTCGTCCCCTGCTCTTTTCAATCTGTTTACCATGCCTTTGTTTGAATTGCTGGACGCCAAAGGGGTACTATACACAAACTATGCTGATGATAATCTCATTCCACTCTCAGGAAATTATATCAGGGACACTGAGGCCGTCAACATAGTCTACTCTCTAATTCAAGACTGGATGTTGGATAAGGATTGTGCTATAACCACTCTCCATAAAGTTAAGACATTGAGCATGGCTACCTGGTCTCATCCACCTTCTACTATCTAAAACTGCTTGCACAGCTGAGGCCTTTCTTGTCTCAAATTGTCTCAAGGAAACTGTGCTACTATTTCCAAGGCAATTATTAGAGCCAAACTAGATGTGAGAGTAGTAGAAGGAACACATCTCAGAGGCTAGGAAAGCATTTCACTGGTTCCTAATAGCCAGCAGAGTTGTATTCTGTCTCCTCTGCATTACACACAAATGCTTACATGGAGATAGCCCAACTATCTCTCCAATCGTCTCTACTGGCTACCTGCACGAAAGACGATTAGGTCCAACAACTTGGGCCTTCACCAAGCTCCCCGTGCCACGTTTGATGTTGTCACCTAGGGCTTTGTCTATGCTGCCCCCAAGAGATGGTATGCACTTCCCCTCCTGACCTGCAACTGTATCAGTCTCTTTCTAAATTTAAACTCAGACTAAAATAACGTTGTTTTGCTGACCATTGGTTTAGCGTAGGTTGGGATGCTGTATATTTGACGGTATCCAGTCATTATATCGGAAAAAATTTCGACATACAAATATGTCGAATCAAAAGTGCAGAATTTTTTTTCTTCACATTTCTTGTTTTTTATTTTTAAGGGTTTAGTTTTGTTTAGTTGGCCAAAAAAGATGTTTTTGATTCGACATATTTGTATTTCGAAATAGTGACTGTTGAAAAAGTCACTATAAACCATATTTGACTCCTGGTTTCTTGTTTTGTTTGTATGTCTTGTTGTTTGTGTTGTGCATACGCTACTATACCTACACCTGTGATTATGCGCTATATAAATAAAGAAATACATCTACGCAGCAGTTAGGGTTTGAAATATTTGAGAATAAATATGAGTCCCAGCAAAAATTCCTTTTTTTAAAAACTTTGTTGTTTATTAGCATTTTCAAACAGATACACAATCACAGTATGTCAGCCAAGAGAACAATCACAACTTTCCCCCAACCCCCCACACCATTACTCACCTCCCTCGAATAAAGCGACAGTGATCATTCCAGGTGACAGGACATTGTGGGCACCGACTTCACCAGTGTCCCAGCCGAAGGGTGACTAACCCAGCGAATGAAGGTGCGGAAGATCATCGTCTGTCCATCGTAGAGAAACATGAGGACCGAGACCAAAGTCTAGGCGGAACCTAGAATTGAAGCAAGAAAGCTTGTTTGAAACTTTGATAAAATTCGGGTGTTCCCTGAATAAATTTTAAAAATAAATAAATAAATAAATAAATGTTGGGTATACATACAGGCAAAGGTGTCACATCAGGCCTAGGCTGGCCTAGGCATGGGTTCTGCTCACTGAACCCTGGGGTTCAACATTAATCTCCCCTGGCAGGCGGCCCGGAGGAAGGCGTTCACTCGTGCATTGGGGACCACATCAAAGGCTTATGCTTCCACTACCCCATTTCAGCATAAAAAGATACCCCACTCCTGGAAGAATGTCTCCACGCAGTCGTTGGCCATCGCCACCAGTTTTTCATAAGTAAAATAGCCTCATAATTTCACCATCAGTTGTTGGTTTGATGGGGTGGCTTTGTCCTTCCAGTTTTGGGCCAAGGCTACTCTCCCCGATCTCAGTATTGATTCTAAGTTTTGTGAGTCTGAGCTCATTGTTTTTAATGTCTGGGGCGCCTAACAATAACAGGTAATAATAGAGAGATTGCATCAACATAATATTCTGGTTCGAAATCATTTGAACATGCAGATTGGGCCTGGTTGGCCGTGGCACTGAAAGGTGCCAGTGAGCCACAATTGTGAGTTCACAAACAGGCCTTTAGCGCAATGGGACAAATGCAAGTTGATACCGTCAGTTAATTTAAAACACTTTAAATAGATATATAAAGGGTAGTGGGGTAAGGGTAGGGGGTTAAAATGGGTCGGGATGGGGTTGGGGTGTTATAAGGGCGGCAAATCAGGGGGCTTGAGGGGAGACCCCTGCCCAAATTAAAAATAAAATAAAAATTCAGTGTTTTTCTGTGTTTTGCTCACAATGAAATGTACCTCTCTTAAATTGTGGTCGGTAAAAATCACATATAACCATGCAAATGTTCTCTTGGAACACGTGGAGGAACATCCCCCTGTTTACCATTCCAGACGTGACTAGTATTTTAAGAACTCAAGGCATTATAATGCTGCAGGAGACTTGGTTAACTGAGTCCCCAGTTCTTGACGGCTATTCTGTGCACGTTCAGGAAGCTTATAAGAGTAACAGTGGACAGCTCTCTGGTGGGCTCCTACCAGCTTTATACTCCTGTCAGGGTTAAGTGCTAGGAAGTTGCCCAATTCCACATTTGGAGTACTACTAGTGGATGTTAAATTGAATAAGAATTCTTTACTCATGAGTTTACGGGTGGTAAATATCTATTGGCATTTGGGGATGGGCAGTTTGGATCTACTTCTGGATGAGTTGACCAAATATATCTTGAAATGGGACTGGTCTGGCTTTCTGGAGACTTGGATTCAACATGTATAATGGATGGTAATAATGATGAGGGGTGGAATTTGGCATTTCTCTCAGTCAGCCGGCCAGGGGGAAAAGAAACACATGGAAATAAATGGGTTTTCTAGTTTAACATCTTTGGGTCTCCAAATGTTGAATGGAGTCATTTGGGGACATTCCTAGCCAACCCACCTGGCACAAGGATGATAGTGCATCGACTTTAGATATTAATAAAACATCTACTTTCCAGGAATACAAAGAAACTCATTAGGAAGATAAACATTTCTATAAAAACTATCTTAAGCAACATCGAGTCCTGATGTTACAAAAAGATGCTGAATTCATGTTAGACATCCTTGAAAGCAGGAACGTTACCGGTTTTTGAGAGATGATGAATGCACAGGAGTTAAAACAGCAGATTAATGCAGTTTCTGATGAAGATTGGGTCACCCACTTTGAGGCGCTATATGCGACCGGCAGTAAATCCTCTTTTAGTGGAGGGAGTAGACCAGCGGGCAGCTAAATATACTGCCAAATCGTGATAGACCAGGAGGCTGTTCTGGACGTAATCTGGAAAATAAGCGATTCAAGGGTCCAAACCGACTTTCCAATAAACTGTTCAAGGGCAATCATGATATTTGGCTTACTGTTCTCACTATCCTTTTTAAAAACAGTTTTGATTGAGAGCTATCCGGAGTCATGGCGGACATCCTACATTATTCCAAATTTTAAGAGGGGCACGAAGACCGATCCAAGGAACTACCTTGTCACGATCATGGATGCGGCTAGTAAGGTCTTTGCGTCCCTTCTTTTGTTCCATCTGGAGTCCTGGATTAGGCGGCAGGTAGACTGAATAAGCTGTTGACAGGCTTCAGGAAGGGCCCTAATACTAACTTAAATTGACAGGTTTCAAATGCATTCAGGGTCTGTCATGGAGCAAGGAGGTGACATGAGTTTTTGTGGCCTCAAAAGATCTTTCAGCTGCATTTGACTGGGATGACCAACTTCTATTGTGGACTAAACTGGCCAAGTGGGGTATTCCTGATGGTCTACTAAGATTATGGGTCTCCATGATTACTCGTCAATTCAAGTCAGAGTGAACCATAAGAGTGCATTATCCTGTAGGATTGAGACCAACTCGGGTTTGAGGCAGGGATTGTTACGCTCACCTGGTTCCCACAGGGGCGTCGATCGGACCCGGACAGCTGCAGTCTCCACCCAGGTGATGCGTAGTGAAGAGATGACAGTCTGGACTGGCCCGCCTAATCTTGTCTGCTGGACTCGTAGAAGTATTCTCCTGCAAGTGGAGAAAGGGATTTAGCCACCTGTGGACTTTAGTGATGGCCCCCAAACAGGTCTCGTTCTCCCCACTAATCACCTCTGATATTCCCTTTTGGTAACCTCACCTTATGTTTTTAAATGATGCGCTCTCCATCCTGCATGGCATGCAGGGGCGCGTAGATACCAGTAACTTTACTGGGTTGAAGGTACTGGAGGAGCTCCGGAGGAATATTGACTCCAGTGTCAATAAAGTTCAAAGAGTTCAATATGTCCGATGTTCACTCTTGTTCCATTCCCTCGTTAGGTTGCAGCTGGGTCCAAAAGAATATTGCCTGGAGGCAGCTGATGGCGTTCAGTTAGAGTCTGTATTACCAAACACTGTCCGTTAAAAGTTGCATGAGTTTAACTTGCTGTTTTCTTTCCCTTTATAGGTGCGGCATAGGAAGATGCAGCGAATTAAAGAATAATACCTCCGGTGGTAAAGCAGGTAAGCCTATGGTGGCAAAGAGATTGTGCTTGTTGGTTTTCTCGGCTCACCTTGTTATTCCTTTTGTTTTCCCCCCAGGTGCTGGGTTTCGACGAAGAAAATGATGGAGGCAGCGCCGAGTCGAAAGATGCGGTGGACTGGTGAGTATAACGCGGCGCTGCTGCTGGCGGAGCGACGCGTGCTGAAATAATGTCCTTTCCAGGCTCGGAGATGTGCTGGGTCCGGAATCAGGTAAGGATTCAAATAATGTCTGTGATCCAACCTCTTCTCCTTTCTTTGCCTTTTGTCTAGGAGCTCCGTATTCGCGGCTGGCGTGGCAGAAGACTGGAGGCTGACTTGCAGACACGGTGAGCGTCACACTGCTGGATGCAGAATAACGCAAAGCATGGGCTGCTGTTCGGGCATGGTTTAAATAGCCTGCAAAGTAGTCCCAGGTAAGAAGTTCCCCAGAACCACACCCGAGTGAAAATTAGTCCCTGTAATAAAATGGTCCCATCCAGGCCTCACGATGGCTTGGACATATTTGCAGCATGGTCTGCATAAGGTAAGTAAAGTCTACGAGCCTGGTGCCTATGGCGCCAGGACTGATTTCTATGATGAGCCTGGCGCCTAAGGCACCAGGACTGAATCCAAACAGCCCCCAGCCGGGGCTGTTGGGGTTTTAATGAGTATCTGGATGCCTGCTCCCGGGGCTGATGGACTCGATCCGGATGCCCGGGGGTAGGCATCATGACAGCACTCCCCCCCCCCCCCAAGGCCCCTCCTAAAGTTGTTCTTTCCCTTGGCCCTGGCTTGTCTGGGAAGTCCCGATGGAATTTTTTCACCAATCGAGGAGCATGAAGGTGGTCACTAGGTTCCCATGACCTTTCTTGTGGTCCGTAACCCTTCCAGTCGATTAAATAAAAAAGTCTTGATTTAACCATTTTAAAGTCCAGGATGTTTTTTACCTCGAATTCGGGTTTTCCATCTATTAGGATGGAGTCAGGTGGTTTGGTTAATCTTGTCCCGGGTTGAACTGGTTTTAGAAGTGAAACATGGAAGACAGGATGAATCCGCATATTAGAGGGTAATTCTAATTTGACGGCCACCGGATTGATAATGGCCTTAATGGTGTAAGGTCCCAAATATCTAGGATTAAAAGTCTGAGTTCCTTTCAGAGGAATATGTCTTGTAGCCAGCCAAACTTGGTCTCCGATTCGATATGGAGGGGTCTCACTTCTATGTTGATCAGCATTTTTCTTGTATTTCTCTTTTGCTAATTTCAAATGTTTTGTTGCCTCTTTAAAGGCTTGTGTAATAGTAGAATGCAGATGAGTTACTGCCGGCATTTCTAAATGCTGGGGCGAATCGAGTTCTGAGGTTCGAGGATGATGTCCATATATGGTATAAAAGGGGCTTTGTCCGGTTCCTGAATGTACAGAGTTATTGTATGCGTATTCAGAAATTCATAAAATGTCCTTCCAATTACCTTCGGTTTGGTGGAGCATACAACGTAGGTATTGTTCAAGAGTCTGGTTGGTTCTCTCTGTCTGACCATCGGTTTGGGGATGGTGACTGGTTGATAACCTTACGTAGATTTGTGCCAATTGACAACACTTCTGCCAAAATTGTGAAATGAACTGACTTCCTCGGTCCGAGATCAATACGCAAGAAAATCCATGTATTCAAACAATATTTTCGAGAAATTCCTTGGCCAAGATTGAAGCAGAAGGTAATCCTTTTAAAGGAATGAAGTGGGCCATCTTGGAAAAAAGATCCACAATAACTAGAATGGTGTTGAATCCATTACATGGCGGTAGATCTGTAATAAAGTCTAAAGACAAAGTGTGCCATGGTGTGGGTGGAATATCTAAAGGTTGTAAAACACCAGCTGGTTTCTTCTTTTGGCTTTTGTTCTGGGCGCAGATGCCACAAGACAGTACAAATGACTTTACATCTTTTCGCCAGGTGGGCCACCAGAATTTTCTTTTAATTTTAGCTTCAGTTTTTGCAATACCTGGGTGCCCTTCCATCAGAGCTTCATGGTAATTGGAGATGACTTGTTCTTGTAGTTCCTTGTGTGGTATAAATAGACGCCCTTGATAGTAAGGTAGGTCATTGACAACTCAATAATCTTGGCCCTTTTTAACCGAGTCCTGCAGGGCTGCTGAATCAAAAAGTTGTTGGATCTTTAAATGAATATCTTCTAAGGTCTGTAGAGTAGTTATCCAAAGAATTCTTTGTTCAGGAATTATAGGCACCGGTTCCGGGTTCGAATATACTTCTCCCATCCCGATTCGGGATAAAGCGTCTGCCTTACCATTCTTACAACCTGGTTGGTAAGTGATCACGAAATTGAATTCGGCAAGGAATAAGGCCCATCGAAGTTGACACGATGATTGGGCATTGGCTGTTTTTAAATACTGCAAGTTCCTGTGATCGGTGATTACAGTATGGTATGCCTGGCACTGAGAAGATAATGCCGCCAAGCCTTGAAGGCAGATTTGATGGCTAACAACTCTTTATCGGTAACCGCATAGTTTAATTCGGGGGCCGAGAATTTTCTGGACCAAAATGCTACTGGATGAAGTTGACCGGTTTCTGGATCCTTCTGGGACAGGACAGCCCCCATGGCTAAACTGGATGCATCGGTTTCAACTATGTATGGGAGCTCAGGGCGTGGATGCTTTAAGACAGGTGCCGACGTGAATTTCAATTTCAGTTCTTGGAAGGCTTTTTCAGCCTCTTCGGTCCACAAGAAGCGTTTGTTTTTTCGCAAAAGTGCTGTGATGGGGTTTACAACATATATGAAGTCAGGAATAAATCTGCGGTAGAAATTAGCAAATCCAAGCATGCTTTGCACCCCTTTAACTGAACTGGGTGATGGCCACTTGAAAATTGCGTCCACCTTGCGGACTCCTTTTGGAGTGAGGATAAATCCAAAGAATTCAACTTATGTAGCATGAAAAACACATTTTTCCAATTTTGCATATAACTTGTACTAGCGTAGTTTCTCAAGGACTGCACGAACGTGCTTAACATGGTCTGATTCTGAGGAAGAGTACTCTAGAATATCGTCTATGTATACGACAACACAGACGTCAATGAGTTCACAAAGGACATCGTTCATAAAATACTGGAAGGTTGCTGGTGCATTGCACAACCCGAAGGGCATCACCTGATATTCGAATAATCCGTATTTGGTGCGTAAAGCAGTCTTCCAATTGTCGCCCTTCTTTACACGTACCAGATGATATGCCCCTCAGAGATCTAATTTAGTGTAGATGCAAGCATCCTTTACTTGGTCTAGTAGTTCGGGGATCAGAGGCAATGGATATCGGTTCTTCACCATGATCTGGTTTAATGCGCGATAGTCTATGCACGTTCTGAGGTCACCTTCCTTTTTGGGCACGAAGAATAAAGCTGAAGATGCAGGGGTCTTAGATGGACGAATGAAGCCATTAGCAAGGTATTGGTCCAAGTATTGTCGTAGGTGACGGTTTTCGGAATCCGTAAGGACGTAGATTCTACTGCATGGAGGTTGTGCACCGGGTATGAGTTTGATTTGACAATTGTATGATCTATGAGGTGGTAAGGTGTTTGCCTGTTCTTTTTGGAAAACATCCTGGAATTCTTGATATTCCTGAGGTATCTGCATGACTGGATTAGCGACTGTGGCCAGGCTTTTGTTCAAGGAATCCAGTCGGGGCTGTTGGGGTTTGAATGAGTATCTGGATACCTTCTCCCGGGGCTGATGGGCTCGATCCGGATGCCCGGGGGTAGACATCATGACAGGGATGCATCTTGGCTCCCTGCCTCTTCAACCTATATGTCTCCGATGTTGGGGACTACATAGACTGTGCCTCTTTTATTCCTCCTAACCTGGGCTTGCTCACTATTGCCTGGATAACTTATGTGGATGACTTTGTTTTTCGACCGCACTTCTATTGGTTTGCAAAAGCTCTTGTCAGCTTTTTCTCTCTATGTGAAAGATAATTGTCAATTAATCCAGGGAAGACAGGAAATATTCTCTTGAAGTAAAAAAGGTGTAAATTCAAGTGGTTTATAAATGATGGACCTTTGTCACAGGCTGATAACCTAATATATTTGGGATTCCCAATTTGTAGTCCAACTCAGAAAATTCTGATCCAGGATCTGTTGAAACAGAAAGCCATTATTCTCTCGAATCAGATGCTCAAATTAAGTGTCAAATATGGAAGGTATTCTCTTAAGCCTGTTTTACCCTTTTACGATGGTGAGGTAATCCCAGAAATAGCTTATGGTGTGGAACTGCTCAGTTTATGGGCACTTGATTATCTTGACAAATTGGAAGCATTAATATGGCAAAAGATATTGAGAGTGCCTAATGCGGTTCCTATGGTTGCCATTGGATATGAACTAGGGTTAAAATCTCTGCAAGTGAGGGTGAAATGGAAATTTAGGAATCACTATTAGAATATTGGTTTCCCGATTAAGAATTCCTTGTATGGAGATTGAATAACATCTTGGGTTTTGTAAGGATGCAGAAGTACAAGTCTGACACAGTGGTGGCATGTTTGTTGGAAAAGACCTTCTATTTATATAAATGTAAAAGAAAAGGAAGAACCTATCTTGCCATATTTCTAAGGAAAAACTAGGCGTCTTCTTGAATCAGAAGGAGGCTTCTCTCGATCTGGATATGGCTTTCACATATTCAATTCTTGATGATAAAACACAATGAGTAATTCTTTAACTTAAAAGTTCTTGATCTTAAATGCCCTTCCACATGCAAAACCCAGTTCCCAAGTATCAGGGGGAAGTCTCTTTGCCCTGTTCTCCAGCTCACAAATTTAGCATCAAGTCTGGTTCACTATCCTACAAGATTTGACAATGGATCTTCTTTTTCCTTTTCTCCTGTACACAAATGTAGTATCAAGTCTGGTGCAATATCCTGCAAGGATTGACGGTAGATCTTTTCACCATGATACAGTACTTGAATATCAGAGGGGAGTCTCTAACCCATCTCTTTCCCCAGTTCACAAATGCAGCGTCAAGTCTGGTTCACTATACTATCAGACTTGACGATAGACTTTAGAATTCGAGAAAATGGGTCCTTGACCCCTTGTATTACTTTCATGCACCCCTTTCTCCCTCACGGTTGTCTTTGGATCTCCCCAACTTCGTCTGCAGTTTGTTTCTCTTATATGGGGATTCCAGACACCTTTGTATCACCTTTTGATCTCCCTGACTTACTCTGGGCCCCCGCCACCTGGCTGTGTGCTTCCTTATACTTGTGTGGATCCTTCGCCACTGTGTGTTGCTTTTGCGGGCCTCGCCCAACTTCATATGGCTGCCAGAGCCTGCTGTGTTGTTCTGGTAGCGCTTCCCCGACATCATGTGGGTCCCAACCCTGGTGTGCTGCTTTTGCTCGCCCTCTGGCCCTGCTTCACTCAATGTCCAATTGAACAGACTCAGTGTACTCTTC
Source organism: Ambystoma mexicanum (assembly GCF_040938575.1). Classification (NCBI taxonomy): domain Eukaryota; kingdom Metazoa; phylum Chordata; class Amphibia; order Caudata; family Ambystomatidae; genus Ambystoma; species Ambystoma mexicanum. Next base: position 1,117,484,619 of record NC_090928.1, on the reverse strand, counting down.
TGCCAGGTACTGTTCCACATAGGATATTTCGTAAAAATTGATTCGGTTTTAACAGTTTGTTCCTTATCCCTTTCTGTCTCTCGGGATACTGGTAAGTCTCTCTTTAATCCATTTCCCCACTCTGTGACCGTTTCCCTACCTTCAGGAAATGCTATTGCAGTCTCCGGTCTGCTTCCTGGGAGTGGAGCAGGAGCTTCCGTACGGCTTTCACGTTCGGCTTCCTGCTCTTGGCAATTCCGCAGCAGTGTGCTTTCTATAGTGTCTTGGCTGTGCCGCTTCTTGCTTTGGTTTCACTGGTCGTGTTTTTTCCGTTCCCATCACTGGAGACGCTTGTCACCTCTTGGCAGCGTCCTATTCCCTGTTCCTCGGGTCCCTCACCACAGAACCGAAGTCTCAGTCCTCCAGGGCTGGCTTGACGAGGTACCCAGTCCTTCTCTGGCTTTTATCCTTGGGGCTGCCTTTAGTAAACTGTACCGCGTATGTTGGTTATGCTTCCTGGTATAGTGAGCGGGGGTTGCAGGGGACACCCCAGCAGCCTTCTGTTTAAAAACAAAACCAGGGGCTGCGGGGGTGTCCTGCGCATCGCCCCGCTCACTACACTTAATGGTATAGTGAGCTGGGGTTGCGGGGGACACCCCCGCAGCCTTCCATTAAAAAAAAAGAAAAGAAAAGGACCCTGTGGCGCTGGTTCCCGATCACAGAAGTGAAAGGGAACTGGTGCTGCAGAAACCCAGCGTGAAGATGAAGGTAACTGGGGTTTGTTTATGTTGGGGGTGTGGGTGGGGGTGTTGCTGAGGGTGTGGTTGGGGGTTGTTATGGGTGTGTTGTATGTGTGGGTGTGAGTATGTATGTGTGTTCGCATGAGAAAGGTGCAAACCTTTGGTAGTTCACACCTTTCTCATGCGAACGTTTCAGCCGCGGTAGTTTCTGCCGTGACTAAATCACTTAGATTTGTCTGCTTTGGCCTCCTTGCTTGATCTTCTATGTGTTAGTGATTGTATGCAATCGACCTAGGTAAGCCCCACTTTTCCTCATCCCAGTATGACCTGAATGAAAGAAGTCCTCTACTCTACAGAGATGCATAGAGGTGTGGGGGACCACAGGGGACCGAGGGGGATGAGAGGTAAGAGGGGACGGATATTAAAGGGAGTGAATACTGTGTTCTCCCAAGGCTGTCATCAATGGTCCCATGGAGGGTTTCCCTCCCCATGAGATCCACCCGCTGAGAACCACTCCCAGGGGGACTATCAGGTCATGGTAAGGTGCTCCCCGACCCATGGGAGCAGTGACAATATGCTTGGACTCGTCAAAAATACACTTCCCCTCATGCAGCTGGCTTCCCCATCTGGTAAAGGAAATCTGGACAGGAAAACAACATTAGCCTTTTCTTTACCTTTGCAATGTTATATGCTAAAACAAAAGTACTGCAGATAGAGAAACTAGCACGTTATTCAGGGATTTGTTGAACTAAGCCATGGAAGGGGCAAGTGGTCCGAGATTAAAATAAACTTTCTCACTGGGAGAGTACTGCTCCTAGGCCCAAGTCCTAAGAAAGCCCTTGGATCTCGTTTGGTTTTTGACACATGGGTTTCCTTTCTGGTTCTAACCTTTTCTACCTGGGGATGTTATGTTACGTTATTTGGCATTTATATAGCACTCTATATATCATTGGTATGACCTCACAGCGCTGGTAGGTTGAACGCCCTTGGGGACCGCAGTCCAGGTCAGTAGAGAGAGAGAGTGTCATAGGGTGCCTGGGTGCACCAGTTATGTGTGCAGCCGATGTAATTGCCAGATGGTAGCTGCATCCTAGCGTTAGGTGGAGAAGATATCGGTTGAATGTGTGCAGTCTGGTGGGTGGGCACCCAGACTGGGTTTTGGCTACGTTAGGCCTGTAGGACGCTTATGTGAACAGCTAGGCCGGAATCTCATGGGATAGCTGCGGTTTATTAGAGTGGTGAGGTGTTCATGGGGTAATGTTTGTATGTGAACAGCTAGGCCGAATTGATCAGTGATATAGCTGCATTCGAATTGTGTGATGGTGTAGAGTAGAGAGTAAGCGTAATGATATGGGATGGGAGTGTTTGCGTGGGTTCATGAGCCAATGCAGCAGGAGGAATTTCTAGGTCGATGTTACTGATAATATTTGTTCTTCTATGTGTGGCACTTGCCGACAGGTTGCCATCCTGTTTAGATGTGATACAGGCTAATGTTCACAATTCTAACTAGGTGTGGCATTGCCAACATTCACAACCCTGTCTAGATGTGACACAGGCCAACTTACACAATTCTAACCAAGTGTTTCACTTGTCAACATTCACACTCCCATCTAAGGGCGACGCAAGCTAATGTTCACAATTGTAACCAAATGTGTCACTCGCTATCATGTACAATTCTGTCCGGGTCCGGCACATGCTGCATGTTCACAGTTCTCTCTAAGTGTTGGACTACTTAACATTCACAGTCCAATCTGGATGTGGTGCAGGCTAATGTTCACAATTCTAACTAGGTGTGGCATTGCTAACATTCATAATTCTGTCTGGGTCCGGCACAATTCTAACTAGGTGTGGCATTGCGAACATTCATAATTCTGTCTGGGTCCGACGCAGGATAATGTTCGCAATTCTCTCTAAATGTTGGACTGCTTAACATTCACAATACTATCTAAATGTGATGCAGGCTAATGTTCACAACTCTAACCAAGTGCGGCATTGATAACATTCACAATCCTGTCTGGGTCTGGCACAGGCTAATGTTCACATTTCTAACTAAACAACCTTTTATTTGCAAAGAAGGATTGTTGTGAGATACAGGCGCCCTCCTGACAGTTAAATATGTTGAGCAAGGGCTGCAGATTGAGGGCAACCTGCCAACGTTGCCGACGGTATGTGAGTAAGACAGAAGGTTGTTTGTCTGATATCTGCGCACAAAGACACAATTCAACTACAATTACAAGTTTAATTGGAGGGTTCTTGAACAGCCTTTGGGGAATTCTTAAACAGCCTGACACGTGTTTCGAGCTAAGGTGCTCGTCATCAGAGGCTGGTGATTCTATACATGATTATACAAGGATGCAAGTCATCAAATCAAAACAAGGATCAACAAAAATAAAACATAGAGGGTTGGCATTGTTATACCAACAGCCACAGTTCCAAGCAGGCTAATGTTCACAATTCTAACTAGGTGTGACATTGCTAACATTCATAATTCTGTCTGGGTCCGGCACAATTCTAACTAGGTGTGGCATTGCGAACATTCATAATTCTGTCTGGGTCCGACGCAGGATAATGTTCGCAATTCTCTCTAAATGTTGGACTGCTTAACATTCACAATCCTATCTAAATGTGATGCAGGCTAATGTTCACAACTCTAACCAAGTGCGGCATTGCTAACATTCACAATCCTGTCTGGGTCCGGCACTATTCTAACTAGGTGTGGCATTGCGAACATTCCTAATTCTGTCTGGGTCCGGCACTATTCTAACTAGGTGTGGCATTGCGAACATTCATAATTCTGTCTGGGTCCGGCACTATTCTAACTAGGTGTGGCATTGCGAACATTCCTAATTCTGTCTGGGTCCGGCACTATTCTAACTAGGTGTGGCATTGCGAACATTCCTAATTCTGTCTGGGTCCGGCACTATTCTAACTAGGTGTGGCATTGCGAACATTCCTAGTTCTGTCTGGGTCCGGCACAATTCTAACTAGGTGTGGCATTGCGAACATTCCGAATTCTGTCTGGGTCCGACGCAGGATAATGTTCGCAATTCTCTCTAAATGTTGGACTGCTTAACATTCACAATACTATCTAAATGTGATGCAGGCTAATGTTCACAACTCTAACCAAGTGCGGCATTGATAACATTCACAATCCTGTCTGGGTCTGGCACAGGCTAATGTTCACATTTCTAACTAAACAACCTTTTATTTGCAAAGAAGGATTGTTGTGAGATACAGGCGCCCTCCTGACAGTTAAATATGTTGAGCAAGGGCTGCAGATTGAGGGCAACCTGCCAACGTTGCCGACGGTATGTGAGTAAGACAGAAGGTTGTTTGTCTGATATCTGCGCACAAAGACACAATTCAACTACAATTACAAGTTTAATTGGAGGGTTCTTGAACAGCCTTTGGGGAATTCTTAAACAGCCTGACACGTGTTTCGAGCTAAGGTGCTCGTCATCAGAGGCTGGTGATTCTATACATGATTATACAAGGATGCAAGTCATCAAATCAAAACAAGGATCAACAAAAATAAAACATAGAGGGTTGGCATTGTTATACCAACAGCCACAGTTCCAAGCAAGGGGTACATGTGTGACAGCACCTGCAAAATGTTAAATCACAAAAATCAACAAAGACAACGGATAAACATAATATACCAACATTTGAGAGCATAGATAAAGTTATAAACAATTAATCAGATTGCATATTTTTAAAATTAAAGGATATAGTAAGTGCATCCATAATTGCCAGAGTCATTGCAGTATAAATAGGTTTGGAAGAGAAACAAAGATAAAACAAATTGACATCAATTAGTAGTCCAAGGGAATATTTAACAATAGCATGAGAAGTAATGTCTCTCCCACTCAATGGGCATACCAAAATTAAATTAACTGAATCGTGGGTTACCTTATTTTTCTTGTGAATCAGCCTAGACTGAGGAATTTTTGGGAAAATATAGCATGTTGTTAGGAATAGTCCATGTAAGGCAAAACACTCATAAAATACTGCTATCTGAAAAGACTTTACTGAGAATAAAATTGCTTACCAATAAATGATTGGTAATCCAGATCAATAATTAAAGTGGGCTCGACTGTTGGAGAAAGGTAAATAGATCCCATTCAATATGACTATTCGTCATTGCATACAATTGAGCACTGTAGAGTTCATGATAAGAACGTGCAAGTAGTAGGTGAAGAAATGCATAACTAAATTAAACGCTTCAGTGCGTAGAGAAGTCTGCATACCACATGAAGTAAGCAATTTGCACAGAGACGATTGGATGGGGCAGAAGGGAAGGAAAAAGGAAGAACTAATTAGCTAGCAAGATAATATATAATGAGGATTGATTAGTCACATGCGTAACCCCTCGGACTGATAGTAAAGTCTAGGGGCATACGCGAAAGACCCGCACTTACCAGCGTCTCCGCCGATGTAAACTGGAGCCGAGGCTCCGCGGCCGACGCCGCCGAAAATAAACAGTGCAGCGCTCTCGCCAAGAGCTGAAGCGTACGCGGTCGTTCGCGTGGCTGGCTCTTGATGGCCACCATGTTGTAGTATGTTTACTTGTGTGTGCCGCGCTCATAATTCTGAAATTATATTATACCAACGGTCGACCGATACAATAAAAACCATTGGTTTATGAGTGTATACTCCGATCACCTAAAAATCCTTATATCTTAATATGGTGATTTGTAATTTAAAGGGAATGTCACTGATGATTTCACACAGTGGGACACGTAGTAATACCTAAGAATGAAAAATTAAATAAGAACCCATTGATAGCTATAGTGCAAATAATTAGTGCAAATTTGTTGTAAGAATTTGGGAGAGAAAAGGGGGCGGGGGACCAAGTTAGGCCCGCTGCAGTGGGCTATTTTAGGAGCCCAACAAACATACTCTAATGTACCTAGGAAATACCCTGAATCCCTTATGCCCTAAAAACAAAAGTCTTCTGTTTAAACACATTTCTGCATGCCAATTGGACAAAAGAACAAGAAAATACTTCTGTATAAGCCTCTGATGACGAGCACCTTAGCTCGAAACACGTGTCAGGCTGTTTAAGAATTCCCCAAAGGCTGTTCAAGAACCCTCCAATTAAACTTTATGCTAATTGTAGTTGAATTGTGTCTTTGTGCGCAGATATCAGACAAACAACCTTCTGTCTTACTCACATACCGTCGGCAACGTTGGCAGGTTGCCCTCAATCTGCAGCTCTTGCTCAACATATTTAACTGTCAGGGCGCCTGTATCTCACAACAATCCTTCTCTGCCAAATAAAAGGTTGTCTACACTTAGGATTCAGAGAAACAGCAGCCACGACCTTAGCTGTGTTCACCAATTGTCAACAAGATGGCACAAACTGCTGAATATATACTAACCAGGGAGGACGACATAAAAGCCCTCTTTGCACCAAGAGGGACCACCCTCAATCCTTTCAAACGACTTACCTCAGAAACGCAGGACCTCAGGTCCAAATTCATGAAACTGGAACGACTCAGCATCAGGAAGATAAATAAATTTTGGGAGCAAACTACCCTCACACATTACTTACAAGAAAACAAAATCCCCAGAGGTTTACGCATACTGATCCTGCCGGATTTTGAAGATCCAGCCGACAGTGACCTCGCTACAGATTGGGAAGCAAACCTTACATCCAGCTCCAATAACATGCTCAAGTTATTAATTGAACATGCCAAAAGAGAACACTCTCGCATTGTTATACAGATTGATGCTCTTAAAGAAGAGATCGACTTGTTTGATGCGCCCAGAGCAACAGTAGACAAAAATTACAAAACCTTATATACCAGACTCCGTAGGCATCAGGACGAGGTGAAACTCCGGAAATCACGCATATTTTCACGTGATGACTGAGATTATAGGGATAACAGAGTTTACACCTATCAACCAAAATATGATGAAGTTTCAAGATCAAGGAATAGTAGCGCCGTCTCATCACCAGCTAGCTCAGATTGTGAGCACAGCTAGCACGCGCGAGTAAACATACTACAACATGGCGGCCATCAAGAGCCAGCCACGCGAACGACCGCGTATGCTTCAGTTTTTGGCAAGAGCGCCGCACTGTTTAATTTCGGCGGCGTCAGCCGCGGAGCCTCGGCCCCAGTTTACATCGGCGGAGACGCTGGTAAGTGCGGGTCTTTCGCGTATGCCCCTAGACTTTACTATCAGTCCGAGGGGTTACGCATGTGACTAATCAATCCTCATTATATATTATCTTGCTAGCTAATTAGTTCTTACTTTTTCCTTCCCTTCTGCCCCATCAAATCGTCTCTGTGCAAATCGCTTACTTCATGTGGTATGCAGACTTCTCTACGCACTGAAGCGTTTAATTTAGGTATGCATTTCTTCACCTACTACTTGCACGTTCTTATCATGAACTCTACAGTGCTCAATTGTATGCAATGACGAATAGTCATATTGAATGGGATCTATTTACCTTTCTCCAACAGTCGAGCCCACTTTAATTATTGATCTTGATTACCAATCATTTATTGGTAAGCAATTTTATTCTCAGTAAAGTCTTTTCAGATAGCAGTATTTTATGAGTGTTTTGCCTTACATGGACTATTCCTAACAACATGCTATATTTTCCAAAAAATTCCTCAGTCTAAGCTGATTCACAAGGAAAATAAGGTAACCCACGATTCAGTTAATTTAATTTTGGTATGCCCATTGAGTGGGAGAGACATTACCTCTCATGCTATTGTTAAATATTCCCTTGGACTACTAATTGATGTCAATTTGTTTTATCTTTGTTTCTCTTCCAAACCTATTTATCCTGCAATGACTCTGGCAATTATGGATGCACTTACTATATCCTTTAATTTTAAAAATATGCAATCTGATTAATTGTTTATAACTATATCTATGCTCTCAAATGTTGGTATATTATGTTTATCCGTTGTCTTTGTTGATTTTTGTGATTTAACATTTTGCGGGTGCTGTCACACATGTACCCCTTGCTTGGAACTGTGGCTGTTGGTATAACAATGCCAACCCTCTATGTTTTATTTTTGTTGATCCTTGTTTTGATTTGATTATTTGGATCCTTGTATAATTATGTATAGAATCACCAGCCTCTGATGACGAGCACCTTAGCTCGAAACACGTGTCAGGCTGTTTAAGAATTCCCCAAAGGCTGTTCAAGAACCCTCCAATTAAACTTTATGCTAATTGTAGTTGAATTGTGTCTTTGTGCACAGATATCAGACAAACAACCTTCTGTCTTACTCACATTTCTAACTAAGTGCGGCATTGCTAACATTCACGATCCTGTCTGGGTCAGTGCAGGCTAATGCTCACAATTCTCTCTAAATGATGGACAACTTAACATTCACAATCCTGTCTGGGTCTAGTGCAGGCTAGTGTTCACATTTCTAACTAAGTGCAACATTGCTAACATTCCCAATCCTGTTTGGGTTTGGCGCAGGCTAATGTTCACAATTCTCTCTAAATGATGGTCAACTTAACATTCATATTCCTGTCTGGGTCTGGCGCAGGCTAATGTTCACAATTCTCTCTAAATGATGGACAACTTCTGTCAAAGTGTGGCACATGCTAACATTGACGACCTCGCTAGATGCGACGCGGTCTAATTTTCACGATTATATCTGATTGTGGCATATGCTGACATTTACAATTGCATTTAAGTGTGGCACGTATTAACATTCACAGTTCAGAGGTAAGGTAATGTGGAGTGGCAGTTTTATTTTGGAGTAGAGTAATTGCTCTACTCGCCACCCATGCCACACTTACTTGGTCCCGGTTCACGGCTGGCCACCGGCTTCCCCTGGCGTCTCCTGTGGACACCTGCTGACACTTTCTGGAGCCGCCTCATTTGGAGCCGCCCTTTGCCTCTGGGCCCTAAGCCGCAGGGATGGACCAATCTGTTCCCAACAAAGAACCCGAGATACTTCACTGCGAATTGGGCTAAATAAAATGTATTTTGGTTGGCCGTTAGCCCGCCGTGTTGCAGGGCTTTGGTGATTTTATATAGATGTGCCGTATGCTTCACCCAGGTTTTACTTTAGATGGTATCTAAATAGGCTCCACAGAAATCAGAATAGGGTCTTAGTACTAGATCCATTAGCCTTTGGAAGGTTGCTGTTGCACCATGAAGGGCAACTGGGAATACCTTAAATTGAAATATTCCTCCACGGGTAGAGAATACACTCTTTTCTTTGTCTTTGGGTTCACATGGACCTGCCAATAGCCTTTGGTGAGATCAATCATGGAAATATAAACGGCTGCGCCCAATCGATCAATCACGTCATCTATCCTAGGCATGGGATAGTTGTCGAACTGGGATACAGTGTTTAATTTTTGGAAATCAATGCAGAATCTCCACAATTGGTTTGGCTACCAAGAATATCCTCGAGGACCATGGACTCTGAGAGGGCTCTATAATGTTGTCTGCTAGCATCTTCACTTCCTGAAGGATTATTTATTTTCTGGCCTCTGGTATGCTGTACTGTTTTAGATTCACCACATTTCCAAGGAGAGTACGAATGTAAAAATGCCCTCAACTCTTCCTGGTTCCTCACTGAAGACATCCGGTAACTGGTTTAAGGGGTCTTGAAGGTTATGCTGCTGGGCTAGAGGAAGGTCAGATGGCATTAACTTATGTTTCTCCCCTTCCTCAGTTAACAGACTGGCCATGATTACTGAAGAAAACTATCAGATCTTCCTTCCATTCTTTGAAGATGTTAATATGGTAGATTTGGGACTTGGGCCTTCTATCTGTTCTAAGACCTTGTATGAACCATGCCACCGGGACAGCATCTTATTTTCAGATGTAGGGAGGAGTACTAATACTTTCTGTCTGATGGAAAAAGAACAGGTAACCATTTTCCGGTTGTACAACCCCTTCTGGTGTTCTTGGGTGATGGTTAAATGGGAACGGACTAGATTTTGAACAATCTTCATATGTTCCTTTATTCTCTGTGCTTTCTGGGATAAAGGCAGCTTCCTACCTCTCTTCCCAGATCTCCCTAAGCACATCTAATACATCCCCCTGCTCAAGCCTATATAGAAGTTCAAATAGCAAAAAACCTAGGAATGCCAGGATAACCTTTCTTACAGCAAAGAGAGCCCAAGGGATAATTTTATCCCAGTCCCTTCCATCAGTTTCCACAAGCTTTCTGAGAACTGTTATGAGGGTTTTATTAAAATGCGCAAAAAGTTTGTCTGTCTGAGGATGCTATACCGACGTGTGGAGTGTCTTAATCTGAAGGATCTCTTTCACCTCAACCATCGATTTTTCTCATGAAATTGGTTCCTTGATCTATGAAGATTTCTCAAGGGAAACCTACGTGGGATAAGAAGGGAATGAGCTGTTCCGCATTGGGAAGTCTTCGGGGTAGCGGGTTGCATAGTCTAGAATGACTAATATGTATTTGTTTCTGAGCATGGATGGTTTGAGAGGACCTACAATATCTACCCCTATGCACGAGAAAGGTATATTTATGAGGGGCAAGGGCTGAAGGGGCTGGAGATGGAAGGAGTTGGGTTTTCTTCTGGCACAGAACAGGTTGCAACAAAATTGTTTGTCGACAGAAATTCTTGGCCAGTAGAATCTACTCACTACCTAACCTTGGTTCTTAGCTGCCCCCAAGTGTCCCCAGGTAAAGTATGCCACGCGATCTCCAAGACTACCATACATGGATTTTTGGGACCCCAATTTGGAATTCTACAACAACTTCCAGGGTTGTGTCTTCCCTATACAGTAAACACTGTTCGAGAAAAAAGAAGGGAGCGTCTCTCTTCCTTCCTTCTTCTTCCGATACCACATTCTGGAGGTCCTCGGCTAATATGGGATCATTGCGCTGAGCAAAGGCGAGATCTGACATGTTTTCAATTTCCCCAGTGTCTGCCTGTGGGGTGGATGCTTCTGTTTTGGGTTGCTGTCTTATGTCTTCTTCACCAAATTCTTTTTTTCCCTCTATCGGTTTGATCTTGGTCAGGGACTTCCATTAGGTCAGGGAATGCTGCCTTTTCTAATATCGCTTGTGCAATTTTATCTCCGATCTTAGTGTGGTATGGTTGCTTTCTATTTGCAGGAGGATTTTAATACCTCCCCTATAATAAGGGTCCACCACCCCAGCTAGTACATCCAAACCATATTTCCATGCTAACCCCAACTTGGATGTTAACCTAATATTAATGGATGTTAGCCTTTCTGATCCTACAAGACTAGACCAGTACATATCATTTGTCTTTCCCTGGTTCTATAATAAGATCTTGACTATTGGATAAGTCAATCCCGATTGACTCTGAAGTGGCCACTGATGGGTTGGAGGCCCTCTCACTAAGTTTGGTAAACTTTAGCATTCTGTCAATAGTAGGGCTCACCTGTGATTCGGTGTCTGATTTGCAGGAAGATATTTCAGCCTCAGCAGATGGCGTAGTCCGGTCCGGAGTCTTTTTTTAGAGAAGAGATACGGTCTGTTCCGGGAACTCGCCACAGTGGTTGTGTAAGAAGGCAGACAGCAACCAAGGCGGAGGATTCCCTGCACAGCCTGTTGAGGGGAAAAAGCCAGTGGCAGAAAAAACCCCTGAATTATTTGAATGTGCACAGCGCTGGATGGAAGTCCAAAGATCTTTCAGTTCCGGGAAGAATACAGTCACTGAGGAGCGCAAGAGTAAGCGCCACGAGGAAATAAGGACAAGGGGGTCCTCAGCAGGGGATCTGGTAAGTGCAAGGTAACAGGTCCAGCTTCAGTATCCGACAGAAGAAGGCCGGAAAACCAAGTCCTTTCATCCATCCAATTCAGGATAGGCTGCAGGTAGGGTGTAAGGGAAAACTGGAGAAGAACCAAAGAAACTAAAAACAGAAGCCGTGAAACTAGACGTGATGCAGCAAAGACAAGAATGAGTAGAAACAGAGAAGCGGACCATAAGTATAGAAAAAAGGGAAAGGCAGAATACAGATGAACTCACCCAAACGTTAAGGAGGAGAAAAAGAAAGTAGAATCAAAAAGAAACTCGGAGAGGAATGCGAAGTGAAAAAAAACAGAGGCTAGAAGGAGCTGTGAAAATGGCAGTGTGAAAGTAAGATGCCCCGGAGGAAAAGCAGTCCGAAAATGCCGAGAAAAAGGAGGTGGAGTTACCAGAAAGTGAAAGCCTGAGCGCAGGCAGAGAAACGGAGGGAATAAACAGAAAGAAAAAGATGCAGAGAGTAGCACCGCAAAAGGCGGAAAAATAAGGATCAGGAACAAGGACGCTATAAAAGAGAGAATTCCAGTCGGGAGGAAAATACACAGAGGGCACGGGAACCAAAGGCACCAGTGTAGCGAAGAACAGGAAACAGTTGCAACGCAAGGAGAGGGCGTGGCTAACCTCAATATGAAGAGCACAGAGCGTAACAGCTAGAACGCTGCACAGAGCGCCGTGAAGGGTGTATCAATGGCGCTTCCACCATGTCCAACACTTCCATCGTCCTGTCCTCATGACACATTCCTAGATTTGGGTCAGCCAGGTCAGATCCCAGTCCTGACACCATATGTAAAGGTGCAGAAGTATGAGTCTGACACAGTTGTGGCATGTTTGTTGGCAAGGACTTTTATGTATATACATGTGAAAGAAAAAGAACCTTTTCCATGAGGGGTTGCCCTACCTCAACAAAAATACTAAGGACTCTGTCAGGATGTACAGTAAAGTAAAATGTCCACCGTCCTGTGTCCAAACCTATTTCCGTCCCTCCCCAGTGGTTGAAGTGTCTGAAAGGAAGTAGTGGAAATATGTTCCCTGCTGGCCTGCCCCCGCTGCCCACAAACCCCATTGGCACACCCCCACCAACACACAATCCAAACCCCCAAACAAACACACCTGCTATTTAAGGGAATGCTCAGTGAATTGCACTGAAGTGCAAGTTTCAACTTCTTCCTAACCTTTTATTTTAAAACAAAACAATTCCGGAACAGTTTCTTTTTTTAAATAAAAGTATAGGAACAGTACAACCTTTTTTTAAAGTAGTGGAGCACTGCTCCTAACCACCCCGCACTTTGACCACTGTCCATCATACTCTAAACTAAGGAAAGAATTGGTGTTTCCTTGATCCAGAAGGATGCGTCTCTCGTTCTAGATATGGCTTTCAAATGTAAAATTCTTGTTAAATTCTTGATGAGAAAACACAATGGGTCATTTTTTAACTTAAAGGTTCTTGATCTTAAATGTTCTTCCACATGCAAAACACAGTTTCCAGGTATTAGGGGGAAGTCTCTTCCCCTGTTCTCCAGCAGACAAATGTAGCGTCAAGTCTGGTTCACTCTCCTGCCAGACTTGACTGTCCATCTTCTTTCACCATAACACAGTTCTCAAATATCAGGGGGGAGTCTCTTCCCTTGCTCTTCCCCCAGTTCACCAATGCAGCATCATGTCTGGTTCACTATTCTGCCAGACTTTACTATAGACTTTAGAATTCCCGAAAATGTCTTATTTTGGCAATGGGTCCTCGACCCCTTGTTTTACCTACTTGCACCTCTCTTTCGCTCTCGTTTGGGTCCCAGACTGTTGTCTTAGGATCTTCCTGACTTTTTCTGCAGCATGTTCCTCCTTTATGTGGTTTCCAGACCCCTTTGCATCACATCGGGTCTCCCCGACTTACTCTGGGCCCCAGCCCCTTTACTGTTTGCATCCTTATATTTGTGTGGGTCCTTGACCCCTATCTGTTGTTTTCGTGGGCCTCGCCCGACTTCATATGAGTTCCAGACCCTGCTGTGTTGTTCTGGTGGGGCTTTTCCGACTTCATGTGGGTCCCAGACCCTGGTGTGCTGCTTACAGGCCCTTTTCTCCTGCTTCACTCAATATCCAATTGAACAGACCTGGTGTGCTCTCCTGCCAGGCACTGTTCCACATAGGATATTACGTAAAGTTTGCTTCGGTTTTTACAGTTCATTCGTTATCCATTTCGGTCTCTCGGGAGACTGGTAAGTTTCTCTTTAATCTATTTGGCCCCCACTGTGTCCCACCAGCTAGCCCAACCCTTTCCCTACCTTTGGGAAATGCTGTCGTGGTCTCGGGTCTGCTTCCTGGGAGTGAAGCGGGGCTTCAGCATTTGGCATCCTGCTCTTGGCGGCTCCGCAGCAGTCCTTGGCTGTGCAGCTTCTTTTTGCTTTAGTTTCGCCCGTCGTATTTCTTCCTTCCCCATCACCGGATAGGTCCCTGCTCGATGGACCTACCAGTGATTCTAGTCTCCTCTTGGCAGCGTCCTGTTCCTTGTTCCTCCGGTCTCTCGACACGGAACCAGCATCTGGTTCCTCGCTCCCCCTGGGCTGGCTTGACGAGGTACACAGTCCTTCCTTGGTTTTTATCCTTGGGCAGCCACTAGTAAAGTGTAGCACGTATGTTGGTTCCACGGTGGGCTTTGGCCTCCTTGCTTGATGTTCTTCGTGTCAGTGATTGTATGCACTCGACATAGCTAAGCCTCACTCTTCGTTGCGTCCCAGTATGACCCAAATGAATGAAGGCCTCCACTCTACAGAAATACATAGAGGTGTCGTGGACGAGAGGGAACTGTGGGCGAGGAGAAGGAAGAGGGGACAGAAATAGAGGCGGTCAATACCATGTTCTATGAAGGCTATCGTCACTGGTCCCTTGGAGGGGTTGCCTCCTCATGAGATCTACCCGCTGAGTACCACCCCCAGGGGAACTGCTGGGTAGCAGCCTGACCTTCCTGACATCATGGGAAGGGGCTCCCCCATGGGAGCAGTGACAATACCCTGGTATTAGTCACAGTTCCAATGATATACGTTTATTAATCAGGCTGAGGGATCAGTGATAGTTTTCTTCTTGAAATTGAGAAAAGTCTTTTGGACCTTAGAGACCATCTTGGTGCTGTCAAACAAGCCTTATATCAAGCAGATTGTGCTGCACGCTTAATAAGTTTCATATTTATTATCTTGTCTCTCATCACTCCTTAGAGAATAAACAGTGTGGGATTGTTGCGCCATACCTTTACATCTTTCCGAATAGATAGTGGAAGGACTTTTTATGGTTCATGTGGAATTTATTAACCAGTTAAACATTTTGAAGACACTGGCTTATTCAAGTGGAGGACAACTGTTTTCGGTTTTGCAAAGTGAAAGCAGAACCGGAAACCCTGAAACACCTGATTTAGATGTGGCAATTTGTGTTTTTTATGCTGCTTTTCAAATTGATTTGATGTTATGTTATATATATTTGTAAAGCGCAAACCTACACCAACTAGGACATCACAGAGCTGTGGGCAAGACTGTAAAATGGGAGCAGAACAAGCAGGAGCGAAGACAATCGGGCAGAAAACAAGAAGGTTTTAAGAGTACACTTGAATGACAGATACACATGGATGCTATGGAGAGAGTGGGGGAGAGAGTTTCACAGCAGAGCCACTGAGACAGAGAAGACGCATGCTCCCACACTGGAGCGCCTGACTCAGGGAACAGATACACAGCGCAGTGGCTGAGCGGAGTGACCGCCTGGGTACATAACAGATTGATTTATTCTGCAAGTACTCCAGAACAATCTTATATTAGGCCCTTAAATTTGACATGGAAAGCTATCGGCAGACAATGCAGGGATTTAAGAATGGCATAGGCTTGATGAGGGGCCCCACTGACTAGTCGAGCCGCAGAATTCTGGTGGCGATGTAGAAGATAGCCCGGTTGGGCAAGATAGAGGGACTTACAATAATCAAGAGAGCCAGAGATCAAGCAGGAGACAACTAATGGATGGATAGGAGAAAGGAGAAAGGGAAGCACTTTCTGCAGAACCCTTAGGGTAAAGTGAATGGATTGGCTCACTTGGGGCAGCATGAAAAGAGAAGCCAATAGCCTAACCCCAAGAATTTTAACCACTGTGGAGGGTGGCGGGCAGGGAGCCGAGTTTGGGCAGTCAAAAAGCAGCAGACCAAGGTGAGCCATCAGGAAGGGCACCAACGATAAGAATCTGCGTCTTATCACCATTTAGCCAGAGCCAATTATGGCATATCCAGACGTGGACGGCGGAAAGGCAGGAGCAACAACGCACAGCCGTATAAGGGATGGCAAGATCCAACCGCATCAGGATCTGGGCGTCGTCAGCGTAAGAGTAGCTCCGAAAACCAAAAGTGAATGAGGTTAATGAGAGGTTGGTTGTATACTTTAAAGAGTAGGGGATAAAGAGCAGAGCCTTGGCGTACACCACAGGTGAGGGAAAGGGAAGGTGAAATGAAAGGGGAGAGAAAGAGATTATGATCGGTCAGAGAGGAAAGAGATGAACCAGCCCAGAACCCGACCAGAGACCCCCCCACCAAAGAAAATCTCTGAATCAGAATAGTGTGGTCTATGGTATCAAATGCAGCAGATAGATCAAGGCAGATCAGAGCTTGATACCACCCTGATCTACAATCTGCACCCGGTTTTCGACAGCCGATACCAGTACGGCTTCTGTGCCTTGACCAGGCTTGAATCCTGACTGAAAAGGGTCCAGGCAGTCGGAATACTCCAGAAATGAGCAGAGAAGGGGTGTGAGAGGAGTCACTAACAATTTTATGGGTAAAGAAAGAAGGGAGATGGGGCAGAAATTAGAGGAACGACAAGGATCCAAGTTAGGCTTTTTAAGAAGAGAAATAATCAACACGTGCTTCAGTGAGGGTGGGATAAGACTATTTTAAAAAGACAGATTAACCGCTGACGAAATCGCGGTCGCAATGTGTGGAATAACATCTTTCAGTATGCCAAGGGTAATAGGATCAGCAGGAGAGATGGATTTGAGACGCAAGGTGGCTTAGATGATATCGGCTTCAGTAAAAACTGGAAAGTCTGACCAACAATGAAGAGGAGGGTCATAGGTGGAGGTGCCTGCCGAGGCAGTGTCCAGCACCAAGAACCAAGAGATCTTCTGACGGGTGGAGTTAATTATATCCTGAAAGAAGGTAGACAAGGATGTGCAGAAAAGCTGAGAGGGGATAACCCTATTAGCAGAAGGCAGAGACGAGAGAGATTGAATGAGTTTGAAAAGTTCCTTAAGGGAATTTACAGCAGATTCAATGCAAAAAGAAAAGTGTGCACATTTCGCCTTAGTGATGGGCAGCTGGTAGGCAGCAGTAGCCCTGCGAAATGCCAAGTGAGCTAGGGAACAGTAGTCAGTCTGCCATTTCCGCTCCATCTGTATGCGAATAGGCCCAATCCAGCAAGCTCTTCTGAAACAGGTATGTTCGTTCGTGATTGTTGTTAATGTATTGTACATGTGAATTCTGTTTTTTTTAATTAACCAAATACACGCACACAAAAAATGCATTTAGTCAAATGATTATATTCAGTCAAACCTAATATGAAAAGATAACTAAACTAGATTAACATGTTTTTATTTTTTCTCCATCTCTTGTTCTCTTTTTCCTTCTGTTCAAATTGGTAAAAAGATGGCAATGTCCTGCAACAAAAGTGCATTGATCCATGAAGGCAATCAAGAACTAGTCCGGAATCGCAAGGACTTGGGGGTAAGGCAGTTATCGCGCTTGGATGAACTATAGGGTCGGCCTCCCATGGTAAAGGTAACAACTATGAAGGTTTAGTATGTGCACAATATCTAGGAAGATTCGCCATGCTCTCCACCAGGAAGGACCTGTAAGTATAGCCTGTGCCCATCTAATTGCAATTTGTGAAGCATAGATTGTTGCTAACCATTTTATCTCAGCCGCAAGAATCAACAAAGGAAGCCACTACCTGATCGGGCACACATACTACAAACCATCACCCCAACTGCTAGGGATTTATAACGCACTACTCTGGCAGCAGGCATGACTACCCGCACACATCAGAATACAGCAAAGAAAAATTTGGTCTGACTAGTCACATAATTGTTCTGGCTGCTTACACCAGATTAGACCTCAACACCTCCGTCATCAGTATGTAGCGAAGACATCTGACAAATTCAGGCATGTTGGACACAACGCGTCTCTTAATCTCACGCCATCTCCTGACTCCTCTCAGCACTCATCCACATGCCGGACCTCATGGGGTGCTTTGTTTTTTTAAAATAAAAACTTTATTTTAGTAACAATCAGACAAGTTCTAGACAACAGTACACGGCACCATGGTCGGGGCCAAAAAGACTGCAATATTCAGTGCTCACTGCACATATTCATTACAATAATTCTTAATATAGTGAACCTGGGTAGTTTCATGACAAACATATTTGTCCATCAAAAGCACATTTCAATGGGGTTTATCATCACGCTGCCTGCGGGAGAGGTAGTCGCGAAATGACCCTCATATGTCTTTTGGCCTGCATGTAGTTATGACCGTTGTCATGTATCCCTCCTCCCTTTAATTTACAAATCTCAATTCCTTGAGCCACTCCAGGCATGATGGAGCCATTTTGAATTTTCACTGCTTCAATATGCATTTTTTGGCAACAATGCAACCCATATTAAACAATATGCCAACAAGTATAGAAACAGCATGCCAATGTTGCCTAACAGATATGGGGGGCAGGGTGGAGTACAGGAGGTATATGTACCATGTCATGCATTACATCTGCTATTTCCTGCCAGAATCGCATGATCATGGGGCAGTTCCAAAACATACGCAATGAGTCGGCCCCTGCCTAACCGCATTTCTCACATTCACCACCCACATCTGTGAAAAACCTAGAAAGTCATGCCAGCGTGTTGTATAACTGATTCAGTACTTTAAACTGTATAAACCGAAATCTCACATTGAGTGACACCTCTCTTGTAAGAAGACAATGGGCCTCATTACAAGAGCTCCGGTCCGGAATTAATGCTGCCAGTATAACCATACCGGCACCGTTTCCGCGTCCGCCCAATCATGACCCGCGGCCCCAGAAATAGCACCTCCCCCAACCGCCACCACGGAGTTAAGGGTCCCATAAAGTCCACCTGCACGGAAACCCCTCCGTTACCGGCAATACAAAACACTGCGAGCATCACAACTAGCGCGGACACGGAAACACCGCCAGAAAAATGGCGTTAAAACCATGATCACGGTGGCGGTACCGCTGCCAACGTGAACATGACGTTAAACAGTGCCTGCTGAACTGAATCAGGGCACAGGTGCACCAAATCGGCCCAGCTGGACCCAGCAGCACACTGGGAGCCTACAAAAGGGCCACACCCAGCCCAACACAACACAAAACCATGCAGGCAGCAGCTCTAGTAGCACTTGGACTGGGCCTACTCAACCAACAGGCAGCACTGCACATGATGGCAGTAATGGTGCAGAGGAGGAGGCGCAGGCGGAGGAGGCGCATGCGCCAACCAGCCAACCCTGCACCTATGGCAAACCCCATTGTCCAGCCGGCACAACCCCGCAGGCAGCCTGCAATACCACGCATCAGGGCCTCACCCTGGAACCTTACCCCAGGACAGACCCACACACTATACCGGCTGGACCGTCCAACAATCCTGTACATCACTGCCATGATTGAGGACAACATCAGCAGCCACATAGACACCCCCACCGCCACCCCCCCCCTCCTGAAGGTTGTGTCTGTGCTGCATTTCCTTGGCACTGGCACCTATCAACACACGGTCGGTGAGCTGCACGGCATATCACAACCCTGTTTTTCAAAAATCCTGGTACAGGTACTGGATGCCCTGTTGCGCCATGTGTCGGAACACATAGCCCTACCCCGTATCCTCCCCGAGGTCATTGCCACCAAGTTGGCCTTCCATGCCATAGCAGGCATGCCAAATTGCATAGGTGCAGTTGACTGCACCCACATTGAGCTGACAGTACCACGTGCAATTGAGATGGTGTTCCTCAATAGGAAACAGTATCACTCGTTGAATGTACAGATGGTATGTGATGCCACGCTACTGATTACACACTGCTGTGCACGTTTCCCAGGCTCAACCCATGACTCAATGGTACTGCGGAATTCCACGTTGCCACGGTACATGGAACACTATGCTGGACAAAACACATGGCTATTAGGTGAGTACAGCTGACAATGCTCCGACCCTGTTGAAGTGGTGTGTGTGTCTCCAGGCCAATGAGCAATGTGAGTGTGCCGCTGTGACCGCACATGCATCACCCCCCTACCATCAACCAAATAGACAGGGGATCCCAGACATCACAAAGGAAGACATGACGGGTCAGCACAGTGTGCCCGTACACACCCTGCCACATGACACACACAGCCGATACTGTCACTGTCCCATACACCTTGTGCCACTGCAAACACCCACCCACAAATGGAACACTGCCCTCCCAATGCACATGATGCCTGTAAATGAGACGTCCTGCATTAACAACATCATTACAGTGGAGTGACTCTGCCATGTGTGCACATCACTGCACTTTGCAATACTCATAATCAAATGTCACCCGCAGGGCAGAGTACACATGCACGTAAATGTGTAGGTCAATATCCATTTGGCTACATCCACTGTGAAGGCTGATAAACACTTCCAACCACTGCATGGCACACATGCATGAATGAACGATTATACAAAATAGCACAGCATCAAATGAAGACATGATACAACAAACACTGACATGTCCCCCCATCTAAATCCCATGTAAGTGATGCTGGATATGCACTCACGCCATGGATGACGACACCAAGGAACAGGCATGAAGAGGCCTACAATAGGGCACATGTCCGCACACGTGGAATGATTGAGAGGACATTCGGACTGCTGAAGGCCCGGTTCCGCTGTTTGAGCAGATCTAGCGGATCACTGCTGTACAGCCCAGTGAAGACGGGTAAAATCACACTCGTATGTGCCATGATGCACAATCTCTGCCTGCGCAGGAACATCCCAATGCCCCCAGACGCAGATGAAGAAGATGGGGATGGAGATGGGGATGGGGATGGAGATGGAGATGGGGATGGGATGGCACCACCTCCCCCTGGGGGTCCACTTGATCGCCAAAGAGCACGGGATGAACTGATTCGCATTTACTTTTGAGAAACAGCACATTCACAGCAATGCATGGACATGGTGATGACAATACATGATTTGTTGCACTGCAAATTAAATGATAGATGTCCACACATGTATGTTATGATTTCAAATGATGATATATTGATGAATTAACAACAGGGAAGGAGGTGCAATGGTTAGGGAAGCTGTACACCCGTGCCCACCCTCCACCCAAACGTACCCACCCCCACCCTTCAAGTCCACGTGTGTCCTGCAGTGCCCCACACACATGCCATCACTTCAGTGTGCGCTTCTGTGCCTGTGCATCCTTGCCCGAGAGTCCCGTTAGCCGACTCGAGCGCCTCCTTGGACTGGCAGTAGTGGAGCTGGATGGGGTGGTGGTATTGGATGGCACAGAATCAGGTATAGATGGCATACGTGCAATATTTGCCTGTTGCCCAATCAACATGGACTCTATGAGCCTGGAGGTGTTGTCATTACCCTCCCGCACAAGGCGTGCCAGGGTGACAATAGTGCTGCCAAAGCGTCCAATGGACCTTGATAGGCGACGCGCTGACGTGCTGTAGCACTCCCTCTGCAGCCTAGATTCCTCGAGCTGCCTCTCCACCAGCTGGATGAGGGTAGCCTGCTGCTCCTACATCCGCTGCATGCAGGAATTAAGCTCTACCATAGACGGGGTGGGTGACCTCATGGGACTTTGGAGTGATGTGGGACTAAACTCCAGCTGATGGAAGGATCCCAGGTCATCAAATGTGGGCATCTCCCCCTGTGGCCCAGTATCAGAGTGCTCTGCCGCGGCACTGTTGTCACTACAGGCTGCCTCCTCTGCAGTGCAGCTGCCTTCTGTGTTGTTTTGGGTGGGCACGATGGGTTCCCGTGACACCTGTGTTAACTCAAGCAGCGTGTAGACGCTGGGGATGTTGGTGGTGGTGGCCGGCACATTTGTTGCAGTTGGTACTGGGGGCAGAGATGCCGAACTGCTGGCAGCATCCTCTTGTGCAGGGGCGGTGGCTTGGACACCTGCTGGTGCAGATTGCCTGGCCTGTTGTGCAGTATCACTGTCACTTGACACGGCTGTGGGGACACAGAGGACATGCAATTAGTGTTGTGGTGGTGGCTGATGGGTGCATCACATGCATCATACAGGTTGATCATTCAATATTGTTAGTTACATGCATCTGATTGCTGGGGGTATGCATTGTTGTGATATTGGTTGCCATACGGATCATGATGGGTCCTTTGGCCCAGTCATGCACTGCTTGGGGGGGGGGGGTTGTTAATGGGTCCTTTGGCCCAGTCATGCACTGCTTGGGGGGGGGGGGTTGTTGATGGGTCCTTTGGCCCAGTCATGCACTGCCTGGGGGGGGGGGTTGTTAATGGGTCCTTTGGCCAAGTCATGCACTGCTTGGGGGGGGTGGGGGTTGGTAATGGGTCATTTGGCCCAGTCATGCACTTCTTGGGGGGGGGGGGTTTGTTAATGGGTCCTTTGGCCCAGTCATGCACTGCTTGGGGGGG
This sequence comes from Ambystoma mexicanum, assembly GCF_040938575.1. Classification (NCBI taxonomy): domain Eukaryota; kingdom Metazoa; phylum Chordata; class Amphibia; order Caudata; family Ambystomatidae; genus Ambystoma; species Ambystoma mexicanum. The sequence continues at coordinate 1,117,462,494 of NC_090928.1, read as the reverse complement.
GGGTTGTTAATGGGTCCTTTGGCCCAGTCATGCACTGCTTGGGGGTGGAGGGGGTTGTTAATGGGTCCTTTGGCCCAGTCATGCACTGCTTGGGGGAGGGGGTTGTTAATGGGTCCTTTAGCCCAGTCATGCACTCCTTGAAGGGGGGGTTGTTAATGGGTCCTTTAGCCCAGTCATGCACTCCTTGAAGGGGGGGTTGTTAATGGGTCCTTTAGCCCAGTCATGACATCAACATATTCTCATGTGGCATTCATGTTTCACCACTTACCAGCATCTGCAGGTGGGCTCACTCCTGCCTCAGCCTCCCCGATCCCATGGATGCCCTCAAGGTGGCGGACACTGCTGCAACGCTCCTCCCATGCTTGCAGCCTCAGTGGGGAAGGGGGTCCTCCACCTATCCCACTCCTGCGTTGGCGGTGTGTGGAGATCAGGTTCCGAAGCCTCAGCCTTAGGTCGTCCCACCGCTTGTGGCAGTCCTTGACGCTCCTCACAGTCACGCCCACAGCAGTGCACTTGCGTGCTGCTTCCGCCCACACTTCCTTCCTCCGCTGCTGTGTGGCACGCCGTTGATCTGCACTGAACAGCATCTCTGCATGCTCCACTATATGCTCCACCAGAACAGTTAGCTCCGCCTCACTAAAAGGCTGTTTGCGCTGCCTCTGAGCTGTAATCCTGGCAGACATGCTGGTGGTCCCTTTTGCCTTCTCAAAGTGTGGTTCTGCTTGTGCTGACTCTGGATGGCAATGGATTGTGCGTTATATGATGGCCGTCTCTCTGTTTCGGCGATCGTGGTATTTCCGGTACCGTGTCCGTGGCGACGGAGGCGGACATGGTTTTTGCGCTACTTGTGGCAGCGCTATGTCTATTTCCGTTGCTTTTTCCATGATGGCGGTAACAACGTTTACGCATCCGTGTGGTGCGCGCGACCGACAGCACGTAATCGGATGGTATTTCCGCAACCTTGCGGACACGGAAACTTTGTTACCGCCATTACAGAATCACTGCGGTCCAAACCTGACAGGCTGTAATGAGGCCCAAGATCTATGCCACTGTGTGTCCTCAATTTCCATGGTCAGATCTCGTTCCCATTTAGCTTTTGCTGCGCTCCAGGGTAGTTGGACAGTCTACACCAGTTTGTATAATATGCAAACCAGTTTCCTGGGATCTCCACTTGACACTACCTCGTCGATGGATCTGTGAGAATCCAGCTCCTAATGGAAGAACGGCCATCTGTGGCATGCAGCCGCCTTCATCCAGAAATATTGCAAGATTTTAATGGGACCGTTACCCAGCTTCGTCGTAAATACTTCAAGTGTCACAAACCTCCCTCCCAGATACAAATCTCCAAGGACCATTTCCCTATTTACATCCCAGGATGTCTACACATCTGAGTCATAGGTTGGGTGCCGTGCGGGGGGAGTACAGGGCAGTTCCACAGAGGGACCGTGGGGTTGTTATCCCTATTCTATTAAACAGTCAGGACCTTGCATTCACTGTTGTGTGGAGCGGATTGAACGTGCAAGAGTCAGCATAGCGATCATCAAAAATAACTGCCTTAAGACCCATCAGTGCCGCACCATATCACTCCAGTGCTCGATGCACCAGACCCGGGTCTGGCAAATCCCAGTGACCAGCATACTGCACCTGTGCAACAATATAGTACAATTCAAAATCTGGGGTGGCTAGCCCCCACGTTCATAAGGGTCTGCAAGCCCCTCCCAGCTCATCTGGGAAACCGCCCTTGCCCTGCAAACTCAAACGCCAGAGATCGCAGCTTGGTAAAGAACATTCGTCCGGGCCATTTCGGGATTGTACTCAAATAATATAGTAGTTTGGGAACCACAACCATTTTCAAAAGGGACAACCAGCCATATACGGACATGGGGAACTTAGCCCATAGCTGCAGCTTGACAGCAAGGGAGTTTAGATACGCCTCACGATGTCCACATATAATGAATGTGCCGGGGACACCAAAATACCCAGGTATTTAAATATGATTGTTGGTACCCATCTAAACCCCATAAGATCGGCCAGTCTCTATGTGCCGGCCGTGAGTGGAAACAGCTCCGATTTTGCGCTATTTATTCTATAACTATAATAATCTGGTGTCATCCGCATATAGTGAGATGATCTGGGGGTATCCCGCTATATGGATTCCTCTATGTCTGTGCCGTTTCCTCATCAGTCGCGCGAGTGGCTCTATTGTTAGGGCAAACAACATGGGGGACTAAGGGCATCCATGTAGTGTCCCGTGGCCCAATTTGAAAGTCTGCAACATCACACCATTGGTGCGGACCCTGGCAACTGGATTGGCATACTGTCTTGATATGGGCAAAATCTTCCTCGGGGCCAGCCCTTTGAGAGCAAAAAATACCCAATTCAGCCCAAAATACAGGTTCTATTGTGCTGAGCAGTGAACTCATGCTAGTGACAAATGACACCTTCAATAAGTTTTAGTATTTATTCTAAACAGTGAATTTCATATACATTTTGGGATTCAAGTTAGAGAAGATTACAAAGCACAAAACTTAGAGAAATGCAAAATATAGAGAAACATAGAACTTAGATAAACATAGAGAAACATAGAGAAACATAGAGAAACACAGTCTTACGCCCCTTCAATCAGCACTGGGAGACCCTGGCCCTCATAAGCTAGCTGTAACAAGCCCCGCTCAGAGGATAGCGCTGCTGGGTGCCGTCAGAGCTCCAATTCCGGGCACTTGATCTTGCTCGAACCAAGTCCACAGGACGATCTCCCACCTGAGTCATGTGAGCATGCATATTTTATAATCTCGTGCTGTCCGTCCATGACGCACAGTTCCAGAACTTTCCCTGTGCAAAATATAGGCTGGCTCATGGAAAAAAAAACAACTCTGTTAATTTCCACTGTGCTCCTTCTTCTGAGCCCCTCCCTGGAGCCCATCTGCGCGAAAGCTCAGGAATGTCTTATCAGTGCCTTCCCAGAGAAAGGGAGATTAGTTTACAGGGCTACCGTTAGTGAGGCAGAATATTCTCTAAAATACATGCACTCATAGCTTAGTGTTCATAGCGCTTAAGACTGGCTATCTAAGCGCTATATAGGTGCCATAATGTTCCAAACACTCCAATATTGTCTATTAGCTTACAGAGCAGGGGCCTTCGCCCTGCCTGTCTATCGACAATGCATAATGTGACCTATCACTCATACTAGGCCTGCATATTCCTTGTAGCTCACTACTGCATAATGGAAGTGCTACACCAGACTACTGTCAGCATTTTTGGCACATAGTTTGAATACACTATTGGCTTTCAGCGGCTAATGCTGTCATCTAAAGCCCTGATTGGCAAAGTTGCAATTTTGTGTATCACTACATTCCACCCCTATTCAAAGTGTGTGCGACAATGCTGACTAATACTCATCAATATAGTATTTAGTGCAGTGATAAAGACCTTGGGGCTTTGCAAGAGGTTTAAGCAAACTATCTTCTAGCGGTTAGTCAGCGTGGCATGCAAGGTTAGTAGAAACACTACCTAAACAAAAATGTACACAAAGTGAACAGTGACATATACCCTTGCCAAAACCTGGCCTACACAAAAATACCTACACAAAGTGAACATGGGCATTTACTCTAGCCAAAACCTGGCCTACACAACAATACCTAAATAATTATTGTATAACTGATTGTCAGTTAAAAAGCAGCATGCAGTTAGAATGTCAAGGCAATCCGGTGTAGTCTAATCTACAATGCACTATTGCATTTATGTATGGTTACCAATTCTAAAACCTGGCAGCCTTTCACTCTAAGGCCCTGATCCCAGGGCATTCAAACGTGACTATGGACTGTGTGATTAGACACTTCCCCCATGTATGTGGAACCCAACCAGAAATCATCTAATTTCGTGAACAAGGTGAACCCATGGGCACCAGGTTATCTAAATAAAAACAATTCTATTAATTTGCATCAAAGCATGGCATGTGTTATTCATGCAATCAAAAGCAAGCAATTTGATCCATATGTATGCTGGTAACTGTAGCTCTGTGTGCCAGTGTGTGGAGGATGGTCACCCCCACTCAGTAAAAAGCCAACACCTGCTGATTTAACAATGTTTGCCATACAATGCATCGTGTGTATTTAGCAGTCTTGTTGACCTGCCCTATGGCAGAAAAAATGTCTTCATACCTAAAATGCTGCCATCTCCAGTGGTTGCCAATACTTGTAGCAGTGTTGGGCGTATCAATGGGCACCACTAGGTCAGAAGTTCTATAGCAGAGCTGGCATCAGAACCCATAGTGGCTAGCTTATTGTGCACAGTTTCTATGTCACAAGCATATAAAGCTCCTGCAATTAATGAATCTAGCTCCCTAGCTACGCGCACTCTAGTGATGGGCCATAGAAATGGACTCCATTTGTAGCAGCTTGGTAGTACTAAGGAAACATTGCCTCATGATAAATCTATGTCTAAGTGTATCACTCTAATAATAGAGGTGTGCATTACCAGCCTACAATTTAAATGTTGCCTTACTACTGGAAAATCTAACATGTTCACAGTGTCTACCTATTGTGACTTGGAGAATACCCTTCTTCAAGTGGGATATCTACCATATACAATATTAGTTTTAGCTACAAACACCATACTACCATCCGGCAGTGGCTGTTTCATCACACCATTGTGTGAAATGCATTTAGTTAAATTATAGTCCATAAAATCTTGGCGAGAACACTCGCTGCATTTCTTGGTCAGAAAAAACATCACATTAAACAAATTAAACAAATCATTGTATCCATTCACTGAAACATTTGGGCCTAGGACTTCATAGACACCAGTCATATGAGTCAGTGACAAAAGATGTCTGACAATGTGCCAGGCCAGTACGCTAGCAATTCCATGTGGATACTCATTTGTAGCGCTTTTCCAAAGAATTATTCCAAATGTCTACAATCAAAAGGTGACTCTTTGCATTAGTGTGCTGGAGACAGCTGTCCCCACAAAAACATGAAACTGGTTGGTTTAACAAAAACCGTGTCACACATTGTGTCATAAAATCAAATATCAAGTCAGTCATGGTTTCATTTACCTGCCTTAAGCTGGCTGTAAAAGTATCCAGTGTTTCAAAGGTTACCATCTCAAATTAGAGCTCACACACTTGGCAGCATTACTTCAAATTAAGGATCTTAACCTACGCACAGGTGACTTTGATGTGCGCACTCATTTTATCTCAAAATAAATTACGCTCCTGCTTGCATAATCCTGCTGCCCCAACAATTCATAAATCATTTTTCTGCCTACGTGCAACGTAGAAGTTTTTTTTTTTTTCAAAAAGCAAAACATCTCTGGTTAAAGCAATTCAGTTGGAAGAGCAAAACCATTTCGTTTTTTGAGATTCATCTCAAAAAGTGCATTTAAAAACCATTTTTCAATGAGTTAGCATTCAAGTGCTGTGTCACACAGCTGTTTGTGGTGCATGATGTTACAGTCCACAACTTGTCCACAGTCTTTAAACAAGAAAGGCAAGACATGTCAATTAAGTTATTTCCAGCAACTGAATCATTTGAATGTGCAGCATCAAATATTTGATAACTAGCCAAGTCTGCACCGTGCCAGTTCAGCAAAAGTTATTACTCTGTTGGACACCTTTCGCAGGTTGCAGAACAAATGTCCTCATACGTCATGCATGTTAGCAGCATTGAGTGCGGTGCAGGACACGTTCAATGTTCATATATTTCATCACGCAGTGACTCGCTTTCTCTGAGAATGCGTCTGCTTGACTGATCAGTGTCACCCGCAAATTGCACACATCTACCTCAATAATGGCACGCAACTGTCTTGCTTTTTTGCCTAGGCAAAATACAAACAGAAATGTTAGGATTTCATCAAAAGTACAATGTCATTATTCTTCACATTAGGATGTCATCAAAACTTCAATATCAGCGTTATCCACCCCTTCCCTTAACACCACCCCCACCTTCAGAAGTCTCATCAGGTAACTACACCCTTTATCATTGCTACCACAATTATTTGTCACCCTTCTGCATGTTATTGGGGGCTTATTTACACTCAACCATACGGGGTGATCACAAACTCATTTGTGCAATGCGATCATAGTTGGTCAATGGTACTTCAGACTGATCTGTGATTTTACAAAAGCCATATAATAAGTACCCAGGTCGCACTTCTCAATGGATCAATGCTTTCCTTTGTCATCAGAGCGATCACGAATGCCAGGCGCCAACTTGCTTCCAGTGTCTCATGATCTTGATTTAGGTTGCCCTGCTGGCATCACTCCATATTTCAAAGGTAAAGTCTTTCAGTCCAATACCGCCTGCAGTTGCACAAGCAGCTTTGTTTATTTTTCTCCATACAGCCAGTGTCTTTCAAGCCTCTGGTTTTTCACTTATCATTTTTTCTCAAAGGGTGTTTGCTGATTTCTTGGACCACCCCTTTGAGCGCGATAGTCTAAGTCAGTTTCTTTTGTTGCTTCAACAAATCATTCATTCTTGCACTAAGCCGTGAGGCTTCTGGATCATGGCTAATGTGCAGTGTTCATGTTATACTCCAAAGCCCCGCTCTGCATGTTTTCTCTTGCAAAACGGCTAAGCGCTTTTGTCAGTTTTGCTTCCATCTGGAATGCCATAATGTCTTTGTCAGTTACTCCAGCCCTGGCAATGTAGCTTGCATTTTTCCAGCTGTGTATTCTCACTTCTCAAAGCGCCTAGAGGTTTCTTCTCCAGTGCACAGCGCTTTACTTCAGTTCACATCACATGGAGCACTGGAATGCAGCTTGCACAGCAATGTCTCTTCACTTCACATCACATCACATGGCGCATGGGAATGCAGCTTGCACGGCAATGTCTCTTGAAATGGGCAGCTGTCTTTTTCATAGCCCATTCACAGATGCACAGGTTCCCCAAATGTTCAGATGTGATGTGCCCATCTGCCATTCTGCGTGCAGCATTTGTTTTCCTTCCAGTGTTACTGGGCAAATTCTTTACTTCTGCTCAGCTCTGTTATTGCATGCTAGTGTCAGCATGCGTACATCAGCATGTATACGGTAGATTGTGCTCTTTTTTATTTTCTCACTCACAGCAATTATTGCCTTCAGTTCTGTTTCTGCATTTCTGTCTTTGCACCCCCTCCTCCTCAGTTTTTTGCTCACACTGACGGTGTCTCTCACAGGGGATGGAATGCAGGAATGTCATTTTTTATCTTTCATGTGCACCTGGCAGCGCCATGAGCCCGCAGCAAACTTATCTCTTTGCTCTATAACTCTTAAACTGTGGCGGCTTCAATGGAAGGCACTCGTTTCAGACAGTTCATCCAGATTAACTCTTTCCTGCCCTGCTTTTCTCCAGCAACTCAGAAAAGCTCTCATATCTGCCAGCTTCTGTAAACACCATTTCACTAAACAGGAGCGCAGTATTCTGCTTTTTTCTGCCTTCCTCCAACAGTTTTTTTTTCTTCGCGCACCTCGCCCAAGGCAGTGCAAGTTATCTTCAAGGCACAAGCTCTGCACACACAGCAAGACTCTTATTTTCAAAAGAGGCATTTTTTCTTGTCATCAGATTCTACTCCATGTAATTTTGCAAAATGTCAAAGCGTCTTTTAGACTGTTTTGAACTGATCAATGTCCCATTTAAAAGCATACGTTTTTTTTTCTTTTTCCTTGTAACCTTGTAGTTTGGCTTCACGAGCTCACTCCAATGCAATGTGTGATCTTTCAAAAGAACCCGCAACCCACTAAATCTTTGTGCTATCTTATCACACACAGATGTTTCATTCTGTTGTACCATTGCCAGAATATAACCACTTATTTCAGTGCATTTAAAACATGCCATGTGTAGTGCAGCTCCCTGCACGTTTTTATTTTTCTCTGCAAGAGCAACCCACACTCTATATTGCTTGTGGGCTGTTAAATGTGTCAACAACATTTTTCACCATGTATCATAGTCAACAGGTCACCATTTCCAAAACATGCATCACTTATAAGGCAACAGTCCAAATCCATGGCATAGCGTGGGAACAGTCAAAAATACTCCTGGGCCAATTTAGAGGCAATTTAGAAAAATATAAATTGTTTTTCCCCCCCAAACCATTGCAAACTGATTCTGCAATTTCAAATCAATACACAAAAATCGAAAATCCAAATAACATCACTCACTTTCTTTTTTAAGCGAGTCTCTCACCCATTATAAACATGGCACAACTAAAATGCAATATAGTCATTTTAGTGTGTTTCCTTTAAACAGAATTCGCCACCAGCACATGGAATTTACAGTTGCCAAAAGAAAAAACAAACCCTTTAGGCTCTCAGCACAGATGTTACTCTTTCTCCTAAACACGGCTCATTCCCCACGTTATCTTCAGGAATGTCAACACTTCAAAAGCATACATTAAAAAGCGAACCTTCGCCTCCGTACATTACAGCCCCCCACTCGCTAGCACACTGGGGCTGAGTCAATGGTTAGATTACTATTCACAATTTGCATGTCAAATCCTTGCAACTATTTTCCCTGCCCTCATGACAGAATAGAGTTGAGAACTCCGTCTCACTTTTCATTTCAAATTACAACTTTAAACTGGGGAAACCGCATGATAAAATTCTTTCCTAATTGAACATTCATCTTTCTTGACCATTCATTGGAGCGATTTAAACAAAGCCATTTCCCGCTTGTTTATCGCCTTGTACTCCCTGGCTCCATTCCCAAGCAATAAGTCAGTCAAGACTGATTTACTGAAGGGAGTCTTAACCACACAAGCTATCGGCCACGGCAAGCCGACACAACGCTGCTGTCTTTTGAAGTCTCAGAGCTGCAGTGAGACCACCAAGGAAATGCGACAGCCTGCTCCTCACTCTGCACTGTGTTCGCTCAGACAATTTGTCATTTCACAGCAAGGCACTGCTCTTCACAAATCCCACCGCTGCCACCAAATGTCTTGATATGGGCAAAATCTTCCTCGGGGCCAGCCCTTTGAGAGCAAAAAATACCCAATTCAGCCCAAAATACAGGTTCTATTGTGCTGAGCAGTGAACTCATGCTAGTGACAAATGACACCTTCAATAAGTTTTAGTATTTATTCTAAACAGTGAATTTCATATACATTTTGGGATTCAAGTTAGAGAAGATTACAAAGCACAAAACTTAGAGAAATGCAAAATATAGAGAAACATAGAACTTAGATAAACATAGAGAAACATAGAGAAACACAGTCTTACGCCCCTTCAATCAGCACTGGGAGACCCTGGCCCTCATAAGCTAGCTGTAACAAGCCCCGCTCAGAGGACAGCGCTGCTGGGTGCCGTCAGAGCTCCAATTCCGGGCACTTGATCTTGCTCGAACCAAGTCCACAGGACGATCTCCCACCTGAGTCATGTGAGCATGCATATTTTATAATCTCGTGCTGTCCGTCCATGACGCACAGTTCCAGAACTTTCCCTGTGCAAAATATAGGCTGGCTCATGGAAAAAACCCAACTCTGTTAATTTCCACTGTGCTCCTTCTTCTGAGCCCCTCCCTGAAGCCCATCTGCGCGAAAGCTCAGGAATGTCTTATCAGTGCCTTCCCAGAGAAAGGGAGATTAGTTTACAGGGCTACCGTTAGTGAGGCAGAATATTCTCTAAAATACATGCACTCATAGCTTAGTGTTCATAGCGCTTAAGACTGGCTATCTAAGCGCTATATAGGTGCCATAATGTTCCAAACACTCCAATATTGTCTATTAGCTTACAGAGCAGGGGCCTTCGCCCTGCCTGTCTATCGACAATGCATAATGTGACCTATCACTCATACTAGGCCTGAATATTCCTTGTAGCTCACTACTGCATAATGGAAGTGCTACACCAGACTACTGTCAGCATTTTTGGCACATACTTTGAATACACTATTGGCTTTCAGCGGCTAATGCTGTCATCTAAAGCCCTCATTGGCAAAGTTGCAATTTTGTGTATCACTACACATACAACAGCCGCACACAACCCACACAGTATTCCTCAAACCGAAAATACTTAAGTACCCTGAATAAAAATCTTCACAAGACGGAGTCAAAGGCTTTCTCCGCATCCAGGGAGGCAACTGCTGCCCTAGTCCATGGGTTAATCTGTAATATAATACAGAAGAGGCACCTTAGATTGAACACAGTGGATCGAGTGGGAATAAAGTGTGATTGGTGCAAGTGTACCAATTGTGACATATCGAAGCAGCCGAGTGGCCAGTACTTTCGCAAACACCTTAGCATTGGCATTGATCAATGACAGCCGCCGATATGAGACCATCTCATGTGGGGGCCTGCCCGGCTCAGCATCACTGAGACAATGGCTTCCGAAAGCGATGACGGTAGTGGACCCAATTCCAAAGATTCCTTCTATACGCTGAGCAATCGCGGGGCCAGGGTCTGCTGGAACTCTTTATAGAGCTCTATCCCTAATCCGTTAGATCCCAGGGCCTTCCCAAACGCCAGCGAGGCGATCGATTCATCCACCTCCTCTATCGTCACAGGCCGCTCAAGCACCTCACCGGCTTCCAAGGCGAACTCGAGAGGGCTATCTCCATCACGTACTGGTCTATCTCCTCATCCGTGCATGTATCCATGTAACTAAGTCATCTTCAGTTAACAGCGCCTCGACGCCCTCGGACTGTCGGTGCGCTTTATAAATGCAAAAAATTAAATAAATAAAATATCTGCATTGGCATATAATGCCATGTGGTAATGCAAGAATTCCTCATGAATTGCCTCAGCCGTAGTCAGGACCTCCCCCGCTCTCCCCTCAATCCCAGTTATGGGCAGTATTCCCCCAAACCCTCCACTCCACCACCCCAGCCAGGAAGTGCACGGCTTTCTCTGCCTCTCTATATCTGCGCGGTTGTGTGGGTTTAGCTATGTATTGTACCTCCTTGTCCTCCAAAATGTAAGCATATTCCCCTTGATGACCCCAACAATGATCATTGGATGTGCCATATTCATTCTAGAGGCGGCACAGCCATGCCTCCACCTCCCGCAATCCATGCCAAGTCTCTTTCAATGCCCCACTGGTCACTGACATCAATTCCCCCCGCAACCATACTTTGAACATTTCTCATACTGTATCACATCGAGGCACTGTGCCCTCAATTTCGAAAAACATGTCTGTTTTCTCCTGCAAGAATGACATAAGCGCAGCATCCAACAATATTGTGTAGGCCATCCTCCACAGGGGCCGTGGCCCAGGGGAGCCGCCCAACACCAAGGACATTACCATGAGTGAGTGGTCTAACAGGGTACGTGGATGATCACACCAGCTCGCACCTGCGATGCCCAGTTGACAGAAAGCAGCCAAATATCTATCCTGGATATTGTATCATGGACCGATGAGTAATACGTATACTCAGCAACCCCCGGGTGCTTATCTCTCCACACATCCATCAGTCCCAACTAGTCCATAATCTGCCTAATCATTTGCGCTGCAGCGGATAAGACGCGTTGTGAAGCTTTCGATCGATCCATTCCAACATCAAGGATAGGAGTGTCAGCTGCTTTCAGGAGAATTTCAGATAGGTGACCATAAAAATCTGGGTCGTCCACATTCGGACCTTAAGTATTGACCAGCACTACTTCCGTGCCAGAGATCCTCCCCCCAACAACTACATATCGCCCCTCAGCATCTGCATGACTTTCGTCAGCCTGAAAACACAGTGACCGGTCGCCTGCGATGAGTAGGCTGTAGAGAACCGCTCCTGACCGTATTTAGGCTCAAAACCTTTGTGCAGGGGCCCAAGTGCATGTATCTCTTGCAACATATCAATCTTGGCGCTATGACGGTTGAGGTATGCCAGGATCTTCCTGGCCTTAATGGGATTGTTAAGGCCGCGTACATTCCATGACAGGAAAGCAACAGGATAACCCATTCACTACCATCAACCAATAAATTGCTTATGCATTTTCCTCAAGACTTGCGTGTCCATGACCCACTGCCGTACTCCTCAAACCACACATCTGCCAACTTTAGCAACTGAACTTCCCCTTGCCCTCCCTACCCATGTCACCACCACCTCGCCCAACAGCAGCAAGCCTGCCCCATCCCTAACATGTGAATTAACTGACCGCAATCTGCCCAAACCCCATCACCGCCAACCTGATGATTTAACCCCATAACGTCAGTGGAAACCTCCTGGGGTGCGTTGCGAACAGTCAGAGCATTCATAAAATGGCTGTGTGCCCCCGCATTGTCTAATCAACAGTTCTGTGTGCTGCTGTGCAAATGCGCCCTAGTCCATAACATAATTATCTGGGTTTCCTGCTCAGTCACCCACGGCGTTCGGTGCGACCTCAGCCACTTGATTAGCACTTAGTGGCAGTGGAATTGAAGCTTACACATAAGCAATGGCATTAGCCGGATTGTCGAAGAGTGTGCCCGACCCTCGTTTAGTATCCGTAGCATGGGCCGGGAACGTAAGGGCACATGGAACCTGTCAGGCTTGCAGCAGCCTCTTCCCCGGGTCATATGATCTCCTCAGGACCTGGACTCCAGCCGCAAATTATGGGTAGATATGAATATTGCTGGCCCATAACAGGGTGCCCCTCTCTGAACAATTTAAGGATGAGGTCTCTACCCCTGTAATTGAGCAGCTTTGCAATGATAGTGTACAGAGAGGCCCCCGGCCTTGGCACTAGAGCAAGAGCACGGTGGGCACGCTCAACCAGAAAGTGCACAGAAAACATTGCCACTGCAAACAGGTATCTGGGTAAGTCCTCCACAAATGGTTCGATAGGACCCTTGCATGCTGCCTCAGGTACTCCGACTAGTCGCACATTGTTGGATTGCAAGCACGATTCGACATCATCAGACTTGACCCGGATCATGGCCAATTACGACTTCAAGTCAGCTACAGCGCAGTCATGCTGTCCCACCTTATCTTCTACTTCACCAATCGTAGTCTCAGCTTCGGTAATGCGGCTGCTTTCTTTTTCCAATTTGGATTTCAATTAACTAATATTCACCACAATTTCATTGAGCTAGATGTTGACAAACATGAAGCCGCTCTGCATAACCGCCATCAATAGGTCATTGCAGGTTTTGCCTGCCAACGCACTCAGACCACCATACTACTACGGGTCTTGCAGCATAGGGGCTCTCACAGGAGTGTTAGTGTACGAATCCATAGGACCTTTCTTCTTCCCTGCACCTTTTGTCATGTTGCCCCTCCGGTGTCAGGTATTGCACACTCCCCCAACACAGTTCCCCAACTTCTGATTACAAGCCTTCCCCAGACCATGCCGGCTCCAGCAGCCACCTTCCATCAAGCGCAGCGCAGGTCCAGGCCAATACCTAAACTGTCCACGCTCCAGAGGATGTCCAAGGCACCCCGGCACCCTTTTAGATGAGTGTACTAGTGGGCAAAGGCTCAGCACTCTAGAAAGTATGCACTGCAGATCATGCCGGGTTCCAAACCTACAAATGCAGCCCCACATGGATGAATTTCGTAGGTCTGCTCTGCACTGTCCTGCTGCCCCCCACCTATACCAGCCTCAGCCCATTGGCTTAGCAGCAGACCCCTAAACTGTGTCAAAGAGATGGTCCTCTGTGCAGCAAGCAGTGCGCAGCAGACAGGATCATGCAAAATAGGGCAGTCTCTGCAGGATGGGCCAAAAGGAGCACAGATGCACCGAACACCGCATGCAGCGACCCAGCATGTCCAGGGCCATCTTGCTCACAAAATGTGTTTTCTCCAGGCTCTGCTCCTCGTGTGATGTTCACAAAGGGCTACCAGTGGAGGTGCTTCTGGCTCAGCACACCACACCGTGAGTGCAGTGCCAGGGGGCCTCGCCTGCTGCCATGGACCACCACCACGGATGTGCCACCTGTCAGGGATGTCCTGGAGGCCCGGGCGCTCGGATTCCAAGCGGGGCCATCAGCACCGGATCCACGTTACTGCCGCACTGCGGTACAGCCGTCTTGAGGGCAGGCTTCCGGAGAGCGGCTGCTGGGCCCAGCACAGTGGGGAGACCAACCGCTGTGGGGAACAACACTGCAGCATAGAAAGCCGCTGCTCCGCCTAACGACAGCTCGTGCTCGGCCGCACAGTGCAACTGCGGCTCACGCGAGGCTCCCTGCTGTCTTCCCCCAGCCGCCAGCAAAACACCTGTGTGAAGCCGTCTGAATGATCGGATCCGCTTGTCCTTCGGTCCCGTCGTGTTAGGCAGCTTCCACCACTGTCGAGTGTCCACATATGGGAGGAAGTCTGTACCAGATAGGATTTTATTACAATAAGGATCTTTGCCTGGGCCGGAGCTCAGATTCAGATGGCCATCTCTTTTGCTGCTCAGCAGCGTCCCCCTCATGGGTTGCTTTTCTACCCGAGCCTGGCCAGCCCTGCTAAACCTCATGCAAATGCATAGGCTAATTAGTGTGGGCACCTAGGCTTACCTTTTTACCCCTACCTTGTAATAACTATCTGAACCATTTTGTTGTGGAACATAATTTTTGGCCGTAGGCATTTATTTCTTATTTACAATCATAAACAAGTACCATAAGGTAAAATACAGGTGTGCTTTTGGGCACACCGTGTCGAAGGTGAGTGATGCAAGTCTTTCAGTCCAATTGGCATCCTCTCCTTTGACACATGTTGCCACACTTGAGAGGGTGGTGCCCCGGCCGCTCCGGTTCCTCCAAAAATACTCCTATCTGTATCCCCTGCTTTCTAACGCCCTGAAAATGCTGTTGGTAAAAAGCTCATTCCCTTCTGTGACAATTGAACCCGATCCTGGTGGAACAAGTCAGGGTTGTTCTGGGATAGGTCATGTCGTATGAAGTGCTGGCCTGAATTCCTGCAGTATTTCTCCTGTGCTTCCTTCATTTTTCTCCTGGACGTTTCTACTGCCTTTCTGCACACTGCTCCATAACATGTCCTCTGGGGTATTATCTCAGACATAAAAATATCTGTTCCCCTCCAGCAACGTGCTATGCAATGCAGGGACTGGCAAATGTCTCTCTGCAGCTTGCCCCTCCCCATCTGGGTTAGATCGTTGCCCCCCAGGTGTATCACCAGATACTCCGGTGGGTCTCCAAAACCAATCAAATCCGACAATCTATCGTGGATATCTTCCCAGCGCATCCCTGGAAGCCCCCACCATGATGTGATTGTTCTGGGGAAATGCAGCCCTTGCTTCGTTTCCTCCATCCATAGTCCTGCACGGGTCACGAACGAGTGGCCCACAATCCAAGCCGATCGGTAGGGGCCATCATCTGTGGGTGTGGGGGGCAGATTATTACATGAGCTCTTCTCTTACATATTTCTTAAAACAGTTTGATTTCCAACCCCTTATTTTCTTGACCCCTCTGCTCACAATCCCCCGGCCCACGCCGATGTTGCCGCCCCTATTCTAAACGAATGCATTCCGAACTCTGCCGGATCCCACCCTGATTTGCTTATGGATTTCTTCAGTACTGCCTGGAATTGGTATCTGCTGAGGGAAGAGCTATCCTTGTATATTCGGAGCTGGCCCCCCAGCGCTGGATGCTTTTCTAAGAATGCTTGTTTGATGCATCTGGGACAATGGTCCTTCTCCTTGATGCAATTTAGCTCTATTGTCCTCCCTTTTCCCATCTGGCCGTTTTTGGATTTTCTTATTAGTATGGTCATGCCTTCTGTACCCATGCTGACATCGCCCATTGCTAGACCATCCTCTGCCTGCTGTTTTACGTGCCACCTTCTCCCCAATTCTAAGGGCCCCGTAGTATAGTATCGAAAAAGCTGCCCTGAACAGTGCTGTTTCGTATTTGCTGGAGCATGTGACTTCGATTGTTAGCAGGCAGATTAGTTTCCCCAAGTTCAGAAGCCTCGTGCTGTCGGGTTTGTTCGCTTCCAACTTTGCCCATCCCTTCATTGCATATCTTATCAGCGGGCTGTCTGTTGGGTCTGCCCCTCAACACGGTCCTTTTCCTTCCCCAGAAAGCTGTACCCGAGGTGGGTGTGCTTTCTTTCTGTTGTGTCTCTCCTTACCTAGAGGCTCCTTATATCCCCCTTCTATTTTGTTATTCCAGTCGGGGCTGGCCCTCCCCTGGCCCCCTGCTGCTCCTCGTCTCACCTTCCTGCATGTTGTGGCCATGTTTCCATGACGATGTGACGTGAAGGTGCCTTTTGGCTACCCTCCCACTGTGCGAGCCTCTCCTCTGCCCCCATCCTGGCCTAACCCCCCCATGCCCTCTATCGAGCCTTGCTTCGTGACGACCGGGGCCTGTGGCCTTCTAATCCTACCTTGTGACTTCCAACACTCTAGACTTCAGTCCCAGAGGGCTTTCCCACCACCAGCGCATTGAGACTATAATAATGGTAAAAGGCCCTATATAAATTACAACTACAATAAAATACAAATGATAGGCCCTGAAGAAGCTTACACATTGTATTAGAATTTAATATTTAATGATGTGAAACACGAATTGGCCCCTTTTATTTCTGTTTGCCAATAATCAAATTTATAAATGGTTTTTATATTTGAAATATATTTTGATTGAGTAGGTGAATTTGTTAATTAATAATTGACTTTGGAATTGTTTTCTTGTTCTAATGTAATTATATTGATTGGATGAACAGCTGATTGAAATGAAGTTTCATTAAAACTCCTCATTGTATTGCTATCATTGACTGTATGAATTGTTTTATATTGTTCATTGCCTTTTTACTTAGTGTAAAGAATGGAGGGGGGTCTGAACTTCTGCTCTCTATATGGCAGAGGACAGGCACAGAGGACCCCAGCCAAGATTCTCTATTATTGGTACGTGGTCGAGCAATCAAGGCCTAGCTTCTCAGGAGGTGATGCAGGCTGGTTCTTAAGTACAGTGTAGTCCCCAAGCACCCACAAAGGAATGTCTGCACACTGTATTAGTTAAAACACAGTCTTTATATAATTAACATTCAAGGTTATGTACAATATCACGATAACTCACTTTGTACTCAGTTATCTATAATGGCAAATATACAGTTCTACGTGGTACCACAATTACTATTAGATTTCTGTAAAGTGCATCAACGGTACGGTTAAATGGCACACCAACCAGCTTGTAACGGAAGCCAAAAATAGAAATAAGAGGAAAGCAGTTGGTTAGAACATTTGGCAGAATACTGGCCCCCGATACCTAGACACAGTTTTGTGTGGAGATCCCCCCACCTGGGCAACTTGTAGAATAAAGATACATCACAAGCCCAGTCCATATATTGTTCACAAGAGACTTTCCAATAATTCTGCAACCCCAAAGTACCTGGCGTTGTAGCGTTCCTCGTCGGGGAATCGACGGCCGTTCTTGAGTGCCCTCCCTTTAAGGCAGGAGTCACGGGTCGTTGAACGTCTGACGGAGAACCGGGTGAGCTAAAAGGTGAAGTGGCAGCTTCATTCCGAGCAGTGCTCGTCGACGGGGAAGCGTGAACGTCCTGCAAGGAAGAGGCGTGCGGGGCACCTCGGTGTCGATAGTTCAGGACCGCAAAGAGTTTGAAGAACTGTGGCCCAGCAAGGGCGTAGAGTCATCGGCATCTCTGTGGTCTTTGGGCGTCGGGAAACCCACCGGCGGATGCTCCTGGGCGCGTCGACGGCCTGGCCTTCTCCGGCGGATATAAGGCGGGTGGCGATGCGGACGAGCGCATCCATGAATTGAAAAGTTCTTAGGCAACGGGAGCACGGCGGCTCCGGTCAGCGACAGCGGCTCCGGTCAGCGACGGCGGTCACCGACAGTGGCAGACAACAGTCCGGGCACTTCTCTTTGGGATTCCGCAGCAGTCCCCGTCTCCGGTCGGCAGTCTGCCGTAGGTCTGTCTACCAGGGAGCTTTGGCAAAGATCAGTTGGTGCATGATGGTCCCTCGTAGCTCGGGAAGAGGGCACCTTACCAGGTCCTCTCTGGGTCAGTTCTTGGAGACACAGCAGCTTTCAGATTGATGAAAAAGGGCAACAGCAATTCATCTCTTCCAGCAGGGCTTCAAGGTCAAGCTTCAGTTTCACTCCAGTTACTTGTCCTAGTGGACTTCAGCTTCTGAACACCACTTCTGAACACTGAGAGGTCCCCAGATATACTGTTGATCTCCCATTCATTCCGTTGTGTCACACTTAAGCATCCAATCACTGTGAAGGGCATTCATGCATGCAGGTAGCCAATCAGGTGCATAGTGCATTCAGGCCATTCACTTCTCTTCAGACACTCACAACAAGTTATGTGTATTGGGACAAGTACCCAGCCATTCAACACTCCACACTGCATTCATACCAGTTTCGGGCAGGGCTGTCTCAGTCATTGTGTCAAACACCAGAAACTAGACATCCACAACAAGAAGTGCATATTCGTCACACACTCCATTCACCCAGGTCCCACCCACAGGCGTACCCACAACATACGGTCGTTGGGAAGGCTCCAGCCAGTCTGGTCGGCACTTCCCACACTACCATATATGGAACTTCCACCCAGCAGCCAGTCAGGGGGAAGGGACAGAGTCAGGGCTTCCCGGGACTTCGGGAAGATCAAGGTAACTGGCGATGGAAGGCAAGAGGCCACGGGGGCCATCTTGTCTACATCAGGAATCTACTGATTCCAATGACAGGGCCTGGGCATCCCAAAATGGAGGACGCTCAGGGCACCTGTCAATTCAGCACAGAGCTGCCACCAGCCCATACCCTGCTCTGTGGACCACACACAGGTGCTCAAAACATACACTAGGGGCACAGGGTTGTACCCCCACCCATGGGTGCCATACGGATATCCCATGGGTCTGTTCACCAAAACCAAAAGAGAGCTGCACCGCCAGGAGTCCCACATGAACTCCTGCGCGAAAAACATGACAGAACACACGATAAAAAGCAGTCAAGGACAAGGATACGCAGGCCCTGTCCCTCCTATGCATTTGCAGCATTACACTTAGTATATCGTAAAAGGTTTGAAATAGCAACAGGAACATATTGCATAAGTGTCCTTGGAAATTTTGTTAAAAGTCTGAAGTCCAAGACGAGGTGAACACCCCGTCCAGCTCTAAGGCTGATTTCAGCAAAAGCAGAAATATTCCTCCAAGAGGAGATGGTAAGTAGGAGGTACTCTGAGACAGAGGGCAGTCTGGGGGTGTCATGATGAACAAGCGGGCAATACCCCTCGCCCATTGTTTGCAATGTCCATCCATCCGAATTAATGTGCCACTTGCTCAAGAAAGCTGGAATTCTCCAACTCCTGCCTCTGACGTCAAATGTTTTGAGGGCACCTCAAAGTGGTTTTGCAATGACTCTGCAGAGGGCACATGGGAAATGTGTCACTGACTTTAGACTCTGTGCATTTGGGTGAAACTACTGCGGTAACGATTCATAGCCGCAAAATGGGTGTTAACTGTGTGAGAAAAAAAGAGCAGGGGTTGAATCTGCAACCCCTGGTAAAGGTCAAAGAGGAAATCATAAAGGAAGATACCGGGGGTTGTTGGACCGCTAGTCTCTCTCAGTGATTTTCCAGTTTCTCTGGAGGCCTTGAATTTTTTAAGGGAATAGTCTGCTTTTGCCCCCTACAGGTGGATGCCACGAAAAAGCATTTCTAGAGGTTTTGCATGCTTATCGGGAGCAAAGCCAGATGTTCTCCTCTAAGAGTATCTCCTGACAACAGACGCTGTCCCCAGGGCATGGGCCACACAGTCCGCCATACCCAATCTGGCTTGAAGGACCTGACAGGCCGCTTCCTTGTCATCATCCATTGGTGGAATTGAAACAGTCTTTTACCTCACCCTCTGGAAGGTAGGAGGCTGTCACCTTCGAGATAACTTTCCAAAGTGTGCTATTCACCAAGGGATGTGTTAACTGCCTTGTGGGCTAAACACCTTGTCCCAGCAAGCTTTTTACTTTTCTTGATCCAGGAGTGGGAAAGGCAAAGTGATAAATGTAATACCCACTGGAGCTGCTTGGACCACCAGGTCATCGAGGTGGCATTTCAGAGCAAGCAAGCTGGATCCAAGCAGTCCGGTCTGTACCTCTTTGCTAGCTCCTTGTCCACCACAGCTGCAGAACATGGTTGTTCTCAAAACTGCAGTACTGCATTGGTGGCTACTGTGTTGAAGGCCAAAAGTTTCCATCTGTGGCACTTTGTCCAGGATGTCTTGTCAGTTATATTGCTGGACGGATCTAGACAGGGTTCCCAATGCCCAGGTCCTCAACACCTTTTGCATCATGTGCCAAAATTCTACATTCAGGTGGCCATTGAGGGACGTCTTCATACCGTCTAACTCCAGCCAGGTATCTTGCTCGCTGGCATCTCAAAAATTGACATCCAGCTCAGTCAGTTCGGGCTCATCGGGTGACTGTTCCCATACAGGTTACAAAGGATCCAAACCAAAAGTGATAAGATCCCCTTCCTCATTACACACTCCTTAGATAGTAAAGCTGCTTCAAGGCAGGTGTGTCGAAAATTGCCTTCTGTTGGAAGAGGCGAAAGTTCCCTCTGTGCTGCACAAAGAGAGCAAGATCCAAGACAATTACATAGCAGAGCACTCCAAAGCTTTTTACCCCCTTCGGGACAGGATCAGAGCTTTCCAGCATACAGATGCCCCACTTTGACTATGCATTGCTGGTCTTCGTGGTTGAAACAGTCGATGCAGACGGCTGGGGGGAAATAAAATGAAGCTTTTTCTGCCCGAATGCCTCCCACTCCTCTGCTAAAGAGGAGGCCATAGGGCATTTTACTTTTTTAATCTGATGAGTGGTATGAATTTTCCTCACTCATGGCATCGGAATCAGGGTTATCTTTTTTTTCTTGTGAGCAGAAGAGGATGATGAGTGGTAGAATGGGACATTGCAGGGTTTCATGAGGGTTCTCTTATGGGCCTCCCTTTCTAAAGAGGGGTTCCCTCAAAGGCGTGGGCTGTTGTGTTACCCTGCCCTCCACCAAAGAGGTACTGCTGGAAGGGGGTTCTTGTTATTTTGCCAGGGTGTGGGATTGAGCCTTTTTTGTTGCAAAGTGGCACCGCTCCCCCCCGCTGGTAAACGGGTTTCCAGTGCCATCTGTTGCTGCCTATGAAGTATCTAAGATGAGAAATCTCTGGGAGAACGTAAACCAACAGAAGACTCCTTACCTAGGCATCTAATATTAGAGATGTCTAGCCAGGAAGCATAATCAGGGCTAGTGCTATATTATCACATCGTTTCTGGGCCACCACTGAAACCAACCACGGAACCTGTGGAAAGGGAATGCTTAAGCATATGGGGTGTCTTGTCAGGGGTCTTGTACATTTTATGAAACAAAGCTAGGCTGGGCAGGGCAGTTAGGCATTGGTTTTCAAATGGAATCCAGTCTGGGAGTGTTGACCACCCTCCCAGGCCACCTTATTTAACATATGAAAGGGTTTCTTTTCCTCCTCATCTGCATGAAGTTGAAATAGTGGAAGTGTTCATTATTTGGAGAAAAGATAGCAATTCTTTGAGGGAGGAAGAGGTGGAAGGGGTGTTCCCCCATCTCAGTTGTATAGTGATCTTCCCAGGGATGAGGGATTTCTTCCTTTGCAGAAGATTAATGTCATCCCCATAAATCCTGCACCACATGGACTTCCCATTCTTCCCAAGATCTCCCTTTATAGGCGGGACAAAGTGGTTCTTGATGGAGCAGGTATAGTCTGAGGTAAACCGGAGTGCGATACTTGCATTGGTGGGCAGTTTTGGTGAGTGTCTAGCACAGCGAGTGTACGTCTTGGATCTGTCAGATGTGTTCTTCCCACATCTTCACATGCCATGGGAACTTCGAGTCTTCTGTTTTCACTCTTGTCAAATTCCTAACAATTCTTCATTAAGATCATGAGCACTACAGAAAATTGCTAGGTCAGTTCCTCATCAATACCTTTTTCGCTTATTAAAAGTACCCAAGTTCATAGCAAGGGAAAGGCACTCAGCACCCTCTTATTGAGCCCTGGGTCAGCTGCCAAAGCAGCTTCCTGAAGTATCTGGTCAAAATTGAACAAACTGTCTTGTACTGGGAAAAACTATAAACACTCCAGAATCTGTCATCATCGTGGCAGGAGCAGTTGTCTGTTTATCCCTTTCATCGATGGAATACTAGTAGATAGTGCACTCAGTGAAACAAAAGAGGTGATGGCTGGAAGGGTTAGAATTAATCTTAACCTTTGCCATGAATTGGGCGAACCTCCTGAACATCGTTCGTTGCCTGCAAAGCCATTACAAAAGGGTAAGGACAATATGCAAATCAAGCTTGGTCCCACCCCAAAAGGGGCAGTCTAGCCCGAATTGCTTCGTCACATCCCTTATGCATGAGAGTACAAGTATCCCCAGACATGTGTCAGCCTATTTGGGCCTCATCAGTGAAGAGTAGCTTGGGTCACTAGGCCCAGGCGGCACAGGCCCCACGTATAGGCATAACCGTCCCACTTGGGGTGACTACAGCGAAACATAAAAGATGATGGCTGGAAGGTATAGAATTAATCTTAATCTCTTGGCAACCCTCTAGAACATCGTTCTTCGCCTGCCAAGCCATTACATAAGGGGAAAGGCCATATGCAAATCACACTTGTTCAAACCCCAGTGCACTTAGTGTCAGGAGCTTCTTTGTTGATGAGGAACTCGGAGTGCGAGCCCAAGGTGACCATTAATGACATTGCCACAGGTGTATTGATGGGTAGGATGGTTGTTGACTGAAATGGTGGGTAGCAGGATTTGCGACATTTCTACCGTTGACATGGAGGATGATTCAGAGGTGGGTTTTATGACAGCCTGTCTCAGATGTTTATCCTTAGTCCTCTTTGTGCACCACACCCTGTCCTTTAGGGCTGTGCTGGCAGCTTCACACTTTCTCACCCATTCTGGAAGCTCAGTTTTCAGAAGATGTCATTACTCCTTCTCTACGGAAAACTTAGAAGATGCAGTTTCCAGTCCCCACGTCTTATGTGGAAACATTTCACTGTGCCTTCAGGAACATGATTAGGGTGTAGGCAGTACAGACGCAGCTTTTATTTTATTTTTTATAACTTTATTTACATTTTGCGAATGAAAAGCACATTACAAAAATAAGATTGACAATATTGAAGCAAATTAATATTTTCATAATCACAGTACATAACTATATACATATACAATAAATATACAGGTACTTGAAACAAAAATGCAATCCCACAAACCCTGGCATCCCCACCCAAAAAGACAGATGTAAATTCAAACTGAGACTAGTATAGATCTGAAAATGTCCCCCAAATTTTATCATACGTGTTCAATCTCTTGTTCCTCCTGTAAATCACTTTTTCAACACCAGTAAATTTGTTCATTTCATCAATTTATTCATCAGTTAATGGAGCAATTTTGGATTTCCACCCACAAAGGATCAACCATTTGTCAACTATAGCACATCTAAAAAGCCATTTTTTCTGAGAAGTATTCAGGGCATCCAACAACTCATCACCTATGATCATTGTTTTGAAATCAAGATCAATATTCTCACCCCACAAACTCACACATATCTCACATATATCTGTCCAGAAACCACATACTCTAGGACAGCTCCAAAGCATATGTTCAAGGGTACCGACCTGATGCAC